>NC_072401.2:10000000-10600000 GCF_028858775.2 Pan troglodytes | reverse complement strand
AGCCCCATCCCACATTCTCCCATGTTCCTTTTTCCTCCGTCTGCATCCCCTAGGATGTCGCGGGATGAGTGCTTACTACTGAAGGCTGTTCACACTGAGGACATTAAAGGATTTCTCCCAATAGCAGCGACCTTATGTTTACAGGATAAACTGGTGGAGTCTGTCACTAAAGGTCCTTCCTAGTCTGACTCACAGCATGGGGGGTGAGGGTCAGACTTGGTCTCATTGAGCCCCCACCGAGACCTCATTCTGGAGGCTCAAACGTCTCTTTATGGATTAGACGGAGAAAGGCCCAGCAAAGCCCTGTTCTTTTAATTCCACAGCCACTGCCCCCCCCCAAAAGCCTACTGATTCCTGTAACCAGCTGATCAGCAGCCCTGTGTGGTGGAGTCTTAGTGACAGGCAGGGTCTATGTATACCCAGACATAAAGGAATCAAATAGTCGATGCTCAGGATGACAAGTAGGGTCCTGTGACAACCAAGTCAGCTCCCTTCACTGTGCTGGACAGGAGAGAACACCCAGAAGTCCCAGATTCACGAGGCCAAGGCTCAAGAGTGAGGTTTACAGATTCAACCCGCTCAGAGTGCAGCATCCAGAAACTAGCCAGCCTTATATCGGAGCAGATTCTCTAGGTAAATGCCGTCACTGGGGTCAGTCCACGTCACTGGGGTCAGTCCACGTCACTGGGGTCAGTCCACGTCACTGGGGTCAGTCCACGTCACTGGGGTCAGTCCACGTCACTGGGGTCAGTCCACGTCACTGGGGTCAGCCTCCGGAGCACGCTCCTGGAGGTCACCCTGCAGCCACACTGCACCCCTAGCACCCTGAGAGAGAGGTCAACCCCTGCAGTCATACTGCATTCCCACGCCCACCTGTGCCCTGCCCTCTCCAGGTCACCCTGCAGCCACGCTGGGCTCCTGTGCCCACTCGTGCCCTCTTATCAAGTCTAAAACTGCCCCTCCCAAACACAACTGCAGCCTAAGGGCAGCATGGCTCCTCAGGTCTCTACACTGCTCAGTGTAGCTCCTTCTCTGCACCACCAGGCTCCGGGTGTGTCCTGGCTTCCCTGCCTCCTCCCATTAAAGCCTCTTTAGAACCCAGAAAAGCAGCTCTTGGCTGAAATTCTGAGGTCTGCTGAGACAGAAGATTTGGACCAGTCTAACTTTGCTTTAACACCTAAGGAACCCCTTTTGAGTCCAGCTGCAGCCTTGGACCCAAGCAGCCCTCCAGCAGAGCAATGTTTAGTACTCCAGCTGTTGGGGAGAGCCCATCATGGCTTTAACAGGTGACACCTTCAGCCAACTCAGCCACAAGAGTTTTGCAGCCCACATCTGCTAAAATAGACTTAGCAGACACTACTCTAGCTAGCCCAGGAGGCTTCCTTCTCCCAACATATTGGGGTCCTGCTGCGATAGATCATTAAAACAATGCCTGTGGTGGCCAAGTAGGAAGCCTCTGACAGCTTGAAATTTCAGCCGGGTTCTCCCCATCAAGACCTCAAGGGGAGGGAGATGAAGCACCGGCCCCCTCCAACACAAGCACAGGAAGCTCCACTCAGGGGAGTGCACGTGAGGAAGTACACTGCAGGGCACCACTTCAGGGCAGCCACGCAGACCCAACGCCACGACAGAAGCTAGGACAGGTAGGAACTGGCTTCACTACCCAGGCTAGCCTTTACTTCCTAGTGATGAGAACCGTGAGGATTAAGAGGGCAAAGTCCAAGGTCAACACAGCTCCCCCGGCTCCAGAAGGGTGGGTGAACAGTCCACCCCCATCGAAGAGGTGAGTAGTTATCCCTTCACCCTAACATCCCTGAATAATTTCTCCATAACAGAGCAGCTTTTCCTAGGGCCCAGTACACACCATCCAGACTCTGGCACCAGATTTCCAAAACACATCCAGAAACAGCTTGTCCTGTCGGTCAATCAACAAGCAGCTTAATCTATTCTCAAAAGCCAGCACAGTTGTGCTGAGAAATGTCAGCATCTAAAATGCCAGAAACAGCTAGGCTGTCTAAAATGAACTGTGATTATCAAGTTTGGCAGAGATTTGATCTTCACACGAAGTAGAGAGCTATGATTCAATAAACAAGAACTGAGAAGATCTAAGTAAAATAAGACTTCATGAAGTTAAGGGTTCAAGTTCTTAAATACTCTTGGACTTGTGGTTTTAAATGCGGCAATTCAGTCATCTTTTCCACGTAGGATCTACGGTTTTACAGAAGTGAAGCACTCAGCCAGTGTCAAGTCTTAAAATACCCGGACTGGTCTGACACTGGCCAGTTTCCTCATCTCTACACTGGAATCACAGTGGCTGCCCAGCACGGAGTCACTCAACCGAAGTACTTAGAATTAGCTTGAGAAGCACGAGAAATTATGCCGACAATTCTTCAGAGAAGTCCCTGTTATCTACCAACTTGAGCTTGGCAATCACCGTGGCAGAACAGAGGCCATCCCCTCTTGGACTCAGGACTTAGTTTTCCTGCAGATGCAATTCACTAGCAATGACCCCTGATCCCTGCTGCTCCATCTGCATAGACCACATAGCACAGCTGCCAGCTGGATGTCCTAGGAGAACAAGCATTCCCCACAAGCTCTTTGCCCATCTGTGGGACTGAATGACATATGAGCCAAACCTTTAAGCAATAGTCTCTGGTGAATTTTCCCTGCCAAGAGGTCTCAAAGGCTTCCCAAGGACACTCAGTAAGAGCTGTAATGCCTTGTCTAAGTCTTGAAGGCCCCAATTGCATCCCCCCACCAAACCCTGTGGGGTATGCTTTGACGGCCAGCCCTCTCTAGTAAGTTCCCTCCGATAGCCCCTGGCACTGTGACTCACTGGGTGTGATGGTACTGAGTGTCAACTTGATTGCAGGATACAAAGTATTGATCCTGGGTGTGTCTGAGAATGTTGCCCAAAGAACATGAGTCAGTGGGCTGGGGAAGGAAGATCCACCCTTCACATCCGGTGGGCACACTCTAATCAGCTGCCAGCTAATATAAAAAGCAGGCAGAAAAACGTGAAAAGGAGACTGGCCTAGCCTCCCAGACTGTATCATTGTGCTGTGCTGGATGCTTCCTGCCCTCGAACACTGGACTCCACATTCTTCAGGTTTCTCCAGGGTTTCAGAGCTATTTGACTGGCTCTCCTTGCTCCTCGGCTTGCAGACACCCTATTAAGTACTAACTTACATGATCACAAGGTCTTACAAAAAACTATAGTGTATCCTTCTCCCTCTGGAGAACCAATACTGGGCTTGCACACTTATACCTGCAGAGCAGTAGTCTGTTCCACCTGTGGTCTGCATACTTCCCCTACCAGGGAAGGGTTTTTTCCATCCCTTCACTCAATATAAGATGGAACTCCAAAATGCCACTTCTGCTAAGTCCTTCCAGGTCATAAGGGGTAGGGGAAGCACCCTCTTGCATCTGAGCTTACCCCCATTCTCAAGTTGGTTCAAGATTACCACCTTTTCATCTCCCCACACAAGTAGTCAGTGCCTTAACTCAGGGATATGACATCGATCTTACACTAGGCCATGATTCTCTACACAGAATAGTTGTGACCATGGACTTGGGCACATGGTATTCCTCGGTCGTAAGTCCACCTTGGCCTTTCAGCCGAGACATCTTGGGTATTTGGGTACTGTAATACCTACAACATAGTAAGAATTTAATAGACACGTTTCGTCCCACGCCTGGAGAACACAGTCCCTTTACAAAGCATCTTGATCTGTCTCCCAGTCTCAAAATCCAGTCCTGCCAAATCGTCCGTTTTTGTAAGTGAGGTAGACTCAGGTGTCGAGCAAAGCTAGAGCAATTGATACCTTGGTGTCTTTTTACTGATAGGTCCAAGACTCACCCACATTTATGCCCTGTGTGCATCTGGGTAAAGAGCTTTTCCATCTGCAAGACTAAATTAAAAGCTTGTTCCAGATCAGCTCAAAAGGACAGAATGACAAGGCCAAGTCTACTTAAATTTTGTGGGGAGAAAGATCAGATTGTTACTTTGTGTAGAAAGTAGACATAGGAGACTCCATTTTGTTCTGTACTAAGACATTTTTCTGCCTTGAGATGCTGTTAATCTATAACCTTACCCCCAACCCCGTGCTCTCAGAGACATGTGCTGTGTCATCTCAGGGTTAAATGAATTAAGGGCGGTGCAAGATGGGCTTTGTTAAACAGATGCTTGAAGGCAGCATGCTTAAGAGTCACCACCACTCCCTAATCTCAAGTACCCAGGGACACAAACACTGCGGAAGGACGCAGGGACCTCTGCTCTGCCTAGGAAAGCCAGGTATTGTCCAAGGTTTCTCCCCATGTGACAGTCTGAAATACGGCCTCGAGGGAAGGTAAAGACCTGACTGTCCCCCAGCCCGACACCTATAAAGGGTCTGTGCTGAGGAGGATTAGTGTAAGAGGAAGGCATGCCTCTTTGCAGTTGAGACAAGAGGAAGGCATCTGTCTCCTGCCCGTCCCTGGGCAATGGAATGTCTCGGTATAAAACCCGATTGTATGTTCCCTCTACTGATAGGGGAAAACCGCCTTAGGGCTGGAGGTCGGACATGCGGGCAATAATACTGCTCTGTAAGGCATTGAGATGTTTATGTGTATGCATATCCAAAGCACAGCACTTAATTCTTTACCTTGTCTATGATGCAGAGACTTTTGTTCGTGTATTTATATGCTGACCTTCTCTCCACTATTATCCTATGACCCTGCCACAACCCCCTGAGAAACACCCAAAAATGATCAATAAAAAGGAACTCAGAGGCTGGCAGGATCCTCCATATGCTGAAGGCTGGTTCCCTGGGTCCCCTTATGTCTCTGTACTTTGTTTTTCCCAAGTCTCTCGTTCCACCTAATGAGAAATACCCACGGATGTGGAGGGGCAACCTGCCCCTTCAAATTTCAAAGACTGCGTGCATAAGTGACTTCAAGCAGCAGCTGATTATCAAGAGTCACTACCCTCAAGTGTTCTAATTTGGTATCCTGTCAAACCAGTTTTGATCATGTTAGTGATTTTGTTAGAATGGAAATTTGTATCTTTATGGCCAAAATACCCCCACCTTAAGCGTAGACCTAATTTACCAACACTATAATTTATGTACTATCCTAGCCCTGTTAGTTCAGCCAATTCCCTTTAACACGAAACACATAACTTAGAACTCATCCTCAAGCCAGAGGAAACCTGTTTGCTACCTAGTCAGATACAGCACTGTGGGAACTAACTTTGGGACTAATGCCTCAACATTAAGATGAGGACCTCACGGACCTCACAGGAGTTTTTATTCATGTGCAATTAAAGATAGCTATGTTAGTTGTGCATCCTAAATCCAGGATGTTTGTGCTGAGTGGGGAAAAAGCAGGAGACACGGGACATGGTTCCAAGGAGACAATCAGGGCCCACCTTGTGACAACTCAAGTAGAAGTGGTCTAGCTGCTCAGAGTCGTTAGGATGACAGATCCCTGTGTAGTACACCTGATCATGCCATCACCTTGATATCCGCAGCTAACAGCATGATGACCATAAACCCACATTCTCAATACTTCTGATTCTAACAAAGGAACTTGATATACAATGTATCTGTTGAGGAAAGACTTGACTGCAAAGCTTTCTCAGAAACAATGGTCCAACTTGCATGTAAGTTGAGAGCATCACTGTTTAACATGCAAAGGGTTTGGGAAAATTACAACTTAAGTATTACCTGAAGCCACCAGCTACACACCCAGATGTTTCACGTACAGTGGTATACGGCTTCTGGGAGTACGAGATTGCTGATATAGAAGGATCAATTCTAATAGTGCATGCAAAGGAGGCAGTCAGATCCCTTGCTGCTTGGCTTTGCTTTTAAGTGACTGGCATCACCCACCACCCACCCTTATTGTCCAAACCATAGGCTCATTATCCCTGGGCTCCTTTCCTCTGACATCCAGGACCATGCTGCCTGTGTCCCCTGCCTGCACATGTCAGGCTTGCTACCCTGCATCCTCCGTAGGCCACCACTCACAGGGGCCCAACTCCAGTGTCGCAGCTGGTCCATTTAACCCCACCCTCCACAGTGAGTAGTGACCCCAACAAGTCAATCTGATCCACATCACGCTTGACACATCCTGATAGCATCTGATCGTGAGGTCATTGGGGAACCTCCATGAAGCAGCCCCAGCCACTCGCCCTGGCTCCAATTTCCAGCCCTACTTCCATTCCACACGGGTATTCAGGGAGACTCCATTCCTTTGCCAAGCACATCAGATACTACTCTATGCTCTTCACATCCTTCCCGTATCAACTTTAGAGTCCTACAAGAGCCTCCCTGACCTTCACACAGAAGAGTCAACATGTTCCTGTTTTCCATAGTACCTCCAGCCACCTAACATGTACATGACATTCGAGCACTTCTAATATGACCAGGCCTTAACAGCCTGCATTTTATCCTTATAACGCACCAACAATTTTACAGAGTAGGACAAGTGACTAGGCACCAAGCTCCAAAATACTGCATTCGTGTCTGACCCTTTGGTGTTCGGTAGACATGTCAGATGCATATATGACTCTAGATGTTCACAATCCCACAGGTTGTGATAGTCCACATGATCAAGGTGTCCTGCTACGTTGGCTTCACAATTCCTCCCCGGTCGAGGTTGATACCCAAAAACCCTTTGCTTGGAGGCTCCTCTTGATGCTGGGTATCGATGTGGAGTGGGAGAACATTTGGGAGGGCTGAAGTAAGCTTTGTGAACCAAATAGACACCCAGTGGCTGACATCAGCTCTTATGACTGAGCACTTGCAGTTTCCCGGTTTCAAATATTTCAAGGAACACAACGTTGATTTCACCACCCAGCATTTTAAGACCATTCCTACAAATCATATGGGGAACAATTAGAGACCACTTTCCTGTACTACCTAAGATGGGATTGAGAATCATTTAACATCCAGTATGCCAGGCAAGCACTAGGTATGTGGCTGACCTGCCGACACTATACTGCCTGTCATCTTTCATCTGCAGCAGGGACCGGTCTCTCAGGGTCCGCCCTGTGTCCCATATGTGTAGAAGCCTCCACTGTGGCCACAACTGCAGCATCTTTCCCAATAGGACATAACTACCAATTTAACAGCTGCACCCAAATGTACCTCGAAAAGCAGACAAAAATTAAAATCCTTTTACAGAGTCCATGCCAGTTGCCAGATATTCCAGAATGTGTCGTGCTACTCGGTCTATCAGCTTCATCGGAGTCTGAGCTCATTCGTCTGAAAACTTCCCCCTTTGATGTTTTCCCTTAATGAGAAGCCTCATTCTACATGAACCTGAGTTGCCTGTGTATGGGAGGAACTTCCTGTCCAATCCCAGCAATGCCATCGGGAATGACGAACCCTCCCAGACCGGAAACAAAGGGGACCGAGGTCCTTGTCTACACCTAGGGCCCAAGCCAGGGACATTGAGACAGCACCCACTCCTGGTTGCTTTGTGGCCACCACCATCCTCCGGGTCATGCCTAGAAGCAGGAATACTTTTATAGCCACAGCAGCCGAGCTAAAAAAACAGGTCCTACGGTCCCCAAAGGCAGGGGGGAGATGCCAACTCCTCAAATGCTCCAGTGGTTGTTTTCTAAGGCAGCCATGTGTTTTAGGCCGCTTCATTAGAGCATTTTAGGATGAAAGCCAGAACCAGGGGCAGGGGTAAGGAAGCGCTTTTCAGTCACTTCCTCGGTGATTCCTTTGCCAGGCAGATGTAGTGCAGGCACCTAGCCTGTTGATCCAGGTTGTGCCCTAAGTCCAGTTTCCCCAAGGGCTGGTGCCCCAGAATGGGTGGCAACACTTTACAGTGTGACCACTGCCACTGTTAACAAGGTGGGTCACCGCAACTCAACCGCCTCTGCCTTCTCCCCAAGGCGCTGAGAGGCTGGTGGTTGGGGCTTTAGGGCTGGGAGGATGACAGGGCAAGCCCTACCTTCAATATAGATGAAACTCAGCCGCCACATTGAAGTATTTTCTCTGTGTGTGACCTTGTTTAGAGACAGGGTGGCCTACTGCTGCAATTAAGATGAAGTAAAACTCGAACTAAGTGGGCCCTACTCCGATAGGACCAGTGTCCTTTAAACAGGGAAGCGGAAACAGGCACAGGGAGAAGGCATTGAGGATAAAAACAGGGATGGGGTGGTGGTCCCACAGGCCAAGGAGCAGAGATGCCAGCAGACCATCAGAAGCTAGAGGCCTGAAAGTCTTCACAGCCTGGCAAGGAGCCAACCACGCCCCACCTCTTGATCTCAGATTTCCTGGCTTCCAGAAGAGCAGTTCCGTTGAAACCACCAAGTTCATAGCAGTTTGTTATGCCAGCCCTAGCAGAGCAGTACAGCTTCCTAGCCACATGCAGATCTCAACGACCAGATCCCCACTGCTGGGATGGACAATGTCTACCCAGAAACACCACCCACTTGGAGGGAGCAGATCAGAGCACCTGTTTACCACAGGCAGGCAGAGCCTGAGTCAAAGGAGCAAAGGGCTGAATGACACATGTCCAAGTTCCCTAGGCCCATCCACAGTGAGATTCCCCCCCTCCCCCACAGGGAGGCATGAGAACTGAGAGGCAGGGCCTGCAGCTGGTCAAGTGTCTCCATGGCAACAAATACAAGAGCCCTCCTCCACTAACAATCTATGTCCATCCTGTTTTGCAGAAGAGCTGACCCTTTGGTCCACGTGTTAAGGGAAGCCGACTATAAAGGCAGCTAAGTAGCAGAAGTGTTTGGAAATGGCCGGAGGCCGCCTCCAAGGAACCAGGAACAGCATTGGGAGGTGCTAGCAGGAGCTGTGATGGATTTGTGGCTGTGTCAGGGCTCAAAGATCCTCAGCACTCCCTGGAAAAGAGGGCTGGGATCCAGTTCTGTTTAACAGTCTTGAACACTCAAACACAGGGTGTTGAGATTAGAGTTTCTATGCTCATGGAGCAGAGGAAGGACCCAAGCCCACAGGCCAATGGGCAAGAAGGCCACACCACAGCGTCTGTACAAGGAGACTCGCTGCAGCTAACAGCCTCATAACCGGAAACTCCATGTCAGCAACAGGCGCTGGCACAGCCCTCAGACCAGACCCCCCACGGCACCACAGGATGCCCAGTCACCACGTAGCCAAGCCCCTGCACTGTGGGCACAAACCAAGCCAGACACCGGTGCTCAACAGCCAAACACGTTAGCTCTGACCACACAACTGGAGGCCAGCAAAGACCCAGACACTGTGGACTGAGTCGGAAGGAAAAGGCAGAAACCCTAGGACGATAAGTAGTTGCCCTAAGACAAAGCTTTCAACTGGAGAGCGACTGACGCTATCCTTGAACTTGGCTGAGAGCATGCCAAGATTCTACCTTCACTAGAAAAGTTGGTTATTTAGGGGCACAATTAAAACTTGCATATCTGATCTATCCATTTCAGCCCTTTCACGTGTAAGGGACAGCTTAGACTCTGAAGAGTAGACCCAACCTGTTTAACTCCTGGTTGCATTCACTTGCTTTTCAACTCGGTAAAGTTCCAACCCAAGTTCCCTTCCCTGATATAAGATGAAGGGCAAGGGCCCAGAAACCCAGCATCTGGCTCACAGGAAGTGCTCGCAAGTATGAGGGTAAGTAAACGTTCCAGGAAGGGTCCCGGCAAAGGACAGGCCGGGGCTGTCACCAGGCCTCACAGCAACACACCAAGTCTCAGGCAGCAGATAGACAGAAGCAACTGTGTTCTATCACTTATGGGAGTTTAAGAGGAAAAAATGGGACAGGGGAATTGTGTAACTGTCCCCAGAGTTCCTTTGCAGCTACAGGAGCTTCGAAGCAGTTCAAGACACGGCCTTAGGTCCTCCAGTCTGGAGGCTCAACTCCAGCCAGTTACCACCCCCTTCACCGGGATCTTGGAAATGATCAGACAGCTTTCATTGCCTGAAGCTATGGTTAAGAAACAAGAGTAGATAACCCAAGTAGGATATACTCCTTGTACTGTGTTACTGGTTATGCCGTTGATTAGGTGTTTAGAAGTACATCCTTCAGTAACCTCAAACTGAAAAGTTTTTGCCCAAGCTTCCATGACTTGCAGGGATTTAAAGCTGCTGCAGCATGCAGGTGTTAGATATTTACTTATTTGCAAAACCCACTTTCCAATGTGCTGCTCAACTGGAAAGAAAGCTATTTACAACACATAGGCCCCAAGAAGGGATCCAGTAACGAGTTCACTGAGGGTTGCAGATAACTCATTTCTTGCCTTGGCAGAATTCATCGGGTTAACCCCTTTTGCGTAAGGTTTATGCTAGCAGGTTAAAGGCTTTGTTACCAGTCCTCTGACAAAGGCATCCAGCACTTCTGGCAAGGTAGGCCTGTTTCCAAGTTCACTTTGGACGGACAGCCCAGGCCCCACAACCCGGATTTTTCCAGGTCAAAAGGTGGGTACCAGTAGCTCCTTTTGCCATGCATTTCACCACCCTCCCTAGTCACAGCTAGTAATGGACTATGGACTCGATCCAACCAGTAAGATTTGAGAATTAAAGATCTGAAAGCCTGACAGTGTAGCCAAAAGCGTTACACATGAACTCAGGCTGTGGGCAGCCACTTCCCACCATGTCTCAGACCCTCTAGAGGCCTCACTGGCAATCACTCCAACTCCCTGTGCAGATGGGGAGGTGGAGGCAGCGAGACTGGCTTGAGGTGGTAGATAAAGGTGATTTACTCCAGCGACACTCCGGAGATTAAGCTTTGAGTAGGACTTGAGCTTATGAGACAGGGACAGGCCTGGAAAAGGGACTGAAATTCCTAGAGCAGAAAGGCTCCCCCCACTGTACCCAACAGTCCTTTGTGGAAAGGGCGGGGGTTCAGTCCACAGGGTGAGCTAGATGGGAGCAGCGCTACCCTTGCATAGGGCCCTTCCTAGGGGGTTGATACAGTTGAAACAGTAAAGAGAAAACCCTCCTTTTTCCTGAGCCTGGACAGAACCCATGAGGGTTGAAAGAGGAAGCTTGACAGGCTTTCGAGAGAAGTTCAGAGCTGTCCTGTGGCTTTGCTCCTCCCCAAAGGTTCCAGGAGTATAGGCCTCACACATCTGACCTATTTGCAGTTTGTGGCTCTAGAAGCCAGGACTCAGAGCGTGCTCAGAGGACAAGGTGCATTCCAGGAAGCCACACGCCCCCAGTGTTTGCGTTACATGAAGCGTTCAGAACCCACTCCAAACTTGTTTTCCCTGAGTGGAAAAGCTGTTAAATAGCTCCTTTAGCACCTGAGGCCAATTAGCGGTTTGCCCGAGTTCCCCAATTGGAGCTAGTTTACCCCCAAAGGTAGTCGAACAGTTCTCTGAAGTATCCTAAGCTGCTGCTGCTCTTACAAGTTAAGAACACATTGTTGCCACTTTATAATTAAGTTCAGGTAATACTTATGTTGCTCGCTCACACAGTAAAAGGGAGAAAGAATTGCCACTGTCTGAAAAGCATGCCGGTGTTCATAGATCTAGCACACCTGCGTTCTGTTTCAAATTGTCTGGGTGGGCCCCTGCAGCAAGTGCTCGAGCAACAGCGTCCCTGCTCTCATCCCTAGAAAGGGGAGAGTCGAGACGCTGATGAACCCCGTAGTCATAAGCAAACCAGTGTGCAACAAAATGGAATTGTAGCTTGAGGATGGAATGGCCTTAAACTGAGGCATCAGTGAAGACCCAGAGACAGGTGCCAGAACAGAATGACCCAGGAAACTTGCTCCTTGAGCCAGGCAGAGCCTCAGCACGCCAGTGTCTGAGGCCCAGGGAGGATGTTCGGTCTCAAGATAGAAACCTAGGCTACCCAAGGCTCAACAAGCTTTTAAAGTTTCTCTGGCTGCAGTGAGGGGCTCCAAGCAGATACAGATAAACTGGTCAGGAAGAGATTAGAATAACCCAGGTTAACGAGCACCAAAGCAGGGCTGTGGCTAAAGAAAAATTCGATACAGAGGTTCTAAGCAACTAGATTTAGCGAAGGCTTTAACGTAAGTGGGGGGTGAGATTTCTGGTCAGTGCAGTTGGAGATGCAAGGACGCTGGTCACTATCGGAAGCAGCACCCCAAAGAAATCAACAAGGAAGGGGAAGGCAAAGTGGTCTTATTCTGGCTGTCGTTCGGTGCGAGTAGGTGCCTTTCAGACCCTTCCTACGGAGCTCCTAGTAGACAGGTTCCAAAAGGGGCCAGAGAAGTAGCTGGGTCCTCAGAGATGTGAACCACTGGTGTATGCAGACCTCAGGATCCCCATCCTATTAGGGAGTTATGACAGCTGAAAGCAACTCAAGTATATCCTGGCAGTGACCCTTACACGCTTGACACCTGATAGCGGCTTAGCCACACTCGGAGTGTAGGTGTACCTGATCTGTATCAACTGCTTTTTGAAGTGCGGTTCTGTCCAGCCGGCTGCTCTGGACCACTCTGTATTCAAGTCCCCTCCATACACCGTATGTGTTTGTTAGCTCTGGGTCGCCTCGGCTTCTAGAACATGGTGCCATCCCTATTGAATTCAGTGCAGGCCCAGCACAACAGGATACACTAGAAGGCATGAGTGGCGACTAGGGGAGCTCAACGAACAGGCTGGACCCACAATAAACACGGCTCAGGTGTTAAAGCTCCCACAGCTGAGTACACCAAACTGAGCTCGCCACACAGGGAAAATCCTGGAACACCCTGGTATTCCCCATTTCCTTTCAAATCCTTCAGATCTCCTGCCACGTTCATATAGACTCAAGTGACTACGAGCAAACAGCTCCCCCACCACCACCATAAAGCCTCTGCAGCTCCAACATGTAACTTTCAAGCTAAAAATAAGCTGTAGAGCCCAGCAGCTGGGGGTTTGGGTATGTTTTACTCAAGTTTGACTGTTTAGTTTTCAGTGTCAACTCCAGCAAGGCTTTATGCACAGGTGTAAAGATTACCAGCTTGCAGAAGCTTGAAGTTGGTCTTTAGTTTTCTTAATCTTGTTACATGAATGCACTACCTGTGAATTCAATTATACCATTTGTTTTAAGGGTCTCAAGGTAGCTTGATGAGTTCTAAGTTATCAAAGCAGATGCAGCGGCCTACAAGCCAGGCCTGCGTATCTTACTTTAGGAATCTGTTTTGTACATTCTCCACGGCTCCTCAGTTCGCAAAGCTACTTTCATATCCGTTATTTCCTGATTAACAGTTGTGGGTGGGGAGTGGGGTCATCCCTAGGAGCATCTCCCAGGTGTCAGGGTTATTCTTAAGAATCAGGAAAAGTTAGGGAACGCGGGAATGAGAAACTGCAAGGGGTTGAAGTTGCAGTTTAGAGACAGCTAACACTCATAAACGGACACTTGAGCAATTAAGTACTTCTAAAGGACACAGGAGTCAGCCAAGTAGATCTCAGGTAAGTTTCAGGAAAACAGCCTCCGAAGCCAGTACCCAAAGCAAAGAAGATACAGATGAGGAGAGGCGGACAACACGGAGTCTTTAAGGGAGCCGGAGACTGTCATCCAGGGCCGTAATGGGCCGTTTTCAAGACTAGCTTCTACTTCATGAAACTCGGAGCCCCCACAGACAAGGTAAGTAATGTTTTACTTCGGATGGATCACTCAGCTACCTGGAGAACACACAAGGTTAGGAAGGATAGGAAACAGGCAACATGACCACTAACCCAGATGAACCACGAGACTGCTCTACGGAAGTAGGTACTAAGAAAATAAACTTGATACAACCTTAAGCAAAACAGACCTTTCAGAGAAGCAGGAACCGCTCAGAACGTGGGTTTCACAATATTTAGGTACCCGCAAGTACTTTGGTTTCTCCCACTTTTACCACCCTCCTAGCCCCCAGAGCCCCAATGGAAAGCTTGTACCCACGCTACTGAAAAATAGAAGCTTGGACACTTCACATTCCCTGCTCTCCCACAACTGAGCCACTGCCCTGGTTTTAGAAGTAGAGCTTGTTTTGCGCTCAAGTAACCCTTAACGTCCTTAGAAGTAGCAGCTCCCCACGCGTTTGCGTTTTAAAAAGCTTAACTTTTGAGAGAAAGAGAAACAGCACAAGTTCAGGCCCAGCAGAGTAATCCCTACGTTGTTGCCAGCAACTACTTTAAGGGCAGTTAACCGTGGTTAAAAAGAGACGCCAACAGCATCCCTCTCCCGCTTAAAAGAACATTCAGCTACCCCCTACCCACGTACTTTGCTTTCTCCCACTTTTACAACCCTCCCACCCCCAGAGCCCCGAGAGAAAGCTTGTACCTATTCTACTGAAAGATTAGACTAGAAACTTGTACACTTCACAGCCCCTGCTTTCCAACTGAGCCACTACCCAGGTTTTAGAAGTGGGGCTAGTTTTGCTTTCTTAGGAAATAACTTGTAACTTCTTTAAAAGCAGCAGCTCCCCCACCCCCCACACTTTTTGCCTTTCAATAGCTAAACTTTTGAGAGAAAAAGCACGAGTTTAGGCCCAACAAATAGTAACCCTGACGTTCTTGTTGCCAGCAACTACTTCAAAAGCACTTAACCGTGTTTAAGAAGAGACGCCAACAGCATTCCTCTTCCACTTACAAAAACATTCAGCTACCCACCCGCCCCCCGCCAAATACTTTGCTTTCTCCCACTTTTACAACCATCCCAGCCCCCAGAGCCCCGAGGGAAAGCTTGTACCCATCCTACTGAAAGATGAGATTAGAAACTTGTACATTTTACAGCCCCTGCTCTCCCGCCACAACTGAGCCACTACCCTGGTTTTAGGAGACTTGTTTTGCTTCACAAATAACCTTTAACTTCCTTAAAAGCGACAGCTCCCCCACCCCCCACGCCTTTTTTGCCTTGCAAAATCTCAACTTTTGAGAGAAAAAGCACCAGATCAGGCCCAACAAAGAGTAACCCCTACGTTCTTGTTGCCAGCCACTACTTCAAGGAAGGACACTTATCCGTGCTTAAAAAAGACATAAAAAGCAACCCTCTCCTGCTTACAAAACCCGAGCAGGAGGACTAGCGGCTGGGCAACGCCCGGGACCAGTCAAAAAAGAGAGGCCGGGAAGCACCCGCCACGCAACACAGCTACAGGTACTAGAGGTTTTTCCAGACCCCCACCAAAGCCCACCAGTACTTTCAGCGTCTTTAAGACCCCCCCCCGCAAATAGGCTTCCTACAGCCAAGCTTCTCCTACAAGCATAGAAGCACAAGAGCGCCCACCACCCGACTCCCAGAAGCATTCTGACGCGGCTGCCCTTCTGCGCCGCCTTTTCAAGGGCCCGCGGGGCGTGCGATACGTCACTTCCGGGGCGGGGAGGGCGGGGCGAGCAAGGCGGGGGCGGGGCCGGGGCCGGCGGGGGAGGGGAGCGCCAGGTCCGCGCAGGCTCGCCGGGACCGCAGCCGCCGAGCCGAGCGCTTGACTATATATGGTCAAAGCTGGGGGCGAGCCGCGCGCGGGACCGCGCTTCCGGGTTCGGGGCGTCCGCTACCGCCGCGCGTAGGGCAGGCGCGAGCTGGCCTCTGAGCCCCGGCCTCGGACCGCCCACTCCACGCCCCGCACGCCCGGTGCCGCCTTCCGGCTCCAGTCCCCGGGCTCGGCCTCGGCGAGGTGTAATTTGCAGCGCGGGCCGGCCCCGGAGGCTCTCGGCGAGCGCGGCGCGGTAACAAGTGGGCGAGGATGCCGTACGAGATCAGTAAGTGCCGCGGCGCGGGGCCCCCGAGCGGCCGCCGCGCTGCCCCGGCCCCTCGGCGCCGTGCGGGTGGCGGGGGAGTCCTCGGCGCGGGGGAGGGGTGCGGGCGCCGGCCGGAGGCGTGGCGGGGCCGCCCTCGGGGGTGCAGGGCGGGACCCCCGACGGGGGGTGCGCCCCCAAGTTAGCGCCGTGGGCCGAGCCGGAGGAGCCCCGCTGCCCCCAAGGGCCTGGCCCGGGGCGCGGACCAGGAAGTCGCGCGGTTCCTGGCGCTCGTGGAAAGTGGAGGCCGCCCTCCCGGCGCAGTCAACAGGTGACCGGCCGAGACCGATCCGGGGCTCCTTCTCCTCCCTTCTGTCCCCACCGTCCCCGCCCTGCCCTGACATGCCCCGCCGCATTTGTGTTTCCGCAGAGAAGGTGTTCGCCAGCCTCCCGCAGGTGGAGAGGGGCGTCTCCAAGATCATCGGCGGCGACCCTAAGGGCAACAATTTTCTGTACACCAATGGAAAGTGCGTCATCCTAAGGAACATCGACGTGAGTACCCCCTACCCCGGGCGCGGTTCTGCTCCGGAGCCACCTTGGGATGGGATAATTCGCCTTCCTCTCCACCTCTCACCTCCTGCCCATTGGCCCGGGGAGGGTGAGGGCGCCACGCCCCCTCTATGGGGAGCCACACCTCGGAGCCCCGGAAGCCGGCCTCAGATTCACCCAGGTCCTTGTCTGCTCTTTCTTGATGAGGAAACTGAGTCTTAGTTCGTTTCTGTCTACGGTCATAGCACCCTGAAAGCGCCGGATCGCCTCTGATTTTGGAAGCTAAGCAGGGTCAGGCCTGGTTAGTACGTGGATGGGAGATAAGATTAGTTCATTCCTTAAAAGCAAGGGCTCCGGATTTGAGGGATCAGACTGACCCGGTCGGCCGCTGCGTGACCTTGAGAAGATTGGCGATTTGGGCATCTCTGAGCCCCAGTTTCCTCGTCTGTAAAACAGATGATGAGATGATGACCACTCTCGCTTCGCCTGCTGGCTGGGCAGATGGAATGAATGAGCTGCTGGCGTCCCTTGAGCCCAGCGGTGCCTGGTGCACTTTGAGCCCTTGCTGAATGGAATGGCACTCAGCTAACTCGCTGTTAATACCCTGGTCTTCCAGTGTGGCAGAGCCCGGAAAAACACCCGGGCCTCTGGGCCAGCCTGATCTGCCACCATGGATCTAAGCCCCAAAGCAAAAACAGGAAGCAGTGTTTTCCCATGAATCATTCTCTGCAGGCCTCCGGTACCCAGGCTGAAAAGGCTTCTAGAGCCAGCTCCTTGGGAAATCCTTGCAAATTCATGTTATTCCTCTGTAATTGTTGGGGTGACCCAGTCTGTCAGTCTCCCTCCCTTCCTGGGTTACACGCTTAAATTTTGCTTTTCCCTTCCTAAGCCTGAGTGATGGAATTGGTGGGGTGGGAGTTGGAGGTGCCGGCCCGGCCATTGGGTGATTTCTCCTGTGCTGTGCTTAGTGGGGGCGGCTGGCACAAAGATGTATGTTTTGATTGATGCCATAGGCATACAAGGGTTGTCAACTTAAAGTCAGCCTGATTTCCCTTGGTAGGTTGGGACTGTTGATCAGACACACTTGCCCTCCAGGAGGCCAGCAACTGGCTGAGGGAATGAAGGGGTCTCTGGGTCTCAGTTTCCTTCTCTGTGAAAGGAGAAGCCTCTTGGTCCGAAGAGCTGCTGGCTCTGCCCGCATCTGTCTCGTTAAGCCAGGCAGTCGCTGCTGTTCCTCTGATGGAAGACAGAGCTCTACCTGCCCTGGATTGCTGGGCCCCTCAAATGAGGGGGTGGGTGGGTGTGAATGGGCTTTGAAGGTGCTAACAACTTGCTAGTCACACAGATTCCTAGAAAGCCGAAGGGCCTTGCTTAGAACTGGAGAAAATCACCAGGGATCTAATGGTAATGATCTGGAAGTCTCCGAAGGCAGGTCCTGAGGCTTTTGAGAAAATAAAAATTGAGACGACCCTAAAGAGATATTTAGTAGTTTGGCAAATAAAATCCACTAACACATCCTCGGATACAGAGCAGTAGGATATTTGGTTTTGCCCCTAACCAGGCCTTCCCTGTCGTTGCAGTCCACATTGACTTCCAGGGAAGGGGCCTCACATAAAGTACCTGCTGTGCATCTGGCCCTATGATAGCTTCTTAAACTGTAGCATCTCTTTCCACCTCACATGGGTCCGTTACTCTAAAGAGGAGTCAGACTTAGCAAGGTGAGGCAGGCCAGTAACTGGAGCTGCTTCTAATGGAGTGGTCATTCAGGGACAGGCACCCCTTTGCAGAAAGCATTTCCCAGCTTGTGAAACCCATTCTGCCTGTTTCTGAGCTCTGTATTCTTACCCCTTCCCCGTGGTTTGACATTTTCTTCTCAGGGGTTACCCTGTTTCCCTTCTCATCTATTTTTAAGTTTCTGCAATGCCAGGTCAGCACGAGATGCTACTAATATAGCCCTCCCTGGGCTGGATGTAGATCAGGCACTGAGTCTCTTGTTAGTTGGATGGGTGGACTGGGTACTCAAGTAAAGGTGGGTACGATTTTTTTTAGGGCAAAGTACTCTTGGAAAAAAAAGTGACATGAATTGGCATGACCATTCAGGAAGGATGATGATCTGTTTGGAATGCAGGCTCAGGGAGGGAAGAGGGAAGAAATGGAGGACCAGATCATGGAAGATCTAACATGTCTCATTGACATCTCAGACTCAACATACGTACTTCAAGCCAAATTTGGGTTTCCCACGTGCTCTTCCCCTAAAAGGGAACACCGTTCCTCCAGCTGTTCAGGCCCCAAACCTTGGACTCCTGTTTCACTCCCTGCTTCGCTACTGCGCCACATTTTAATTTTAGTAAATCCTTCTGACTCCACATTCAAAGTATCTTCAGAATCCAACAGATTTCCCTGGCTTCCTCTGCCTCCACCCACAACTAAGCTATCTTCCCCCACCTGAATTATTGCCCCCCAAACTCCCTAAAACCAAACAGGTCTCCTTGCTTTCACCCTTGTTGCCCCGGGGGTCTGTTCACAACACTGTCGCTGGAGTGGCTGAAACACAAGACAGGCCTCTAGTGGCTTCCCACCTCGGTGAAAGCCAGAGTCCTTACCGTGGCCTCGGCTCCAGCATTCTTGCCTCCTTGCTGCTTCTTGAACATGCCACACATCTGTCTTGGTACCTGCTAGTTATTGCCTTTGCCTGGACGTTTTTTCAGATAGCTGCAAGTCTTGCTCCCTGTCTTCTCTTTGGTTTTTCTTTTTTAATTTGAGGTGGAGGCTTACTGTCGCCCAAGCTGGAGTGTGGTGGCGTGATCTTGGGTCACTGCAACCTCCACCTGCCGGGTTCAGGCAAATCTCCTGCCTCAGCCTCCCGAGTAGTGGGGACTACAGGTACGTGCCAATACACCTGGCTGATTTATGTATTTTTTTTAGTAGGTAACGGGGTTTCACCGTGTTGGCCAGGCTGATCTTGAACTCCCAACCTCAAGTGATCTGCTCGCTCGCCTTGGCCTCCCAAAGTCCTGGGATGCAGGCGTGAGCCACCACGCTAGGCCTTTCCCTTTGGTTTATACTTAGATGTAGTCACCTTAGTAGAGGGGTGTCCCCGGAATAGAATTTTCCATCCCCGGCTTTCTGTCTTTCTCATTGCTGACAATAAGTAGGAAGCAAGCTAACAAGCAGCAGGCTACGGCTGCCTACAAGTGTACATAGGTATCTGCCTGTCCCCCTAACTGGGCATCAGCTCCAGGCCAGCAGGGCTTTCCCCTCTGTTTCAGTCACTGCCGTGTCCTCGCCTAAGAGAGTGTCTGGCACACAGTAGGTGCTCAGTGAGTTACTCATTGATTGAAAAGCCTGGAAAACCAGGCTGTGTCGTGAAGATAATAGGCAGCCACTGAGGTCTTACTGCATGAGAACAAGGAAAGCTCAGCTCAGTGTAGATTGCCGGACCTAAATTTTGTGGAATCGCCTTTCACACCTAAGAGGAGAGCACCGTTGCCAGCTTTGCACTTGGAGCCCCCTTTGTCATTTATTTTGTTGACTTAAAAGCTGTTTTGTGAACCCAGCATAATGGCACTTCTTAAACTTGTAGAAAAAGGGTGTTTCTTACCTGTTTATTTCAACACGTCCGGTTGCCTCACCTGGAGAGGCAACTCTCCTTTGTAGAGTGAAAGACTATAATGGTGGCCATGTAAAAACTAATATTCCAGAAGGAGAGAGCTCCAAGAAGGGGATTCCAGTGAACCATATGTACACTGTGTTTGACAGACGTTAGTTCCCCACGGAGAAGGGATGGATAGTCTGTGCTTCGGGGGTCTAAGGAAGGCTTCCTGCAGGTGCTGGTACCTCCTTAGGTCTCGGGTGGTTCCTTCTAGGTTTCCTTACCCTGCCTGCATCACCTCTGCCTCTTATGACCTCTGTGCAAAGACTGGGAAGGGTCACCCCCAATGGCTGTGAACGAACCTGTTTGTGATTCTAAACAGGGCACGGGACCATCCTACAATAAAAATTACCCAGCCTAAAATGCCAGTAGTGCCAGTAGTCCCTGTTTAGAAAAAGAAAAAAAAAAAACAACTTTTGCCTCACAACAGAGGCCCTCTTGTGTGCTGCCAGGCAGCCAGCAGATTTGCTATGCAGGCAAGTTTGGGGCCTGGTTTTTAAAGTATCCAGTTCCTAGATTCCAGAACTAAAATACACATTTGGAAAAATGATGTCTATAAAATTGAGTTTCCGGGAGTGCAAGGTTTATAGCAATTTGACACTGCTGGGAACCCAGGCGCAGTATCAGTGGACTTTTCTCCTTGAACAGGGGGCAGACCAAGTGGGGGGTTGGGGAGGGTATTGGGCTCACTCTTGGTTTCCCTTGATGTGAGCTGCCACCATTCACATGCAGAGGACTCACCTGTGTTTCCTGCGGGTTGGGGGTAATGGTGGCATGACAGAGGGCTTGAGGACTGACCTAGCTGCTTCTCCGGAATTGGACGCCTGCTGACTACCTGCGTGTATCCAGATGGCCATTGGCCTGTGGGGGTGCAGGATGGAGGCCCTGCCCACATGGAGCTCGCTGTCCTGGGTGGGAGTGAAATAAACTCTAGGTGTCAGAAGGAAGTGGTGCGTTGGATTATCACCTGGGTACAGACGAGCTGGCAGCAGCGCCTGCCAGGTGCAGAGCCAGGAACCTCTAGGCCTTCAGTCTGACCACCTGACGGCAGGGGAAGCAGAGGGTGGTGGGGGGCCTTCATCTCAGGAGAATCTGAGTGGCTGCAGGTGCCAGTCAGGACGCTGGGCTTCTGCAGATGGGACCACATCTGGGAGGACCGAAGGGCCGGGTACTTATGGGCTGTTACTGTGGCACTGAGCGTGAGGGGAGTGGACAGGACCCAGGCTGAGAGGTGCTGGTGTGCAGTGGTGGCAGGTGCCTCACACAGCCCTACCATAGCGCAGCCCTGCTCTGAAGGCCACTGGAGCCATTCAGAGGTCTCAGACAAGTAATCAGATCCAGCCTACGGTAAGGAGAAGTTCTGTATCTGAGATCTGAGGCAGGGAAGCCAATTAGGAAGCTGCTCAAAGATGAAGGCGGCGTCAGCTCAGGTTCCATGGCGTGGTGCAGCCATCTCTGGCTCTCACGTTTCCCACACATGTTCACTAAGTCCCTGTCTTGGCAAGCCATACCCTAAGCCACAGAGGACCAGGATTAAAATCAGCGATTTTCAGGTAGGGGTGGTTTTCCCCCACCTCATTCCCCTGAGGGATATCTGGCAACGTTTGCAGACATTTTTGTGCCACTGGTATCTGAAGTCAGGGATGTGGCCAAACATCCGACAAGGTACATGGCCGTCCTTCCACAAAGAACTGTCCAGCCCCAAATGCCAGGGGTACCAAGGTTGAAAACTCTGGTAAAGAGCCTTCGAAGGCACCAGGTTAAGTGCTTCAAAAGAACAATGCCCTGGGTGCTCTGGGAATGTGAGGGAAGAGCCAGCTGTGCCACAGAGCGGGGACAGCTGCTGGACAAGTGGCACATTTGAGTTGGGTCTTGAAGGATGAATAAGAGTTCTCCAGGAGGAGCGTTGAGACACACGGCAGAGGTGGGGAGAAACCAGGCAGGAAACAGCATGTGTACTTGGGTCCTCTCAGCCCCACTGTGGCCTCCTGTGGGTTGCTTTTGGTACATTTCTTGCCCTATTGGAGGTAACGGGAGGGATACTGAAGCCATCTTTGAGGTAAGAGAAGAGGTTTAGCCTCATGCTTAAGAATACTGGAGAGATGGCCTTGCCCAAGAGTAGTTGGAGATGCTTCTTTGGAGAGTGACCTCCACCTTCTGCAAGGCCCTTGTTAGGGACAGCTGTGGGCACAGGAAAGGGCCCTGTGTGCGTCTCTTCGCCGTCTCAGTGATGGGCGGGCACTCCCTGCCCTGGCGATGTGCCTGCTCCTTAGACCTGTGGGTCCTTAGCTTTGGTCACCTTGCTTGTCACTTCTACGTATGGGTCCTGCCTGCTTTCCAGGGAAAGGCCAGTATCCCACCCCTACCCCCGCCCCACTGTCCAATCCACTGTATACCCCTGAGCACCTCTCTGTTCTTTGCTGAGTGTATTTTGTGCTGGTCTGTGGCTGACACTTGGTGTGCTTGCCTCTTCTGTTTCCATGCCTGCGAGAGTGGGAGGAATGTTATCATGGGATCAGTGTAAGATTTACCGGAGCTAATTCGTAAAGCATCTTCAGAAGGTTGTCTGGGCCCTGGCAGGGACCTCTGCTTTTGTCTTCATGACTGCCCTGTTGAGTGGATGCCCTCATCTCTCTTTTGAGAGGTGAGGATGCTGAACCTCTGGAAGGTGCTGGAATTTGAACCCTGGGAGCCACCCCCAGCTCTACCTTTGCAACTCATCAGTTAAGGCCCTGGTGGGCCCTGGGTGGGGAGTAGGAGAGGGGAAGACTGAAAACGGAGGTGGTGGTGTCCTGCTCACACGTAGTCCAATGAGGGGTGCTGCTGTGCAGGGCCACACGGTGAGTACCCCCAGGCCTGTTTCAAGGCATCTGAGGCCGAGCTGGGAGGCAGGAGGGGAAAGTCGTTCAGGGCATGGCGGCCTGTGAGTGACCACCCCGTCCTCAGCCAGCTCAAGGAGCTGCCTGTACACTGTTTGGAAACACACAGCTGGTTGGCCAGTGCAGACTTTATTCTCTGTATTAAAGAATCACACTAACATTGAGACCAACCGTAAGGAACAGAACAAAACCACAGGGAGGAGTAAAGGCCGCCACATATGGTCCCTGATTTGCAGTGACGTGACCTGGGATTGCGTGAAGGTGTTGAGCATTTGTTACCTCCCTTGACTCACCGTGCTGTTAGTTAAATGCTCATAACCCAGGTGAGTCAGGAGCAACTGGCCCTGAGTTCAGGTCTGGCGCTGCCACTTAACAGCTGGGTGGCCTGGGGCATATCGCCCAGTGTCTGCCTTGGTTTCTTTGTCATGTGGGATTATGAGGTTACCTTCCTTACAGCAGGTGTTGTGAGGTTTCAAAGAGAATCCACTGAGGGGCCCACCCAGGGCCTGTCTGAGAGTGAATAGTACGTGGCCGGTGGGAATTTGTTTCTTGATAAACAGCTACCAGGCTCCAGCCAAGTTCTGGTCTTTGTCGGTATTTGGCAGCTGCTGTGGTGAATCAAGTGTGAACCTTCCCTACTGTGGTGTCCACGTAGTGCAGAAGGCAGGTGGGGCACAAATGATGTGTAGTCCAAGGTGGAAAGTAGTGAGGGCAGTGGGGTGGGAGTCAGGGAAGGTGGGGGTTCAGGGTGGGAGAGATGATTTCTAGCTTGGAGCATCAGGGAAGGCTTCTTGGAGGAGAAGCCCTTTGCCTGGGCCTTAAAAGATAATTAGGAGAAGGCATTGTGTTGCAGAAGTTTACATTCCTGCTTTGGAGCTGAGGTTTTTTGCTGTCATTCAGCCTTGGCCTTAGTTGTAGTCACCAGTGAACATAAGGGCCCTGGCCAGTTATATTTGCACAGGTCAGTTACAGCAGTAACATCTTTCAGCCTCTGTTGCTTGCAGGAACTTGGAGTATTTGCAAAGCCAGTGCCCTGACTGGAAGCTCACGCTTACTTGGCCTGGGTGGACCATGGAGGACGCCTGAGACTTTCTCTGGGGTTCCCGGGGACAGTTGGCAGCTAAAGGAGAGCACAGCAGGCCCCTTCATCAGTGTTGTGTCGTCATCTGCTGAAATGTTTTTTGCTTGGGCAGGTATCTCCAACCTTCTAGCATGTTCCATCAGGTTCACTGTGGGCCAGGAGCTGAGATACCAGTGCCAGGCTTTGAGACCCAAGCCCCAGGACCCAGGGTCATCACAGCCTACCTGTAAATTGGAGTAGTGACCTCTGGCCCCTCCGTCACCCACCTGAGACTGGGAGGACATAGGAAAGTAAGAGAGCTTTGAGGGGCTCAGGGCTCACTAATTGTAAGTGTTGCTGCCTGGGGCATAACAGAGTTACGGAAATATCGCTTCTGTGTGCTTGTTTGCATGACCTGTGTATTATAGCCAGTCTCAAAGGCGGCACAGAAATTGTCCAGGTGCCGGCGGGGAGTTTGTTTAGGTTTGCCATTCAACAGGATTCTCAGAAAAAGACCAGCTCTTCCTGGGCAGGATGCCTCAGTACACAGGTGGGAAGTGGGGGCTGGTGGGACCTGAGCATAGTGTGACAGAGTAGAATGGCCTCCCGGGTCAAGTCCAAAGCTTCTGCTTCAAATGGGCACCACTGGGCCTTGAACCAGGCCCTGTGTTGGCAGGGCTGGGTGCTGTTACATGCTGTCACTTGCCGAAGTCCGTGGGTCCTGGGTCTGCTCGCGTGTGTGACTCCTTGATTGCTGGCTGGTGTCCTTCATGTCCTCAGAGGCCCCCGGACTCCTCCAGGGGTGGTGGCAGAATTCTGGAGCTTGTCTCGAGGTCTTGTCCCAGCCCCAGCTCTGGCCCTCACAGGCCCTAACCCCCAGGTGTGGAGGCCACTGGGGAAGGGGTCTGGGGCCAGCAAGGTAGAGGGGCTGCACCTGTTCTGTCCTCAAGGGTTGGGGTGAGGGGCCATGGGTTGGGGTAGTCAGCCCAAGGAGTGGCTGGCAACATCAGGGCGGCAGCAGGGTAGCGATGAGTAGGCTGAAGCCTGGAGGGAGCTCAGGAAGGGTGGGTTGCAAGCCGGACCGTGAGGTAATCAGGGTTGGGATTTGAAGACTACCGGCTTGGTGGAGGGTGGAGATGCATTCCAAAGCAGTTATCGCTCTTCCCAGGAGGAACAGGAGGACTGCATTGAAAATGGTGGAGGTAAAAGAGAAGATGGGTTGGGAGTTGGCAAGGAAAACTGGGCAGGCCTGTGGTGAGGACTGAATGACAGCCTCCCACTGCCAGAGCTGGCCCAGCCTGCAGCAGCATGAGAAGAAAGCCTGGGAGGAGGGGTGTCCCTGAGTGGGCAACTCCAAGGCTGCTCATGGTGGTCTCCCCCAGGCCCCCAGGGAGATGGGGAGACAGAACTTTTGCCTACAGTAGCACTGGGGCTCCTGGAATTGGCTTCCTGCCCTCCCTGTCTCGTTTTCCCCATTCCGGAGTTTTTCCCCAAATAAGCTTCTCAACCCCCAGTCTCATTCTTCTTCCCCAAGATGGAAGGAGGGGGAGGAGGCTGGGGGGACAGGGTCACACTGAGGGTGTCAAGGTGCCATTTCGACCCAGCTGATGGGGACAGAGCCTCACAGGCCGACTGACACGTGGGGGTGTGAGGTATCTTTCTGGGTGTAGTAAGCAGCCTCCCTCTGCGAGCTGAGGAGCTGGGGAGGAGGCTGCTCTGACTCAGAGGTAAGTCATTATCTGCAGTTTGGAGTATCTCAGCCCCCACCGCTGACCCAGTTGTATTTAGAATACAAACGAGAGTGAGTGATTCATCAGCTGGCAGGATTCTGTTGCCCTTTGGGGTTTTTACACACAGCCCTGACCATTTAGGGGAAGGAATTTTTAGGGGCAGAACTTCCTCTCATGCCCCTGCCCAGCCATCTTCCATCTCTGGATGCCCTCCCCAGCGGAAGGCCCATGGGAGCCCCACCCTTTCTACGGCAGCACGGCCTGGGGAGGAGGTCGTCCAGGCTGGGAGAGCCCATGAGGCCATCTGTCTGGCGGGATGGGCAGGTGCCCCTGTATGTGAGCGTGAGACCTCTCCCATCCCCAGTCAGCTGTGAGTGGACACCGAACAGGGTCTTGGAGGGGCTGCCTGTTAACTGGATCATTTTCTTGCCAGGTGCTTTGGGTAGGGATTTGTCAGTGTCAGAATATGAAGGACTAATTGGAGTGGGAGAGGGTTGGATTGGGCAGACATTTAATAAATAGCCAGCATCTTAGTTTTATTGAGGTGTACTTTAGATACAGAAGAATTTGTCTGTATTCAGTGTGTGGCTTGGATCTTGACAGATAACCTATATAGTCCCATAAGCACCACCCCTGTCATGACAGAACATTCCTGTCACTCTGGAGGGTGCCCCCTGCCCCCGCCACCCCTTCCACCCTCACCCCCAGCAGCTGCTTATCTGCTTTCTGTCATTGGGGTTGCCTTTTCTAAAATCTTCTTTCATATGAAGTGAGAGGCAATGTGTAGTCTTTTCTGTCTGGCTTTTTCACTTTGCATAACATGTTGGCGATTGATAGCTGGTGTTGAGTGCATTTGCACTTTGTTCCTTTTTATCACTAAGCAGTGCGGTGTGTTGCATGTTTCTCTCTTCACCTGTTGATAGATATTTGGGTATTTCCAGTTTTTGGCCATTGCAAAGAAAGCTTCTGTGAACATTGCTCCTGTGTCTTTTGGTGGACACATGCTTCCATTTCTCCAGGGCAGATACCTAGGAGTGGGGTTGCTGGTGTTTGGTGTGAGTAGTGTCTGTTTAGGTTTATAAATAACCTGCCCAACTCTTTTCCAACTGTACCATTTTGCATTTCCACCAGCAGTGTGAACATTCCAGTGTCCCCACCCCTCTACCCTTGCCAGCACTTGGTGATGTCAGTCTTTTCTTTTTACTGATTCTAGTGAGTATGGAGTGGTATTCTGTTGTAGTTTTGACTTGCATTTCCCAAGACTAATGACACTGAGCGCTTTTTCATGTGCTTACTTGTCATTCGTAGTATCTTCTTTGGATAGACACCTTGATACATTCTAATTTCACTGGTGAACGATTATCCCAAAATGGATTAATTTATGACTGGTGTCTATTATATCACGTAATGCTGTGTTAAGTCTTAGGGATGAAAGAGAAGGTCTGTGTGTACTTCTTTTTTTCTCCCCAAAACCACTTATTGAGATGGCTAGTGAGATAAAGGTCATGTTAAGCAGGGCACAGCAGAGTTGGAGGAGATGGACAGGAATGCTAGGGACTATGATGTGTGTTGTGCCATCCCGGTGGACATGTTAAATGATCTGGAAGCACAGAAGAGTTGATACGGATAGCTTGGGCCATACTTGGAGGCTTCATGGAGGAGGGAACGCTTCCGTTAGGCCTGATGGGTGAGTGGGTGTCCGCAGGCAGGGAGAGGTGCTGGCCAAGGGCACAGACTACACACAGACGTGGAGCTTAAACAGGATGGCAGAAGGTGGGCAGGAATCAGGGTGTGTACCTCTGTGGTCTCAGTCTCGTGAGATGGGGGCCCCTCAGGTCTTGAGGAGGGGTCTAAGGGAGATGAGGGGTGGGGTGGCAGCAGGTGGGGTCATGCTAGGGGTGCCCGGGCAGCCTCACAGGAATCTGATCTGTCCTAAGCCTCATGCTGGCGGGAAGCTGCCTCTTTCAAAGAGCACTTGGTTTGTAAAAAGCTGACAGTAGGTAGCAGAGATTAGATGGCCATGTCTTTATTCCCTCCTGAAAGAAAGCTTCACTGTGGAGACAGATTGAGAGCAGCCCAGTGTGTGTGTGTGTTTCTGTTTCACTGAGGCCCTGCGTGTGTGTGTATGCCGGGAGGGAGGCGCAGGGATCTACTTTTAGCACATTACATGTTGAAACCTCATTGCTGAAGATGCTTCTAGTCTCAAATGTTGGCCCCATTTTTGCCACAAAGTCCACGCAGCCTTTGATCTGTGCTATGAAAGGGAGTGGGGAATCGACTTTCCTTTCCAAACCCAAGTTTTTGATAGAGAGGGCTCCCACAGCTTGTCCTGCTCTGCTCCTGCACAGCACAGCCAGGCGCTGAGTTTGGGGTCCAACATTGATTGGCAGCCAGGAGAGCTGGTCCTAAACACGGAAGAGAACAGAGCGCTGGAATGAATGCAGCTTCCCACAAATGGGAGGGATTAGAACCAGGGCTTCTTGCTCTAATCCACCTTTTGTGTATGTGTTTCACTGATATATTTGTTCTGTATTATGGAAAGTACAGAAAAGCAGAAAAGGAAAAAAATCACCTTGTTGTACAGTCGTAGACTAAGGAGAACGAATTAAAGTAACATGAAATTCTATCACCCAGAGATAGGTAGGCAGGCAGTAGATATGTAGGCAAGTGGTATGCTTCTGTGATTTTCTTCATGGTTTTAGCTTCAGTGTTTCTTTGTACACCCCTTTCACCCCATATCTGTTGATGTGGAGAGCTGGAAGCTTGACTGCTTCTCCATTCCTTCTGTTCATTCCGGGGTCTCCTCCTGCAGAACCCAGCCCTTGCTGACATCTACACAGAGCACGCCCATCAGGTGGTGGTGGCCAAGTATGCGCCCAGCGGATTCTACATTGCCTCCGGAGGTACTGTATGGGGGCAAGGCTCGTGGACACCTGTGGGGGCCTGGGTGGCACTCAGGGCCCAGGGCCAAGCTGGGCTTCTGGCCTTGGGAGAGTGGGAGGAGGGAGGTGGGGGGTGGGGGAGCAGGCTGGGGGTGGTGAGTTAGTTGAGGGGAGCCAGTATAATTAGTTTCAGCTGAGGCTGACAAGGAATGTGTAAGCCAGCCTTGTCCAACCGGTGGCCCATGGGCTGCATGTGGCCCCGGACGGCTTTGAATGCAGCCCAACACAAATTCGTACACTTTTTAAAACGTGAGGTTTTTTTTCTTTTCTTTTTTCTTTTCAAGCTCATCAGCTATCGATAGTATTAGTGTATTTTATCTGTGGCCCAGGGAAGCCAAAAGATTGAACACCCCTGGTATAAGCTACCAAAATGCCCCTTTTCAAAACTGGCCTTAGTTCTAGAACAGTAAGGACACTTTCTAGTTTGTAGTGTTACAGTTAGTTCCAGCTTGGAGGTCAGCAGAAATGCCACCATGAGGTTGGCCAGGGACCTTTTGCGGGAAGCCATGGCATGGTATGTTGGAGCCCGTGTGGGCCGTGTGTGTGTGTGTGTGTGTGTGTGTGTGTGTCTGTGTGTGTGTATGTGTGAATGGATGTTTTGTTTTGTGTCATCTTTACCCGCTGCTCCTTTCCCAGTGCTAGCACAATGCTGGCCTCCAGGCCAGCGCTCACGTTTTATTTGTAGACTGGGCCTTTGCTCTCTGCAGCCTGGGCTTTTGTGTGGCTCAGTGGGAGGCTAGGCAGAGCCAGGGGTGGAGAGATCTTTGCTCTTGAAGGATGTTTTTTTATTTACTTAGTTCTTTGACGCAGAGCTTTTCCTGTACACAGATGGGAACAAGAGGCACAGGAGTGAGAGTGGTACCCCTTCTAGAGTGGTGGCCCACTCATTCATTCACTCACTCATTCATTCATAAGCTCAACAGATACTTACTGCCTGCCTTGCCTAGCCATCTGCAGCCCAGGGAGGCCAAGTGAGTAAGCTGATGTGGGCCTCGTCAGCCTCTCTGGAGAGTGACAGCTATGACCAAATTGCTGAGAGAGCTAAGCACCAGTAGGGGAGGGCGGGACTCACGCACGCCGTGGCCCTATGCTTGTACCATCCTGCGTGTGCACAGCAGACTGTCCTGAAGGGTGTATGGAAGATGGTGGGCCTTGGGGTTGGGGAAGACCTGGGTTCGGCTCTGTCTTAGTATGCTTTGTGCTCACAGGCTGGGTAATTTACGACTAACACAAATGTATTGGCTCATAGTTCTTGGGGCTGGGCAGTTGGACAGCAGGGGCAGTTGGACAGCAGGGGCCGTTGGACAGCAGGGGCCGGTATCTGTCAAGGGCCTTTTGCTGTGTCAGTCCATGGCAGAAGAACAAAGAGAAGGCGAGAGAAGAAGAGGGGCTGGGCTTGTCCTTTTATTGGGAAGCTGCTCATGTCATAATACCCATTCCTGAGGGCAGAGCCCTCCTGGCCTAATCACCTCTCCATAGGCCGCCTCTGATGCATTGGGGATTAAGTTTCCAGCACATGGTTTTGGGGGTCACACTCAGACCATGGCAGCCTCTTACTGGCGGCGTAGCCTTCGTTGAGTAACTCACCTTCCTGGGCCCGAATTTTCTCTTCCAAACTGGGGCTGCTAGTGCCTGCCTCTTAGGGTGTGAAGGAGCCAGTAAGGCAGGGACATGCCCAGCATGGCTGTTGCACTAATGGGTATTTACCCCTGGGTGACCCGTTACCTGTCACAAAACTGGGGCTCTGTTCTGATCAAGCCAGGCGGCCGGGTGAGCTGGCTGACTGCTGTTGGCGGTCAGCTGGGGTCACGGTGAAGGGTTGGGCCCGGAGTCTGGCTCATAGTAGGCATTTAATGGTTTTTGTGTTTAGATCTTCTCCAGCTCCATCTGTAAAACATGCTCTCATTTACATCCCATGATTTATTTAGCTCTGTGATTTATTTTTTCCCCAAGCCCTGCTTGCCAGCAAAAGTCTCTTCATTTAAAGCCCCAAGATTTGGCCCGAATGTCTTTTACATGTTTAACATGGAGCCGAATGCTCTGAGAAGTGTCGTCTTAGGAGAGGAATGCAGTTGGCAAGGGCCTCCGCTCCTGCCTGGCACATTGTCCGTGCCCTGTCAGCTGCAAGCTGAGAACCTGCGGGCCCAGGCCTGCCCTGTCCCCAGTCCCCAGAAAGGTGTCCAGTGAGACAGAATTCAATGGAAGGCTGTTGCGGAGACTGTTGCAAAGGACAGACCACATAAATAAGTGGCCATCGTGGGACGCTGTCCTCCCTGAAAAGTGCCCTGATTTTGTAGAGGAGCCAAGGGAGTTTGGGGCCATCCTCAGGTCCAAGTGTTCTTGGGCGAGATCATATTTTATGTTTCTAATACATTTCTTTGAATAGAGCGAAGCAATTGTTAAGGCTTACATTGGAACGTTTGCTGCAGAGATGAAGTGGGGCTAAAAATAGTGTGGTAGGGGGGTGGTTTGGAGAAGGGGGCTGAGAAAGAGCCGTGCTGGCCCACTAAGTGGGTTGCCTGGCAGCTGGCCCCAGCCCTCTGCAGGATCTTTAGACCCTGTCAGTCTGACTGGTTCATGACTGCTGAAGTATTGAACCTTGGGAAGGGCTCCGCTCCTGGGAGCCTCCGGCACTAAACACAACAGTCAGTCTGCCCTCTGGGAGCCCACATTCCCATGGGGCAGTCCTCAGTGCACAGGTCATTTCGGGGGCAGGCCCAGGCCTCCTTTTCCTGAGGTTATTTTCATGATACTGTTCTGTCTGCCTTGGCGCTGGGGCCGTGGTTCCAGGCTGCCCTTGGGAGTCGGCGAGGGCCATGTGACAGGCGTGTGGTTTGGCCTTACGTAGGCCCAGGGCAGGCTTCCTGGAGGAAGGGACCTCTTTCAGGGTGGGACGCCCTCTGCCTTGTCCTGAGAGCATTGTCTTCTCCATGGGGCAGCATGGGCCCTGGATGGGCCTGAGCATAGCAGACCACGCGGTCACATGTGCATGTGTGCATGTGTGGTCATGTGTGCATGTGTGGATATGTATGCTCCTGAGTGTATCTGCAAGTCCTTCCTGCACACACAGTGCTCCCCTCCGATGCTGCCAGCCTGTGGTGACTTCCTCTTCTGACCCCTTCTTCCCCCCCGGCCTGTTTTATCAGTGAAAGGACTTAACTAAGCAGATCTCCAGGTCACCTTTGGAACTCAGCTCAGGTAGCACAGCAGGTGGTCTTCCTGGACCTTGTGCAGAGAACTGGGCCCTTCTGGGACTCCCCTTAGTTACTGCTGTTCACTGGATTTGACATCACCTCTTGCCTGTCCTCGCAGCTGGACTGAGAGCAGGACAGTCCTTACGTGCATTCTCCTTCATCTCAGAGCATGGCTCAGTCTAGGCTCGGGCTGTGTCTGCCCACAAGCAAGGCATCTTCGTAGCCTGTGTAGAGCCTCAGTTAATTCGTGGACTCGTTCCACCTGACTCGTAACGAGCTCTTGCTGTGCACTGAAGACTAGTTGGAGACTTCGCACGTGTTAACTCGTGGAACCTACAGCAGCCCTGTGAGTGGCTCTGTTATTTCCCCTCTTCTGGATAAGGACACAAGCCATGTTGCTTGCTGAGCCCCACAAAGCTTGTACGTGGCAGAGGCTGGATTTGAACCCAGGGCCCCTGCTCCCAAGGCCTGGCTCTTAGCTGCTGCCCTCCTTTGAGCTGCTCAGTTGCACCAAGAAAACAAAAGCTCTTTTCACTGGAAGCAGCTGTAGAGCTGTGGTGGTTGTTAACGTGGCCTGAGGATCCTCTTAAAAAGGCGCCTTTACCTGCTTAGCGGATGGGGCTGAGGTTTTAAAGCGTGAAGCCTTGAGAGTTAGTCTAGAATGCTCCCATTTCTTCACGCCAACACAGTGCTCATTTGGAGAGGGTGTGTCGGGATTGGGACTTGGTACTTGGTGACAGGATCGTGCTGGGGGATTGGGGGTACGTGGCCCCCAGGGTTGCTTCTGTTACAATTGGCTGCCCACGCTCCGGTGAGAAGAGAATCAGCATCGAGTTCTGTGTGTAATTCTCCTTCCTCCGCAACACCCACCTGCTACTCTCACAAAAGAATCTTACGCTTGGATTCCTGTGCGTCGTGGAACTGCTCGGTGTGTCAGTGAGGCTGCTGATTTGCCAGGCAGCAGCACGCTGTTGGGAAGCTGCACAGGAAGCCCGGTCTGCAGGCCCAGGTGGAGGCCGCCAGGCCACGCCGAGGCATCGCAGTGGGCAGCACGCTGCACCCTCACAGCTGTGCACCTCATTTCCAGAAGTCACTGCAGCAACTGCAAAGGAGAGGCAGGTGTAGCCAGTGTCGTCCCATTCCACAAAGGTGGCCTGAGGCCCACACATCATTCTGATGCCCCTACAAGAAAAGAAACACAGTGAGAAAACTAAACCGCTTCCTGGCATATTGGAGTTTGCCATCATGTGTCCCTGGGCTTTTTCTGATGCCTAAGCAGGGTTTGTTATCCAGATGATTTCTGGCAAAATGCAGAGGCCCAAATGGCAGGCCTCTGGATGCCACGGGCTCTGACTTAAGGGTGGCTGAATATTGTTGCCCTAAGATACGTTCTCTTCACTAGGCCTTTTGCTCTAGAAAGCCTAAGCAACCAGACGTGGTTCTGAGTGGGCCTATGGCCACGTGGCCCTGGCCCAGCAGTGACCTGTGGCTCTCCCCCTGCCCCTTACCCCACCGCCGCCTCCCCCCCTCCCCCGCCCGCTGTGCCCCACAGATGTGTCTGGGAAGCTGAGGATCTGGGATACCACGCAGAAGGAGCACCTGTTGAAGTATGAGTACCAGCCTTTCGCTGGGAAGATCAAAGACATTGCTTGGACTGAAGACAGTAAGAGGATCGCCGTGGTCGGGGAAGGAAGGGAGAAGTGAGTCACTCCTCTCAGCCCCTCCCTGCCCTGTTCCTGTGGCTCATGGGTCCATGTGCCATGACCCTGGGAGGGGGATGCGCTGATGTCTGTACTAACTTGGACTCGTGAGGGTTGAGCTCCCAGTAGGTGCCGGGCCCCGTGAGGGCTGGCTGCAGCCCCAGCTAAGGTAGAACTCCACATCACACTGGGTTTGTCACCAGGGCCCAGCACTCATGTATTTCCTCTGACGTCCTGAGTGCCTTGCCTGCTAGAACCCCAGCTCTCATGCCCACCTGCAGGCAGCAAGAAGGGGACAGAGTGAAAGAGCAACACCACTTCTATTCGGGGTCCCTCACAGCAGCTGCCCCATGAAGCTGCCAGGGAGGCTGAACTGTTTCTTCCAGCTGGGCACCTCCCCCAAGGGTCTCTGATGGAGGAGGGAGGGGCAGTGGATGCTGGCTGGGTGGCACTGGGTGGCTACTGACCTCAGGGGCCTAGTGACTGGTGAGGTTGGTGCCGAAACCCAGGTTTTTTTAATTCAAGAGAGTCAGAGTCCCCCCTGCAGCACCATGGCTGGCCATAACCCCTTGAACTTGACAGTGGCATGTCTGTTCTTCACTGAATGGCACTTTCTCGTACATGTTCTAGTAGGTGTTTTTCCATGGCTTTTCAAGTCATTCCTGTTGGTCTTAATTCCTTCTTTTTTCAGTAGCAAATAGTAACTAAAACAGTGTTTTTGTTGAATGTCAGCCAAGAGCAGGGCATCTCATTCCTGTAGGGGATGGTAACTGTTCCCTCCCAATAGAACTGTAAGGAGAACGGTGAAGCTGTAAAGATAGCCCTGGGCCCTGTGGCGTGGGGCCCCACAGACACACACATGCATCCCCTTCCCGAAGGCGCCGGCTTGCCCCATCTTGTTCTTGGGTCCTTCGGACAAATGCCTTGTGGAGCCAGAACCCCAGTGCTTCCCTCATTTGTCCCTGTGGCGTTCTGAGCTGCCTGCTGACAGTCACTCCATCCTCTGTGCACTGGCAGCTCAGCTATCAGATTGCTTACCAGCCTTCTGGGATTGATTTTTTTTTTTTTTTTTGTCTTCCACCTGTGTCATTGGGTCAAGGTTTGGAGCAGTCTTCCTGTGGGATAGTGGCTCTTCTGTGGGCGAGATTACAGGACACAACAAAGTCATCAACAGCGTGGACATCAAGCAGAGCCGGCCATACCGGCTGGCCACGGGAAGCGATGATAACTGCGCGGCATTCTTTGAGGGACCCCCATTCAAGTTCAAATTCACAATTGGCGTAAGTGAACTTACTTTTTGGGTGAAATTTGTGGTTTGTACATGAGGCTAGCAGAGGCTGAGCCTGTTTAGATGCTGATGGCAGAGACCACAGCACATGCCACGTATGCCATGATACACAGAAGTGGGCTCCCAGGGGTGTGCAGAGAGAAGGAGGGCTCCCCCACCCAGCACTCATCCTCCCCAAGCCCTCAGCTGGGCATGGATGGTTCCCACAAGGAAGGGCCCTGCCCTAGGATGATGTGTGCCTGTCGGGGATTGGGGCAGGAACGTCCCTGAGGCCGTGTAACCAGGCAAGCATCTGGGGCTGGAGGTGCTCATTAGAGAGGGGAGCCTGCAGGGCCTGCAGTTAGCTGAGCCACCAAAGTGGCAGAGGAAAGGAGCTTGCGGGACATCCAGATTGGTCTCTCCTAGAGACAGTGAGGGCAGTGATGCGCCTGCAAAGTGACAAACGGTTAGAAGACTGAAAGATACTTTGTGGAAGAAATGTGCCAGAAATGCGGCAGGCTTTGGGTGTAGCTGGCAGCATCTCAGAGGCCCATGCCGTGCATGCGCCCCGCCTTAGACAGGCACCCAGGCCTTGCCAAGCCTCCTCACTTCTCCCTTCTGCAAGACGGGGGTGTGCCGGGGCCAGCAGCATCTGAGGGTTTTGACTATGAATTTGAAGTAGGAGAGCCACCTGGCAGGTCTGGAGCATCTGTGATGCCCATTTTCCTGCCCCAGCTTTGTAGGAGTGAGGGGAGGAGCCCAGCAGCCGGTCTCAGCACAACCCCACGGCTCTGCCCCGGCTTTCCCCATCCCGCTTGTGCTTGCGCTGAGGATGGACAAGAACAATGGACCCGGAAACGCACATTTTAGGGACTGTTGATGTCTTTGGAGGAGGTTGTGTTTGCAGATTGGACCAAGGTCTCCGGACTCCTTCTCTTGGAACCGTCAGTGGTTTCACTGTCTGCCTCATGGAGGATTAATGAGATCATGTCCTTAAAGTGGCTCAGTGAGGAGCACTGTCCATTTTAGTGACATCATGCCATGAATCATAAACAGCGTGCGCAGTGCAGCTGGAAAGGGCGAGGACGGGACCCACAAAGTGAGCAGAATTTCCAGAGACTGTTCTTGGCTTAGGGTACAGGAGGGGCTTTCCAAGGATGCCCCGTTCGTAGTGAAACAGGCTTCATTTTGTCACGGAACCGCAGGCTGAGCTGGGCCTGGCTAGGCAGGTGAAAGCATAGGGAGGCTCCCTGTATGCAGCTGAACACGCGGCAGCTCTCAGACTCTGCTCTTGTGGCTACCACCTAATGGGTAGGTAGTGGAGACCTGGCTATTTTGGGAGCTGTATTGAAGGCTGTGGCTTCAGGCCATGTTTCTTCGCTAGGGTGGAGGCACTGCAGAGCAGGGTGAGTAATGCTGAGTCAGCTGCACACCCCATCTCAGCCCAGGGCAGGAGGAAGCAGCTCAGAGACTTCTGTGGTAGCCAGAAGCCGGCTGTGGGTGGGGGCTCCTTTGCCTGCCCTGGGAGGGATCATTTCCACTCTGCAGCTGTGCATTAAACCCAGCACAGGGTGCTCAGCAGGGTCAGGGGCACCAGTTTGTTCCAGGGGTGGGCTGGAGCCTGCCTTCTTCACCAGGCTGCTGTGCCCCTGTGTGCTTGCTTGGGGACTTGGCCAGAACATTCTTTCTCTTTAGTTGTCCTTTCTAACTTCAGAAAGGACTTCACCCCACTGCCCTGGCCCAGGAGTGTTGGGTACAAATGTCTGCCCAGCTAGCCCAGCTCCAGGGTGGGTACCACCATGTGTCTTGAAGTCTTGTGGAACCCACAACCATGGGCCCTGCCTGAGGACCTGGGAGAAATAGAAAGGGCTGTGGCCTGGCACAGAGCTAGGTGGCTATGCCCCCCTCGGGTGAGTCATGACTCTGGGCCCTCCCGGAAACAGGGTGACAGTGACCCTTGCGTGCTGCACCCTCAGCCACAGGGAGGGTGTGAGAGGCAGCAGTGACCATCCACATGCTCAGGAGACATGTGCGGACTCAACTGCCCACGCATAGGAAGGACAGGAAGGGTGCTCAGGGACCCCACACCTGCCCCCAAATACCTTCTGAGTTGCAGATACACTTTGGTGTGTATCTGCACTTAAGCCCTCCGGACCCCAGAGGAAAGCTGCGGTCGTGCTCTCCATGACCAACCCCAAGACGAAGGGAGCGCGTGCAGGCTGGGGGAAGTGAGAGGAGGTGTGAGTGCTAACATGAGGCCCAGCCACAGTCAGCTTTGAGGACATGGTGGGCTGAGCATCGTTGGGCTTCCTCCCATATGTGGGCTCTTCTGATGCGGTCGGAAAGCCTGGGATGTGGAAGTTCTCAGGAATTAATTGAGCCTTTTATAGTAAAAGATTTTAAAACTATATGTGGGCATTTTTTATTTTAGAGGGAATTAAGTTCCACTTGCTGTGAAATCCACATAGCAGTGGTCTTTTTTCCCCAGATCTTTCATTCTGCAGCACGTGACGGCTGAGTCTGGGCTGCCTTCGCCTCCACACCAGCGCTCAGGCCGTGGTGGCCTTGCCTGCCGCCCCTCCCCTCCTGAGAATGAGCAGCTGTGGTGGCAACTCGGGCTTGTCTTCATCTGTGCCTGCTGCACCCACTCCCTGCAGAGGCCCCCTGTGGCCGGGACCAAGAAACTGCCCTGAGCTTGGGGGTGCAGAGGTGGGGTGGCAGGTGCTTCCCTAGTTACCCAGGTGGGAGAGGGGCTGGCGTATGACTGCGGAGGGACCAGCTGGGTCGTGTTGGAGCTGCTGCCTTGAAAAGGAACAAGGCATGTTCTGAAGGCGTTTCAGTACAAGCTGAAGCAGAACTCCATGATGCTGTGCCTGAGCTGAAATGCAAGCAGCATTCCCTGTGTGCCCCTCGTCCTGAGGGACCGTAGCCCAGCTTTGGTCTTCATTTGCCTGAATGAGGCTCCAGGAAGATGGGAGTGGAGGAACATTTGGCCTGGAATAAGCCTGGGTGCCGGCTCATTCCTACCCAGTGACATTGAAGACGCGGTAGGTGACCTGCGGAAGTAACTTCCGGGATCACAGGAGAGCGGTTCTGAAAGGAGACCTTGGGCACCGTGGTCTCGGGTCTCCAGCGCTGGCATTTTGCGAACCCAGGGGTAGGTTCCCCTCAGAGGGTCTGACCGTGGCCTGAAAAAGGGAGGGTGGCGAGACCATCTCCCTGCCTTCCCCCATCTCACCCATGGGGATGTCTTCATGCCAGGCAGGCTCCTGGGATAGGTACTCCTGCATGGGTTTAAAGGCCCCACTGAGTTTCTCTCTGTTGTCTGCCTTCGCCATGCGCATTACTTGGGCCAGGTTCTTTGCCTCTCTGGCCATCCGCTTCCTCCGGTCGGGTGAGCAGTTGGTTTGGTGGTCTAGGATGACCACACGCCCCCTCTGGAGTGTGGCTCACAGCTGTGTGCATTTCCTAGGTCCCAGGAGTTGGTGGTGCACTGGATAGTTTGTGTCTAATGAAATGGTTACTTAGAGCAGCATGTCATCCTGGGGGCTCAGCCTTATGATGCAGAACTGAGAACTCACTGCCAGATCTAACAAGCTGTGATTGTAGGTGGAAAAATGTTCAGCACGGAAGACTTCTGGGTTCCCTCACTGGGGTGCCACTGCTCCCTCTGTTCCATTGCCTCTGCCCTGCGGGGACCTCATACCTCACATAGTTCTCCCACTTGAGGCTGGAGCCAAGCAGGGCTGGAAACCTCAGCTGTGGCTGTTAGCGGAAGTGCTGCCTTCCTGATAGATAAGGAAAATTTGAGCTCTAAACAGGCAAGGTTTCTGGTGGTTTTTCTTTTTCATATTTCCTCACTCAAGACAGGGCAGAGAGCAGATGTTTCAGCCCTTCTAGCATGTATGGTGGCTGCCTGGGCCATGCCCCTGTGATGGGCATGCAGGACCCCCTCCCTTGTCTTCAGCACGTGCCACCCCTCCTGTCGACTGGCCTTGCTCTTCACTGGGCTGATGGCTGACTCCTGAAAACTGGGGGCTGACAGCAGGGAGGGTGACCTGGCCCAGGTCACGTGGCCAGTAGGTGCCCCAAGGACGGTTAGTTAGGATGAGCCTCTTGTCCCTTCATATGGTCCTTGTTCTCCAGGGAACATGGTGACTGAGCTGACCCGTCCCGGGTGACGGGAGAGGCAGGTGGGTGGGTAGCTCCTTCGTGCCCCTCAGCCCAACTAAGTGGACCGGGCTGCAGGGCTGCCCCAGGGCACTTTGCAGGGAAGTTTGCTGGGGGGGATGGGTGGGCTGAAGGATGGTCCAGAGCCAGCCTCGCAGGTCACGGTGTAAAGGTGTTTTGGGAACACCCATTGACCAAGGGTCATGGAGGCCCGTGCTGGGCTTGTGTGGGGTGGGACTGGGCACAGGGGACCGAGAGCCTGTCCCCTTCTACCAGCTCATAGGCATGTGAACAGCCTAAGGGTGGGCTTGTGGTCCTCTTGTGTACAGGGTCAGCTGAGGCTGGTGGGGGGAATGGGGTGGGCTCCCAGAGGGTTCCTGAGCTGACTAGGTAGGTAGTGAGCGTGTGTGTGCTGGAGACAGGCCAGCTGGGGCCTGCAGCGCTCTGTCGCTCTGTGATGTTGACATGGGTGTGGTACTTAATTATGACCTCAGTGCTTCAAGCCTCGGTTTCCTCGGTGGTGAGAGGGAGCATATTGGTGGGAGGGAGTGAGGACTGTGGGGAGGGGGGCTCGTTGATACAGGTCAGTCTTGGCTGTGTGTTGGCTGCAAGGGAGGACAGGCAGGAGTGTGGACCGGACACCGTCGGTTGTCCACCAGGGATGAGGCTGGACTGAGACTGCTGCAGCCCCGCTGGTTGGCTGGGGTGGGACAGAGGCAGGGGGCCGGTGAGGGCAGCCTCAGGAAGCTGCTGCCCCTGAACTCCCCGGGAGGTTCCCCAATCCCTCTCCCTCTTTGTTCACTGGCCGGGCCTCCGTGTGGAAAGGCCTATTTTTAGCCCTCGCTTTTTTTGGTTAATGGGCTTTTCGCGGCTTCTCTCTTTGAAGGGGCTATTTCAGGAGCAGACATCAGTGTCTGCATTTGGACTCCTTGGCTCGAGGTGCAGGAAAAGGTGATGGGGATGAGCTACTCGAGGGGCATCTGTGTCCCTGGACTGTGCCGGGCCCCTCCCTTGCCCCTGCTGGGTTCTGGGGCCAGGGAGGGACACATGACACCACCCTGCCAGAGCCTGTGGGAGGCGTCGGCAGAGGTGAACCATAGACTTGGATTTGGGGTCCTGGGGTTTGGGCGAGCAGGAATGTCCTCGCTTCTGGGACCTGGAACTGGAGTAGGAATGTCCATGTTTTGACCTCAGGGAGCCACTGAAATGGGCACTTGTAACAGGTTGGAATTGAACAGTGGCTGAATAGTTTCCTCCATTTTGTAGCAAGAGCCATCAGCGTCCACTGTCCCACCCACTCATCTGGGCTTGGGTGATTCGGGCATTTGGGGTGAGCTCTTTTCTCTTAGTTCTTAACTCATTCGTCAGAAGGACCCAGGGGTCAGCCAGGCCCAGCCATCTCCCTGGCCCACTGCACTTCAAGGAAGCTCAGGCTGGCTTGGAGGAGCCAGTGCGAAGTCAGCGGCAAGGCGGGGCTGTGCTGGCCAAGGAAGCGGAGTTCGGCAGCGAGAGAACTTGATGTGCTGGTCAGAGGTCTAGGATTCGAGCTGTGGTTATGTCATGGTCAAGGTTGTGTGGCCTCCTCTGGAAGGAGTAGTGGTGCATACACCCCTGTCCACCCCCCCGCCCAACAGGGGGTCTAGAAGTGCTTTGCCTCAGGCCCTCCCACCACTGCCTTCACTGCAGCCAGCTCCTTCCTGCAGCTCTCTCGGGAACTGCCCTGTGAGGCCCTTTGACACAGGGAATGTGGACCCTATGGGCTGACATGGACAAGGGACCGTGGGCCATGTTGACACAGATAGGAGGTGGACCCCATCGGCTAACCCCGACGGGAACAGGCCCTCAGTGCATGACGGCTCCCTCATGGTGGGTAACAGCAGAAGGGGGGATGCAAATGGGCCTGCAGAGTTAGGGATCTGACCTCTGGGATGACTCTGGGCTGGAGCACCCCCAGGCTTGCTGAGCAGCTGCCCAAGGCCCAGGAGCCAGCGCAGCTAAGACGAGAGCTCTGGACAGGAAACTGGAGACCAGATTCGTGCAGGTGATGTGGCTTTGAGTTACCCGCTGCTCCAGGCCTGGTGTTCTCCTGTGAAGAATTTGCCCGCAGGCTCTCCATGGCCCCTCGGGGGTAAAGCGTCTCTGGAGGGCCCTGGAGCCCCATCTGGAAAGTTGGTTTTCACTCTCAGCAGCTGAGTGGATCGGGCCTTCTGGGGAAACTGCTTTCCCCAACTTCACATACCTAGAAGTGCTAGGAAACTTAGAACACAGACCATTTAAGCAAAGAAGACCAGCCTTAGAACTAGTGAAAAAGGTACAAAAGGAACTAAAGAAGCAAGATGCAGAACTGCGCTTAAACACAAGGAAGGGTGACCTCTAGCACCAGAGCCAGAGACGACCGTGCAGTCCCGTGTTCCCCGTTCCATCTCCTAGTGAGCCCTCGGCCCGCCTGGGTACTGCACGCCTTGTAGTTTGGCACTGCCTTGCCTGGCCAAGCCTTGCAGCACCCAGGTGCGGGGGGCAGGCAAAGGGCTCGCCAGCCCCATCGCTCATGAGCTGATCACAGACCTGAGCCCAAGTTCAGACTGAGCCAGCCTGGTGCTTCCATCCCTGTTCTCGTGGGCGGTGACCACAACCTACAGAGGACGAGCTCTTCAGTCATAGAACGGAATGCAAGCACCATGACAGCACTCCCTGAAATGAGGCAGGGAGGACAATCTGCTCATCCACTGGGATGGAAACGTGACTGTCGTCGCCCTCAGTAGCTCCCGAGGAGCACTGGGACTCCCCTTGTCAGAATGTGTGATTTCTCTGGCTTTCATCTAAGTTAAAACACGGGTCATTGAGGTGGGAGATCCTGGTTCAGGTGCAGGGCCAGGGCCTGCTGGGCCTGTGTCCAGCCTGACCCCAGCCGTGAGCAGGTCTTGGCAGCACCCTGAGGAGGGCTTACCTGAGGCAAGCAAGTTTGGGTTGTTGGCTGGAGGAAATGGTTTAATCTTTGAAGTGCAGGAAGCCCAGGGTTGCTTTTGTGCCACAGGTCTGGGGTCGCATCACTCTTGGGCCTAGAGAGATTTCTGGGGCTGGGAGTGGCCTCTCTACGAGAACTGCCTGCCCTGGAGACATTGCCAGACTGAACGGTGTCTGTATCTTCTGCTGACTCTGACGGACTTTGTGGGGACATCGATTTCCTTGAGTGTGGCCCTTGGGACCCCCAGGCACCTGATTCCTCTTTCTGGGCCTATGTTTCCTCATTGTTGAAATGGGCACAGCTCACCTTGGTGGGTTATTACATGAGTGTCAGAGGCAGCATTGATGACATGTGTTAGTCTGCTGCAGCTGCCATAACAAAGTTTGTTAAGCCACAGATTGGGTGCCTTAAACAATGGAAATTTATTCTCTGGAAGTCAGAAGTCTGTAGTCAAGGTGTGGGCAGGGACGCACTCCGAGTCCTTCCTTGTCTTTCCCAGATACTGACAGCCCTGGGGGTTACTTTTTGTGAGCAGAACTCCCATCTCTGCCTCCAGCTTCACTCCAACTCTGTATCTGTGTCCAGATTTCCCTCTTAAAAGGATACCAAGTCCTGCTGGATTTACAGCCTGCCCTAATGACCTCATTTTAACTGGACTGCATCTGCAAAGACCCTATTTCTGAATAAGGTCTCATTGGGTCCCAGGGTTGGGACTTCAGCATGTCTTTTGGAGAGGCACAATTCAACTGAAAACATTACACAATCAAACACATGCCGGTCCCCCACACAGGTAGCTCATGCTTTAAAATTAAGTCCGTGATTTACTTAGAGCGCGGGGCAGCTTATCCGCCTTGGGGTTGAATTGCTTTTCCGGAAGGTTAGTGTTCGTACCTGCTGAGCAGCGAGCCCTTCTTGTGCCAAGAGAGTTGTTAGCACTGGATGTGCATTTGCCGAGTTAGCGCCGCCTGCAGGTGGGCAGCAAGAGGGCAGGGCAGGTGTTGGCAGCTTTACAACTGCTTATTTAAGGATCAGTCTCTGATACAGACTCTTGTTGACTGCGGAAAGAATGCATTCATTTCCTTATTCGAGTAACAGAGTCGCCCCCGGAAGTCATGTCATTTCCCTTTAGTCGCTCAGGCTCTTGTTCTTGATGAAGGTCATGATCATTAACTTTGTTTAAAAGTTAATTATTGGCCGGGCGCAGTGACTTACTCCTGTAATCCCAGCACTTTGGGAGGCCAAAGCGGGGAAACATGAGGTCAGGATATTGAGACCATCCTGGCTAACAAAGTGAAACCCCATCTCTACTAAAAATACAGAAATTAGCCAGGCGTGGTGGCGGGCACCTGTCGTCCCAGCTACTCGGGAGGCTGAGGCAGGAGAATGGCGTGAACCCGGGAGGCGGAGCTTGCAGTGAGCAGAGATTGTCCCACTGCACTCCAGCCTGGGCAACAGAGCGAGACAGGGCTGGGGCCTCCAGGAAGAGGCCTCCTGGTCTCAGCCATCGTGAAGCTTAAGGATCGGGGCTTGAGCTCTTTCAGAGCCCAGAGGGAAGAGGGCGGCTGCTGGGGGCACCTCACTGTGGGGGGCATAACTGGAGGTGGTCTGCCTTCGCTCGGGCTAATCAGCTTTCCCAGCAGGTAGAGCGGTCAGCATGACAGGCAGGCTGGAGCAGACTCCTGCCCCTCCACTAAGGGACTGCCCAGGATGTTTTTTTAAGCTCTGAAATTTTCCAGTGGACTAACAGTTCACACTGATGAACAGCTGGAGCTGCAAGCTGTGTTTCATAGAGAGCATTCTTGAACCTAGAGTCAGGCCTGCGGCCCCTCATCAGGCAGGTAATTGTTTTCCTGCAGGACCACAGCCGCTTTGTCAACTGTGTGCGATTCTCTCCTGATGGGAACAGATTTGCCACAGCCAGTGCTGATGGCCAGGTAAGAACTGGGATGGGTTTTGGGGTGGGGAATGGCTTGTCTGCCTGCTCCCGTGACTGCTCAGAGCCGCAGGCTGCCTAATGCTAGTCCTGACATGCAGAACTTAGACGTCGCCCTCCCCACGTCTGCAGACTCGTCGTCAGAGCCCAGTAAATGCATGTCTGCTTTTAAACCACACTGGGAGCTTAGTCTGTGAGCCCCGGTTTTCTAGAGCCACAGTCCATGGAGAAACTGCTTACTCCAGAGGGTGTTCACACACACATGACCCACATGTTTTTATTTCTTGGAAGATATACATCTATGACGGGAAGACTGGGGAGAAGGTGTGCGCGCTGGGCGGAAGCAAGGCCCACGACGGTGGGATTTACGCAGTGAGTATGAGCGTGTTTCCCGGCCTAGTGGTGGGAATTTGGCCGAGTCCATGTGTCAGTCCATCCATACTCACTCCGGAGTTAGACAAAAACTTGAAATGAGGGGCTACAAGTCGGGGCGGTTTTATGTCTGCCCAGAAAAGCTTTAAGGTCGCAGTGAGGTGATAGGAGAAGGTAGTGGCTGGAACGGGAGACCTGGAGGCGGGTGTTGTTCTTGGCCTCACTCATGTCCCACCCTCTCTCTGGGCTCCTTCTGTCCTACTCAAACAGTCGCAGTGGACAAGCTGCTTTTTGGGGTCTCTCTCCAGTCTGTAGTCCTCTGGCACATGACACACTGCTTTTTTCTGAATAGATTAGTTGGAGTCCCGACAGCACCCATTTGCTTTCTGCTTCTGGGGACAAAACTTCCAAGATTTGGGACGTCAGTGTGAACTCCGTGGTCAGCACATTTCCCATGGGCTCCACGGTTCTGGACCAGCAGCTGGGCTGCCTATGGCAGAAGGACCACCTGCTCAGTGTCTCCCTGTCCGGGTACATCAACTATCTGGACAGAAACAACCCCAGCAAGCCCCTGCGCGTCATCAAGGTAAGGCCTGCCCTGGGGAAGGCTCTGCCCGCTGGGTGGACAGGGAAGAGACCAGAGTGGCCAGCAAGGAAGGGGAACCGAGGGGAGGCCAGGTGGAAGCTAGAGAGGTGTCCTCAGGCCTCCTTGGCCCTTGGGGTTTTGGTGGAAGGCTGGGATGCTGCTTGCTTTCTTGGGACATGAGTTTAGCCACGGTGGCAGGCCAGGTGCCAAGTTCCCCTTGAGCTACTGTGAGAACTGGAGAGTCAGGGCCTAGTGATTCGGGGCAGTGGCCATCACCCCCAGCTGTTGAGAGCGGTTACTTCCTGCAGGGCTCTGCCTTCCCTGAATTGGGAGTGCACAGCCTGTGCTTTACCCGACTGCAGGCAAGAGCAGAAGCTCACTGAGCACCAGGGCAGGTGACGTGGCATCACTGAGGTCCAGGGGCAGGAGGGAGGAGCAAGAGCAGGTGGCCTTGGGCCTGGGCCTTGGCACTGCCTGGAGTTTGAATGTGGTGGGCAGGGTGTGAAGGAGATACTGGAGTTCCATAAGGGAGCGATGGGAGCAGGAGGAAACGGAGTTAGAATCATCCATGGGTCCCAGGTGTGAAGGCCCGAAATGCCAACCTGGGGAGGAGCAAGGTGGCTGCTTCTGAACCCTAACCCGGAAGGGTTCACTTGAGCCAAAGGCTCCCTGTGTTCCATTGGCTGGGGGGGGTCCTGCCTTCTCCCTCCATCCACACCAGCCAAGTTGACGCCTCTGGGAATCTCGCAGCTGGACAGGAGCCAGAGCAGGGGTCCCTTCTGTATCCTCAGGTCCTGCTCTCACAGCAGCGCCCGCGCCTGCTTCCCACACTGCATCTGCTGGGAACTCCAAGTCAGGTTCCCCCAGTGCTGGTGGCCCAGGGTGGGTGACCCCTCCTGCTATTCTAAGCTGTAATATCAAGGGAGGTGGACAATGCACTTCATCCCAGCAGCCCTTCTCGGGCTCCTGCTTTAAGCCACTCGGGGAGACAAACCCTAGCACTTCCCTCACCCATTGCCTCCTGCTGCCGTGGAGCTCTGGGGGACCAGCCTCTGCAGAGGGTCTGAACCCCGCAGGGCTAGTGTGGTCCAGCCTGGAGCAGCCCCCGGGCCTGTGCGCTCGGCCCGTGCTGTGCTGTCAGTGGCTCCTTCACACCACGGCTTCTAGGAGGGGCTGCTAGAATCACCAAATCCATTCTACATGGGAGTTTGCCCACGAGGAAGGGGCCTCGTTAACGTTGTGTGTGTGACTCCTAAGGACCAGGTCACCTCAGCGCTCATGCATAGAGTCACGGTTCCTTTGTGCCGGGGCAGTGGGGGCAGCAGCACTGCTGAGAGGGGGAAGGCTGAACCATAAAGGTTCACTAGACATGGCCTCCAGGATAGGGGGGAATCGGGAGCGCCTCCTTGCTGGGCTCACAGCCCAGGGTGATGAGTATAAAAAGGAAGGCACGCACAGCATGGGGCCGAGGAGGTTGTTGCCTGGGGGAGCTGAGGGCTCTTGTCGAGACCATGCTCCAGTGGGCCTCCAAGTGGGATGGTGAGAAATTGTACACGGGTGAGTAAGGCTTCGCTACTGCCCAGAAAAACAGTTTCCCATGAGCCATCCCCGACAGTGTTCTCCAGGTGTCAGCCCTCAGGTCTGCCGTCCCGTTTCTGTTGGCAGGGCTGCCGTCCCGTTTCTGTTGGCAGGGCTGCCCTGAGAGTGCTTTTCCTAATACCACTGCTGCCAACTGTCTGGGGCCAGTGCACCCGGCCTGCCACCGTGGCTAAACTTATGTCCCAAAAAAGCAACCAGCATCCCACCCTTCCACCAAAACCCCAAGGGCCAGTTGTCAAAACCCCCATGTCCCAACTCTCAAATGCCACACCTGTGTGACTCACACAGATGCTGATGTTCAGTGCTGATCTGGGCTGCAGTGGGATTGAGCAGCAGGTATCAGCCCAGGCTGCATGTTAGAACCACCTGGGAGCTCTAAAAAGCGCTGGCTGCTGACACCCCCAGAGGCACTAAGTTTACAGGGAAGTCTCAGGGCAGCAGGAGCTTGCAGGCCTCCAGAAGGAACACCTGTGGGCATCTGGGCATGGCTAGGAGTGTTTCTGGTAAGTTCAAGGCATTGAGCCTGCACACAAGTCTCTTGGCCTCTTGCCGAGTGCACGTTCTGATTCGGCAGGAAGGTGGGCCTGAGCCCTGCTGGTGGGGGCTGTGCTGGTCTGAGGTCCGCGCTGTAAGGGACTGGTGGGATGCCACATTGGAAGGAGGCAGCCCAGCTCAGTGTCTCTTACTGGGGCATGTGATGATTTTTCCCCACGTCTCTGTGGAAAAGATGGAAGTAGCTGCATTCGTTGCCCATTCTCCAGTCCCACTGGTAACTGTGTACCTGTCTCCAAGGAGACCTGCATCCAAAGATCTGTGCCATATTGTGGCAACATGTGGCATACCACAGAGATCAAGAATTCCTGCGGAAAAGCCCTGAGCTCAGAGGAGAGGGGCCAGCCAGGAGCTGGCCTCCCTTTGCGGGAGAAAGGCATGAGGAGCCTGCACCCTAGCTGTTATTTTTGTCTCAGGCTCAGATACAGGGGGAGCTAAACGCCGCCCTCTGGAAGCAGCTGTCTGGTTGTGGACCAGCCTTGTGTGCCCTCCACTGCAGCAGTCAGGGAGGTTAGGGTAGGAGTGTCAGCGTTCACAGACAGCCTTGGGCTTTTACAGTGGTCAGAGAGACCCCTGCCCTCAGCAGGGCCAGCACTCCTGGGCAGGGAGAGAGAAGAAACCTCACAAACCAGGGCCTGAAGCGAATGTGGCCAGCGAAGGCCTCCTGGACCGACCCCCTTGTGACTCCCCCCGACGGGTGCTGGTCGGCAGGGTGCAGGCCACGTGTCTGCACACGTTAGGTGGTCAGGTGCTGGGCCTTGGTCAGACGCAGGTCTGGGCCCAGGTCTGGGTTAGGTACCTTGGAGGGAGGGGAATGAAGGGCAGGGTCTGTAGGTGACTGGGTAGCTTCGGAAAGGTTTCTTAGGGCTCGTGGGCCTTCGGCATTAGGGCAGCTGGGGCTACTGGGGCCTCAGAACACCTGCACTGCCATGGATTGAGGGGCGTCTGCTCCCTCCATTACCCAGAAGCTTCGTTGGTGGAAAGCGGGTGGCAGAGGGCAGGGCAGTGTGTCCTCAGCTTACCCGCCCAGTGTGTCTCCTTCACAGGGTCACAGTAAATCGATCCAGTGTCTGACGGTGCATAAAAACGGCGGCAAGTCCTACATTTACTCTGGGAGCCACGACGGACACATTAATATCCTTTGACTCAAAGAGCTGGCTCCGGAGCCGCTGGCTCTAGGGGGTAATTTCCTGTTCCCATGGTGCCAGAGGCCAGGCCAGCCAGGTGGCTCCAGCTGCAGCCACAGCCACACGCTCTTCTGACCCGTGTGGCTTCTAGGGGTGGCCTGTCTGTACATGGGGACAGGCAACTGTCCCCTGGAGTTGTCCTTGGCAACTCCAGGGCTTATGCTGAGGAGAAGCCATGGGTGGCTCCGACCTGATCAGTCCCTTCTTGTCGTGCAACCCTGAGAGTGTGGCTTAACGGCCCTGAGCTTGGGCTGCCACTCCCTCTGCCAATGGCAGCTGGCACCAGCCTTGGCCCTACTCCACATGGTGGGTTTCTTGATTCCTAGAATTCACAAGCACCTGGACACCCTTACGTTGGGTCCCCTTGTTTTAAAAATAGGAAAACCAGAGCCCAGAGAGCTGATGCGCCCGCCCCAGAGTCATGCAGCCTGTGGTCCACAGAGCCAGGGCTGGAGCTCCTGCGAGGTGCCTTGTGGCCCTTCGGTGATGTTCCCTGGAGGTGTTTCTGTCCCCTTTATAAGTCCTTGTTTGGGTTTCTTTAAATGAGTCCTGGTTTCTCCCTGATGATGGGGGCTTCTGTTGTGTTTTTCCTGCGTGGCCTGGGGCTGGTGACACCCTCCTCACGGGTGTGTCTTGAACCTTGGAGCCACCATCTGCAGAGTGCCTGGGCAGGGATGCCCACACACGTTGCTGATGATGGCACCTGCTGTGCGTTGTTCTGCTGCCCTCCCTGAGCACCGTGCTGTGTTAGAGACTGCCTTTTGTGTGGACAGCTCTGGTCTGCATGTGCTGTACCTCCCAAAGGGACTGTCCAGGACCCAAGGAGGTCCCCCCAGGCTGGGAGAGGAGGGCAGACATGCCACCCTCTGCCCCCAAAACAAAGAAATATGGGGGTAGAGGGGTGCGCCTACCCGATAACTAGTAGCAGAGGAGACGTCGGAGTCTCCCCAGCTTGCTGGTCCCCAGTGGGCCTTCAGCACGGCTCCCTTTCTGCCTCATCCCAGTCCCTATGTGGTGCACCCACACTTCAGATACCCCTTCCTAAGAATGTGTCAACAGTGGACACTGCAGGCTTCCCAGGGGGAATGGTTATGTCCGTTTGCAGCGAGATTCTCATTCTTGATGTAAATGGAGGATCTTAGGACTGAAGCCACACCTGAGAACACCCAGCAGTCCCGGGAGCCGGGCTTTTCCTTAACCCCACCCTACATTACTGGGATTCAGAGACGGGGGAGAACGACTCCTTCGCTGGGAAAGGCCACACGAACCAGGTGTCCAGGATGACCGTGGATGAGTCGGGGCAGCTCATCAGCTGCAGCATGGACGACACCGTGCGGTACACCAGCCTCATGCTGCGGGACTACAGGTGAGAGCACTCGGGTCTGCGGGGATTCCGGATGAGCCTCAGCTCCCCTTGGAGGGCTTGTGCCCTCCAGCAGTTCCTGTTCTGGAGGACGCCTCACTTGCTCCTTTCATCTCTCCCACCCCGTCCCCAGCATTGTTCTCCTGTTGTTGGGCCCTGAGCCCAGCACTGTGTTACAGATCCAGGTGGTCTGGGTAATGCTCTTGCCCACAGACAACGACCAGGTGTGGACTCTGCCCTGGAAGCAGGGGCAGCAGATCACAGCCCTGTTCTCCAGGAACCTGCTGCGGTCTCTCCCTGTCTCCCTTTCCTCATCAGTAAAGGCGGGTACAGTGGAGCCTGCCTCAGGCTGTTGTGGATTAGGTGAGCCTGGCACAGGGCAGGTGCTGAGTACAAGACAGCATTCCCCTTCTGCTCAAGGGTGAGATGGGCACACAGTGACCTGGTTAAAAGACAATGTCTTGTTTGTTTTTGGTCTTGGGCCTTTGATTGGCAGTCAGTGGAGCTAGGAGAGTAGCAGTTTGCAAGTGATCTGAAGTCCTAAATGCAGTTGGAGGGACTTGAAAGGGAAATGTTCCAGGACCTGACGAGGCCACTGCACATCCAGTGTCCCCATGCCCAGGTCTGACCCCTCCTCTGGCCCTACATTTCTTGTGTAGACCCCTTTGTCACCCGGTAGTCCTGCCTAAGTCGTGTTGCCTGGGAGATGGGGACTCCTCGGGCCTGTTGATGGGAGCCTGGCACAGGGTGCAGCACGCAGCTCCTAGCAGGTGTGCCATCCTTGTAGGTAACACAGGCCCTGCCTGCCTGGCAGACTGGGCATCTGTAGGTAAATTGGGCCTTCCGATGAGTGGCAGAAGTGGCCCCAGAGCCCAGGCATCTGGGCCCTGGTCCTCTTTCTACTGCCCTGTGGTGACCCCACTCTTAACACGTCCCATAAAAGGGTCTTCCCTGGGCCAGATAACCCAAGGCAAGGCCCTTACAGAGCCAGCCTTGGCCTGGTGACCTTGCTGCAGAGCCTTTGGGGATGCCACACTTGGCCGAGTGACACAGAAATTTCCTTGATTATCTCAGTTTTCAAGAAGTTTGTGTGTATGAGTCTTTCTAGAACAAGTTTTGATAGCATTGGCCAAGGCTAAAAATAACATGATTTTCACCCATTAAAGGTAACGGATTATTAAAAGTTACCCATCCATTTTGGGGAGCAGAGCTCAATTCTGTCTGTGCTCAGTAAACTCCAGTCTTTAGCCAACAGACAGGGGGACAAAAGCCACATCTGGGTGTAATGAGGGCTTACCACAGATAAATAGGAGCATAATCAACGCCTTTCACTGCCTCCCGCCCCTCCTTCCTCCCCCCCGCCCCTCCCCCTCCCCGGGCCCCCATTATGATTTATAATCTCTTTGCACCAGAGTCATGGGTCGTTTTTTCGCTACCATCCCATATTTTAGCAAGTCTCTCCAGTATAGATGGCAGTAGAATTGCCTTCTAAGGAGCAAAACTGTGGTTTAACAGTAAATATGTATGCATACCTACCCTGAGCTGCTGCATTGTCGAAGTAATGTGCTTCCTTTCTCTCTAACAGCGGACAAGGAGTTGTGAAACTGGACGTTCAGCCAAAGTGCGTAGCTGTCGGCCCCGGGGGATACGCCGTGGTCGTGTGCATTGGACAGGTAGGGACCTGACTTAGTGTTTGGGTCGGAGCCTGCAGCTGTGTGGTGCCTGCTTGCTGAATTTGACTCATGTCCCGCTTGACAGTTGCTCTAGCCAGTGTTTTGGTTGAGTGCTCATTTGCACTGCACTAAGGGATCTCACATATTTAATCCTCACCACCATCACATCAGTTGTACAGATGAAGACATGGAGGCACGGAATGGATAAGTTGGTTGTCCAAGGCCGCAGCTGGTCGGAGGGCAGAGCTGGGATTTGTCTCTAAGCCTCAGACCACGCTGCCTGCCTGTCAGCCTGTAAAGTCTATGAGATACCCTGTGGGGTGGGCCTGCCTTTGCTCCTGTTCACATCCCAGCCCTGCTGCATTGTAGCTGTGTGACCTCCGGCATTTACCTCACCCTCTCTGAGCCTTAATTTCCCATCCCCAGCACTCACAGATCCAGGTGATTATGAGGAAGTACATGTAAGTCTCCTTACACCATCTTGGTTCCTCTTACAGATGAGGCTGAGGCCTAGAGCAGCTTGGTACTTTCCCACATGCAGAAGGGTGGCACCTGACTTCCCGGCCTGGCTTCTAACCCCAGACAGTGGGGCCACCTGCACACCTTTGGAATATCTGGACCAAAGCCACCTGAGACCCAAGCCTGACCCACTTTATACAGAATTCTCCCCTGCAGAAGATATTATCTGTTGGCGGGCCTAGGCTTGCTGGCATGTAGACCGGGGAAGTCAAGGGGCATCTGTTGGCACGAGTGGCGAGCCCTGCTAAAGAAAGCTGCTTTCAGCACCCTCTGGCCCTCCTTTGCCTTGTGAACTTAATTGCTTTAGGGACAGTGGATTTCTCTGTGTCCTAGATAATAAGAAATCCCTGCCAAGTAATTATTGCAAACAGCCTGGACAGACAGTGGGGGTGGGGAGGTGCAAAGGGAACCCACACATGGAGCGCCTCGGGGCCTGGGGGAAACGCTACAAAGCGGAGTTCTAGAAGGCTGGCAGGTGGCCTGTCTCTGTACAGCAGGGCTCTTCCCAGCCAAGGGGTCTGCACATGGGGCTTTGTGGGTGAGGGGATGAGGCCTAGGGCAGCGTGCCCTGTGTCTCCAGACCCAGGTTTCCTCATCTGTAAAGTTGTGGTCATCATAGGCCACCCTTTCCCCTGAGGCTGAGAGGATGTTCAGACTGGCCCAGCTGGCGCCTGCTGCCCGGGAGGTTAGAAAGGACCCCGGTAGGGTTGTGGTGTGCGGGGGACAGGCTCCAGGTCTCTGCACCTCCTCATGTGGCATTTCTCTGTGATCTGCTGTTACCCGATCCTCCCAGGGCATCTGGAACCCCTGCTCTGGGTCAGAATTTTCTGCAGAGCTCCCTGTCACCAGTCAAAGGGTTAGGAGGGTGCTAGGAGGGGCCTGGGATTTTAGATCAGGAAACAACCAGGTTCAAGTCTCATGTCGGACGAAGCTTCAGGCAAATGCTTAGGCCCTCATTCTTCACCTGTGAGTAGGTAAGGCCACCTCCAGAGCCGGGCAGATGACAGAGGTGCGTCTTCAGTAGTAGGTTTTAGTCAGGGTGCTGCTACCATTCATTGCGATCCACCCACAATCCACGCAGAAACAGAAGCCCAGAGGGTAGGGGCGGAGGCTGCCTTCCCTCATGACAGCTGGTGGCTTGGGTAGGGGCACACTGGGATAAAGGCAAAACTCAGAGATGAAGGCCACTGTCTGGGAGCAGTTGAGTAAGTTAGAACCGGAAGAATTGACAAGGAAGGGAGATGGAAGGAAGGCCCCCGCTGCAGAGCCTCTGCTGCATGTACCAGAGGCAAAGGCTCAGTGCGGGTGCGGAGGCTTGGATTCTGGGCGAGTCCCGGCTCAGCCTGTGGGAACTGGAGCCTTGGGCGTGCAGCATAAGCACCGTACCCCATTTTCTTCTCTGAAACGGGGAACCCGATCCCTGCCTTGTGGGGCTGGAACACTCGCAGCAGAGCGCTGGCACGTGCCCAGGGGCTGTCGCTGTTTTTGTTTACTGTTGTTAGTACCTTTCTTACCCTGAACGTTGATTCCCATCGAGGCCAAGTGACTTTCCAAGAGGTGGTGCTGTGGTGACTGCCTTGGAAGTAATGTAGTGATGACAGTAATGGTCACAGTTAGTTGTGTTTCCTGCCCCACCTGACTGAGGGTCACAAGGCTGGGACTGAGTCCAGGTGGTGTGGCTCAGAGCCCCAGGTGGCCCTGCAAAGAGGTTGGGGATGGAGCCAAACCCAGCTCCAGTGAGCCCCGACAGGGACGCGCCCCTCCTACCACTGAGGGTTTTGTCCCGAAGGGCTGGACCGCCTGACCAGCTGCCTGTGTGTGCCACAGATTGTGCTGCTGAAGGATCAGAGGAAGTGCTTCAGCATCGACAACCCCGGCTACGAGCCCGAAGTTGTGGCAGTGCACCCCGGCGGGGACACGGTGGCAATTGGGGGTGCAGTAAGTCGCTTTCCTCTCCCCCGTGCTCTCTGTCCTTGGTATCTGGGTGATTTGGGGACAGCGTGAGCTGTGTGAGTACCGGGGCTGTCTCAGGGAAGGCGAGGGGTCAGGGGAAGGATGGGGGCAGTGGGGGCGAGGGACCTGCTCTGGGGCCCAGCCACGCCATCTCCTGCCACCTGGGGCTGGAGCCTTCCCCTGCCCTCCTCGGCACTTCCCCCACCTCACTGCCCGGGTGCCCACAAGACTGTGGACAGTGAGGTAGAGGGAGTGCCGAGGAGGGGACAGCTGGGCCTCAGAGCCAGCCCCATGAGTGGCAGCAGGAGGGGAGCGCAAGAGGGTAGCAGGTCAGGAAATCAAGGAATGGCATCCCCTGGGGCTGGGCTCGGCTCACAGGTTGAAGGAAGAGTGACAGAAGTTTCCCAGCATCTTCAAGGTGCGGTACTAACCAGACATTTTACAGTTTCCCTTGAGTTCTGCCTCGGCATAATTCTCATGCCCTTGAATTTGTGTGTGTGGTCTGGTCATAGTGTGCCTGGCCAAGTCCTGAGTGCTCTGTGGAAGAGCTCATTTCCCCTCTCCAGCCCAGGAGGGCAGCCCTCTGATAACGCAGTCCTGCAGCAGGCGTGGCAGTGCCCTCCATGCTAGGGGCTGGGTGGGTCTATGTGCTGCCGGGTCCTTCAGGTGCCGGATGTGACCAGGGCATGGAGTGGCTTCCTCCACCAGCCAGCTTGAGGGCCTCATGAGACCAGCGGTGCCCCGAGGTACCAACAGCTGTTTTCATAGAGCTGCGTAGGTTTCAGGCCCATCCACGGGAAGAGCCATGCCCAGCTCCTGGCATGGGCCCAGCAGAGCAGCAGTCAGTGGGAACGGCACAGTTTCTTAAGCCCTCGACCCCCCCCTTCACAAAGGGTGGGTGTGGTGTGTGTGTTCAGGGGTGGCTCACTTCCTCTCTGTCCCTGCCGTAGGACGGCAACGTCCGCCTGTACTCCATCCTGGGCACCACGCTGAAGGATGAGGGCAAGCTCCTAGAGGCCAAGGGCCCCGTGACCGACGTGGCCTACTCCCACGACGGCGCCTTCCTCGCGGTGTGCGACGCCAGCAAGGTGGTCACAGTGTTCAGCGTTGCTGACGGCTACTCGGTGAGTGGCGGCGGGCTCCTCCTCTGTCCCCGTGCTGGGCGGTGCAGGTGGCAGTGGGAGGTTATCCGTGACTTGGTGACCTTGAGCTGAGCCTGTCTGAGCTGTAGTTTTCTTGCCTCTACAAGTAGCAGGTGCCTCGTGCCATGCTTCTGAGGAGTCAGTGGGTTTGCAGGGGTCGCTGGCATAGAGTTAGCGCCTGAGAAACCTGGGTCCTTATTGTCGCCATGAGGGATAAGCGAGGTGATATGGGCAACTGCGGCCTGAACCTGACCTGCCACCTTTCTTGTTTTCAACCTGCAACTAGGAGAACAATGTTTTTTATGGACACCATGCAAAAATCGTCTGCCTGGCCTGGTCCCCAGACAATGAACACTTTGCCTCCGGTGGCATGGACATGATGGTATATGTTTGGACCCTGAGTGACCCGGAAACCAGAGTCAAGATCCAAGGTGACTTCCGCCCCCAGGCCTTGGCAGGGACCACCCATGGTTCGGGGCTCCATGGGCCACCTCACAGGCTGTCCCCTGGCTCCAGTGCCCAGGACTAAGTAGCCTCTGTGCTTCTAGACAGGTGGCCCGGAAGAGGTGTGGGTCTCCTTCCCTCCAGCAAACACCAGCTGCGCTGCTGGCCGTACTGAGGGACCACGGGGGCCCCATGCACAGGACACCTGCTGAGCTGAGTGAAGGCCTCACTTTTGACATCTTCACTTCCCCCACTCACCCCTTAAATCCCACCTGGGACCAGGGTCTCCCCCTCCCTAAGACAGCCACGTCCAGTGTATAATGTGAGCCTCATGTGGCGTTGAAATTTCCTGGTAGCCACATTTAAAAAAGAAACAGGTGAAATGATTTGTAACAGTAGATTTTATTTAGCCCCGCATGTCATCATTTCTCCCTGAGGGGGTTGTGATGTCCCCGCGTGGCCATGCACGTATTGTAAGGCAGCTCTGTGTTGTCCAAACCCTCCCCTCCCCGAGTGCCCCCCTACCACTCTCCTCCTAGTGTGTAGTCAAGTCCCCTCATCCATTCTCCTTGAAGACATCCTTTTGTGTTAAACATTAATGGGGCCCTTTCCTATTTAAAAATGTCTGAGCCCACCCGCAGAGCCCATTCCCCAGCTGCAGGCTTCAGGTGCAGGACAGGGAAAGAGGGAAGGCAGCCCGGTCTGGAAGGGAGGAGAGACGAAGCAGGTTTCGACGTCCGTCCTGGTTTATAAGGCAATCGCCAGTCTGGTAGTGAGAATCAAACAAGTTCATGAGTGAAATGGATCCAGAAAAAAATACAGCAAGAGCTAGTCAGATAGAGATTAGGAGGTCGGGGTCTGTGTCTTCACTGTGAGGTCACAGGCCACCAAACATGAAGTGACCTCAGCGTCAGGTTCTCGTGCAGATAGTTGAGTTCTACATCTGGAAAAGAGCCAGCCTGGTGATGTGGACAGAGTGCTAAAGCCTGGCCTCACAGCCAAGTCATGCTTGGTGGTTGAAGGCGCTCCTGGGCACCTGTGCCACCCGCAGGCCAAGGCTTCCTGCATCAGGGTGTATGCCGTGCCAGGCAGGGGTGGGGGCTGAATCTCACCCTGTCTAGGTGGGGCTGCAGACCTAGAGGCTGGGGGCCACCCGGACCTGGAGAGCAGAGAGCTGGTGGGAACCCCCTTGCCTGCAGCTGGGAGCCTCCCTGGGCTTCATGGGCAGAGCTAGCCACAGAGGAGCCATAAGCGCACAGGCACCGTCTCACTATTGGCATCTCGGTTGGGTGGAGGCAAGATTATGGGGAATCGAATCTGTTCACCCACGGTGTGACTGTCACAGAGGGGAAAGTCAGTGGCCCCCCCAGTCCTGTGTGTTCCAGCCTCTTACTGGTTGTCATGCCTGCCCCATTTTAATAGGGCATGGATACAGTGTAGCTGTTTGTGTGGTGTCTGCATGTCATCGCTTTTATACATAAGAAGACATTGTTATTTCACTCCTGTGGAACTTGGTTGTCAAGACTTGGAGAGAGGGAGCCACTGGCATCTGTAGGTGGAGCCAGGGATGCTGCTAATTACCCTGCAGCACACAAAAAAGAGGTACCCGGCCCCGGGGTTCAGGAGTGTCACGTGGAGAATTCAGCCACACTGCCACCGTGCCGGACTCCTGAGTTACAACGATTCGTGGCCATTTTCTTGGCCCTGGAGATGATTTAGGCACAGGTTGTCCCATCTTCCTAGTCCAAGATGTACATAGATGCAGAGAAGTTTGGCTTTTCGTTAAATTGCACCCTTTCTTCCCAGATGCACACCGGCTGCACCATGTCAGCAGCCTGGCCTGGCTGGACGAGCACACACTGGTCACGACCTCCCATGATGCCTCTGTCAAGGAGTGGACAATCACCTACTGAGGAGCCCCACCCCCGCCTCTGGATGGACCGAATCAGGGACTAGAGTTTAACTGCAGCGGAACATGTCATTTCTCTATTTCTGTGACGCGCCCCCATGCCCCCACCCCACCACAAGAGGCAGGAGGGCCCAGTCATGACCCTCGTCTCTGCAGGGTGTCTGTACACGTTCTTCTGAAAGCTTTAGACAGGAACAGTTTGCACATGAAAAATAAAGCGAGCACCTAAACAATGTGTGGAGCATAACTAAAACCCACAGCCCAACCAAACCTTGAGAATGCGAAACATTCCAGAGGCAGTAGCCTCCAAAGCACACAGAGCCCCTGGCCCCGCCGCGGCTCTCACTGTCTGTCAGGGGAGGTTGTACAGGTGAATGAGCCGGGGGGCTCATGTTCCTGCCTGCAGAACATTTCTGTACTGGTGAGAAGAGGGAATATGCATTGCAGTTCAGCAAAGCCGGAATTCTGTGTTGAACAGATGTCTGTCTCCCTAGTGTGTGACTCTCACCCTGTGGCTGCCTTCAGAGCGCCACCTCCAGATCAGATGGGGACACACAACCCCTGGATATGTTTCATTGTCAGATTTTGTGCTTGATTTTAAGAATGGAATTGTGGGTTGTTTTGGTTTCTTTCCTTTTTTTTAATGTATCTTAACTGTTGCCTGTCAGTGTTTACAAACTAGTGCGTTGACGGCACCGTGTCCAAGTTTTTAGAACCCTTGTTAGCCAGACCGAGGTGTCCTGGTCACCGTTTCACCATCATGCTTTGATGTTCCCCTGTCTCTCCCTCTTCTGCTCTCAAGAGCAAAGGTTAATTTAAGGACAAAGATGAAGTCACTGTAAACTAATCTGTCATTGTTTTTACCTTCCTTTTCTTTTTCAGTGCAGAAATTAAAAGTATAAAGCACCGTGATTGGGAGTGTTTTTGCGTCTGTCGGAATCACTGGTAAATGTTGGCTGAGAACAATCCCTCCCCTTGCACTTGTGAAAACACTTTGAGCGCTTTAAGAGATTAGCCTGAGAAATAATTAAATATCTTTTCTCTTCACTGTGGGTCACTGACTTTGTGTGATGGGGGTGTGTGGGGCGGCTGGGTGGGGAGGAACGTTTGTGGGATTTTCATGGCTTTAGAGGTCTTACCAGTCTGCAGCCTCAGGCAGGAAATGTTTGGAACACAGGATTGTCAGATCCATCATGTGGTGGAAGGGAAGCCCCAGAGAAGGGGCTGGAACCCTCGGTTCCTGCTCCCAACCATACCGCCAGATCACCCTCTGACCTGGGTCACATCCCTGCCCTTCTCTGAGCCTAAGTTTCTTTGTCAACTGAAAACACTGGACCAGATGATGTCTGTATCCCATCTACTTCTCAAATTCTTAGCAGCCTGTATAGCTTTCAGGTAAGGAATAGCATGCATTTAGATGTTAAAAATCAAATTCCCAAACATCCAAATTCATTGCAAAGTGAAAGGCACTGTTCTTTGAAAGTGCCTTTTGTACTTTTGTAACAATTGTAAAGTTGTCTAAATTTGCAATCCCAATTAAAAAAAAAAAGTCTTCGAAGAGTCTAATGATACTGCTTCTTAGAAAAGTCAGGGGATAAAATGTTAGTCTCTAACATCTGAAGCTGGGGCTGCCTCTTAATAAAGTCCACAAATGACTTTGTTCCTATGTGTATTTTGGGTTAGGAAGAAGGTACTTTTCACATCAACGGGAATGGTGAACCATTCAGTAAATGGTGATGATAAAACTGGGTGACAAAAATAGTCTTGCTTACCTTGTCTTTGCAGCAAAAACCGTAAGAGGGCAAGAAAATACTGAATTGAGTCATACAAACGCTAGTGTTTCTAAGAATGACAAAAATGGTAGAGAATAGAAGTGATATATTTGACTATGTATTTTTAAAATCTGTTGAAGAGGGAAAAACCACCAGTCCCAAAATCAAAAAAGACAAATGGCACAAAAACTTTCAACATGTACTAGACCAAAGGGTGTGTTTGTTTAACACCTGACATAATTTGTCTTTAATACAGGTTAAATTTTTTTATCTTTAGTACAGGTTAAATTTTTTTCATGGATATTATGTCCATACATGGGAAAGGTTTCAAAATATATGATTAAAAACTAAGTTACAGAATAATGCAGATAGTGTGGCTCCATTTTTGAAAAAAAGCCACAGACTCAAGGTAGAAACAAGGCCCTGAGGCTTAGAAGATCCATGGCAGAAGGGAGGTACCTCTTGTTCCTTCATGCAATGAAATTAAAGGCTTAAAAAAATCTCTACCCAGGATCTGCATCAGTTTCAAGGAGGAAGATCTTTATACTCACAAGTACACTTTAAAGGAGAAAACTAAAGCCACCTTTTATCCCTGGAGAGAGAAGAATGCAGGCAGCATTTTCAAGCTAATCGTTTATTGGCAATCTGTGATCACAAGGCTGAGCACCAAATCGGAGTCATTTTGGGAGAGGAGAGAAGCTGGACTGCAGGCATGACCCAGACGGAGCTGATCCTCACACCTCCGTTGAAGGCAGAATATCTTTGTGCACATCAGCTTCATTCTGCAGACCAGTTTTGGCTACCTGGAACACTGTTCAGGATTCCAAGACCTCGGGCTGCAGTGGAACAAGACATTGATCTGAGATTAATTAGCAATGACCAGCAAGGATCAACACCTGTGGATGGAGAGGGGAGGGGAGGGTGCAGGCATCTCCTGTCATGCTCATTGGCCAGCTTAGAGACTTGCAGACCTGGCACTCGCCCTAGAGGAAGCAGTGTAGTGAGAAGAAAGCCAGACTTAAGGGATGTTGGCTTCTGTTTCCAGCTCTGACACACCGACCTTTTGGTAAGAAGAAGCTCAACTAGAAGACTTAGATCCTAAGAGCTTCTTTGGGATGTAGAACAAAGTCTGCTTCCATTAGGGCACTGCCCTTTTGAAAGGATCATGTAGATAACATGCATTTGAACAATTGGATCAGTTTTTGAGAAGTGAATGTGTGTGTGTGTGTGTACGCCTGTGCAGACTGACAGGATATGGTGGAATCGAAACCCTGCTGCAGAGTTTTCACATTTACAGCTGATCACTGCATTAACAAAAATGTATTGATCACCAAACTGACATTGTTTAGCATAACAATTTTTCTTCAAATGATTACTGTGTTAGCAAAAGGATCTCTTGGGTTCAACCTTAGGCCAGTGTTTGACCCTGAGCCTGTTAGAACCTCATGTGTCGTATCTGGACCTCTGAGAGCTGGGGGCCGCTTTGTGCTGTAAACCAGTACAATGTGGTGCTCTTGACACTAGGAAATTATTGAATACCCCAAAGAGCTTTTGGTTATGTATCTTTCCAAAAATGGAAAGACAAAAAATTTTAAACATTTATTAATGTCTCTACCAATTACAAACCCATTACATGTTATCATAGCAAACTTTAAAGAAAAATCTTTTTCAAAACACTAGTAGAAGAGTAACATTGTTTTACATTTTGGAAAATCTTTCACGTCTGCCTTCTCCATTCAATGTGTGAAATACATTTTTTTTTTTTTGGAAATACATAAAGAAAATGGTCTCCCACAGATTCACAGTTGGAAAAGGAATAAGAACTTGAATAGCGTTTTCAGAGAACTGGATTTTTATCCTTGGCACTATACCAAAATCCAACAAGTGAAAATTTCTTAAAGGTTCATGCAGTGTGAAATCTGAAGCCCTATCAATGAATCTTTAGCCCCCCTGTCAAAATCCACTTGGAACACAACTTTTATCTGTGCACAATTTTGTGCCATTCTTTGATTATTTGAAAAAAAGTGATTCATTGAGTTATGCTAATCTTTCAAATGTGGACAAATTTCGGAAAGTATTTTTAGAAATCACATTTCTACAGGTTACCACCAATCTCGACAGAGACATCATTTAACTGTTAAGAACCCACTGGGCTCACGGAACTTGCAGTTCCAAATCAATATTCCAGGTCCTGGGGTGTGTCTGTCCTCATGCTTTCCCATCATCTGTCTTGTTTGCCAGGCTGAGGCTGAGTTGCATCTACATTTTGATTTGAGAAGAGGCAGAAAGTGTGGCAGAGGCACACGTGCAGTCTTCAGGGCCACACCCCCCGCCATGTCCACTCCCATTTTAGGAGGAACTGTTAGTCAGGTGAGCATATCTACCTTGGAGGGGCAGGTGGCTGGAATAGGAGGCTGGCAGCCCCTGGTTAGGTGGCCCCAGGCCCAGCCATGACTCCATTGCTCCAGGGAAGAGAAGAGAGCCAGCCCACTCTTCATGAACCAAATTCTAATATAATACATCCTTGACAACGTTAATTTGCCTTGCTAAGCTTGAGTTGCTTTGGAAAAGATCTGGGAATATAATTTTTCCTGACATCTCTATTAACAGTATCCTTGGATTGCAAGGTGAATTTTTAAAAATCTTTTATCAATTGCAAGTGCTCATCTGCCCAAACCAAGATTTTCTCAATGCAGTTATACTGCGGCAAAAACAAAATGGAGAAATGTTTGATTGCTGAAATGGACATGAAATTGCTGAGACTGACACAAAACTGCAAATGTCTTTGATAGGAAGCTTCAGTCCCAGTCTGTAATCTAAACTGATTTAAAAATAAGGACATAATTATTTTGATGGGTAAAAGATAAAAGGTTTTTTCAGCAACTTTGGGGATCCACTCGCTGCCATGTCTTGGTCACCTGCCTCTTCTGGCAGTTCCTTTCACTTTGTTCCCAATGCGATTTGGAGGAAGGAACACTGGGCTCGAATCAAGGACACTTAAATTCCAGACTCTCCTCTGCCATTGTCAGCTGGGCATCTTTCGCTGCAGACAAAATGCCTCTGTGGTTTTCAGTTTCTCCATTTGTTCATTTCTTTATTCATTTTTGCTGTTTTTTTGAGCATTATGTCAGGTATTGTTTTAGGTTAGGGGTTAGTAATATGGGAATTACAAATTATAATAATATTAGCTTCTACTATTCACTAGAGGCTAAGTAATGTGCAGACGATGTGCTATGCACTTCACAGATATTTAGGTTCACCCGATAAAATACAGGATAGGCTGGGTGCAGTGGCACACACCTGTAATCTCAACTACGTGGGAGAATCGCTTGAGCCCAGGAGTTTGAGACCAGCCTGGGCAACATGAGTGAGATCCTCCATCTCAAAAATAAATAAGTAAATAAAGTAATAAAATACAGGACATCCAGTTACATATCAATATCAGATAAATAATTTTTTAGTACAAGTATATCCCAAATATTGCACAGACATACTAAAAGCATTGTTGATCTGAAATTTAAATTTAACTGGGCATCCTGTGTGTGTGTGTTTTTTAACAAAATCTGTCCACGTTGCATACATTGTTATTCCACTTTATTCTCACAATAGTTCTATGAGGAGTAGATGTTATATCCCCATGTAGCAGACAATGAAACGGACAATTACCAGCTGGGTAATTTTGGGCAAATGATTGAACTCCTGCAGGAAGTAAATAAAATAGAGACTTGAAATTAATTCTGCCTGACACTGAGCCCTGATGGAAGTTCTTTGTTATTTCAGATGCAGAAGACGTAGGAAGACAAGCCACAGTTGTATGGTTGCTGCCTGTGAAGCAGTGAGCCACCTGTCCCTGTGTGCAGCAAATGGATGGCAGCTCAAAGGGTTAAACTGAAGATAATTGAATGAAGGGACCCTTTGGAGAGGCGCAGGTAGGATTAAGGAATCCAGGAAGGGGTGGAAGCACTCAGAAAGTAGCTCAGAAGGAAGTCGTTCCCAATGCTGGGCCTGCAGACACAAGGGGGGGGAACCTGTACCCACCAAGAATGGGAGCCAAGAGTGCGAGCCTGGGGTATATCTTGGAGCCTCCCATTGGCCCAAACCCAACAGGAGCCATAGGAGGCCCTGGTTCACAGAGCCCCTCCCCAGCTTTGTAGCAGCCACCGCTTGGCAACTGCCCTTAGGTGCACAGCAAGACTGAATAACCACAGTGTCCCTGCAGATGGGGGCAGTCCTGTGCACGGCCTCCATGAAACCCTCACTGTCCAGCTCCCGTCCTGTGGCTCCACCAGCTTCAGATTGCATCTTTTGTCGTCATGCTGCTGCCTCCACATCCCATTTGGGCAGCTCGCCCTCCAGGATAGCATCTGCATTCTGGGAAGGAAAGCTGAGAAGGGAAGGTGGAGGAGGAAGGGGTTAGTGCTTAGAGTAGCAAAGCTTTTTTTGTTTGTTTGTTTAGACGGAATCTCTCTGTCAGCCAGGCTGGAGTGTGGTGGCACAATCTCGGCTCACTGCAACCTCCGCCTCCCAGGTTCAAGCAATTCTCCTGCCTCAGCTTCCTGAGTAGCTGGAACTACAGGTGGTGCCACCATACCTAGCTAATTTTTCCTCTTTTTAGTAGAGATATAGGGCTGCGTGGGGATTACATGAAATACTCCAAGTAAAGCCCTAAATGAATACTTGACCCACAGCAAATATAATTAATATTAGGAATTATCATTGTTTTAGTAGATGTGAAAGAAAGGCTGTTATCAAACTATAAGTAATGTATACATGCTAGTTACCACTGTGAACACAGGACATGAAATAAGTATCCAATTAGTGATAATATACAATGAATTGTGACTGTGCTCCCAGAGAAGCCAGGTGAAGGCCAGGGGAAATTCAGAGGACCATCTCTGGCTGGGACATCAGGGCAGGCTTCCTGGAGCAGGAGGTCCCTCAAGACTGGAGAGGACACTTTCAGGAAGTCAACCAAGACTGAGGATGTGACTGACATTCCTGGAAAATATCAAGGTGGAATTTAGTATCTTCCAGTGTTCTTACATGGAATCATTTGTTCATTTCTCCTGTGGAGATTAAAAAACTACAAACCTCACATTCTTTACCATAAAAATCTCCCATTTTTAAAATTCTTATATTTAGTCCTAGATTTCTGTGAGTCTTCCTCATTTGCCCCTGGCTATCATCATCCTACATAAAATCAGGGATGCTTGGCATCCTAACTGGCAGCTACTAGGAAAAGGAAACTGAGAGAAGATAGGATTCTAAAGGTGCCACTGCCTGGAAAATCTTGTTAGATAATGATACAAGTTAGGAGCATTGATAACAACACGTTTTTCACTTACTGAGGTCTAAGTTTTGGGTCATCCAATTATCATCCTACTCTTTACCTTGTCACCACAAAAATGTTCTTGCTGGGTGAGTCGGAATGTATTAATTACCTATCAAACAATTGAATATTCTATCAATAAATTATGTAAATATTAATATTTTAATAAATAGCAATACAAATTAATAGTTCATGTGATTAATTCTTAATCAGCTAATTAATTTTAAAAGGAAAAAAGAATCTTAGATGAAACATTCCAGAGACGTCCCGAGACATTAGATACCCTATGCCAAGGAGGCACGTTTTCTTGTCCCATGAGCCAGGCTAGCCCCAGGGACCCTAAACTGGGTCTTTTCACTTAGATTCTGTTGCAGCATTTTGCGATTATAACCTGATCTGGTACAATGACCATTCCACTCTTCCACTCCCCTATTTATTTTTTTTAAGAAGGATAAAAACCTCCTTGCTCATCATACTAGTATCTTACATATAAATGGCTATCAGGGTTTGTGCCTTCATAGGGACTTGAAGATGGCAAAGCTGTTCAGTCACACAACAAAATCGGTTGTCCCCACAGGCCCTGGTGGGATGTCAGCATTATCCTTTCCATGTTTTGGTGTGGGAAATGGAATTGCAGGGAAGCTAGGTTTGGAGTAACTTGTATCCCTGGGATGATGGAAGTGGCTGCAAGACAAGAAGCCCGGTTCATAGCCCAGCATCCCTGATGGACGGGCCTCACTGCTACTGCAGTAGGACAAAGTAGACTCTGAAGGGTCTTCGCAATAGCAAAAGGAAGCAACCACAGGACTTGCTTTGGTGGCCTTGAGGGAGCCAAGATGGCCGCAGTCAGACACATTTAAGCTTGATGCAAGCAGATGCGGGCTGAGTGGCCAGTATAAACTGAAGTGCACTTTCGGGGCCCACCTTCTACGTTAGGCACCATTTGGACACTGCCATAGAGATGTGTGTTGTCTGATGAAAAAAGCACTACCCTTGTGAACAGAATAGCCTGGGGTCCTGCACCTGCTTCTCACCCACTGATTAACCTTGGACAAGGTAATCATAGACCCTGAACCCCCATGCATAAAATGGCATGACACGCCCCCACCCCAGCATATGCCACCAGGCTGGTGAGATGAGTAAAGCCACATTTGGGGGGAGTTTATTAGCTAGGGTGGTTTAGGCACACAGGCAAGGAATGAGTTCTTAAGAACGTAACTGAGGGCTTGTGCTCTTGTATAAGAAATACTTTCGTTTGAACTAGTGCTGCCTTCACAGAAGATCACATCATGCAGCCAAAAAATTAAAAGGATTGTAAGGGATAATGCTGGCTGCAACCGTCAATGTGGCCCCATTGAGAGGAGGATGAGGACGTTTACAGATGGAGACAGACACCATTTCACTGGCAATTGAATTAGAATCATCAGCTTAGCTCGCTTCTGGTCCCATCACAGATTAATCAAAATGGCACCCCAAGGAGACATCATTTTTTAAGCAGTTTGGGATTAGAAAAGGTCACACTTCTGAGAACGCTCCAGAGAGAAACACAGTGGTACCACTGTCTTCTGAATTCTAGCTTACCCTGATTTTGTTTGTACTGCATAAAGTCAGGTCAAGCAGTATGCCTCAAATAACTTGGATTTTTGACAATTACGCCTTCTTTCATGCCTGCCTTCCTGCCCTCCCTCTTTCTATTCCTTTCTCTCTCCTACCTCCCTCCCTTTCTTCTTCTTTCAATTACAGCCTCTAGTTCATTGGATTTGGAAACAAAATGAATATTATTTGAAGATTGCAAAGTATTCATCAAAACTCAGGTTTTGCCAAATTAAATGGCCACAAACAAACCACAGTCTTTGCCCTGGGAGGAAAGCTGCCTTGATCACTGTCTCAGCCACAAGAAACAAACACATTCTTGGGTTTAGCTGACATGTCCCATAGAGACCTCATCCGTTTCTTCACTTTATGGCACATGGATGTACTAGTTATTTAGCTTTTGCTCATGTAACTTGTAAAACCTTCTCTAAGGGGCTTAAAAAAACTTGATGGGTCCCACTCTGTTGCCTAGGCTGGAGTGCAGTGGTGCGATCATGGCTCTCTGCAGCTTCAAACTCCTGGGCTCAAGGGATCATCACATCTCAGCCTGTCGAGTAGTTGGGACTACAGGCACGCACCACCATATCTGGCTTCTAAGTGGCTCTTGCTCTTTTCAGTTATTCCTTTCTTTTCTGTTTTTTTTTTTTTTTTTTTTTTTTTGAGATGGAGTCTCGCTCTGTTGCCCAGGCTGGAGGGCAGTGACGCAATCTCAGCTCACTGCAACCTTTGCCCCCCAGGTTCAATCAATTCTTGTGCCTCAGCCTCGCCAGTAGCTCGGATTAACAGGCACATGCCACCATGCCCAGCTAATTTTTGTATTTTTAGTAGAGACAGGTTTCACCATGTTGGCCAGGCTGGTCTCAAACTCCTAACCTTAAGTGATCCGCCCACCTCAGCCTTCCAAAGTGCTGAGATTATGGTGTGAGCCACCGCGCCTGGCTCTTTTCAGTTTTTCAGTCTTTGCTTTCAACTGGAGCACATTCTCAGCAGCAGCTTTTGCTGTAGCAAGCAGTGTCGACAGCATCCCTCTGGCAGGTGACTTCCTTGAGTTGGCTTCCTCAAGCTCAGCACAACCAACTACTCAGATTTCAGGTGGGACAGTTCTTTGTGTGGGGGCTGTCCTGTACATTGCAGGGTGTCAGCGGCATCCCTGGCCCCCATTAGATGCCAGTAGTACCCCCTGCCCCAGTCGTCACAACCAAAAATCTCTCCGGACATTGCTAATTCAGAAAAGAGTTCCTTTTTATTTTTAAGGAGCTAGGTTTTTGTTGCTGTTGTTACAACTCTGTGATCTTAACAGATTAATTTTCTTAGGAAGAAAAACCATGACTGAGATATTTAGCTTCTTCATTATAATTCAAAATTCACTCAATCATTTATTCACTCATGTAATCAACTGTAGGGGCAGCAAAATTCCACTTCCATACTCTTAGGGTCCTGCCTGTGCTGGAGAATTTAACTGACATAAGACAGATGAACAGGAGGAAAGCATGCACATTTTTAAATACAAGTTTTATGTAGCACAGGTACCCTCATGAGGAAATAAAGTCCTGAAGAAGTAGTCAGATATACTGAATTGGACAAATAATAGCAAGTTGTGAAGAAGCAACTAAATGATGTGGGGAGGCTTAAAAGGTAAGAGTTATTTGCACAAGGTTGGTACAGAATTCTTTCCATCTTAGCTTCTCATCTCTGAGAATAAGACTGTTGCATCTTTCACATAGGGATCTCATCTTTTGCTTTTAACAAATGGCATGAAGGTCAGAGTGATCTTCTTGCATCTGCTATTTTTCTTTTTCTTGTTTTTTTTTTTCAAGACAGAGTCTTGCTCTGTCACCCAGGCTGGAGTGCAGTAAAGCGATCTCCGCTCACTGCAAGCTCTGCCTTCCGGGTTCACGCCATTCTCCTGCCTCAGCCTCCCGAGTAGCTAGGACTATAGGCGCCCGCCACCCCGCCAGGCTAATTTTCTTTTTTTTTTGTATCTTTAGTAGAGACAGGGTTTCACCATATTAGCCAGGATGGTCTCGATCTCCTGACCTCGTGATCCTCCCGCCTCGGCCTCCCAAAGTGCTGGAATTGCAGGCATGAGCCACCGCACCCAGCCACACCTGCTATTTTTCAAGTGGCTTTAACTTAGTGTCAATATGCCCGCGTGGGGTAATTTCACTCCTTCACAGCCAATGTTCATTGGTCATTAACTAGGCCCAGACACCTCACTTGGCTTTGGGGACACACGCAGCTTTGAGAATAAAACAGACATAGGTTGTCTTGTGTCACTGCATTTATTTTATTTTTTAAAGACAGGGTCTCACTCTGTCACCTGGGCTGAAGTGCAGTGGTGCCATCATAGCTCTCACTGCAGCCTCAAACTCCTGGGCTCAAGTGATCCTTCCACCTCGGCCTCCCAAAGTGCTGGGACTACAGGCATGAGCCACCATACCTGGAAATTTCACTACATTTATAGAGCAGTGGAGAAGACAGTAAACAAGGGATTCCAGAAGTGCCACGTTGGTAAAGAATGCTCACACAGCTGTGGGAGCCCGATGAGGGACATGAGGTCCAGCCTGGCATGGATAGGAATTATCATCCTACCTTTCTGGTTTCCATGAGGTCCTGATGTACAGAGCCTAGCATACTGCCATGTCCTTGAATGCCCATTTCCCATTCCTCCTGCCAGCCTTGATGTAGAAGTCCTTCTCCTGCTTTCTGGAGGCCTGCATTGTCTCTGGTGTCTGAGGTCCCTGGTTGCAGTGCTCAGCTTAAAACAGCAGAGAGCAGCTTCAGAGCATGGCTGGGCAGAGGCTGAGTCAGCCTACAGGATAACTGGCTCCTAGCAGAGGCGCTAAGGAAGCCTGGTATGGGCCAACAGACCAGGCAGGCCCTCCTTCCAAGCCTCGGCCAACAGGAACCCGTTTCCTGGCTTTCAGCCCTCAAAGAAACTGCCTGGGTCTGTTTTGAAAGATCTCGAGTTGGCTGAAAGGGACATTTTCCCCATAACTGGCACTGGTTGTCAAGCCTGCTGGGCCCAGCAGGAGGAATGCCATCTCTTTTATCTCACCTTCTTTGTTAAGAGGATGGGCTGGCAGGGAACCGCTTTGCAATTATCTTGTTTAAGATGAGCAGAGGAGATAGTTGCTCCCTGCAGGGATAACCCAGGTCCCCAAGCCATCTCCTTTTACCAGCAAATAAATGAGCATTATTCTAGCTCATGGCCAGGGTGGGAGGAGGCTTGGTTAACTGGACACAGTGGCCTGGTGCCTCACTCTCCCTATCAAATCCTATCAAAGCTTCTCCGTTCTCAGCTTCTTTCTCTTGGGCAAAAGAGGTAAACTGCAATAATTTGTTCCGAAGGGGTGCTAATGGGTGGCACTCAGTTGATTTCTCATTCTCCCCACTTCCCCAAATCACTTAGCTGGTATCTCCGTATAAACAAGCCCTTCTCTACTTGAACTGAGGACTAAAGGAAATATATTTGTCCATATAATGGGGCTTTTACCCAAGAAGCATTTCTCAAAGTGTGGTCCAAGACCACCCCTATCTGTAACGACTTATAAAAATATGGATTTCCTTCAGCTCAGCTACATTGCCACAAATGACAGGATTGTATTCTTTCTCGTGGTCAAATTTGTATTCCGAGGTGTATGTACACTTTCTTCATCCACTCATCTGTTGATGGACACAGGTTGATTCCATATCTTGGCTATTGTGAATAGTGCTGCAATACACATGGGAGTGCAGACAACTCTTTGGGAAACGGATTTCCCTGCCTTTCCTTTGGATATATACCCAGTAGTGGGATTACTGGATCATATGGTAAGTGAAATAAGCCAGGCACAGAAAGGTAAATACCACATGTTCTTACTTGTATGTGGAAACTAAAAACGTTGAGCCTATAAAAGTAAGGAATAGGTTGGGTGCAGTGGCTCATGCCTGTAATCCCAGCACTTTGGGAGGCCAAGGCCGGCAGATCACGAGGTCAGGAAATCGAGACCATCCTGGCTAACAATGAAACCGTGTCTCTACTAAAAATACAAAAAATTAGCCAGGCGTGGTGGCACGCACCCGTAGTCCCAGCTACTTAGAATGCTGAGGCAGGAGAATCGTTTGAACCTGGGAGGCAGAGGTTGCAGTGGCTGAGATCACGCCACTGAACTCCAGCCTGGGTGACAGAATGAGACTCCATCTCAAAAAAAAAAAAAAAAAGAAGAAGAAAAAAGAAAAAAAAAGTAGAGAGTAGAACTGTAGCTACTAGAAGCTGGGAAGGATGATGGGGAGAGGAGGATAGGGAGAGGTTGGTTAATTGTTACTAAATTACATCTACATGGGAGGAATAAGCTATAGCATTCTATGGCCCTGTAGTTGATAATTTGTTTTCAATAATGGTTTCAAATATGAGAGAATTTTGAATGTTTCCAGCATAAAGACATAATAAATATTTGAGGTGATGAATATGCTGACTACCCTGATTTGAACATTATACCTTTGTATACATGTATCAAAATATAATATGTGTCCCATAAATATGTACAATTATTATGTGTCAATTACAAATAATTTTCAATTTTAAAAATATGGATTTCCACTGTTTGGCAGCGTCTACTAGAAGTAGACATATGCCTATCCTGCACCCATCAATTCCATGTCTAAGAATGTACAGGAGAATGGAGCATTTATGCCCAGCCAAAGATATGGTTAGGAACATTTGAGCGGCACTGTTCAATAGCCCCAAACTGGAATCAACCTAGACGTCCATCAACAGGAGAATGGAGGAGCAAACAGATTGTGGTTTATCCATATTGGGCAATAAAAGTGAAGGAACTACCAATACAGGCAACATGATTAATCTCATAAACATGACATTGAGCGGGAGAATCCAGACATAAGAGTATCGGCTGTGTGATTCCATTTATAGGAAGCTCCAGAACAGGCTCAACTACTCTGTAGGGCCAGAAATTAGAATAATGTTACCTGGAGTGGGGCTGGGAGTTATTGACTGGGAAGGGGCATCAAGGAGGCTTTTGGGTTATTGGAAATGGTCAATATCTTGACCTGAATGGTGGTTATACACGTACTTATGTAAAAATGCACTGAGCTCTATACTTAAGATCTATAAACTTTACTATCTGTAACACACACACACGCGTGCACACACACTTCCCAGCCTTATTCCAGACCTACCAAACCCAAATCTCTCTGCGAATCTGCATTTTGCATCCCTGATGGTGCCAATGCACACTGACTACCAGGGTTGCAGGTGGTGCGATTGTGAGGGGGTCATTTTGTCTACCCCCAAATCACACCAAACCCTATTTCCCATCTAGGGTGGAACATCACAAGATTTTCATACGTCAGTCCCTAAGGGAATAAGATTGGTGTGAGATTTCCCACCTGTTAAGATTATGGACAAGGACCCTGTGAACAAGATTGTCACAGTCCCTACCAAGACAGAAGCCACACTGTTATGGAAATACAGTTAGCCAACACTTTCACTTCCTTTCAATTGAAAGTTTGAAACAATTACTTCTATCCTTCAAACTTTTTGTGGACAAACATGTATTTTAAATTTAGAATCAGTCTATATGTAATGTTTGATCCTGTCCCTTTCTCTGTGTCACATCATCCCATGTTCAGCGTTATTAGCAAGAGGAGGCAGGACACGTTTGTCAAGTGTCTGGAATAGGCAAGACTTCCTGTATTTAGTCATCTCATTGGAGCCTTAAAACAAACCTATGAGCAAAAATACTAGGCTCATAAGGATTAAGCAACTACCGCAAAGGTACACAGCAAGTAGGTGCATAGTGGGGATTTGATCCTGATCTAACACCACAAAAAACTCTCTGGTGCTAACAGTCTACTACAGGATTCCAACTTTATTTTGTTTTAACTTGTGGCCATGAGTTACCTCTCTCATTAAAAACTATGAGTAAACCTCATCTTAAAATATCTGCATCTTACCCAACTAGTAAACCATTATTTAATTATTCCCCTAATTTCGACATTATCTCCATGTTTGCCAATCAAATGTCTTGATAAATATGTTTTAACGTAAACCTTGTATTTAGGATTAATAGATTAGGAGAGATTATTACAAATGGAATAACCAGGACAAAGACTATGCACATTTGAAAGACAGGAATAATTTTACTGAACTGCTCTCCAAAAATATTCTATTAATTTGTGTTCCTTTCAATGGTCAGCCTGTCTCATCCCACCCTCATCAACTTAAGGCATCATAACTTGAAACAAACTTTGCCAGTATGGCACTGCAATTCAATTTGCATGGGCGAGTTTGGTCGTTTTGTTGTTGTTGTTGTTGTTTGTTTTTTATTTTTTTTGAGACAGAGTCTCACTCTTGTCCCCTAGGCTGGAGTGCGATGGCACAATCTCAGCTCACTGCAACTTCCGCCTCCCAGATACAAGCGATTCTCCGGCCTCAGCCTTCCAAGTAGGTGGGATTACAGGTGCCCGCCACCATGCTTGGCTAATTTCTGTATTTTTGGTAGAGATGGGGTTTCACCATGTTGGCCAGGATGGTCTTGAACTCCTGACCTCAGGTGATCCACCCGCCTCAGCCTCCCAAAGTGCTGGGATTACAGGCATGAGCCACCGCACTCGGCCAAGTTTGATCATTTTTAATGTATTTATTATTCGGCTATGTTTTTCCTTACGTAAATGTCTTAGACTTTGAAGTGTGAACTCTTCATATGTGTATTCAGGAGCTGGTACTATTTTATATTTGTCATAAATATGCCTCATGGATTAAATTTTGTTTTCTAATAATGTTTAGGTTGCTGACTGGTAAAATGACTTCAATCTTTGTGTAGTCAAATCTATCAGTAAATTTCTTCATGACTTTTTATTTCTTTTAAACTTAGAAATCTTAGAAAATTAATTACCAAGTCAGAAGAATATTCACGTTTATTTTCTTTTGTGTTGTGATTTTACTTTGTCCTTATCCATCAATCAGCCATGAATGTGGAAGTGTGTGGATGTGTGACACTGTGTGTATAAGTGTGTGTGTGTGTGTGTGTGTGTGCAGCCACAAGCACACTGTGAGGTGAAGATTCAGCTAGATATTTTTAACTTGCTACTTCATTAAAAAGTCTTTTTTATAAAAACTATGATGTCACAAATAATTTATAGTAATTTTTCAAGATATTTTGTCATCACTATTTTCAAGGTCAATTTCAAAGTCACATTTTCAAGTTAAAAATTACCCCACTGACCTTTTAAAAAATTGCTACGGTTAGGTTTGTGCTTGATACTCATATTTTCAAAGCAAAGCATATTCTATTTAGTGATACTTACATAGGTATTAAATCTATAAAGAAAAGCAAAGGAACGATCAAAACAAAAATCAGGATAGTGCTTGCTTCTGGGGAGGAGAGAAGGAGCTGTGATTAGGAAGGGTACATGAGAGAGTCTAAAGTGTTGGTAAAAGTCTATTGCTTAACTTGAGTAGTGGCCATATTATTGATCTTTGGTGAATAATAAGATAACAAATAATTTAGCAAATGAAGCAATAGATGTTTATAATCTCACATTTTCTGTGGGTCAGGACTCTGGGCACAGCTCTCTGCAAGGCTATAATCAAGATGTTGGTTGGTTGGGCTGCAGTTTTATCTGAGGCTTAACTGGGGAAGGATCAGCCTCCAAGCTCATGTGGTTGTCAGCACCATTTGGTCTCTTCCCTGCTGAGGACTGGAGGCTGCTCCTCAGTTTCCTGCTACGTGGCTACCATATAAGGTGGCTTACAACATGGCATCTTGCGTCTTTATAGCCAGCAAGGGACAGAGAGTCTCCAGCAAGACTCATGCTACAATCTCTTTTTTTTTTTTTGACTGAGTCTCTGTCTCCCAGGCTGGAGTGCAGTGACGTGATCTTGGCTTACTTCAGCCTCCACCTCCCAGGTTCAAGCAAGTCTCCTGCCTCAGCCTCCCAATTAGCTGGGACTACAGATGCGCACCACCACACTCGGCTGATTTTTGTATATTTTTAGTAGAGTCGGGGTTTCACCATGTTGGCCAGGCTGATCTTGAACTCCTGACCTCAAGTGATCCACCCACCTCAGCCTTCCGTGGTGATGGGATTACAGATGTGAGCCACCACACCCAGCCAAGACTCATGTTACAATCTTATGTAATGAAACACATAATCACATATGTGGAACACGTACATCCCCTCACCTTTACCATCCCCCGTATGACTAGAGGCAGGTCACATGTTCTGCCCACACTCACAGGCAGGGGATCCCAGAACACAAGAGTTTCAGATTTCAGGGGCTCTGTGTTCATTTACATGTGTTTGTTTGGTAATTGTACATATACATTTGATAGGTATTTCTAAACCTATGATAGGTTTCACAATTTAAATATTTTAAAACTGTGACACAATTATTGTAACTGATTAATTTAGATCTGAGTGCACCCACATACATCCAAGCAAAAAGGATCTCACTGCCATTGATGGCTGAGTCTGAAATAAAATCTAGAACTGACTCAGGTGCCCAGGATGACTGACTCCTCATTTCTGAGATATTGGCAGTTGCCATGAACTCAGAAGGCACTCTTTATATTGTACTTGGAAATTTTCACATTGTTTAGAAATTACTACCATGCCCAACTTTGATTTGGAAAAAAAAGAGGAATTCGTTTAATCTATAGGTAATTTTAAAAGAAATAAAATTTTTATAATATTTATGATGTACACAGACCGTATCTCCAAAGGTTGAATCTTCTTTGACCCCTTAATAAAGTTTAGTAGTTTTATTCATTCACGTACTACACCTTTCATGCCAAATTTTTCCTATATTTTATTTTTGTTCCTATTGTGAATGGGCTCTTTATTTTTAGATTTCTGTGGACTGGGGCTATTAACCAGGAACATGACTGAGTTTTGGATATGCACCAAGTCTCTTGCCACTGTGCTAAACTACCATTAATTTTCCAAGAGTTTGTATTTTTTTTTTTTTTTTTTTTTTTTTTTAGGGTTTCTACGAACACAATGGCAAGATCTGGAACCTATGCCAGTTCTTGTTTCCTCCTTTTCAGTGGCCATAACCTTGATTTACATCTCAGGGACCCAAGTTCCATAAAAAGCTTTAGCGGTCAGAGTCATACATCTCAGACTGTCAGCATCTACTGCAGGCCAGTCGCTTAACCTCTCTGTGCCTCAGTTTCCTCATTTGGAACGTGGAGCCATCATGGAATCTTCCTCGTTGAGTTATTGTGAGGGTTAAATAAGACAATATCTGCTTTAGCACAGTGTCCAATTCAAAGCTCAATACGTTTATTGATAAAGCATCATCATTGTTATATTTTAACAGGAACTTAAAAATGAAAGGGAGGAGACCCCAAGTTGTTAACACCATGCGGGGTGGCAGGAGCAGGCAGCAGGGGACAATGACACCTACCAGGCCTCCTTCCTCCTTGGGGGATGGGGCTGCATGCATTCTAGGCAGCATCTTATTTATCAAGAGTTTCAGGGAGGTGAAATGGCAGTACCAGCATCCCATTACTAACTTGAAGTGAGACTCAAATCCAGCCCACCTCCCTGCAAAGCCCATGCTCACCTCCCCAAGTCACCATCCTGGAGGGAGGATTTGCTCGGCTCAGAGGTTCTCAACCCTGGCTGCATGGAGGAACGTTGCAGGTTCTCTAACAATCTCTATCGATGCCTGACCCCACCCTGGACTAAATGACTTTGATGCTCTGAGGGTAGCTTGACCTCAGCATCTTTTCACAGCTCTCCATGTGGTTGTCATGACCAGGGATGAGAATCACAGGTGGCCTCACTCCGGCATCTATAACACTGACGTTTCAGGCAGTAACTATGGAAACCTGGCCCAAATTCTAGATGAACTCACACACACCCCTCTCTTGTTAATAAATGAATTTGTCCATTGCTGCCTATGATGGTTATTTTTAATGTATCAACTTGGCTGGGCCACAGTGTTCAGATATGTGGTCAAACATTAATCTGGATGTTTCTGTGAAGGTTTTTTTTTTTTTTAATGAAACTCATATTTAAATCTGTGGATTTTGAATAAAGCGGATTGCCCTCCATAACATGAGCTGGCATCATCCAATCATTTGAAGGCCTTACTAGAACAAAGACTGACCCTATCCTAAGCAAGAAGGAATTCTGCCAGCAGATAACCTTTGAACTTGGGCTATGGGTCTTCCCTGGAACTCCAGCCTGTCTTACAGGTTTTGGATTTACCATGCTTCCACAATCATGTGCACAAATTTTTCTTTTTTGAGACAGCGTCTCACTCCTGTTGCCCAGGCTGGAGTGCAGTGGCACAATCATGGCTCACTGCAGCCTCCACTTCCTGGGCTCAGATGAGTCTCCCACCTCCACCTCCCCAGCAGTTGGGACTATAGGTACACTCAATCACACCTGGCTAATTTTTTGTATTTTTTGTAGAGATGAGATCTCACTATGTTGCTCAGGCTGGTCTAGAACCCCTGTGCTCAACTGATCCTCCCTGCTTGGCCTCCCAAAATGCTGGGATTACAGGTATGCGCTGCTGCACCTGGTCGTGTGTGTCAATTTCTTAAAAAATCTCTCTCTCTGTACACACACACACACACACACACACACACACACACCCTGTTGGTTCCATTTCTCTGGAGAACCCTGACGAAACACAACCATGATAAAAACTGGCCTCTTACTCAGCACAGTCATAAACAAAGCATCCCACTTGTATTAGTCTGTTTTCACGCTGCTGATAAAGACATACCTGAGACTGGGAAGAAAAATAGGTTTAACTGGACTTACAGTTCCACATGGCTGGGGAGGTCTCAGAATCATGGCGGGAGGTGAAAAGGACTTCTTACATGGCAGCTGCAAGAGAGAATGAGGAAGGAGCAAAAGCAGAAACCCGTGATAAACACATCAGATTTCATGAGTCTTACTATCACTAGAGCAGCACAGGAAAGACTGGCCCCCATAATTAAATTACCTCCCCCTGGGTCCCTCCCACAACACGTGGGAATTCTGAGAGAGACTGCAAGTTGAGATTTGGGTGGGGACACGGCCAAACCATATCACCACTCTGGCTTGTTTTGAAAACCCTGAGTAGACAATGAGTGTCACAGAAGCACAGGATATTCAACCTTGCCAGGGGCAATACAGAGCACCTGGTCTAACTAAAATAGAACACTAGAGTTAGAAATAACCCTGGGGCTATTATGCCCCCCAGGGGGCGTTTGGCAATGTCTGGAGACATTTTTGGTTGTCACAACTGAATGGGGGTGCTGCTGGCATCTGGTGGGCACAGGTGAGGGACACTGCTCAGCATCCTAGAGTGCATAGGACAGCCCCTGCAACAGAAGTATCCAGTCTAAAATGTCATGGTGCCAAGGCTGAGAAACTCTTGTGTTAGGAGGAGGAAACACTTCGTCATTGTGGAACTAACTTCTCATCTCACAAAAGGGATCTCACAAAAGGTGATTTGGAGGGAGCCCTAAAGAGGCAACAAGAACCTTTTTGTGTTTTTTTGTAGAGATGGGGCCCCATTATGTTGCCGAGGCTGATCTCAAATTCCTGGGCTCAAGCGATCCTCCCACCTCAGCCTCCCAAAGTGCTGGGGTTACAGGTATGAAACACCGTGCCTGGCCAACAGGAACCTTTTTGATGAACTGGAAAAAGAGCTTGGGGGAAAATATTACTGGCAAGGCCAGAACACGTTGGAGAAATTCTTTAGAAACCAGCTTTACCTTGGAGGTAGGACCAGGAGTCTAACCAATGGGAGCTTCATGGACATGAATGTGTGGCTTAAATTACATTGCTGTGTGGGCATGAATCAGACGCTCTGCCCATGAAGAGTTCTAGCACCAAGTCAGTGCAAGACCCGAGGTGGTGAGTGGCCATCTGTGTTTTCTTGCTGCAGCTGTTGTTGTTGTTGTTTTAAATATCAGGAGCAATCTGATAAACTTTCTGGAGGAGCCCAGTACAGAGAACTAGGATGCCAGACTGGCTGTCTCTCTGCTAAGAATTATCCTATTGTTCTGACTATAAGATGTGCATGACTTCACATTTTAACCTTTTGAAAATTGGGACACATCCAGGCAGTAGCAGTCATGTGTGATGTTCAGAACACAATGCCTCGTTTCCTCAGTAAAGGTTTACTAAAAGAGTTCATGAGTAAGTGGGAAAAATGAATTAGGTACTAAACAAATAAATAATATTTTTGTTTCTTCATTTGTAAGTGGAGAGATTACAACAAAGTTGTATGAATCCATGGGAATGACATATTCAAGTGATTGAAAAAGGTTAAATTTCCTTTGATGTTCTTCTCTCTTGCTTTTCTTCTCTCTTGTCTTTGGATGATGTTAAAAAACAAAGAAAAATGGAAAAGTAGAGCTGCATTGAGATGAATGTACCTTAACCTCAGGAAAGCAAACACACACTCAACCAGAGGCACAGAAGCGGGTTGGGCAACACGTGGCTCCAGGGGCACGTGAATTTCCAGTTGAGCATCTTAATGTATGACCGATTCCATACGAGGCAAGTGCAATGTGGCTACCTTGAATCAAACTAGTGAGTCCTCTGGCTATCCTAGTAGGGGCACTAGAAAGGAGAGGGCAGATGTGGCTCCACTCAACGGCATGGATGGGCTTGGGCCCCTTGGACACCGCACACTAGGACAGACACAGAGGTTACAGGGGCCCTGGCTGATGTGGCAGAGTCCCTCGCTATTGTCTCCATTCATTCACTTATTCATTCCTTCAGCAAATCATTGTTAGTGCTGAAGTAGTTTCCTGTGGCTGCTGTAACAGATTCTGACAAACTTGGTGGCTTAGACAGCACAGGTTCATTATCCTACAGCCCTGGAGAAATGAGAACTGTGTCTCACTGGACTAAACAGGATGTCAGCAGGGCTGTTCCTTTCTGGAGGCTCTGGGTGGGGTCTGTTTGTTTCATTTTTTAGTGCTTCTAGGGGCTGTCTGGGTTTCTTGGCCTATGGCTTCTTCTATCTTCAAAACCAGCAAGGGTGAGCTGGGTCCTTTCCATGTCACATCTTTCTGACACATCTCTCTGACTCTCTTTTGTCTCCTCTCCCACCTATTTTTTTTTTTTTTTTTTTTTTTGAGACACGGTCTCACTCTGTCACCCAGGCTGGAGTGCTCGGCCATCACGGCTCACTGCTGCCTTGATCTCCCAGGCTCAAGTGATCCTCTCACCTCAGCCTCTGGAGTATCTAGGACTACAGGCATGCACCACCATGCCGAGATAATTTTTAAAATTTTTTAGGGGCGGGATCTCTGTATGTTACCCAGGCTGGTCTCAAACTCCTGGCCTCAAGCAATACTCCACCTCCTAAATGCTGGAGTTACAGGCATGACCACCAGGCTGAGCTCCTCTCTTGCTTTTAAGGGCCCTTGTGATGACAGTGGATCCACCCAAATAAACCAGGATGATCCCCCTGTTTGTTGTTTGTTTGTTGGTTGGTTGGTTGGTTGGTTTTTTGAGACGGAGTCTTGCTCTGTCGCCCAGGCTGGAGTGCAGTGGTGCGATCTAGGCTCGCTGCAAGCTCCGCCTCCCGGGTTCACGCCATTCTCCTGCCTCAGCTTCCTGAATAGCTGGGACTATAGGTGCCTGCCACCATGCCTGGCTAATTTTTTTTGTATTTTTTAGTAGAGACGGGGTTTCACCATGTTAGCCAGGATGGTCTCGATCTCCTGACCTCTTGATCCACCCGCCTCAGCCTCCCAAAGTGATGATGATTTCCCTGTTTTAAGGTTAGCCAATTTACAACACTCATTCTCTCTGCCACGTTAATTTCCCTTTGCCAGGTATGGTGACATATTCACAGCCTCCTAGGATTCAGATGTGGATATTTTTGGGAGCAGGTGGGAAGCACTAATATGCCTGCCCCACCAGTTCCTAGGCTGTGCCAATATTGTGCTGATTATACATGGGGCAGATCAGAGGAGGTCTCTCCTCCCACAGGGAGTATGCATTCTAGAGAGGAGGACAGCTCTCCAAGAGTAGTTATATATATCAAGTAGTACTAAGTGATACAAGAAGACATCATATGGTCCAGGGATAGAGAGTTAAGGGGTGTAGTGTGATTGTTTTTGAGAGCATGGTCATGGAAAGCCTTTCTGTAAAGGTGATAACAGAGCAGAGACCTGGATGTTGAGAAGGAACCTCTGATCTGGGGCAGAATAATCCAGGCAGAGGGGAAAGCAAGAGCAAAGGCCCTGAGGCATGCGCAAGGAATTGCCAGAAAGCCAGCCGTGTTGCCGGGGCAAGGTGAAAAGGGGGTCAGAGAAGGGAGATGATGGTGATCAAAGCAGGGATCAGATTACTGGGACGTTATGGGCCAAGTGGTTTGGGATTTGTTGTTGTTGTTTTGTTTTGTTTTTTGTTTTATTTTGTTTTTTGTTTTGTTTTTGTTTTTGGAGACAGAGTCTCACTGTGTCATCCAGGCTGGAGTGCAGTGGTGCGATCTCGGCTCACTGCAGCCTCCGCCTCCTGGGCTCAAGCAATTCGCCTGTCTCAGCCTCCCGAGTAGCTGGGGTTACAGGCACGCACCACCACGCCTGGCTAAGTTTTGTATTTTTAGTAGAGACGGGGTTTCGCCATGTTGGCCAAGCTAGTCTCGAGCTCCTGACCTCAGGTGATCCACCCACCTCACCTTTCCAAAGTGCTGGGATTACAGAGTTGAGCCACCACTCCCGGTCCCTGGGTTTTAATTCTGAGGAAAATGGGAAGCCACTGGAGGGCTTTAGGAAGGGTGGCAGCACGCTCTGATTGACACTGAAAATGATCACCTTTGTTGCTGAGTGCGATCGGTTTGCGGGGGACAAGGGTGGAGGCTGTGAGAGCTGGTGGGAAGGCATCTTGGCTGGCTGAGAGTAGAGTAATGAAAACAGGCAGCCGCGGGATCTGTTTTGTGGTGGAACCCATAGCGCTGCAGACAGAGTACATGTCAGGTGAGAGAAATATGAAGGGATCAGGGAGGATTAGACTCTGCCTGAGCCAACAAAGTCTCCTTAAAGGGAGGGGCTGGTTAGCCTGGAGCAGAGACCATTTGGATCAGGGATTCATGAACACTCCCTTGAAATGCCTGAATGCCTGTCATGGGGGAACAGATTCTCTTGATTCTCTCCGCCCTTAGATGTGAAAACAAAGCCCAAATGAAGGACAGATAAAGAGACGGAGATGTCAGCTAACCTAGACATCTCATATTGGAAGTGGCATGAGCTGCGGGGCCAGAGGAAACAGCATGCAACCCTGTCTCTGCTGTTCCAGTGCTGGGATTGGGACAGGTTATCTGAAGTCTCTGACATGACATTTCACAATCTCTAACGTGATAGAGGTAATGTTACTATAATACTAAAAACAACAGCAAATGCTTACATATCTGTGATTTGTGATGTGATAAGAAGTATATTTTGATCTCTGCTCTCAGTTCCTGAGATAAGAGTCCTAAAACCCTGGTAGATAGGGGTGCTAGGAGAATCTTTTGTTCTAATCGATTTAGTCTTTTCCTCTTGGTTCCTGACACACAGCTCCTGAATCCCTTGGCATTTCCAGGGTGATACGGGCATTTCCTCTTCTAATGATGTGACTCTTGGTGGGCTCCTCGATAGCCCCAGGGTGGGGGGCTGGTTGCCAGGGTAACCAAGCATGTGAGTAAAGGGCTGGAACTTTCATCCCCATCCTTTGAGGAGAGGAGATGGGCTGGAGGTTGAGTTGATTACCAATGGCCAGTGATGTCATCAACCATGCCTATGTAATGAAGTCTCCATAAAAACCCAAAGGGACAGGGTTTGGCGAGCTTGCAGGCAGCTGAACATGTGGGGATGCCTGGAGGTGGGGAGGTGCCACCAGTAAGGGCATGGAAGCTCCCTGTCGCCTCCCCACACCTTTTCCCATGCATCTCTCCCATCTGGCTGCTCATCTCTATCCTTTGTAACATCCTTTATAATAAATGGGTCATCGTAAGACAAGTGTCTCCCTGAGTTCTGTGAGCCGCTCGAGCAAATTAATCAAACCTGAGGAATGGGTCACAGGAAACCCCAATTTATAGCCAGTTGGTTAAAAGTACAGGTCACAACCTAGGGCTTGTGACTTGCATCTGAAAGGGGGGCGGTCTTGTGGGACTGAGCCCTTAACTTATGGGATCTGACGCTCTCTAGGCAGACAGTGTCAGAATTGAATTGAATTAGAGGACGCCCAGCTGGTGTCTGCTGGAGAATTAGTTACTAGTGAGGATAAATCCTCATGCATTTTTGGTGACCAGAGGTGAGTGGTGTGTGTGGGAAACTAGGAGAGACTGGTTCTTCCTGTCTCTCACAATAGCGCTTTTAACATGTGAAACACAGTTCTAACAGCTGTGTGTGTGGAAACTCATTCCTCACAGCAGCCTGAGGTCACAGGTGCTCCTATCATTGCCATTTTAGAAAGAAGGCACAAGGAAGTTGAGTTATTTGCTTAAGGTCACACAGCGAGTATAGGGCACCGTCATCATACATCATACAATCATCTCTACAAGATACGGACTGCCTGTCCTTCACCTCCACCTATCAAACACATCAGTCAAAACATGGCATGTGCCATTATTAACTGTTTTGTGATAACACAATGCTATTTAGTTTCAGGATCAAAATTCAGCATGCTCTCAAAGTCTGGAATTGTGGCTGGAAGCGAACACGTTGGCATATAAAGTGGATAAAAGGCAAGACAGTTCTTCCTTTAGATTCTAGATTCAATCACGCAAACTCACTCTATAGCCCTCAGACCACAGCTGGAATGTTTTTCCCCAATGGTGATGATCCTTGGGGGCTGCGGCTGACCAAGGGCCGCGGCTCCTCTGCAGAAACTCCAGGATGGCACCATGGTGGACCCTGGAAAAAAGGTGTTCTCAAGGGGGGCACCTCACTAGGCTGTTTGCCTCTCCTCCCTCTGGCCTCTTGCACTGCACTTCTGGTTGCATTAAACTTCACAACCCACTATTTTGGAAACATGGAATAAAAGGGCTTCAATCACATGACAGTGGCTGGTACTGTCCAGATCTGAGTGTTGCACAAGAGCGTACTTTGGTAGTAATTCAGCCATCCTTTCGTTATATGTTAAGTCCTAAGGCATTGAGGTTTTATTGAGTACTTTCTAAGAGCTGGACACCACTAGGGATACAACAGTGAATAGGACAGACACAGTTCTGCCTCGTGCTGAGCTTTTGTCAACAGACAAAATGATTGTCAAGAGTGACAAATACACCATGCGCTGCCTGGAGCATGAAGGGAGGACATGGTGGAAATGCAGATTGTCCTCCAAGTTCAATGAGAAGCACTGAGGGACGATCTGGCAGGAGAGTGATGAAGGCTGGGCTGGGAGTGGCAGCCAAGCAGGAAGAGAGATAGAGCTGAGATACAGCTTGGATCAGATTCAATACCAGATTGATGGATGGATGAGGTTAAAAAGGAAGCAGAAGGAATCAAAGGTGATGCTGAGCTAAACAAGGAAGCTGGTGGGGTCATCTACTGAGATATTGGGGCAATCACAGGGCCAGTGATAAGAGAAGACTTTGGGGAAGAAACTCAAGGGTCTGTGAGTCACTAAGTGGTTATGTCAGGTACACAGCTGAATATGCAGGTCTGGACCTTAGTTGAGCTGTCTGGACTAGACATTCTGGTCTAGTTTTTGTCCCCTGTAATGTAAGCTACTTCTGATCTCCTTTTCTGAGAGGCATGGAATTTAAAATTCCACTTGCCAATCAGTGGCTACACTCAATATGCCTCAGGCTTTGTTAATCTGCACTAGAACAGACACCACATCAGGCAGCAACTGCAGGTGGGGCTACCACTTGGCTATGTTTCTAAAGTTCCAGGGTCTTCTGCTATGATCCATATAATTTTCATAGGATCGGGCTAGTGAATCAAATAGCATATGAGAGGCACCACTGCTCCTGGATGCTTCCAGACTCTGAGGATGGCACTAGCCCTTGCCATTTTCCTGGGATGCAATATCATTCCTCCTTCTCTTAGCCACGTAAGAGAAGAGAAGAGAAAATCATTCCCTATCTTGGCAGGAAGTTGAAATTCCAGGGCTCCAGTTGGTCTTTTCTACTGTAATAACTTTTACACTGCAGGTCAGGGGCAGAGTGAGGGTCCTCCCGATGGCTAAGAGTGTCCTTCCTACAAACATTTAGGGCCCAGGGAAATGAGCATGGGGTGGGTTTGGGGACTCAGTGCACTACCATGAGACACACCTGGGCTAGAGTCTATTTGCTACCTGACTCCCATGTGGCCAATGATAACAGGGGAGCCTGGGTGATGTTTTGGATTCCTGGATACCAGCATCAACCCAGACCCTGTATCGAACAGCACCGGAAACATCTGTTACTTTCCCCTAGTGCATGGTTACTTGAGTAAGTGGCCACAGGGTCTTTAGGGGTATTAAATGAGGAAGTCGCTACTGTCTCTACTTCATGTTCTACCTTGAGGCAAGGGAACCTGCCATTTGCGCCCTTGTATCAGGAAGTCATTGGCCAAGCCTGAGGTTGGTGGCCTGCCCGGTAAGGCTTCCTGTTGGCTGGGGGCTGTTCTGCGGAAAAGGGAGCAGCTGTGAGATTCTATCAGCACCATTTCTAGCAGGAAGGGACTGGGGTATGGACTAACAGAGGGGCTGCAGGTGGAATATCAGTAGCATTCGCCAGTCATCTGCTGAGGGCAAGAGATAGATGGGGAGGTTAGAGAATTACAGAAAACAAAGGAGGCTCAAGAAACACTTTTTAGAGAATGAGATTTTGGATAGCATGCCACCCATCTGAGCATGGCAACATGTGTCGTGATGGAATCTTAGAGAAACAGAACCAATAAAAAGATAGAGAGAGATACATAAATTTACTATAAAGAATTGGCTCATGAAATGATGGTGGGCTGATAAGTCCCAAGGTCTGCAGTTGGCAAGCTGAAGACCCAAGATTGCTGACAGTGTAGTTCTAGTCTACATCTGAAGGCCTGAGACCTAAGAGAGCCAATGGTGTAGTTCTCTTCGGAAGACCAGTAGGTGCAAGACCCAGGAAGGGCTAACATTTTTGTTCAAATCCAAAGGCAAGAAAAAGACCAATGATCCAGCTCAAAAGCAGTCAGGCAGGAGGCATCCCCTCTTATCTGGGAGAGGGTCAGCCCTTTTCTTCCAGTCAGGCCTTCAGCTGATTGGACAAGGCCCACCCACAGGGGAAGGGCAGCCTGCTTTACTCAGTCGGCTACTTCAAATGCTAATTTCATCCAAAAAGACCTTCACAGAAATGCTGAGAGTAGTGTTTGACCAAATGTCTTGGCACCTTGTAGTCCAAGCACATTGATGCATAAAGAACCATCACATTAAACCATCACAGAATCCATCTTCTGGGCTGGCCTGTCCACAAGACAGAAGAGAAAGTGGAGAGTTGGAGCCATCTCGGCTTGGAATGCTGCCATAAAACTGTGAAGAAGGAAGGGAGGCGGAAGAGTTTAGAGTAAGGGTGGATATTAAGGTAAAATCTGGGATCTGGCTTAAAAGAGGAGAACAGAGAGGGCTGGTGAACTTGGGAGAAGCTAAAGTGTCAGTGGCTCATCACAGTCACGGATGGAGCAAACAGAAGCAGTATTGGATGAGGTCACTAGGGTTGCTGTAATAAAGTCTCACAAACCAGGTGGCTTCAAATAGCAGAAATGTATTCTCCCACAGTGCTGGAGGCCAGAAGTCCAAAATCAAGGTGTTAGCAGGGTCATGCAACCTCTGGGTGGAATCCTTCCTTCCCTCTAGCAGCTTCTGGTGGTGCCCATGGGCCCTTGGCATCGTGTGGCTGGCAGCTGCATCACTCCAAGCTCTTCCTCTGTCATCATATGGACGACACAAGGAGAGCTCCCTGTGTGTCACAGTCTCCTTTTTATAAGGATACCAGTCATACTGGATTAGGGCCCACCCCAAATGACTTCATCTTAACTTGATTACCTCTGTAAATAGTCTATTTCCAAATAAGGGCACATACATAGGTCCCGGAGGTTAGGACTTTAACATATCTTTTCAAGGAGACACAGTTCAACCCATAACAGGCATAAACTCTAAACGTCATGGCTTACCATGTGATATGATTTGGCTCTGTGTCCCCACCTAAATCTCATCTTGAATTGTAATCCCCACACGTAGTGGGAGGGGCCTGGTGAGAGGTGATTGGATCATGGGGGCAGTTCTCCTATGCTGTTCTTGTGATGGTGAGTGAGTTCTCATGAGATCTGATGGTTCGAAAGTGTGTGGCACTTCTGCCCTCTCTCCTGCCACCACGTAAGATGTGCCTTGCTTCCCCTTTGCCTCACTCTATGAAAGTAAATTTCGGCCAGGTGCGGTGGCTCACACCTGTAATCCCAGCACTTTGGGCGGCTGAGGCGGTTGGATCACCTGAGGTCAAGAGTTTGAAACCAGCCTGGCTAACATGGTGAAACTCCATCTCTACTAAAAATACAAAAATTAGCTGGTCGTGGTGGTGCTCGCCTGTAGTCCTATCTACTCAGGAGGCTGAGGGAGGAGAATCACTTGAACCCAGGAGGCGCAGGTTGCAATGAGCTGAGATTGCACCACTGCACCCCAGCCTGGGTGACAGAGCGAGACTCAGCCTCAAAAAAAAAAAAAAAAAAAAAAAGAAAAAAAAAAAAGTAAATTTCCTGAGGCCTCCTCAGTCATGCTGAACTGTGAATCAGTTAAACTTCTTTTCTTTATAAATTACCCAATCTCAGGCAGTTCTTTACAGTAGCGTGAAAACAGAGTAATATACCATATTGCTGTGAAAATTAAATGAGGTGATGAATGATAAGATATTTTTGAAAGGAAAAAAGCACAGCAAATTATTGTTTCCTGTACTGGTTAGGTCACTAGTAAGTCTCTTGCTTGTCTTGGAATGGATAGTCATTCAGATGGAGATGATTAGTCAGGCTCAAGGTAGAGACACTTTGAACTGGAAGATTCTGACCTATCGGCATTTCTCCATTTGAAATAGTTCCAAAGACAAATGATTACAGAAACCACAAACTCAAGGGTCTTCTGAGCCATAAATGAAATACCATTCTTGGAGTCAGCAACATGGAATGTGTTAATTATTACTGAGATGTGGAAATATGTCACAGCATTGACAGTGAGCTTTATTCATTCAAACCTCCTCACTTGGACTTTGTGATATTCCAACCCAGAGATTTAGTCTTTTTATATGACTATCTCATAAAAAGGCGTGTTTACTTTTTTTTGCTCTTTTTTATGGTAAAAATACAGAAAATTAAAATTAACTTTCTGGCCGGGTGCCGTGGCTCACGCCTGTAATCCCAGCACTTTGGGAGGCCAAGGAGGGCAGATCACCTGAGGTCAGGAGTTCAAGACAAGCCTGGTCAACATGGTGAAACCCCATCTCTACTAAAAACACAAAAAATTAGACAGGCATGGCAGCGCATACCTGTAGTCCCAGCTACTCGGGAGGCTGGAGGGGAGAGAATCGCTAGAACCCAGGAGGCGGAGCCTGCAGTGAGCCGTGATCATGCCACTGAACTCCAGCCTGGGCAACAGAGCGAGACTCCGTCTCAAAAAAATAAAATAAAATAAATAAATGAATAAATAAATAAATACAAAATAAATAAAATAAAAAATAAAATAAACTTTCTTAACCACTTTTATGTGTACAGTTCAGTAGTGTTGAGTATATTCACATTATTGTGCAACAGATCTTTATAATGTTTTCATCTTGCAACCATGAAACTATATCCACTAGACGCTACTTCCCCTTCTCCCTTCCCTCTGGCTGTTGTTAACCACCCTTCTGCTTTCTGTTTCCATAATTTTGACTATGTTAGATACTATAGAGTTAAAATAGATTCCTACAGTATCTGTTCTTCTGCAGATGGCTTTTTGTGTTTAGCATAATGTCTTTGAAATTGTTGCATGTTGTAGCATGTGACAGGATTTTCTTCTTTTTAAGGCTGCATAGTAGTCTATGGTATGTATATACTATATTTTCTTTATCCATTCATCTGTTGATGGGAATCTAGGTTGCTTCCACCTGTTGGCTATTGTGAATAATGCTGTACTGAACATATATGTACAAATATCTTTCTGATACTCTGCTTTGAATTCATCTAGATATAAACCCAGAAGTGGGATTGCTGGATCATATGGTAACTCAATTTTCAATTTTATGAGGAACTTCTGTATTTTGTTTTCTGTCTTGTATTTCCACTAACAGTGCACAAGGGCTCCAACTTCTTCACATCCTTGCTGACACTTATTATTTTCCATTCTTTTGATAGTGGCCATCCTGATGGATGAGGTGACAATACATTGTGGTCTTGATTTGCATTTCCCTAATGATTAGTGATATTGAGCATCTTTTCATGTGCTTATTGGCCACTCATATCTTCTTTGGAGAAATGTCTATGTAAGTCCTTTGCCCATTTAAAAATTGTCTTATTTGTTTGTTGTTGTTGTTGTTGAGCAGTAGAAATGTCTTATATATTCTGCATAGCAATCCCTTATCAGATATATAATTTTCAATTATTTCCTCCCATAGGTTGCCTTTCCACTATGTTGATTGTTTCTTTTGATGCACAAACGTTTTTGAGTTTGGTGTAGTCTTATTTGCCAATTTTTGTTTCTGTTTCCTGTGCTTTGGGTGTCATATATAAGAAATCATTGCCAAATCCAATGTCCTGAAGCTTTTCTCCTATGTTTTCTTCTAGGGGTGTAATAGTTTTAGGCCTTACATTTGGGTCTTTGATTCATTTTCAGTTGATTTTCATATCCGCTGCAAGGGAAAAGTCCAACTTCATTCTTTTGCAGGTGGATATCCAGGTTTTCCAACACCATTTTTTAAACAGACTATCCTTTTTTCACTCTGTAGTCTTGGAACTCTTGTAGATTATTTGGCCATAAATGCAGGGGTTCGTCTCTTGGCTGTCTGCTCCTGCCATTGATCTATATATTGATCTTTATGCCAGTACCACTACTGTTGCTTTGCAGTATGTCTTGAAATCAGGGAGTGTGAGGCCTCCAGCTTTGTTCTTTTTAAAGATCATTTTGGCTATTTGGGGTCCTTGTAATTCCATATGTATTTTAGTATTTTTTTCCAATTTCTGCAACAAATGCAGTTGGGATTTTGACAGGGATTGCATTGAATGTGTAGATTGCTTTGGGTAATATGGACGTTTTAACAATATTAATCCTTCAAATTAAAGCGCATTGGATGTTTTTCCATTTATTTGTATCCTCTTTGATTTCTTTCACCAATGTTTGGTAGTTTTCCATGTACAAGTCTTTTACCTTGGTGGTTAAGTTTATTCCCAAGTATTTTATACTTTTTGATACTATAGTAAATGAACTTGTTTTCTTAAAAATTTCCTTTTTCAATTGATCATGGATAGTGTATAGGAACACAATTGATTTTTGAGTGTTGATTTTGTATCCTGAAATTTTGCTAAATTTGTTTATTCATTCTAGCAGTTTTTTGGTAGGATCTTTAGGGTTTTCCACATATAAGACTGTGTCATTTGCAAATAGAAATAATTTTAAGTCTTCTTTTCTAGTTTGTATGTCTTTAATAATTTCTTTTTCTTTTCCGATTGTTCTGGCTAGAACTTCCAGTATTATGTCAAATAATAATGGTGAGAATGGGCATCCTTGCCTGGTTCCTGATCTTAGAGGAAAAGCTTTCAGTGTTTCTCCATTGGGTATGATGTCTGTTGTGGGTTTTCCATGTATGACTTTTACTATGTTGTGGTAGTTTCTTTCTATTCTTAGTTTGTTCAGTGTTTTTTTATCATGAAAGGGGGTTGAATGTTGTCAAATATTTTTTTCTGCATCCATTGAGATGATCAGGTAGTTTTAGTCCTCCATTTTGTTACATTGATTGATTTTCATATGTTGAACCATCCTTGCATTCTAGGCATAAATCCCACCTGGTCATGGTATATGATCCCTTTAACATGCTGTTGAATTTGGTTTGGTAGTATTTTGTTTAGGATTTTTGCATCAATATTAATCAGGGGTATTATCTATAGTGTTTTTTTCTTGCTGTGTCTTTGGTTTTGGTATCAAGGTAATTCTGTCCTCATAGAATAAGTTTGAGAGTGTTCTCTCCTCTTCAATTCTTTGGAAGAGTTTGAGAAGAACTGATGTTAGTTCTTTAAATGTTTGGTAGAATTCTGTAGTGAATCCATCTAGTCCTGGGCTTTTCTTTGTTGAGAGCTGTTTGATTACAGCTTCAATCTCCTCACTAGTTATAGATCTGCTCAGATTTCCTGTTTGATTATGACTTAATCTTAGTTGGCTATATGTTTCTATGAATTTATTAATTTCTTCTAGGTTATCCAATTTTTTGGTTTTTTGTTTTGTTTTGTTTTTGTTTTTGATGGAGTCTCGCTCTGTCACCCAGGCTGGAGTTCAGTGGCACGATCTCAGCTCACTGCAAGCTCTGCCTCCCAGGTTCACGCCATTCTCCTGCCTCAGCCTCCTGAGTAGCTGGGACTACAGGCACCCACCACCACCCAGCTAATTTTTTTGTATTTTTTAGTAGAGACGGGGTTTCACCATATTAGCCAGGATGGTCTCGATCTCCTGACCTTGTGACCCACCCACCTCGGCCTCCCAAAGTGCTGGGATTACAGGTGTGAGGCACCACGCCCAGCCATTTTTTGGTATTTTTAAGTCTTTAAAGTCATGTATTATCAAGGCATATATGAACATTTTATGCCAAATATAATTATCATAATGGTTTCAAAACGATTGTTGAAGGAAATAGAGTGTAACCTGCTTTGAATAGAATTAAAGGCAATTTGAATGCTGCAAATCATTGTAAGCACCTTATTTTAAAATAGTTTAATTTTCACTTCAAAATAATGTTTCCATGATTGGAAAAACAATTAGAAAAAAACCATGAAAATTTATATGGAATCAAAACCAAACACATTCCTAGAAAATACTGTGAACATTTTTCTTATTTTCTTTCTAACTTCTTAAGTGTGTGGCTTATAATCACTCATTTATTTATCAAGTACTTTGGCTGCACCAGAGAGTAAAAGGGATACAATTATTACAAACCACCTGTTTACTTCAGTCATGCCCCTGCAGATATTTATGAAGGGAAGACTGTTCTTGGCAAGAAGAAAATGGCATGTCACTAATAGCTTTTACTCAAATTGTTCAGTTGTCTGCAAATTCTATGGCCTTCTGGCCTGCCTTGCCCCATTCCCCCTTCTGCCTGAAAAACCAGGTCTCATTGCATTTTCCTTTTTCAATTTTGGCCTTCTTGGGAACCAAGTGAAGGAAAGGTCAATTCCTGTATTTGGAATGATCGGTCTGGTTTTTGGTTGTAATGAGAAGACCCAGCAGGTGTTTCACCAAAAACCGGGGTCAGAAACGTGGGGTTTGTTCATTTTTGCCTTGGCATAGGAAAGCCAACCACCAATAGCTATGGTAAGGAGCAGCGGCTCCAGGGGCTGACACCCCCAAAGGGAGAAGTGATTGGCAGTACTTCATTCTTCAGCACACAGAGAAAAGAGCCTGGCTTGAAACCTGGGTCCCAGATGCCATGAAGTTAAGGTGACACTCCCTGAGTGTTGTTTGCAGTGGGAACTTCCGCTACCTCCCACTCAAGCCACAAAGCGGTAATGACTGAAATCTACTTCACTGTGGGACAGAAGATTTTTGAGCTGAGATTTGTCTGTGGCTAGGCCAGCAGTCATCAGATACTGTATGTCAGGCAAGAAGCCTATTGCTTAAAAAAGACTCTAGAAGGCTGCTCACCAACACAGTGGAACTAATCTCCAGGCTTCTGATACTAGAGATTATGTTCTTTTTCTCTGGATTCTTTGGACATTCGAATCTCTAAATGATCAGGAAGCTGACCCTCCAATGTTCCCCAGAGCTACTTCCCAGCTCTCACAGATAAAATCCCCTAAGCTTCAGAAAAGGAGTGTGGCTCTGCGGTTGCTACTGGGTTGATGCAGAGAGCACAGAGCAACTGCACAGCAGTTTCTCTTGTGTCTGGTGGATAGCTAAGCATGGGGAAAGATCAAGGGCATGGGGGCTGCCGAACTTCAGTTCCAGGTCCTGGCTGTGTGACCTCAGGCAAGTTATTTGACCTCTCTGAATGTATAAAATGGGAATGGCAGAGCTTCTGTATCACAGGAGTACACAAGACAACACATAGAAAGCACTTACACTAACAGGTAATCAAAAGTCAGTTTTCTCCCTGGGGATGTGAGCAGCCACCTGGAAAGAGGGTTACTTAATGGCATAGCGCAGTGTGAATCTCCCTTTCTGTTTCTTTGCTTGGCATTACCCGATGATTAATTTTGAAAAGTTACTCAAACAATTACAATTCAACTTGGTCAACATCAGTTCTCACAAATAGAAGCTGACTGTCATTTATTCACTCAGTTCCTGTTGGCTGAGTGTTGGCTCTAGGGCTGGCACCAGGCACTGGAATTAAACATTCTGGACTCCAGAGGGGCATGAAAACTCTTCCTGAAGGAGATGCAGAGGAAGATTCGAACTGGAGGAAAACCCTAAAATGTGAGTAGGAATTGGTCAGGCCAAGAAAACAGGCAAGGGTGCTCCTGGTTGGGGGAATGTTGAATGCCAAGGCAACGACGGGAGCAGGGCAAGGTGTGTGAGCAAAGTGGAGCTCTCTATGCTGGGAGCCGGTGGTGTCTGCAGGTCATGTGCCAGGGGCAGGTGGGTGCAGAGGAGATGTCATTGGCACAGTGCTGCCCTGGAACTGGCGCTCATTGCAGATGCTTGCAATTCCCTCCTCCCTTCCTTTCTTCTTTCTTTCTTTAAGTGAAGGCTTAATCTATAACTGAGCAACTAAAAGCCATCTAAGGGTTTGGAGCAGAGAAGCAATGACACTGCCTACTTTTGAGAAAGATGAGTCCAGGGATGCTGTAGAGAATTGGACTGGAGAGTGGAGATTGGCCATGGTGAGACCAGTCAGCAGGCTGATGTCCAGCCTGCTGGAGAAGACAAGGGCTTGGACCAGGAGGATGACAGTGGGGATGGAGGGGACCAAGTTAGAACCATCTTCAGAGATAGAACCCCCTGAATGTGGGGATCCAGGAGAAGGAAGGCAGCGAGGAGGATAAGGCAAGTTATTTAGGCGTCACCTAGCATAAGCAGGAGGGAGGTGTTTGATGTTATTGTTCTTGAAGATAGAGAATAGCGGAGGACGAGGAGGTGGGGGAAAAGAAGTGTTCACTTCATGGGAAACTACAGGTTTTGTTGGAAATGGCTTTTGCATACCTTCCAGTTTCCTCTGGCCCTTCACGTCCCATCTTGCAGTATCTGCTGTTGAGCACAGATGGACATTCATTCATTGCCTCCTCCATGCACTGGCCCTCCACCAGCTTCCAAAAGGCTCACACTGCGTGTGCATGAGGGTGCTCCACTGGGCACTGTTAAGTGTGTGCGGCACTTACACTGTCAGAGAAAAGTTCTGAGTAAGGCAGTTCTACTGAAAACTGTTAAGGGACATTCCAGGCCCATTTCTGCAACAAGCATGAAGTCGGAGATTCATTGAGCTCACATGAACACTCTAGAGCAGGGTAGCAAACTTTGACTCACATGCCAACTGGGCCAGCTCCTTGCTTTTTAAAATAAAGCTTTACTGGAACACAATCATGCACATCTGTTTAACCATTGTCTATGGCTGCTTCTACACTAGAACAGCAGAGTTGTGAGAGCAACAGAAATTCCATGGCTAGCTTAGATGAGACTATTTAGCCACCTAGCCCTTTAAGAAAAATGTTGATCCTGCTCTAGTGTGCTGCCATCTCTGTTTGGTGTAAATGAGTGTTTGACAGTGACTGAGGGACCTTGGTGCTCTTTGCCTAAAAGCCCTCCATGCCTAAGAATCAAGTTCGGGATCCTTAGCTTGCCGTCCGAGGCTCTCCCGGGATGTGAAGCAGACATGCTCCATGTCATTGCGTAAAACCTTGGTGTAAAACATCAAGATCCATCAAGCGACTTTAAAATGTCCATTGCATTTAGTTCTTGTGCCTTGAATTTGACACAGTAGTTCCATTGATTGAAATCTATTTTAATGGAAGAATCCAAGTGATAGAGGAACACTTTGTTCCCTGGCCTGGCTGTACCCACTTGTCTGAACTAATTTTTTTTTTTTTTTGAGACAGAGTCTTACTCTGTCACCCAGGCTGGAGTGCAGTGGTGCTATCTCGGCTCAGTGCAACTTCCATCTCCTGGGTTTAAGTGATTCTCCTGCCTCAGCCTCCCTAGTAGCTTGGATTACAGGTGCCTGCCACCATATCCACTAATTTTTGCATTTTTAGTAGAGACTGGGTTTCACCATGTTGGCCAGGCTGGTCTTGAACTCCTTGACCTCAAGTGATCCGCCCGCCTCGGCCTCTCAAAGCACTGGGATTACAGGCGTGAGCCACTGCACCTGGCCTGGACTAATTTTTTTAAAGGCATCACCCCTCACACACACTTCACAAATATACACATACTATGTAAGGGACTCACAAATGCAGAAAGTCTTAGGGAGAAAAATCAAAGCAAGAAAGAGGCCCAGAGTGCTGAGGACCATTTTCCAGACAGTGTGATGGGGACACCTTGTCTCAAGGCCAACTCTCTTCCTGCCAGACTCACCTCACTCACCTCCTCCTTATCACAGCTACCGCGGGTCCTGCCTTTATTTATTTATTTATTATTTATTTATTTTTGAGACAGAGTCTCATTCTGTCACCCAGGCTGGAGTGCAGTGGTGCCGTCTCAGCTCACTGCAACCTTCGCCTCCCAGGTTCTAGCGATTCTCGTGCCTCAGCCTCCCGAGTAGCTGAGATTACAGGCATGCGCTACCCGCCTGGCTAATTTTTTGTGTGTTTTTAGTGGAGACAGGGTTTCACCATGTCACTCAGGCTGGTCTTGAACTCCTGACCTCAAGTGATCTGCCCACCTTGGCCTTCCATAGTGCTGGGATTACAGGTGTGAGCCACTGTGCCCAGCCCCTGCCTTTATTTAAAATGTTGACATTTTGTTTGTGATAAAGTTAGTTTTTTTTCATTCATTTTATTTTTTTAAACTGTTGGATTAATTATTATTTACCTTGATGACTGAGTTTTCAGTATTCTCTTTAATTTTGATTCCCAGACAACTGCCTCAGTCACTTCACCCCAGTCTCAGCTCTGGGAGGAGCAACTGAGGAAGTAGAGAAAATGGAAAGAGCACTGTGTCGAGGAGGCCAGGAGAAAAAGGTTTGCCCAGAAGAAGGCTAATGCGACAGGATGAACATCAAAAACATGACACTAAGTGAGAGAAGCCAGATACAAAAGGTCATATACCGTACCGTATGATCCCATTTTTATGAAATGTTCAGAAAAGGCAAGTCCGTGATCTAGAGAGGCGGAACACAGTTCAGTGGTGGCCAGGGGCTGAGGTCTCATTCTGAGATGATGACAACGCTCCAAAATTAGATTGTCATCATGGTTGCATACTGCTGTGAGGGTACTAAAAACCGTTAAATTGTACTCTTAAAATGAGTGCATTTTATGGTACATAAATCACACTTCAACAAGGCTATTAAAAAGAAAGATGGCTGAGTAAGCTGAGGATTGGGAATTAAGCATTGAATGACTAAATAAATGAGTGAATGACTCAAAGGCAGTATTTCTGAACAAGATTGTGCAGCAGGATTCGAGAATGGTAAGAATTAAGTCTAGAGGCCCCGGTTGCTCCTTGGCAAGCCCAAGGAGGAGCGGTGGGCCACACAGCCTCCTGATACTTACCAGGGTGGAAATCCCAGACTAGAATCCTTTTTGGAACATGAAAGATTAATACGCATCAAGAGATTTAAAAGCATGCACCGCCTGTTGTTTCTGTGCATTGCCTTTTGATACAATAATTCCATTTCTTGAAATCTGTGCTAAGGATAGAATCTGGATGATGGAGGAATGATTTACCCATACGTGCTCACTACAGAGCTGTGTGTAGTATTGGAAAAAGGGAGAAAACCCAAATGACCGACTGGTTAAATGAAATATGGCCGAGTAAAAGATAGAATGTTAAACAGCCATGTAAAATGATGCTAATGTTGAGGAAAAATACACTGGAATGGAAACTGGAAAAAGCAGGACAACAAAGGGTAAAGAGAATATTGAAACCACCACATGGAATTGTGTGTGTAGCGTAAACACCCAATAGCAGCACAGCCACAAAGTTATGGAAGAGCGATGGCCTTATGGATTGGTTGAATTTTACTCTGTGATATGCGCTTTCAGCACTGTCATCAGACATTTCGTACACTATCTCTTTTCATCTTGACCCAAAGTCTGGGACTTAGTTATTCTTTTTTTTTTGGTCAATTTCACAAATGAGGAAACTGAGGCTCAGGTTTACGGAAATGTGTATGGGGTCACACAATTTGCAAGTGATGGAACCGAAGCCCAAAGGGGTGGAACTGGGCCTTCTCAAGTGTAGTTTACTCAGGGTTCTCCAGGGAGGCAGAAAACGTGTTATAATCTGTTTATATACACAGGACGTGGACAGCTAACTAGCCAGATGGATGGATGGGATTTGTTATGGAATTGGCTCACATGATTATGGAGGCTGAGAAGTCCCTTGACAGGCCATCTGCAAGCTGGAGACCCCTGGGATTCTGGCAGCACGGCTCAGTCCAAATCCAGAAGCTTCAGCACCAGGAAAGCCAATGGTAATTCTCAGTCTGACGCCAAAGGCCTGAGAACCAGAGCAGTGGATGGGACGCTGGTGCAAGTCCTAAAGTCCAAAGGTCAGGGAGCTCGGAGTTCTGACCTTCAAGAGCAGGAGAAGAAGAGTATCCCAGCTCCAGGAGAGAGACAGACAGAGAAACAAAACAAAACAAAACAAACAAACAAAAAAAGTGCCTTTTTTTCTGACCATTTTGTTTGATCTAGACCACCAGTCAATGGATGGTGCCTGCCCCCCACTGGAGGGCAGATCTGCTCCCTTCAGTCCACAGACTCCCACACCAGTCTCCTCCAGAAACGCCGTCACAGACATACCCCAAAGTGAGGCTTGACCAGCTTTCTAGGGATTCTTTAATTCAGGCACCTGAAATTAAGCATCACACCCAGGATCCATGCAGGTATCCCTTCAGCCAGCCCATGAGGTGGGGTTCATTGCCCTTATTCCACCTTCGAGATGTAGAAGGTGAAGTCTGGAATGGTTCAATTATGGCTCAGTGCCAAGCAACCAGCATTGAGAGGAGCTGGGATGCCTGTGGGTGGCCCAGGATGAGCTCCTGAACATCTTACGTCCCCCAGGAGGCCAGAGCATCCCTGATCTGAGAGTGAACAGAAGGCCTGGCACCAGGCCAAGGGTCGAGGCAAAGAGGACTTCGCTCCACTTCTGTTGAGAAGTGTTCTTTGTACCCAATGGTACAAAGACCAGGGGTTTTGGTGACACAGCAGCCTGAGCCCAGCCTGGGTGCCTAGGATGCAGCTTAGCCGGTCAACTCTCAGTACTACCAGGACTTGGCCCTTGGAAACCTGCGGGTTGGCAGTGCTCTACCAGGAGGGGGCCAACTCGACAAAACCAGAGAGGGTGAAACGTCCTGCACCAGAGAGTTTCAGACATCAGCGATGGACTGGTTGATTGGTAGTGTTTTTGCTGAGACTGATGGTGGACTCCCCATCTGAGATCCCAGATTCCTTCAGGTCAAAGGTCAGCAGCTACACTGGAGCTTTCCTGACCCCCATGTCCAGGTACAAAGAAAACTCATCACCTGAGAGCCAATGGCCTCCAGAGCTAGTGTGGCAGAGGGGGCTTGGCTCACATGTCATCCTGCTTCTTTCTTGCTGTGTGACTTTGGGCTAGTAGCTTCACCTCTCTGAGCTTTGATTCCCCCACTGATGATCAAACATTTCTAGTGCCAGGTGCTGTTCTAGGAGCTGTGTACCTACTGTTTCAATCCTCATAACACTCCTGTGAGGCTGGTATCATTGTCTGCAGACCTGTTTACAGATGAGGACACAGAAGCCCCATGAGGGGAAGGGATTTGCCTCACGCCACAGTGAACAAGGGGAGGAGGCAGGATCGGAACTCAGGGAGCCTGGCCGCGAGTCCTGCACTGCTCACAACAGGCTCCAGCTGCCCTGGTATGAAGACAAGGGCTGTAAGGATGAAGGCACACAAAATGCCAAGTGAGAGCTCTGGCTACAGTCCCTCTCACCATCTCCCAAGGCAAACCCTGCGGCTGTGGCCTTGGCTTTGCCAGAAACTGATTCCATGCTGCTCCCCCAGGGGACCTCGAAACTGCAGGTGTGCCAGGACATTCCTGGCTGACAAGTGCGGGGTCGCAGGAGGGCTGGACGGCATGCCTCTGTGTCCATCAGCTCCTTGTGTGCGTGCGCTCATGTACGGGGTTTAATGAATGAAATGATTAAAACCTGGAAAAATGTGTATTGAATGTATGCTTCAGTTTGACTCCATACTTTTCTTGTTTCTTTTGAGTCATGAAATAGTTAATAGTTCTCCAGATTTGTTACTTTTCTTCTTTTGATTCCCCCAAGGGGATTTAGGAAGCCCATCCAGCAGGGGACGTTCTGTGGTGTATATGTCAGGACTGGCTCAGATCAGGGAAGATTGGTGGGTGCTGGGGGTGCTGCTGAGGGGAGAGAGTCAGTCAGAGAAAAATATCCCCGGGGACAGAGTAGGAGAAAAGGGGCTGGCGGGGGAAGCCCTTGAAAAGGGCGGAAAGCTCTGCAGGGCAGAAGGGCTTGGGATGACATTAGCCCTGGGGCTTAAGGACACAAGGCCCATGTGGTTCTTTAAGGGAACAGTTTGGGTGGCCCTTGCCCTGGATTTCGGACACCACCACCGGGATGACAACCCACGAGCACAGCGAGACCCGTTTCCCACCTCAGCATCCCCAGCCCCACCCAGGTCGGCCAGGCAGCTGCAGGTGTTGCTGAGTGAGTGGGTAAGCAGGCGAGTGCAGAGAGCTTGCTCACTGAAGCAGAGAGTGGGCGTATTGGGGTAACTAACACGGAAGTCTGCCCCTTAGACATGGACCAAGGCTTCAGCCACACAGCTGCTTGTCCCACATACATATTTTAAGCGGGCCAGATGCTCAGAGGAAGCCAGGCTGGGATATCTTAGTCCAGTGTTTATAAAACACTGTTCCTCATCCAGATGATTTCTGGGTAGATATTGAAGATTTCTTGGAAAAGGCAAGACCGAGGCTAAGTTTTGAGGGGTGAGTGTGTTCACAGAAGCAGAGCCGAGGGGAAGAGGGTGTTCTAGAATCATGCTTCGGCTGCCGGGAAGCCATCTGAGTCAGAAGGAAGCCGCCTGGGAGTAGATAGATGAGCCTCCAGTGGAGACAGGAAGGTGGGAAGCAGCCAGGCTGATAGACAGTGGGGGTGACATACCGAAGCTCTAACTTACTTATCCCATCTGTTGCAAGACAAACAACCTTAGCTCTTTCCTGTAACACAATCCCACATAACACACTCGAGCAAGTGATAATAAGCCATTAAGAGCAGAAATTTGATTTTCATGGAGCCCTGGACAAAAGGAGGAAATTGAGTTAGACCCTCAGAGACTCCTCAGCACGTGAAAGGGATGAGGGAGGAGTCTGCACATAGGTGGAGTTTTGGGGAGGACTAAGGTTTAGTGAACAGCTCGGCAGTGCCCGGCTTTACATGCATCTTTTTAATCGCAGCACTCGACCTGCAAAGAGAGACTCAAATTTTTCTTTATGAACAAAGAATTGGTGACTCAGCTTGGTTACATAACTTGCCCATGGTCACGATTAGGTCATCAGAACTGCAACCTCACTATGCCATTGAAGCCAAAGTTCACTACCTTCCCACAAGATACTTCCAGGAGAGTTTTGAAAGAGGATAAACGTCACCTGTCCAGCAGGGTGTGAGAGCTGCACGGGCTGGGTAATGACAGTAGCTACACAGGTCTCCTGTTGACCATGGCCAGGGACTGTGTGCATGGAGGACTTGGCAGGGCTTGTCTCCTGTGATCCTTGGATTAGTTTACTATTAGTAGACTTGACTTGGTATAAGCATCATCTTTTATGTGGGCCAAATTTGGTCTCTGCTTCCACCTTGTCACCATCCCCCCATTCTCCCCAACCCTGACAGCCCAGCAGCCAGCAGCTCTTTGTAAAGAGCTCCCCTGATCATCCTCCAACCCCCTTGCCCAAATATAGAAACCATCTAGATTTCCCATGGCTCTTAGGCTGCAGTCCCACATCCCTAACCACGTCACAAGACAGGCCTTGACAACCCCACCACACCAGTCCCTGAAACCCTCACACACAAGCTCTTTCCAGCCCTGGCCCTTGCTGCTCCTTCTGCCTGGACCCCCACCCAACCCACAACCCCACATCTACAGATGTTCAGTTAATTCCCACTCCTCCCATCACATCAGAATTTCCTGATATTGCCTCTCTCATCACCTTACACTGCTTTCTGGAGTTTGCTATAATGGTATCTGAACGTCAATTTAAGTGTGTTGGTTAATTAGTCTGATGCCCCACTTGGTGTGAGGAGCTGGAGATGGGACTTTTCCCACCTTGTTGGCTCTGGGTCCATAATGCCTAGAATAGGGTGGGCCTGACACAAGGTAGGTGCTCAATATACACCATCGGATGAATAAGTGAACGCATGAATGAGTGAAGCTAAAACAAACACGCTGCCTCCTTTCCAGCGCCCTGTTTTGCCTCTGTCAGAGCACAGATAACAATATGCAGGAATGTTCTTTTTATGCCTGTGACCTCTTGGTGACCCTCATTCCCAGTGCATTCCCAGGGGACAGTGGCTAAATCTTAATCAGCACAGTATTTACAGTGCTCGGGATCAAGAATGGGGTCAGTCTCAGGACATGGGACATCCTTCTCCAGCTCTGCTAACTGGCTGCTGCACTCAGTCTCGGTTTCCTGATTTCCACAAGGCAGGAGTTCTGCAACGGAGTCCTCCGGCCCCTTCCTGGCTAGGACTAACTTTCCAGAATTTCATAAGCAGAAACATTCACTCTTTTTGTTCAAAAATGAAATAGATTTGGGGGATCCCCTCTAGCATCCTACTGTGCCCATTAAGACGACGCTTTGGAAGCCATCAAAGACTCATCTTCTGACTACAGAGCTGTCTTGGGCTGCCCAGGAGCAGAGAGGCCTCCTTACCCACGTGGGAGAACACACAATGCATCTCATTGATCTAAAGCTGGTCTGGGAATTGCAAGCTAATTCAATTGGATCCGTAAATAATGCAGCCTGTTTTCAAACTGTGTGGCACGTTCATGCAATTAGGCTTTGCTGGGAATGAAAGGTCATGGGCCAGCCTGTTGGCCATGCAAACAATTGAATAATGAAAACTCTGATCATTACAGTGCTGATTATTAAAGCTGGACCTCTCTTATATGAGTAAAACTCTATCCTTTTGTGTCTCATGTTGGAAGAAATCAAAGGGAGGAAATGGCATGGGTGACAGTGCTAAATCTGGACTGTCTGCAGAGTGACGTGCTCATCTGAGCATTCCTGGTCCCTGGTGCCAGTCCTTTGGAAGGCCTCTGCTTAGCTGATATTACAAACCAGTAACACAAATGGAATCCCAACTCCTCAATCTAAGCCCCCTGAAAGGCAGGGCCACTCACTTTTCTGCTCCTGACATGACAGAAAGCAGAGGCGTGCAGCTGGGGTTGAGTTCTCTGCAGCTAACTTCTTAGTTTTAGAAGACTCAGCTTTGGGAGCCCCTAAGCCCCAGTTTCCAGGTCTATGAAATGGGGCTGATCATGACCTCTGCTGAGGGCTGCTGCTAGGCGCCATGCCATCACACATGCAAAGCGGCTTGGTGGGGTCTACTACATAAGAGGGGCTCGATAAGAAGAATCCTGTCATTTCCTAGATTTGGACCAGAAAGATGGGAAAGGCCTTTTAGCATCTAGTTTAGAGTTTCTCAAAACACGAAAGCCAGGATGACTTTTGGTTGGTTGTGGATGAGCACGTTTTTGTTTTTGTATTTAGAGGAGCTTTACGATAGGTTCACAGAAAAATTATGAGGAAGGTACAGAGATTTCCCACCTGCCCCCCCACACCCACACACTTGAATGGCCTATCACCCCCACCCTGAGCAACATCCCCCTAGGATGCTGCATTTATTACAATGTAAAAGGGACCTATATTGACACATCCAAATTACCCAAAGGTCATTTTGTACATTAGGGTTCACTCTTGGTATTGTACATTCTGTGGGTTTGGACAAAGGCATAATTACTTGTATTTACCATTATAGTATCATACAGAGTATTTTATTTATTTATTTATTTTTGATTGACAAATAATTGTATATATGTATGTGGTACAATGTGATCTTTTGGTATATAGATGCAACATAGAATGATTCCATCAAGCTAACTCGTCCCCTCACCTACTTACCAGTTTTCTGTGGTAAGAACATTTAAAATCTAGTCTTGCAGCAATTTTGAAATATACATTATTATTAACTATGCTCATCATACTGTACAATAGATTAGGAAAACTTATCCTCCTGTCTAATGGAAACTTTATTCCCTTTGATAGACATGAACATGTTTTGGGTATTCATATATATGCATGTGTTTTTATGTATATATTTTACCATTAGATTTCATGCATATCATTACTTAAGATAGTGATTACTTTAAACAGCACCACACCTTGCAACGGTCCAAGGAGCTTTAAAAAAAAAAATTATCTCTGCCAGCCATGGTGGCTCACACCTGTAATCCCAGCACTTTGGGAGGCTGAGGCAGGTAGATCACCTGAGGTCAGGAGTTCCAGACCATCCTGGCCAACATGGCGAAACCCCATCTCTACTAAAAAAAACAAAAACAAAAACAAAAATTAGCCAGGCATGGTGGCGGGTGCCTATAAACCCAGCTACTCGGGAAGCTGAGGCAGCAGAATCGCTTGAACCCGGGAGGCAGAGGTTGCAGTTAGATGAGACTGTGCCATTGCACTCCAGCCTGGGCAACAAGACCAAACTCCATCTCAAATAAAATATAAAATAAAATAAAATAAAATAAAATAAAATAAGATAAAATAAAAATATAAAATAAAATAAAATAAAATAAATAAAATAAAATAAAATATTTAAAAAAATCCTCTTGTCCAATGAGGAGCCTGGCTTTGGGATTTTATACATTGTACATTTATACATTAATGAACAGCCAGGGTAAGAACCCCTGGCTTAGGACATAACCAAGTAAAAGGATAGCTAAGGCTACCTAAAGCATCCCATCATCAAGGTGGCAAGCCGAGGCTAGAGTCTGGGAGGCACTGAGAAGCCAATGGTTTGGTTGGAGACTGTGCATTGGGGATAGGGCAGATTGGTGCTTGGTGAAATTCAGATGCCCTGCCCCATCTCAGATCCATTAAATGAGAATTCCAAGAGCTGAGCCTAGAAAATCTATGTCCTCGTCAGCCAACCTCGTCCTAGTCGTCTGGAAGGCATTCAGGAGCCGCTCATGTTACAAAGGTCAAGGCCACACCCAGTTAAAAACAGAGACACCCTGTGGATCTGTCCAATAGAGGAGACTGGGCAGATGTCAGCCCTCTGAGGATGTCATCAGGCATTTGGACTTGGATGACTGGAAGGGATTGAGCTGAAGCTTCACCCCAGGTCAGTGAGAAGCACAGAGACTGCAGTGCTGGGAGCACCGGGTGTGCTGTGGGGGAAGCTCCGTGATTAGTGCTTCAGACTTTGAAGGCCGGAAGGGATTGGGCTGAAGCTTCACCCCAGGGCGGTGAGGGGCACAGAGGCTGCAACGCTGGGAGTGCTGGGTGTGCTGTGGGGGAAGTTCTGTGATTAGTGCTTGGGAGGCAACGCTTCTCTGAGCCCATCCAGCAGGTTCCCTAGGACAGGAAGGAGGCCAAGGCAGCCCCCTGATCTAATGCCAGGGTAACTTTGGCAGGAATGTTCCCTGGGCAGCATCTTGCAGGAAGGTTCAGTTTAGACAGATTGCAGAATGGTAAGTAACCGCCCCCCTTCCTAGAAGGCACCATGACTTAGGATATTAAAAGTCTACAATTTACAAGTCTCTGCTAGGTGCTGTGTACGATGTCCATGCATTATTATTGGTCTCTATGCAGGGATAATGTCCTTCCCGTGATGCAGGTAGGGAAGCTGAGCTCAGAGAGGTTAACTCAGTCGCCTGAGCTCACACAGCTGGCTGGGGGCAGACCCAGGGTTGGAACCTCAGCCAGTGTGGATGTCAAGGCCTTCTTAAATCAAACGAGGAGCCAGGATGAGGGTCTGAGTCTTAGAACATCCAGCTGCACTTTTCAACCACTGAAATTCTAAGGGGACCTCGAGTGCTGCATTCGCATTTATGGGCTTTTCTCATGAAAAGGGAGTCACATTACTCCCAGTCATTTCTTTACCCAAGTTGTCAAATCCATGTCAGGACTGACCCACCGTGAAATTGTTTGGTCCTGTGGGACCCCCGATCAACCAGATGAGGGAGCTGAGGGCAGAGTGGCCTGGTGTGGCAGCTCGAAGGGGCTGCTTGGGCAGCTGGGTTCCTGGTCAAAGCAGCAGAAACCCTCCTGGAGGGGCCCAGGCAGAAAGGGAATTTAATGGGAGGCTCGTGAGCAAATCAATGGGGAGGCTGCAGATCCAGGCTCTGGAAGTGTGCAGAAAACAGCCTGGAAGAGAGGTGGATTCATGGATACAACAGATGGAAGAAATAAAGCCTGGTGTTCCGTAGATCAGCAGGGTAACTATAGTTATTAATCAACCGTACATTTCAAAATACCTACAAGAGGAGAATTTGAATGCTTCTAGTGTAAAGATAAAGATGTAAGGTGATGGCTGTCCTAATTACCCTGATTTTCATTATACGAATGTATCAACTTGTCACATGTACCTCCCAAATGTGTACATCTAATATGTATCAATAAAAAAAAAAAGCCTGGGTAGGCAGTTCTACCCCCATTACCAAAGGACACTCGGCCCCAATGCTCCAGACTCAGGAGGCTGCCACCACTGCAACAGAAGCTGCCACCACTGTGACAGAAGCTCCATGGCACCACCGCACCACCAAGAGGAGAGGTCAACCTCACTGAAGATGCCGGGAGGTTGTAGGAAATTGACTGTTGGTTCTGGCAAGATGTGGCTTGTTGATGAGCTCATTCAGAGCAATTTTAATGGTGCGGTGCTGAGGGGAGAATGGAAGCTGGGGAAGTGAGTTCTCTTTGGGATCGTTTTGCTGTAACAGGGAGCAGGAAAATGGGGTGGTAAACAGGAGGCGACAGGATCAAAGACACGTTTTTTTCTAAAATGAGGTAAAATCACATAGGGAAAAATTAACCATTTTAAAGTAAACAATTCAGCAGCATTTCCTACATTCACATTGTTGTACAGCCACCAATTTCATCCAGTTCCAAAACATTTCCATCACTCCCAAGGGCAACTGCTGCTTATCTGTGAGGCTGCTGCAGCCACTGCCCCTTCCCCCAGTCCTGGGCCACCGCTGATCTGCCTTCTGTCTCCACGGATTTGCCAATTCTGGACATTTCATATAAATGAAATCATAAAAGATGTGGCTTTTTGTGTCTGGGTTCTTTTTTTTTTGTTGTTTTTTTGAGACAGAGTTTCACTCTGTTGACCAGGCTGGAGTGCAGTGGTGAGATCTCAGCCCACTGCAACCTCTGCCTCCTGGGTTCAAGCAATTCTCCTGCCTCAGCCTCCCGAGTAGCTGGGATTACAGGTGCCTGCTAGCACGTCCGGCTAATTTTTCTATTTTTAGTAGAGACAGGGTTTCACCATGTTGGCCAGGCTGGTCTTGAACTCCCAACCTCAGGTGATCCACCCGCCTCGGCCTCCCCACGTGCTGGGATTACAGGCATGAGCCACCATGCCCGGCCTGTGTCTGGGTTCTTTCACTTGGCAGAATGTTTTCAAGGTGCATTCCTGTTGTAGCCTGTATCAGTGCTTCACTTGTTTATTGCTGAGTAATTTTCCGCTATATGGATAGACCACATTTTGCTTATGCATCCATTCATTGGAGGACACTTGGGCTGTTTCCACCTCTCGGCCATTGGAATATCATTGCTGTGAACATTCGTGCACAAGTTTTTCTTTGAGCAGCTGCTTTCAGTCCTCTTGGGCATCGATGTAGTGGTGGAATTGCTGGGTCATGTGGTGATTTTATGTTTAGAGAAACAAGCAAACTTTTTCCCACAGTAGCTAAACCATTTCACATTTCCACTAGCAAAGACAATCCTATACAAGGGTTCCAATTTCTCCACATACTTGCCAAAAACTTTTAGTTGATTTTTTTAAAAAAAATATGGGTGACACTAGGACATTTTTGTACATAGCCCGGGGAGATCCAACACAGAGAGATAAATTGATGATGCAGAAGAGGAATGGGATCATTGCTGGGGGGAAATTTTTGGAAGGTGAGGGGGACACAAGACCCTCAAAATGGGGGATGCTCCAGAATGAGGTGTCTACTTGGACACTGGACTGCCCAAAGGAAAAAGAAACAGATCTCTGACACCAAGGCTCTGAGGCTTACTCTGGTGAGCTCGTCCCCTCCTAGTAGGGGCTTTCCCATAGAGCAGCATAAATGGAGGATGGGGAGGAGAAAGGTAAGAGCAGAAGACTCTCTTTAAACCTCGACTCTCACCCACAGATGTGGTGCTTTTGGGCAAGTGGTATAACTTCTTGAACCTCAGTATCCTAGGCCATTGAATAGAGATAACAAAGCCTTGGTGGGCTGCTCTAGGATTCAATGAGGCTGTGCACATGTGTCTGGCATTTAGTGGGTGCTTCCTAAATGTAGGTCCCTTCCATCAATTCCTCCTTTAGGCTAGCTTGTGAATTACCAGATAGAAATAATAGCTTTGCCCTTCTTTGTGGCCTTTTTAGTATCTAGGGACAATGTTAGGCACATGGTGCTCCATAAACATTTGAAAATAAATCAATAAACAAAAATTAAAATAATGATAAAGAGATTTCCCAACAATCGCAGCAGCAGCAAATATTACTGAGCACTTGCTGTGTGGCAGGCAATCAAAGGACAGCGTCTCCTTTGATCTGAACAACATGACCTAGAGGTGAATACCCCTTGTCCCCACTTTGCAGGGGAATGACTTGCCTGCTGTGGCATGGCTGGGGAGGGGCAGGCTGGGATTTGGAACCGGATGTCTCACATCAATTCCAGTTAGTCATTATAGTATACTATTGTCAACCTAAATAACAGAGGCTCTGAGAAAAAAATATATGTTTATTTGGAGTTATACCCTTGCAATGAGAATCCACATGCCATAGTACACTATGTGCATATTCAGGGAGGTAAAGGAAGACAAAGGTTTCTTAAAGGGAATAAAATAAGAGGATTACACAATTGTTTTGAAAATAACTTATCGCACCTAAAAAAGATGTCAAGAAAGAGGTTGGTTGACCATGTAAAGAAAGGGTGTGGGCACTAGCTGGATACTTAGGGAAGATTTGAACTTCCTGGAAAAGCAATCCCTTCGCCCACAGGCAGCCTCTACCTCCCTGTGTTTGCCTCTCCTTAAGCACAGCTGACATCACCCTGGGCACAGAAATGTCATCTTTCGAGGCTCAGGTGGTGTCAGATGTTGGAGGTTGGTTGATAAAGACATTTCACATAGATGTCTCCTAGGGCTTGGGTGATCTTTCTGCTCCAGGTCACCCCTTTGTCAACATCAGCACACCAGGGAAACAGAATTAGCCATGACAAGGTTTCCCAACTGCTCTGAATCAGTGCCAAGGAATTGGAGTGAGCTTTTCCAGGTTCCTGAGAGAGTGCTGTCACCCAGGGCCTAAGCTTGTGCCTGAGTTGGCACAACCTCCCTTTCCCACAGTACCCATCTTTCTGTGCTCCTCCCAGAGAACCCCCTGCCCTTCACTTCCCATGCCCTCACCTCCTTCACTGCCCAGGTCCAAAGGAGGCTTTTCAGCCCGTGCCTGGTTGGATCTTGCCCTGGACTGCCCAGCAACACTCCCAGATCCTTCACCTGTTTCCATCCCATCTCCCTGACACTCAGCCCTCCTTTCTCTCAGGCTGCTGCAGAGTGCGAAGAGCTCGTATGTGTGTAGCCCTTTGAGCTAGGGAAAGAGGGCAACAAGGCACTGATATAATTTAACAATGACAGTGACCATGAGCATAGCATTTTCCGAGTGATGGTGATCAGCTATTTTCCCATAGCTGACTTTCCTGCCACATGAACTAAGCAGCAAGCGCCAGCCTCTTGTCCTGCTCATTTGGATGTAGGACTCAATCCACCTACTTCTTGGTTCCTGCTTTACCACTCTTCCATGTCACTTATTTGATCCTCCCCTCAGACCAGGCAGGTGGGCCCTGAGCTGGGCACATCCTCATGTTAAAAAGAACGGATCTCACCCCCAGGGAGGTGAAGCTGAGGTGAATCCATTAGTCAGCAGTGGTTTTGCTGACATGCTTCTGCCTTTGGACTCCCAGTCCAGAATATGCTGATGCACACCTGAGCATGTTTGTAATAAGCTGAACTAGCCATCAATAGTTAGCCATTAATCACTTATCAAGATGGGCATTAGAAAATGTTTACAGTAACAGCTGGATGAAGTTTAATCAATGTTGCTTTCCTTGACAATTTCCCGGATTTACATCTGATTACATTGACAGCCCATCTATATAGGAAACGTATTCCATTTGCTCTTTAGACTAGAACAGGCAAGGGAAACCCCAGGAGACAGGTCAGTCACGCTCACAGACCTGGGTCTGCTTCAAAGAGGATTTCAAGAATTACCGAGATTGTAACAGAACAGCAGGAATGAGAGATTTGAAAACTGAGGGATTTGAAATCAACTTTACAGGATTCTGGTGAAGATTAAGGGGGAATACACACATAAAGTGCTTAGTGTGGTATCTGACAAGTGTTAATCCAGAAAACGAAGTTGATTATGAGTGATTATGGCTACAGTAATTATTCCAGTGTCTGATAATCTGGTAATCACTCTCTCTTTTTTCTTTCTTACTCCACTCCCTTTATTCCTTCCTTTCTCCCTTTACCTCTCTGTCTTTCTTCTCTCCCTTCTTCCTCCTCCTCTCTCTCCTCTCTTCCTCTTTCTTCCTCTCTCTCTCTTCCCTTTTTTCTTCTCTTCCTTCCCTTTCCTTCTTTCTTTTCTCCCTCCCTTCCTCCCGCTTTTCCTCCTCTCCTGCACCTTACTCCCTCTCTCTCTCTCCCCCTACCTTAAAGCTGCTCTATTTTTTACATTCACTTTCAATTTCCTGTTTTGGGATCCACTTTAGTTTCATGCCAAAGTCAGCAGACAACCCTGAAAATTAAGAATAAAGTCACAGCCAAGTGTGAATCGGAGACCTCGGGGCCCTGGGTGTGTTGTGGGGTTCTCTGTACAGAGCTGTTGGCCAGCGACTTGTCAGATGCACACGGCTTTGCCCTGAAGTGCCACATCTTAGAGTGGACAGTGTCCGAGGCAGTGACTGCAGGCACTTCAAGGAAGCGTGATCTCCAGCTCGCATGAACCGGGATTGGGAGAACAAGTCCACATTTGCAGTTTGCCGACATTTGGGTACACTGACGCTCATCAGTGTCTCTTCTTCATCTTGGTCCTTCTACCCAGGCTAGAACTTCTGGCAAGGCTGATGTTGCCTGCAGTCTTGGTCTGAAGGTGGGAAACACAAGCAGAATTTCTGGGTTGCAGTCTTGAGGCCAAATCCTTCCTCTTCAGGGGACCTGAGCTTTTTCTCTTAAGGTCTTTAACTGATTGGGTGAGGCTCACCCACATTATGGAGAGCCATCTGCTTTACTTGACGTCAGCTGATTGCAAACATTAATCATATTGAAAAAAATGCCTTCACAGCAATATCTGGACCATTCTCCAGATGTTTGATCAGACAATTGGGCACCACAGCCTAGCCAACTCAACACATAAAATGAACCATTACAAGTAGGTGCCAGTCAGTGGCAAGGACACAGATGACAGAACAGTCAGCCCATACCTTCTGGTTCCTGCTGGGCTAATTGATATGTTGTGGGATGCACAGGAGGAGGGATTCAGATTTCCAGAAGGGACAAATGGACAGAGGAGGTGAGCCTTGAAGGTGAGACAGAGAAAGGAGCAAAGACATTCCAGCCCAATGGTGCAGCTTATGCAATGGAAGGCAGGCCTGAGAAGCACATGGCTTCCGGAACGTGGAGGTCCAGAGGCTGGTGCACCCCTCACATGCATGCTGAGATATGAGGGGAGGGGCTGGCCCCTCAGTGCAGGGCCTTGAATATCATAGTAAAGTTTGGCCCCAGTGGTTCAGCAACCATCATTCTTGTCAGACCAGCTGAGCCTAAATCAGTAGCTCAGAGCCCATCATACTGTAAGAAATGGATATTCTTCCGGAATTGTATTTTCTGCCCTAGGAAGCAGGACATTCAAGCATTATTTTAACTCTACTTGGCTACCTTAGACTTTAAGGGCTTAAATCTTACATCAATTTGTTTTCTTAATTTAAAGCAATTAAAAAACTTGTTTAGTTATAGAAGTTTTTTTTTTCACTGCAAAATATTAGAAAACTATAGGAAAACAAATAATAAGATAAAAATTGTCTAGAATATCCCATCCAAGCAGTAACTGCTATTAATGGGTTGGTCTGTTTCTTGACAGTCTATTTTCCATGTTCATAAATATGCACCTGTCCTCTGCTCATCTCCATGGCCGGTCTCTGCTGCTCTCCAGTCCTGTGCTGGGCCAGGCCTCTCCATTTCCACTCATCCATGCATAGTCTGTTTGCTCTTCTGAAACTACCTCTTCTCCTAAAATGTGAGCTCCATGAAGGCAGGGCAAGGTGTACCTTCCTCAGAATTGTATCCCCATAGCCTAGAATATGAGGCACTTAATATTTGTTGAATAAATAATTTAACATATAAATATGATGTTTTAGGTTTAAGCAAAGAGACACATGAACATAGTTTAAGTACATATATTCTGTGAATCTATTAGTAATTGCATCTATTTTTAATGTTGAATAATGTTTGTTTATATATCTTTCTTTTTCTTGTCAAGTAAGAATTTATTATGAGCATTTCCCCCTCACATCAAATATTCTCCTATAACATAATTTTTTTTTTTTTTTTTTGAGACAGAGTCTCACCCTGTCACCCAGGCTGGAGTGCAACTGTGCAACTTGGCTCACTGCAACCTCTACCTCCTGGGTTCAAGCGATTTCTCCTGCCTCAGCCTCCTGAGTAGCTGGCATTACAGGTGTGCGCCACCATGCCCAGCTAATTTTTTGTATCTTTAGTAGAGACAGGGTTTCACCATCTTGGCTAGGCTGGTCTTGAACTCCTGACCTTGTGATCTGCCCGCCTCAGCCTCCCAAAGTCCTGGCATTACAGGCGTGAGCTACCGTGCCAAGCCTACAACAATTTTTAAGGACTCCATAAGGTTTCATCATATCGATGGATTGCAATTTATCCACAGTTTTCTGCTAGATATTTTTTATCCTATTATAAATACCATTTTTCTGACATGGAAAATGCTGCAATGAACATCTTGACCTTAACTCATTGTGCACATTCCTGCTTTAGAATGCATTTTTATAAGTGTAGTAGTTGGGCCAAAGGGCAGAAATCTTTTTATGGTTCTAGAAACATATTTCCAAACTCCAGAAAAGCTATGGAATGTTCTACTTCTGCATGCCAGCGATTCAGAGTATGATTTTGGTAACTGTTTCCAATTTGACAGGTGAAATTGGCACTTTGTTTTAATTTGCACTGATTTTATTTTTACATCTTGGAGACAGCTAGCCTAGTGTTTTCAAAATGTGCCTCATCATAAGAATTACCATCTGAATGAAAATATTCCAGAGAGCAGTCTGTATTTAATAATCAACAAGGCAAGTGTGGGAAGCCCTGCACTCAAAAATAGAGAAACTGAGGACAGAGGAGAGCAGGGAGATGCCCAAGCGAGGATGCTGCTGTGTCCTATCCTGGCATCCCAGCCAGAGCTCCTCACAGCAAACCTTTCGAAGACTGCTCCAGGCCACGTCCCCTGACTTGCACATCTGAGAAAGCAGCTGTCTAATGGCTTCTTTCTTTTTCTCTTTCTCAGAAACAATAACAACAAAAGTTCAAAACCTGAAAAGTGAACCATGAAGCTCAGTAAAAAGGACCGAGGAGAAGACGAAGAAATTGATTCAGCGAAAAAGAAATTGGTCAGTCCTTTTTTTTTTCTGTCTCCCTTATATGATTATTCCGGTCACCCAGGGGGTAGTACCCCTTTCCCCTGGGTCAGTGGGAGGCTGTTAAGGTGAAGCTGGGTAGAGAAAAGAGTGAGCAGCAACTGAAAGCCAAGTTCTATGGGAAGGAGCCATGGAGATTGTAGAGTGTCTGGGATGAGGCTCAGAAGAGTGAAATTGACAGTCCTGATCTGCTGGTGACTTTCTGGGCTTGGGGCAAAAGTCTCCATTACAAAGGTCATTTCTCAACAAGGGGACATTGATGTTGACAATGATTATGTCATCATCATTAAAGATACACTAAAACCCACCCCTTAATCCATCACAAAGCTTAGTCGACCTGCCCCTTCCTCCAGGAAGTCCTCAGCTCCTATTAATAGAATGACTTTCTCTCTTCTTGGGACTCATCAGATGCTCTTTTTAAACCTGATTCAAGAACCAACAGCCAGAGAGTGCCTACTCTGTGCTGGACCTTTACATAGGGCTCCCATTTAAAGAGAGACTCTTTACATGGTTCTCTCTGGATCAAACAATGCTGAAGGCATCACTGGCCCTATTTTACAGGCGATGAACTGAGGCTCAGAAAGGGATGAAGCCACTTGTCCAAGGCTATGTGGCTAGTACAGGTTTGAGCCCTTCTTAAACCTTGGATTATCTGTGCCTCATCTCCTGTGATGGGTGTGGAAGCTACTGTGACTCCAGGGAAAATGTATTTGTATTTATAATAAACCTGTATTTGGTAGGACAGAGATCAACACAAGTCCATTTACCAAGTTGTCAAGAAGGTGTGAAATTGGCAAGCTGAACATCATTGTCCCCACAGAGGTGTGAAATGGAGGATAAGGGTGCAGTCACCTGTTTGAGGTTATCCAAGACCCCACGCAAGAATAATGTCAAATAGACAGCAGTTCCCTCTAAGTGGACGCTATATCTTTTCTTGGTGCTTACATTAGGTGAGTCAAGGATCTACTGTCTAAGTATTTGGTGTAATGAAGGAAGGGATGTAGTCATTTCAAACATTCTGCTTAAATGATACTCAATAGAAAACCCCCCTTCTTTTCCAACTCTTCCCTGCTAGAAAACTTCCACCTTGTCCAAGACAACTTTTTAGCCTTAGGAAATCATCCGGAGGACAGTTTAAGGTCAGTTCCAGAAGTGATGCCTATCTACTGGACCCTGTCCCTGAGCCAGGCTGAAGGAAGTCTAGGAATACAAAGAGGCTTAGGACACTGTGGGTTTGCTGGGGCTGCCAAGACAAAGTCTCATAGACTGGGCAGCTTAAACAACAGAAATGTATTGTCTCACAGTCTTAGAAACCAGAAGTCCAAGCTCAGAGTGTCAGCAGGTTAGTTCCTTCTGAAGCCTCCCTTCTTGGCAGAAGTGGCTGCCTTCTCCCTGCGTCCTCACGTGGTCATCCCTCTGTGTGTGTCTGTGTCCTCATTTCCTCTTCCTATAAGGACACCAGGCATACTGGAATACAGCCCCATGCATATGACTTCATTTAACCTTAATTACCTCTTCAAAAACCCTATCTCCAAATACAGTCACATTGTCAGGTACTTGGGGTGAGGACTTCAACATGTGAATCTGAGGGGACACAATCAGCCCATTGAGACGCACACCATCCCTGCCCACAGTGAGCTCCCGTGCAGAGGGGAAGGCACACGTGAGCAGCAGCACACGTGCAGAGGGGAAGGCACACATGGAGCACAGAGGCAGCGAGAAGTTGGGGAGGCTGCTGGGAGGAGGTGGCGAGAGAGTTAAGTGCTGAAGGGTGAGCACAGTTCAGGGCAGTCAGAAGTGAGGGCCTGAGCAAGGTCAGGAGAACCTGAATGAGTAGGAGCTTCATAAAGACAGGCAAGTAATGACTGAATGAAGGAACCAGTGAGTGTCAGAGCAGGCAGAACGTGCCCCAGCCCAGAACATCTGGGGATGTTTGTCTTATGACTTCGTCTGTGATAGGAGTCGCTTCCTTAGCAGTTGCCTGCAGTGCAGGGCCGATGGCCCTGTGGAATGGGGAACCAGCCCTCGCTTTGGAGGCAGGCTCCTCCATGCTCCCCCTGAACTTCAGTTGCCCCAAAATGTAGGTCTGATAGTTCCTCTGAGGACTAAACGATATCATGAAGGTGAACACACTTGGGAAAGCCCTGTGCACATGTAACATGAGCTGTGCACATGTAATATGAGCTGAAGGTGAGGCAAGTGATCTGGCTACCAGGAACCCTGGTTAGCTGCCATCTGGATCCGGGAGGGACCCATCCCTGCTCTTTTACTTTCTGTCCAGCTGTAGCTGCACATTCACGGCCACTGCCTAATTTCTGGTTCCTTTTGAGTTTTCAATCCCAACAGAGGACTACGAAGCAATTTTTAACGGGATGAGGGGTCACCTGATCCAATTTGAGCTTTAGCAAAATCTGGTGAGGTCCCCACTGTTAAAGATGAGGAAACAGGGAGGGTATAGAGAGGGGAGTCACAGCAATGGGATGAGGAGGGGTAAATGAGATGATGAAAATGCAGTCCCTATCAGGACAGCATAGGGGCAGAGGGGCCCTCCATGCACAGGGATGCAGCTGTCCCTGCCCCTCCTCTGCCCATCTCCTGTACTTCAGGCCCCAACCATGCTTCACTGACAATTTCACTTCCTCCCACACACTGCAGGCATCTGTGCCTGCAGGCCTTGGCTCCTTGCCCTCTCACCCCGTATCCTTCTCTGTCTGCTCAGAAGCCGCCTCTTCCAGGGGGGTCTCCAAGATCCAGCTGAGATTGATGTGGTGCCTCCTCCACACTGTCCTGGGGAATCCTCCGCCTTTTTAGGTCATGTTATAATTAAGGATTTGCACATCAGAATGCTGCTCTAGGCCCACCACTCAATGAGGAAACCAGGCTGCATAGCTGAAATCCAGTTCAAGAAACAGCCACTTCTCCCGGGGCATGCCTGACTGATTAACACACAGAAGGATGATTGCACTGAATGACTGGCGTGCTCAATACATCCCCAGCCTAACTCCTGAGGGTGGTTTTCCTCTTTGGAAGTCTTGATTCCCCACTTGCTTTGAGCAGCCACATTCCCACCACCATGCATGTCAGGGCCGGACGTTTCCACGTGCGTTTCACATTCCAGGTTCCTGGCATGTCTGCCGTACTCCACACCTTTTATTTTATTGTGTGCTTTTTACTAAACGTACTTTGCTAACTTTTCGGTCTCTCTTTTGTGGACTGAGCCCTACCTTGCCTCCTGGATGTTCTGCATTCTCCAAGCCTGTCCCTGGCTCTGGCCCAGCCTCTGCACTGCTCTCTGCTTCTGGGAGCAAACTGTTCTAGCCAAAATTGAAGGTGCTTCTCTGGCGTCTGAGGCAACATGGCCATGTGATGAACTGATTCCCACAACCTCCTGGTGTGCATGAGGCCCTTGCCTTCTCAGTACTGTCCTTGAGCCAGCCTGGGGCTAGAATACAGGACATGTCCCCTCAGCCAGTGCTGAATGAGCAGGACAGAGTAATGACTAAGAGGCAAATTCTTTTTCTTCCAAACCCACAGCCCTCGCCTTTGTTCTAGGCTACAGGACAGCCCACACTCATTTACAGCACGCCACTTGGGGCTGGCTGTTTTCTATTTGAGCTTCAGAATAAGTCTGCAGGACAGTCAGAGTGGGGTCAATATTCCATTTTGCAGTGGTAGAAGTTGCAGCTCAGAGAATAAAGTGACTTGCCTGAGGACACACAGTTAAAAAGTGGAGGAGTTGGCCAGACATGGTGGCTTACGCCTCTAATTCCAGCACTTTGGGAGGCTGAGGTGGGCAGATCACCTGAGGTAAGGAGGTCAAGACCAGCCTGGCCAACACGGTGAAACACAGTCTCTACTAAAAATACAAAAATCAGCCAGGCGTGGTGGCACACGCCTATAGTTCCAGCTACTTGGGAGGCTGAGGCAGGAGAATTGCTTGAACCCAGGTGCGGAGGTTGCAGTGAGCAGAGATTGCATCAGTGCACTCCAGCCCGGGCAACAGAGCAAGATTTGGTCAAAAAAAAAAAAAAAAAAAGTGGAAGAGTCAGGGGCAGAGCTGTATGCAGGCTTCTGAGTCAAAGTCAGCCATCTCTCCATTCTGTTCCAAGCATTAGGGAGGTATCCTAGGTTAATGGCAGTCACCCTGCTCCAGGCGTTGTTACGAGAGAAAAATAAAAAGATGCTAAGAAAAAAAAAAAAAAAATTCCACCCCCTGGGTGGCAATCCTGGAGAGGACAGATTTCCCTTTTTGGACTGTTTCATTGCTGTAATAACTTAGGAGCAGAGAAAAAAATGTTGCCCCGTTGCCTGTTCAGGCATGATCAAATTGCCACACTTCCTGTCAGGAACTCCCGCCCTCCTTCCAGTGGACTCTGCCTCCTCACTCACGGATATGCCTTGGCAGAGTCTGGGGTCCCTGGACTGAGCCATCAGTTGGGTCACTGAGACCCATGGCAAGGAAACAAAATAGGAATTCCAAGGAACTGGGCCTAGTTCCCCTCACAGATGACACCAGCCACGCCGGGCCTCCAGGGCCAGGGAGGGCACTGCTGGAGTGTGACCACCTGAGGAGTGGGGTGCCAGGTGGAAGGAGAAGAAAGGTAACTACGGACAGCTTTTCTGCATGGCTGGCGGGCTGTGGGGAAGGCAGGCCTGGGTGGCAGCCGTGTGACAGTGCTCAGCCCCAGCCTGGCAGCGTGTAGCTGGGGGATCTGGGGCTTTGAGGCAGGGAGGCCCCAGTTTGAGTTGCACTTCTCCATCTGTGTGACTTTGGCATGCTCTCTCCAAGCCCCAGCTGACTGGGCCAACAGCGTCTCTGGTAGACTGGGTGTGTACATGGAATGAGGCTATGGTGGCAGGCTGCCCTGCCCCGCACTTGCATGGTGGTGTCCCTCTTCTTACCCTCCCCAGGGCATGGCACGGGCAGCAGCACCGTCGGTCAGTGGGCACCCTCTGCCCGTGCAGTGAGTGGGGAGCGGGTGGAGGGCACAGGCGGGCCACACAGGCAGGGGGCTCCGGGGAGCACAGCTGAGGCAGGAGAAGATGGCCCCCACCTGCCCTTCACCAGCCTCTGGCAGGGGCACTTCACACCAGGTGCTCCCAATCTGATGGGGTGCAGACCAGGGAGGAGTTTGTGTCCTCTAAGGTCATCGGGGCTGGGAGCAAAGAAGGCACAGAGCACAGAAACGATGCCCAGCACAGCCCAGGGGCTCAGAAGAAGTGGTATCTGTGCCGAGACTCAGAGGATAGGTTTAAAGAGAAAGAGTGATAGAGAACAGGCGTTTCATCTGAAATGTGATTCTGTTCCATCAGGGATCCCCATTCAGCTCAAGCTCCTCTCATTGCAGAAAAATATTCTGGTACTACATTTCAATTGGCAGCACCCATCCCCAAGGCTTATAAATGTTCCCTCTTGCCCCCGCATGTGATCAGCAGCCGCTACGGAGCACCTCCTCTGCAGCAGGCTCCTCAAGAACATATGCGGCCAGTGCTGCCATTAAGATCCCATTTCACAGGTGGGCAAGCTGAGCCCCAGAAAAGTCAAGTCACTTGCTCAGACTCCTACAGCTGAGGGGACCAGCCCTGGAGGTAAAGCTGATATCACTTGGCTCAAAGCCCCAAAGCTCTATCTCGTGGCTGGTGGCACTAGAGGAGACAAACGAGATGGGCAGAGCAGCTAAGTGGCCATCAAGAGACCCGCATTCCCTTCCAGACGGGATTTGACTGATATGGGTCCCTGAACCATGGATCCATATGTCTTCTTCACTGTTGCACCCCCACAGCTTTGTCAGGGCCTGGCGCCTACAACACACACACACACACACTCACACTCACAAATATGTCAAATGATGGCAAAGAAGGTGCCTTCCGGAGCACCTGGCCCCTGTCCACTTGGCCTATATTCCCTGACCAGCTGAGGACAGCCGTCCCTCCTGCCCTGGCTCATGCCAGCTTGTCAGCCTTTGCCAGGGATCCAGGTGTTTCTGCCCTATGGCCCTGTACTGGTGGTGGCTGTCCTTAGATGGGGCTGCAGGGCAGGACAACACCAAGGCAGGCGCCCTGTTCTCTGTGCCAAACCTTGCATCTCTATGTCTGCAGGTCCTTGTCCCGAGGCTTGGACCAGCCCCTGTAGTTTGACGCCTCAGACTGGAACAGTATGTGCATGTAAGCGTGTGTGCACATCTGTCTGGCTGTCGGCAGTCTCAGGCCCTTGGACAACGCACTCAGGTGACGGGTCAGCAGGGGACAGTGCAGTGGTGACTAGAGGGGCACTGCAGCCAGGCCACCTGGACTTCAGTCCCCATCCTAGACAGCACCAGCCACGCTCCCTGCCCCTCTTTCCTCACCTGTAATACAGGACATAACAGCACTGATCTAAGGACTCAGAGACAATGCGCAGAAAAGTGCTTAGAATCACGCCTGGCTGATAGCCCTTGGAGTCTGGCTTTGCTTTTTTCTGTCTGGGTCGGACTCTCGCCAACTTCGCTGAAAGGATCGTGTGGAGCTGCCCAGAGTAGCTGCTGAAAACTGCGTTTCAGGAATCCTCACGCAACCCGGAAGGAACGCAAGGGCGTGGCCGCTAAACCTGAGGGCGCCCGGCCTGCGCACGCGGACCTGGACTGGAACCCTACCTGCAGGTCCCCAACTTGCGTCTCTTCTCTCTGTCTCTACCCCAGCCAAGGACAAAGACTTCTACCCCGGAAGGCCTCCCCCAGCTGAGGGAACGTTCCAGGTCTTCCCTCGGCCCTGGCTGCGCGCCCGGTGCCGGCTCTGACGTGGTTTCCTCTCCCCTCAGGACTGGTCCTGCTCGCTCCTCGTGGCCTCCCTCGCGGGCGCCTTCGGCTCCTCCTTCCTCTACGGCTACAACCTGTCGGTGGTGAATGCCCCCACCCCGGTGAGTGCGCGCCAAGGCCCGGCAGAGGGCGCTGCGGCCCTGCGGAAACCTTCGGGTGCGCAAGGGCCCTGGGCTCCAGCGCCCCCTCCTGTTGCGCTCGCGGCGCGGGACACCGCGGGGACAGAGATTAGCCCCCACTCGGGGGAGAGGGGAGGCAGAGAAACAGACAATGATGACACGGGGACAGGGGCGGGGGATGACAGTTCTTGCGGCTGGAGGGCGGGTGTCCTGGGAGAACGTTGGGAGACTAGATGAGAGGGGGCTTCGGAAGTCCCGGGGTGGGGTGGGGGGCGATCCTCTGGCCCCTAATGCCGGGGAAAGAAGCAGGAGGGGCCTTATGCATGGAAACTTGGACATTTTCTTGATTTGTTTTGTTGTTGTTGTTGTTATCTATCTATCTATCTATCTATCTATCTATCTATCTATCTATCTATCTGATTTGTTTTGTTGTTGTTGTTGTTATCTATCTATCTATCTATCTATCTATCTATCTATCATCTATCTATCTATCATCTTTGAGATGGAGTCTCACCCTGTCACCAGGCTGGAGTGCAGTGGTGCGATCTCGGCTCACTGCAACCGCCGCCTCCCACGTTCAAGTGATTCTTCTGCCTCAGCCTCCCGAGTAACTGGGGCTACAGGCATGCACCACCACACCCGACTAATTTTTGTATTTGTAGAGGTGGTGTTCCGCCATGTTGGCTAGGCTGGTCTGGAACTCCCAGCCTCAAGCGATCCGCCCACCTTGGCCTCCCAAAGTGCTGGGATTATAGGCTTGACCCACTGTGCCCGGCCTGGTGTTGTTGACTTTAAATTACAACCAGAGGCCACTCAGGTATCTGCTGGATAAGACCCATCTTTGGCTTGTGTTTTACTCTGAAATCAGATCCAGGTGCAATTCTCCCAGGCCCTCTTCACATTGTGCCTCTGGTTTGCAGTTAAAGGTTGGGTACTGCCTACCTAGGCTGTAAGGTTTAGATGCTATCCTGTGGGTGCTGGCTTTGGCTTTGACCTACCACCACCCACAGGCAAGGGCAGGTTGGAGGCTTGAGGGAAGCTTTCCTGCAGGAAGTGATGCCTGACTAAGTTTGGAAGGTGGAGTGATGGATGGGGGGCCAGGATGTAGGACACATCTGGGGAAATGCGGGGAGCTCCAGGTTCTTGGAGCACAGGCCGTTTTGGAGACACGGATATAGGACACATCTGGGGAAATGCGGGGAGCTCCAGGTTCTTGGAGCACAAGCTGTTTTGGGGGCAGACAGGAAGCAGGCTGAGGACAGCCCTGGGTGCCTTCCAGGCTTTTCCTTGCTTGGGAGTCCAGCATCCTTGTGTACAAAACATAGGGGAAGCCTGGGTCAGTGAGTTTCAAAGGTTCCCATGAGCCCTGGAATTTTGCAGAGGTGCCTCACGGATCTAAGCACTATTTGCGCAGGTCAGTTCTATGTTTAAAAAGTCTGTTAATTATTTGACATTGTTCATTTCTGTTGCTAAAAACTGTTTGAAAACCAGGGGGCCTAGATGGCTTCAGTAAGCACTGCCAACAGTCAGTGATCTTTGATTTTGTCATTGTGACGTCATTCCAAGATGGGGATCTGGCTTGTTGATATTTGTCTTTGAAAGAGGGCTAGGAATTTGGACTCTTGCTTCATCTTGAAAGTTCATCAAAACATCCAGGCGAGAGGTGGGGGAGAACCTTTGCACTCATGGCTTGTGGAGCAGAGTTATGTGAAACTTACACCTGGGATAGAATGATATGGGTTCAAGCACTGACTGTGGGAACATGAGGACGGAGCAATCCCATTACTCACTTATTCATTCAGCAAGCATTGTTGACAGTTTATGATGTATCCAACTCTGGGGATCAGGGAAGACAGCCTGGAGGAGGTGGTATTTGAGCTGAGCCATGAGGGATGTGTAGAATTTCCACAGGTGTCAAAGGGAGGTGGGGAGCTGAAGCACACACACAGAGGCCTGGCTGTGCCCACATGGTGGCATATTAGGAAGTTAGTAGCGTGTGATGTGCCAGTACCTAGGGGGAATGCAGAGCTGGGATGAAAGAAGAGGTGGAAAAGCAGGATGGAGTCAAAAGAAGAGAGCCTAAGATCTTAGGCTGAGGAGTAGGATTTTAGTCTTGGGCAGTAGGGAGCCATGGCAGATTCATGGGGGTGGGGGTTTGCAACTCACATTTTTTTAATTAAAATTTATTTTTCTTTAACCATGACACACCCTCAGGAGGTCCTGAGAACACGTGCCTCCTTATTTATTTACTTATTTAGTATGCTCACTGTTTTTTAGAAAAACAACTTTGGTGTCAGTGAGAAGGACAGGAGGGGCCAGAGCTTAGAGGTATTTAATGGGAAAGACCATGGTAAGCCAAACAGAGAGAGTTTAACGTGCCCTCCCTCCATTTCGGGAAAGGAGATTTCTGAAGACCTACACAGCAAGGGTGGCCTTTACCTTTCTTAAGATGAGTGACACATATTATGGCAGCATCAGTAACAGCACAGATGGAAAAAGCCCTCATGAGGTGCCGGCCCTCCTCCATGTACTTTTCATGCGTTAATCAGCTCAGTGCACCCTCATGACAGCCCTGTGAGGTATGGATCATCATTATCCCCATTTTACAGATGAGGAAACTGAGGCACACTGTTCACTGACTTTCCCACAGTCACATAATGAGTGGAGCCAGAGTTTGGCCCTGGGCGGGCTTCTGGTTTCCCAGGCATCAGACACATTTTCAGTCATTTTTAAAACAGATCCTTTCTGTGCCAGGCAGTGTTAGGCCATGGGACTTCTTGTTTGGGATATCGGAGCTCTACCTCTGTGGCCAGTATGCACAGCAAGGTGTTCAGTCTTGAGACATCACAAGGCGCTTTTTAGCCTGGTGTCCTTTGAACCTCGAGACCACGGCTCGTCATGCATACTTTAGAGGAGCCCAGAGCAAGCACCCCGAGGAGGCCTTGAGTCCAGGACTGAGCCATCTGCCCAGATCCACGGCCTGGGAAGTGTCATCCCCAGTTGGGTAGCTACTTCCCAGCATGTGCTCTCTGCCTTTGAAGAGGAGCAGAGACTGTGATGGCCAGCTCATCAACTCTGCCAAAATGTACTGCATGCCAGGCGCATTCCATTCTCAGAAATACAGAGACGTCAGTGTCTTTGGCTGTAACAAAACAGCACAGCCTGGGGTCTTCAGCAAGACATTTATTTTCCCATACATCTCCAACCTGGAAATCCAAAATCAAAGTGCCGGTGGATTCGTTGTCTGGCAAGGACCTTCCTTCTGGCTTGCAGATGGCCTCTTTCTCACTGCCTGTACATGGCAGAGGGAGGAAGAGTGCAAGGGAGCAAGATACTCATCCCACCATGAGGCCGCCCCCATGACCTCTGCTAACCCCAGTAACCTCCCAAAGGCCTCATCTCCAAATACCATCACATCGGGGTTAGGGCTTCAACATGCCCTATCCTTGCAACAAAAATGTCATGCAACATTTTTGGAGGGGACAGAATTCAGGTCAAGGTAGTTAATTACTGATGTTACCTTCATTTCATGAACAAAGAAACAGAAGCTCAGTTTAAGCAACTTGCCCAGGTTCACACAGCCGGGAGGTGGCAGTGTTGGAATTCAAACCCAGGTCTGTCTGAATCCAAGATCCATGCCATGCTCTCTGCCTCTCCTTCCTGCCCCTGACCACTAATGGCAGGCGCCAACAGTCCAGCCATGGGGGGAGTTTGGCATGATCAATGAAGTCAAAGAGGAACAAGGGGAGATGGGAGGAGCCACAGCAAGCCCAGGGCTGCTTACCTGTCCATCTACCAACCAAAAGACAGGGCAAGGTTTCACTGCAACAACCCTAGGGGCTCAAGCATAAGGTGGATGATGCTGCCATCGTGTTACAAGCAGGCACCTGTGATTGTCTGAATCCTGTCCCAACCCCTCCCTCCCTCGGGGTTCTCATAGAGCAATTCTCATAAAGGACCTGATCTAACTGAGAAACCAAAGACAGCTTTATTATTAGCTAGAATCATTCCCCAAACTCTTCCCCTCCCTATGGGGTTTGGGGTCATGTAACCTCTTCCTGCTCTGCCTAAAGGTCCTGATGTTTTATGTTTACTTGTGTTGCTTTGTGAGAAGAGAGGGGTAGCTGTTCAGGCAATCCTTCAGTGCCCTTCCCTGGGTGTTGACCTTGCTGTATCTGGGGTAGAAAGATGAAAACGACACACATCCATGTCCTCAAGGTGCCCCAAGACCAGCAGCAGTGACAGAGGCTCAATAAATAATCACCAGTGAGGCAGGCTGCATGGAGCCACAGGACAGCTGAAGGACTATATTCTACCTGGGGAGGTCAGTGGGGCCTCACTGGGGCTTGAAAGAGAGAGCTCAAGGCTTTCTGGGAATGGTGGAGACCTAAGGGTAGCTGGATGTGGGGTCCAGTGGGGTGGAGAGGTAGAGGCTGGAAAGGGGAGCTGAAGCCAGATCAGAAAGGTTGCAGAGGCCAGAACAGGAGCATGATCCAGCATCACCCAGGCTATGAGCAGGCTGAGGGCCAAGGCTCGCCCTGGGAGGCCCTTCCGAGGTGGAAACTGCCCTGAGTGTGAGCTGAGCAGGCCTGCAGAGAATCCCAGCTCAGAATCCTGCAGAGAATCCCAGGCACCATGTAGGTGCCTCTGTAAAGGGCTGGTGTCGAGCCCCTTGTGAGGTCGCTGCGAAATGAAAGGAGATGTGATGCTGGAGGAGCTCAGCCCAGCGTCCAGCGATCACCTCGAATTCTCTCTTCTCCTTGCAGTGGGCTTAGAAACGGGTGAGTGAGGCAGCCCCAGAACCAGGGAGACCAGGAACAGAGCAGAGCCTCTAAGGAATGGAATCTAACACAGGCTGGAAGGACCCAAGCCTGGCAGGGTTTTAGGGTGTGAGAGCTAGGCTTCACCTGGGGTGCTGGGCTCTCGAGAAGGAGAAAGAAACCCTTGGAACAGAAGAGGTGCAGATATTAGTGCTGCTTTGGAGTGCGGGGAGGGTATCTGCTCACAGAGATGATGAACAAAGGCTGCCACCAGGGGGTGGTGTGTGGATGCTGCCCCATGGGAAGGGGTGCTGGCTTTAGCACTGGCCCAGGCTTGTAAGTCCTCGGCCCAGCCAGCTTCGCCTTTCCAGCTGTTAGATAACTGGGGGCCCAGGTGATCGGGGCACAGACTCCAGGCAGTGGGCATTTACCTTCAGGGCAGGCAGCTTGCACTGTTAGAACAATCCATGCAGTAGCTGCCGTTGGCCCTGCTGCCACCCAGCCTCAACCTTAAAAACGCTCAGTGCTCCTCTCTCCTCAGATATTTGGAAACTTTCTGTAATGCCGAAAATGAAAATCACTCGCCTCTGGGCACCAGCTCTGCACTTGGCCCAGGTTCAGAATTGTGTGCACACTGGATCCTTGTTATAATATTGCAAGGCAGCTATCACTAACTCCCTTTTAAAGGCGAGGAAACTGAGGCTGAGGGAACCCAATACATCCAAGTTTCAGGGATGGGACACTTCCTAAACATTCCCACTGGCTTCTCCTCAACACAGTCACCTGGATGTGCCTCCTGGCCACCCAACTTTCCAAGAATCCCCAGGATCTGACTACTTTTCATGCCTCATTTGGAAGAGAACACCTGCACCTCGTGCATCCACAAGGGTCCTTGGCCAGCTTGGTGGATGGAATGTGAACAGAGGTGCTGATAGGCCACATGAGGCCTGGTTTATGGCAGCATCCCTGGTTATGGCAGCACTGAAGAAAGATCTTCAGTCCTTTCTTCCCCCAGATGGCAGAGAACTATTAAACGCACACTGGACTTTGCATGAACTGGCAAGAGGTTCTTATTGTCCTTAGCTGTTGAAAATCAGGGTTATCTGTGCTGTGCTAGTGCGTTGATCACCAAGATGAACACCACAGTAGCTAGGCTCTATTCATTCTCTACACTAAACCCTAACTGGTTTCTCTGTTTCCACTCTGGTTCCTACAGTTTAGTCTCCACCCAAAGGCCAAAGGGATCCTTGACAAATGAAGCAAGATCATATTGTCCCTCCGCTCAAAACCCACTATGTCTAGAAAGCAAGCCAGACTGTGGTGACTTACACGGTACCTGGGGCCGTGACACATGACACATGACAGATGTGACCACTGTGTCATCATCATTTCCCCCCTCACTCCCTCTTCTCCATTTACGCAAACTTCTCCCCACTTGCTGCCCCTCAAACACACCGCACGCTGGAACCTCAGGGCCTTTGTGCGTGCTTCTCCTGCTGGCTGCAGTGCTCTTCCCTTGATTTTCCTGTGCACTCTCCTTTGATTACTTCTCGCCTCTGCTCAGACGTCCCCTCCTCAGAAATGTCTTCCCTGACCAGCCTATCCAAAATGGCACCCCTCCATCACGCTTTAGCCCTCACCGAATTTATTTCTCCTCATGGTATTTAACACTACCTGAGATATGATATATTCCTTTACTTCTTGTCCTCCTTCCCTTCACTTTAGAAAGGTCCTTGCTTCTGCAGTGCCAGCACCTAGAACAATGTCTGACACATTGTAAGCATTTATAAAAAATATTTGCTAAATGAGCAAATGGATAAATTTAAATTTAAAGTGAGTCCAAGGCAATTCCTTAGGTCTCTTCACTCTCAAACAAATTGCCAGCTGTGAGTCTGTCCTATGGAAAACTTCTGGGACCACCTCCACCATGTTCACAGATGGGGACTTGGACCCTGGTCTGTCTAATTCCTGAGTATCCCTTCTTTCTGTTCCACTAGGCTGAACTGCTGCATTCTGTGAATCAGCAAACATTCTGTGAAGGTCCAGCAAATGTTCTGTGGAGGTCCAGATAGTGCGTGGTTTTTCTTTGTTGGCCATATGGTCTCTGTTGCAACTACTGAACTCTGCTACATAGAGATAAAGCAGTTATAGATGATATGTAAATGAATGGGCGAGGGTATGTGCCAATAACATTTTATTTACGAAACAGATGGTGGTCTAGGGTTTCCCTTGCTGGCCAATTGTTGGCTAACCCCTGTGCTAGAGGTTTTAGAAAAGGGAGGAGGCTCTTGTAGATTCCTTGTGTCATTAGTACCTCTGGGCAGAGGGCTGGCTGGCTGAATAATTAATCTACAGCCTATGCTGCATAGCATCTAAATAGGAGCACCTAAATCTTCCTGAAGATGTTTGCTTTCTGATCTCCTTTCTTTTGTTCATGTATTGCTGATTGTCTAGGCTTTGTCCTTTCTGTTTCCAGTGACTAGCTCCAAATGGCATAGTTGTATCTTTCTGTCTATCCATCTACTTACTTACCTGTCTGTCTAAAACATACTGAAATTATTGTAAAAGACTGCCAAATTTAGGGCTAATTTGCATACCAATCAAATGTAGCCTGAATTTTCAGACATTCATGCATGCAAATGTGCTAATCTGCATCCTTGCAAATGGCTTCAGATATATGCCATTGTAATCGTTGACCTTTAGTAGGAAAATGTTGCAGTGCCTGGAACCTGCTTCATTATACTGCTAGAATCATCTGGGATGATTGCCAGAATTGTGCTGAAAGATGTCCTCTTGGTACCTGTGAGCACCCAGTGTCTAGAATCCACCTGAGAGGTTGTTAAGGGCTGGATGGAGACCCACAGACTGGAGTGGGGGGTTCTGAGCCCCAAGGGACATTCTCTGGGCACTGAAATGGGCAGACAGGGCTGATACAGGCCTGGGTGGGATGGTGGTGCCTGGGCAAAGCATGAGTCAAAGCTCCTCTTGCTCATGGGTGTTGTCCACAGAGCCTACAGGAAGATTCTGGAAGCAATGTTCTAAAGAAATGCAAGGTCTGTGGCAGGGCCGACAGTATGGAGCCCAGACTTCAGTCCAAAAGGGCCCAACCAAGACAAAAAACAAGCCAAAGGGTGAGGGGTTCAAGAGTAGCTGATCCATGAGAAGCAACTATTGAGGTGATGGACCTGGATGGATTCCTGACCTGGGACTCACGCACTTCCTATGATTGTAGGAGGCTCCCACATTGCAATGAGCCCAAGAGAACAGTCAGCCTAGGCAGAACGACCACTGGGGGATGGACATTAAGAAAAGTCGCCAAGAAAAAAGGACCAAAGTTGAGATAATGAATGTGTTGAATAGGAGGTATGAATGAAAATAAAAATTAGAAAGCAAACAGGGAATGCAGTGGTTGGGGGAACAGAAGGTGAGGTGGGCGGGACAGTTCAGGGCTAATCAAAAGGATAGACAGTGAACTTGGTGCCTGTTTGTGCAGTTTCTGGCCTGTAGCTTGGGGGAAATGCTTGGAGGCTTGGCAAAAGTATAGCAGTCAGGATTGTACAGATCAAAGTGTCACCTAAAACAATACTGTTCATTTGTTTCCCTGGCGTCTATCAAAGTACCTCGCACACAGCTTCGCCATGACTCCTGATGCTAACTAGCCATTTAGGCCAAACTTCACAGGTTAAGAGCACAGCCGTTCACAAGACTGGCCTTACTTCAGACACCAGCGACAGGCTCAGGGGTTCCGTGAACATATGGTAACACATTTGGGGGTTCTCACTACCCCTTCTGGTTTGATAATTTGCTCAAATGACTCACAGAACTCAGGAAGTGCTATGCTTAGAATTACAGCTTTATTATAGCAAAAAGGATACGAATCAGAATAAGCCACAAGAAGAGATCACAGGGCAAGGTCTGGAAGGATTCCAGCTCTGGTGTTCTCTCTCCTCCCACAGAGTGTTGTCTACCAGGGAAGCTCACCCAAGCTTCAGTGTTCCAAGTTTTTATTGGGGTTTCATCATGTAGATGTGATTGATCAAATCATTGGCCATAAGGTTGAACTCAATCTTTGGTCCTCCTCTCTTCCCTGGAGGTAGGGCTGATGTCACTTGGCTCAAAGCCCCAACCCTCTATCACATGGCTGGTCTTTCTTGCATGGCCAACCCCCATCCTGAGTTATCTTGTTAACATACACTATCAAGGGATTCTGAGAGGTCTGCCATGAATAACTCAAGAAATCCCAAGAATTCACAGGCTACATCCCAAGAACCAGGGACAAAGGCCAGCCAAACTTTATTATACAATTGTCTACTGTATATATAAGATTTACATTACACAAATGCATATTATAAACAGAAAATACTCAAAAAATGTTTGTAAAATGAATGAGTGAGTGAGAGAAGGAAGGAGTGAGAAAGAATGAATGAGAACTTAACTTTAGGAGTCTAACTCATTGGCCCCACACCATCCAATATAAATTAGGACTTATTTGAAACAACACTGGCAGCCACACAAATAATACTGAATGGCTTGGCTTTGATAAGAAATTACTCACCTTTCCAGTGGTTTTTGAGTTAGCAATGTTTTGTCTTCTTGGGAGGGGAGACACAGACTCTTGTCCTTCATGGTGTTAGTATTTAAGCCCAGGGTTTCTGTAGAGCAATTAAGTTGACTCAATACATTTCCCAGCATAAATGGTATATTCTATTATTTTCTCCTGTCTGCTCCTTCCCTAAAGGCAGATAAACAAATGATAATAAAAAGCAAAATCAACATTTCCCTCTATAAGGGTAGAGCTGCCCAATTAGCCACAGATGTTAGAACCTGATCAAACAAGATTCAAGTGAACCAACAGAGAGAGAACCCAAAAGCAAGTTCTGGTGCTTTCAGTTAATCCCACCCCACAATGCCATCTTAGCAGGCTGCTCTGGGAACCCAGGCGCTCTTAGAGAAAGAAGCATGTCGCCTGGCAGGTGCCTCTGGTGTGGCCTGAGACCCGTTCTCAAGGAAACCAGGAGGGAATGATGAGCAGAGACTGTGTCAAACGACATAAGTTCTGGTTGGGGTGAGGGGGAGGCATAGCAGGGCTCAAGACTTTGGTGGAAGAGGGCTGAGATTACAGGAGGACCCTGTGCATTGTGTCACTGCAGAAACAACGGGCAATTATGTATATGAAATGGGTATCTCTGAATCCCAGAGTTTTGTCCCCTCACCCCCCGCTCTTTTCATTTTACTCTTGCTTTTGTCTCACTTTATCTCAGTAACTATAAAAGCAACAGACTTCCATTAGAAAAAAAAAAAAAAAAACCACAGCACAGAAATTTGATAATGAAGCTACACATACAAACATTCTTCTGTGAGTGAGAGATGATCTCTCTCATTTGTATACCAGCCCCACATGGCAGATTTATGCTGATAACCCCGTATTACAAATAAAGGAGAGATTGAGTGACTGGCCTAAGGCTACCTAGCTAATAGATGGTACACTTGGGCCTGAACACAGTCAAAACCCAGACTCCATCCAGAGGCCGCTTTTAATGTGTCATCTAAATCCACTCTTTTTTCTGAAGATCATCATATATACTGTTTAATACTCTCTTTTTTGGCTATTTATTTGTAAGCACCTTTCTATGCTATTGGAAGTTCTGCATCACCAGGATGTTTAACAGCAGTGTGGAGCTGCCTCCTGTGATGTCCTATCTTCCTAATGTGGGCCTCTGAGGTTGTTTCCAATTTTTCTCTAATATGAGATGCTGCTGCATTGTTTAAATTGGGATCTGTGAGTCATTGTTTGGTTTGGTTTGGTTTGATCAGAGCCAGCACAGCTGCTGACTGATGAGGGCCCAGGGACCTTTTCCAGCCTGGGGCGTTGGTGTCCAGGTGTCCCAGGCTGTGGGTGCCAACTCCCCCTGCACCATGCCCTGGAGGTCCCAGAGATTAGAGCTGGACAGCCTGCCTCTTTGATATAGAATTTTCTCATTTCATAAAGTTTCTCCAAGAAAAATGCCTTTGTTGAGCCAAATGGGGAAAGGAACTCGGTCCCGTCAAATCTCCAGGAAGCTCAGCTTAGTGCAGTGGGGGCAGTGGTTGCTCCAGCCAGAGAGCTGGGGATAGCTGATCCAGCAAGATGGGAGGTAGGGAAACTTGGAGGGCTGTGTTGGAGTTGCACAGCTGGCGTGAACAAACCAGACAAGTGAAACTAGAAGCACCCTATTTCTGACCCATAGGGGAAGACCCTGAAATTTATTGAGCACCTGCTGTATGCTGACATCATGCTCGGGACTTCACACACCTCATTTCATCCTTCTGGCGGCCTCATCTACAAGCTAGGGGTTCTTATTCCCATTCTATAAATGAGTTATTCCAGAATTGATGTTGCAGACGGGGCCCCTGCTACCTCAAGCAGCCAGAAGTGAATTGACTGGTAATGAAAACAATTTGCCCTTTTCATTCCGGCCAACCGGAGGATATGCTAAAAGGAGAGCAAAATATCATCTCAAGTCTGCGTAAATGCACTGTTCCCTGTAAACACAGCTATGCAACCTCTCAGAAGAATGTTCCAGCAGGAGGAAGGCTCAGGACTGTGATTGGATAAGAATAATATTGGGAGTGCATTCACTTCTCTGCTTCTGCCTGGGGCCAAATAGACAATGAAACTTACCTTCTTTATGTTTCATCTAATTAAACCCAAGCATTTGGCTGCCCCCTCACTGCAAAGGTGGCTGAGGGGAAACCCAGGAGGCTCTGAAAGCCTTACTTGCCTGGCTGTTGCTTGTAATTGATGTTTCCTCTTTCATCATGTTTCATTTCATTCTGAAAGCTAGCTGTGGGAACAAAATAGTCTCAGGTGTCTGGAGGCACAGGAGCCTCTTTCCCAGTGAGTCAGCCAGGCTCCTCTGGGAGGATCACTTGGGGAGGAGGAAAAAACACCACAAACCTGCAAACCTAATGCTCAAGTCAAGCCAAAATGGGAGCTGAGTTTTTTCCTTAGGACAAGGGAGGTGTACTGGGGTCACCCAACACCACCTTCAGGTAGGATAATTCACTGGCATGAGTCACAGGCGTTGGCACAGGAATGCGGTAGTACTCACAGCTATGACTGATCACAGTGGTGGAACACAATGCTAAGTCAGCAAAGGAAAAAGGTGCAGGGGTGAAGTCCAGAGGAAACCAGGGGCAAGCTCCAAAGAACTCTTCTAGCAGAGCCTCATGGGACGCGCTTCATCCCCACAGCAACAAGTTGTGACAACTCTTGTGAAATTTGTCTAACAAAGAAACTCATTAGAGACTCGGAGTCCAGGGTTTTTCTCGGGGGGTGGTCACATAGGCACTGTCTGCTTGGCAAGCAGAAAATTCCAGATTCCCAGAAAGAAAGCAGATATAAACCACACTGAGACAGCATAAACCACACTGTTTGCACAGTTTAGGTACAGTGAGTCACTCTTACCAGATCTGGGAACGGTGGCAACCCTTCCAACATCCAAGTTCCCAGATGCAAGCCCGGGGCTTACCCTGCAGCAGGTTTTTCTAGGAAGAGAAGTCTCAGGCGTGCTGTGAGAGCTCTTTTCTACACAGGAGGCCTTACCTCGGGGAACCAGGCGACATTAGGTAGCACTGCTGGGATTGTGGAATTTTGTTCTTGTGGGGCCCTAACTTCAGAGGGCCTGGTTCAACAATGGGTACTTTTTTAAGGACTTCTGGACTGCGTTCTTCCCTGTGCCAGTGTGTTCAGTGGTGCAGACTGTCTTTATAAAGCCCTAAGGCATTGTGGCATGACTTCCTCTCTTATGCAATGGTGTGTGTACTCTGGCCCAGCTACCAAGTGTTACTTCCGTGTATTTTTACAGGACTCCTGAGAATCGTTCCAAGTGAGTTCACGGGAGGCTCTGTGTGAATCAGTAAGGCACATTAATGTTGTTAAACAGGCTACGAGGTAATTTGCCTCCCATTGTCTGGCAATTTCTTTTATTATTTGGAGATGCTCTAAGCCAGTCTTGGCTGGGAATTGCAGGGTTCAATTTTATGTCCAGAGGCTTGGTCCCCAGGTTCCTGGCCTGGGAGATAATGGTAAGTGATTCATGGATTCTTGAATCTGACAAATAAATGAGCCTAGGCCCCTTATTTTACAAATATAGAAGTAAAAATATCAACAACACTACCACCAACCACCCCAACTTCCGGTTTTTATTGTGTACTTCATATTGACCCAGCACTGTGCTGTATCTTCATTCTCTCATTAAATCTTCACAGTAACTCTTCAAGGAGGGCAATGATTTAACAGATGAGGAACCTGAGGCGCAGAGAGGTTAAGTAACTTACTCAAGGTCCCCCAGCAAAGAAGTGGCAGAGCTGAGAGTGGAAAAAAGCCAATTCCAAGTACCTTTAACATTGACAGCACTGCCAGAGAGGCACACAGATTGCTTAAGATCACCCAAGGCCACAGAAAGACTCAGTGATGCAAGCAAGTGTTAAATCCAGAACTCTTGGCTCTTTCTTAAGCTTCCTTTGCTTTAACCATGTAGCCTTTTATTCAGTTGTTTGCAGTTTAGGCTATAGTTAGTACTAGCCGTAACATCAATGCTTCTGGAGCAACTCATAACAATTTTGATCAGACTCATCATCTCATACCAATTGCAGGAGCTTCCTAACAGGCCTAGCAGCCTCTAGTCTAATCCCTGAAATGTCCTTCACACTGCACCTATGAAGAACATTCTTAACCACAAATTAGAGCTATCAATTCCGTGCTAAAACCCTCCAATGGCTCCCCAGTGCCCATGGAATTTTGTGTAGACTCCTGAGGCTGGCAGGCAAAGCCAGGTACAGGCAGCCTCCAACCTTCTACTGGGCCACCTTTCAACCCACTGTGTCTTTTACAGCTCCTGTGTGGCAACCTGTGGTCTCCGGTTTCTGCACCTTCAAGAATTCTGTTAACTCTGCCTGTCATCCTGTAACTGAGCCCACTCCGTCTGCCCCTCTTGCTTGCTTGACTTTGATTCCACAGCCTTTCTTGGCTTCCTACTGTCATGGCATTTTTATTCCATGTTATAATTGTATGTTTACTTGACTACTGTCTCCACTAGATCTTGAACTCCTTGAAGGCAAGAAATAGCAGAATTTGTATCTAGAAGAAAGGATGGGAAGCTGGGCCCCTGGTAGTGAGGAAGCAGACCTGTAAAGTCAGATAGAAAGATACAAGAATGTGCCTCGTGGTTGTTGGCTGAATGAGAAAGTAAAACAAGGAATCCCAAGTAAGATAGGAATGAGTGAGATGTCCCAAAGCAGGCCTAGAGGTTACCTACCACAGTGGTCTTAAAGCAAATTTTTATTGCAGATTGTTTTCTTCAAACAGGATCGAGTTCTCCCAACACATAAAAGGAAAGCTCTAGGTAAAGGTTTATATCTCCAAGCCTTCATGACTTGGCCTAAATCTCTCCTCCTTCTTGAAGCCTCAGGTCACAGTGCAATTGTGATGGCATGGGCTCTGTAGTTAGGTTGATTGTGTCAGCAGGGCAAACTTGCTGCTATAATAAACAAGCCCTGTATCTCAGTGGCTTAACACAATGAAAATTCCCATTTATATCACCTCATTTGAAGGAGATGAGCAGGAACACTCTGCTCCATGAAGCCATTCAGGGACCCAGGTTCCTTAAGTGAAGTGGTTCCACCATTCTCTAGGACTTTGGAGTCCTCTGCTAGTTCCTCTGTGGCTGGCCAGCTGACAGGAGCAAGCGTGGAGCAGGCAAACACATTCTCAGCATCTTGGTGGAGGTCACACATGTCCCTTGTACTTACACTCCTTGCTTGAGAAGTAGTCATATGGCCCCACCTAGATGCAAGGAACTGGGTAAGGTGGCCTGGCAGTATGTCCAGGAAGAGGAGAGCACTGTGAGGTCTAGCAGGCCCTGCAGTTCTACCATCTTTGGCATGGCTATGGGATGTGTTTCTCCACTCCAGACTTCTCTGTTGTGAATGAAACCTCTCAGGATGGCTACAAGGGTTGAATGAGATGAGATATCCAAATGTCTGATACATGCTCAGCAGTCAACCAATCTTCATTCCATGTCTCCTCTTCTCCCCTAAAACAGAGGTATTGATATCATCATCTTTATATTTTCTACACTTAGAGTTGGAAAAAAGTAATGGTTAAGAGATGGACTCTGGATCCCTGCTCCCTGGGGCTGAGTCCTGGTGACATCGCATGCCAATGGTGTGAGCTTGGGAGGGCCCCTTGTGGCTCTGTGGCTCAGATACCACATCTGCCCAAAACAGAGGTAACAAATAGTACCCTTGTGGAGGGTAAGAAGTGAGTCAGTATGCTTCCAGTTCTTAGAATAGTACACAGCATATTGTAACTATGATGTGTGGGTTACCTGTTTTATTATTATATGGTTACTGCCACACAGCAGAAACTCAAAACGAATTCTTATTTAAGCACCCATTCTGTATCATGCGTGACCAGTCATGTTTTGCCATAGGTGAGGTTCACAAATCTCAAGCTTGGGGAATGTTAGTGCAGTGAATTCTCTGAGCAAACTTCATCACTGGCTTCAGCCTTGTGGTAACAAGGCCTTTCACCTGGGCTATTGCTGAATTCAGACCTGGAAGACAAACGTTCAGTTGCCAAAAGCATTGGCTTACAAACAGCTTTCAGGGAACTTTTGAGAAAAGTGTTCCTGCAGAGGGCCTAGGCTATGCAGCAAGTCTTCTGGCCCCTCCAGAGTCTATAGAGGCTTCTGTCAGCCATTTCCCAACGTCACAGTAAGAAACTTCCACAGACTCCCAAAGCAATGCTTGGTAGTGGGTGAGCTGAAAACCCTCTCTTTTCCCACCAGGCTCCTGAATGCAGTGCAACACAAAGGAAAAGACAAAATTTCCTCCCAATCAGCATCCTTTTCATTTCCTTACATTAATTCCAGGAAGCCAGTCATTACTGAGGTCTTCCAGGGTGGGTATTAGCCTGACTCCTTGCAAGACAGCTGCAATTGCTTGAATTACTATAAGAGTGCCATGGGGAGCGAGTTCCCGTGCAAGAATGACCTTGCACATGTGGAGGTCTCCTGTTTATCAGGTGGCAGGAGGGGTGTCTGTGAAGTCCTGGATACTCATTACTTATGCCAGCTTCTCTGAAGGGTCTTTACTCTGTACATACTTGCAGTAGTTCTTGGGGCAGCCTCTACCCCCTGTCTTGCTGTGGCCCCTCTAATCCTTGCGCTTAGCAATCATCACCGTTTCTCCCACTAGACTCTGTGCTCCTTGGGGGTGGTTGCTGCTGTATTCACCACGGTCTGACGGAGTATCCAGCCCAAGCAAAGGCTTAGTTGATATAGTTGATATTTACTCTTTTTTTTTTTGTTTTAGATGGAGTCTCGCTCAGTCCCCCAGGCTGGAGTGCAGTGGTGCAATCTTGGCTCCCTGCAACCTCTGCCTCCAGGGTTCAAGATATTCCCCAGCCTCAGCCTCCAGAGTAGCTTGGATTAGAGGCGTGCACCACCACACCCAGCTAATTTTTCTATTTTTAGTAGAGATGGGGTTTCACCATGTTGGCCAGGCTAGTCTCAAACTCCTAACCTCAGGTGATCTGCCCGCCTTGGCCTCCCAAAGTGTTGGAATTACAGGCATGAGCTACTGCACCCAGCCAATATTTACTCTTAAATCAATAAATGCACCATTAGGTTTATCTGCTTAACTTTCACATCTTAATCATAAGTTCAAGAGTTCAGTTTGTGGAGCAGTTGTATTTGTGCCCTGAAGTTTGGCAGCTCCACCACAAAAGCCTCCCAGTGCATATAAGCCGTGACTGTGGGTGGGTTATATAACTCTCAGGCCCCTTGTTTGTAAATGAGGGCTTTTACCACTAGGGTTGTCGTGAGGGTGAAGTGAGATTATTTATATGCTTTGCTAGAGTTTCTGTATTTCCATAGTTGTAAGGAACAACTAAAGCCAAAAAAGTTGTTGAGAAGAGTGGGTTGCTCACAGGATCAGTGGGAGGGCTGGAGAGCCAGGCCTGGAAGCTCTGTAGCTGGAGATACTACCCTAAATCACTCCCAGAGCTGGTCCTATGGGCTCCGCTGCAGCCACCACTGCCATTGACTGCACCGCTGGCACAGGACATTGCAGCTCCCCTGCTGCTGCCCCCAAACCCAATCCCAGCAGAGCTCCCTCTGCTGCTGGAGAATCCTCCTCAGCCCCATGTCTTAGCCCCAGTAGCACCTTGATCAAAGTTCCAGCATCTGATTGGCTGAGCCTTGGTCACATGTCCACTTCCAGCTGCAGAGGATGCTGGGAGAGCGGGTGTCTGGCATGTTTGGCTTCTGTAGTTATGTGTCCTCTGTTTCCCCACTCAGGATTCTGAGGCAGGAAAGTCTCCCAGGCGGGAAGAGGGCTTCTGATGCTGGGGAGCCTAAAAGGCAGATAAATGTCCAATAGAGGACATAAAGCCTTGACATTGACTAAATGGTCAATGTCAGGTAAATGTCCAGCCACTAAGAAAGAACATAGTGGCCATTCTGAAGGCTGCTGGTAGCACCCTGATGAAGGCTCAGGAATCAGTGTCCTGGTAGCCCCAGTGAGGGGATGGCAGTTTGGACCGGTTGAGTGGTGGAATGGTGGAAGTGGTGAGAAGCCTTTTGGAAGCTAGGCAATATATTACTTTTCTAGAGCTGCTGTAACAAAGTACCATGGACTGAGTGACTGAAAGAACTGAAATGTGTTATTCCATAGTTTTAGAGGTCAGAAGTCCAAGATCAAGGTGTTGGCAGAGTGGATTCCTTCTGAGGGCTTTGAAGGAAGGCTCAGTTCCAGCCTTCTCTCTCTGGCTCACAGATGGCCATCTTCTCCCCATGCCTGTTTACATCATCTTCCTCCTGTGCCTGTCTATCTCCACATTTCCCCTTTTTATCAGGGTACCAGTCATGTTGGATTAGGGCCCACTCTAGTGACCTCATTTTAATGTTATTTGCTTTGTAAAGATTGTCTCCAAATAAGGTCACATTCTGAGGTACTAGGGGTTAGGACTTCAACATATGAAGTTTGGAGGGGAACAAAATTCACTCTGTACCAGTGTCTGTCTTTGTGTCCTCTTTCTATAAAGGACACCAGTCATATTGGAGTAGGGTGGGCCTTACTCCAATATGACCTCTTCTTAATTAATTATATCTGCAATGACCGCATTTCAAATAAGGACCCATTCTGAGGTTTGGGGAGTTAGGACTTTAGTATATAAATCTGGAGGTGTGAGGTTAGATACAATTCAACCCTAACAGTCAGGGATGAGTGAGGGTGGATTAGTTGAGGAGATTGGATCAAGGGCAGGAGTTAAGAATGACTTCGTGGTTTTTGGCTGAGCAACTGGAGAATGGTGGTCCCATTCACTCAGGTAGGGAGGAACAGATAAAGGAAAGGAATTCAGGGGCAGAGGTACAGGCTGATGGGTCCCATTCCACACTGGTTTAGTAAGGGATCTGTGCCCCAACTATGTCCAGCAGGACATAAAGAGAAGTTTGTTAGAAGCTTCCGGGAAAGTTCCTCTTAGCACCAAGAGACCTATGAGAGGCCAAGCTTACTCTCTCCAGTCATGCATGAATAGAAAAGCATGTAGCCAAAACTGCTACTAGGAGCCATCCTGCAATTGTGAGTGCATGCTATCTTAGGATGAGGTCAAAATTATGGAAAGCAGAGTGAAGCAACCAGATGGCACCTGGATTCTTGGCCATTACTGAGTCACCAAATGGGCCATCCTTGAAGCTCACCACTCCTGTAAATTTGCATTTCTGTAAGTGTCCTCATTGTTCAGCTATTTTGAGTTGAGGTTTCCTGTTACTTGCAGCCAAGAGCATCCTTAAATGATACAATGCATTATCAGCTCCAGTGGATGGAAGATCTTTGAGATCCAGGGTTATGTTCCGTTTATCTCTGTGTCTAGCTCAGGGCCCAGTACTCAGCACATGTTTGTTGAATGAGTCAGTGGATGATGTAGATCAGTATCTTGCGCACTGAGGTCTGGAAACTTCATCATCGATAGAAATAGCTGTAGCTATTGATAATATATTCTATCCTCACTCCATGCTATGAGTAAGATAGTTGTGAAGCCAGAAAGAAAGAGAAAACAGAAAGAAGATAAATACCTCGCAAGCAGAGGGTGTCTCCCCTCCTCACCTCATTTCCTTCCATCAGACCATTTGCTTATGTCTGAAATCTGGGAGTCTTCTGTGATCTTCTTTCACTTTCTGCAACACCATCTGTTCTCAAACCTGGAGCCAATCACCCAGGAAGTCCTACCTATTCTACTCTCAAAATATATCTTAAATCCATCCACTTCTGTCCATTTCCATTGCTTAGTGAAGTCGACCATGATCTTTGGACCACTGCAGTGCCCCCCAAGTGTGCCTGGCTTCCTGTCTAGCTCCTCTTTCATCCACTTGCCAGAGGGATCCTCTGAAAATGCAAGCCACACCATGTCCTCCCCCTGCCAAAAACCGTCCAATACTTTCCCACTTCATCTAGAGTAGAATCCAAGTAAAAACCAGGCTAACTTCCATGACCTATCAGGCCCACATGACCTGCCCTTTCTTGCCCCTCCAACTTCATCCAGCCCACTCCTTCCCTTTCTGGTCCTGTTCCTCCCCTATTGGCCTCCTTGCAATTCCATGGCCACCCAAGCTTTCTTCTGTCCTGCTGTCTTGGCATAATTCTCCCTCTGCCTGGAACACTTTCCTACCATTTTTCTTTTCCATGTTAAATGGCAGCATGTATTGTGCATACAAAAGAGTATATAAAATACACACATATGCATTATGCCTGTGTGCCCGCACACACACACACTTTAAAGACTGAGTATAAATCTAACACTCATGTTACAATCCATGTTAAGAATAAAAGGTCCGGGGAGGCTGCAGCGGGAGGATCGCATGAGCCCAGGAGTTTGAGACCAGCCTTGGGGAACATGGCGAGACCTCCTTTGTACAAGAAACAAACAAAAAAAATTTATCCAGGCATAGTGGCACATACCTGTAGTCGTCTGTCTCAGCTACTCGGGAGGCTGAAGTACGAGGACCTCCTGACCCCAGGGGATCAAGTCTGCAGTGAGCTGTGATCATGCCACTGCACTCCAGCCTGAAAAAAAAAAAAGAAGGACCTACCAAGTGCCCCTCCCCAGTTATTTCTTCTGTCATCCCCTGAGATGACCCCTGACCTGACATTTGAAATAATTCTTTCTTTGTAGTTTTACCGTCTATATATAATTCTCCATAAAATTTTAATTTGGCATACTTTTGGGTTTTACACATGGAATCAGACTGTGTATATTTTGTTTTTGGCTGCTTTTGGTTGGTGTTATTTTTGCCAGGTTTTACCATGTGTGTTTGGACAGAGCTATATTCATTCATGTTTGTGGCTGTGATGTTTCATATGATGATGATTCTGCAATTTGTTTATCCCTGCTACCGACCATGGGCACCTGGGCTATTTCTCGTCTGGAGTTATTATGTGCAATGCTGCCATGGACATCTGAGTACATATATCCTAGGGCTCCCCGGAAACAGTTTTTCAGGGGAGTTTTCTAGAAGTGGATTTGCTGAGTTGTAGGCTACAGGCATCTTCCATTTGACTAGATGATGCCAAAGCTGTTTTCCAAGCTGGCTGTACAAGTCAAACTCCTACCAGCAGACAACGCACTGCTTGTCACTCCTCAGTCTTACCAGATCTTTTAATTTTTAGCCTATGTGGGATTGTGTAAGCTCCACTCAAGTACTGGCCACTGCTTCAAGCTCTCATTTGACCCTCACAACAGCCCTGAGAGGTCAATGTCATCATTCCCATTTTGCAGATAAGAAAACCAAGGTTCAGCTGATTTAAATCATTACCAAGTTGTTGTGCTGGGATTTGAGCCCAGGTCTGAGCGACCTGAACCTAAGCTTTTTCTGCAGTGTCATATACTGGCTCAGCTGAGGTTTGCGGGCTCACGTTGGGTAGCAACAGGGAACTCTAAGTACCTTGGGGACTGAACTCTGTTTGGAGCTTAGTGCCATGGACCTCAGTCTTTGCTGTACATCAGAATCACCTAGTCCCTGTCCCAAACACACTGAATCAGAATTGGCAGTGATGAGACTCCAGTGAATGTGAAGTTGTATTTCCTTGTGGTCTCATTTCTCTGTTGACTAATGATGTCAGGCATTCTGTCATTAGTATACCAGTCATTTGTATTTTCTCTGGAGTCTGTTCAAATTTTTGCTCATTTTTAATTGTATCATTTGCCTCCTTTTTGACATGTTAGAGTTCTTTGTATATCGTGGATAGGATTTATTTGTAGTTCTATGTGTTGCAAATATGTTATCTCAGTCTATGGGTTGTCTTTTCATTTCTGAATGACGCCTTTGGAAGAGCAGAAGATGTTAATCTTGATTATATTCAAATGAGCATTTTTTTTTCTTTTATGGCTAGTTTTTTTGTGTGTGTTGCATTTTTGCCTATTTTTTTTTTTGGTTAGGTATGCGCCCCCCCACTTTTCTTCTGAGACAGGGTGTCACTCTGTCACCCAGGCTGGAGTGCAATGGCGCAATCTTGGCTCACTGCAACCTCCGTCTCCTGGGTCCAAGAGATTCTCATGCCTCAGCCTCCGGAGTAGCTGGGATTACAGGTGCATGCCACCACACCTGGCGAATTTTTGTATTTTTAGTAGAGACAGGGTTTCACCATCTTGGCCAGACTGATCTCGAACTCCTGGCCTCAAGTGATCCACCCATCTCAGCCTCCCAGAGTGCTGGGATTACAGGCGTGGGCCTCTGCGCCCACCCGGTATGTGCCCTTTAACACACCTCCACGGCAATGCTGCGGTGCACTAGAATTGGAGAAGCCCAGCTATGAAGCTCATCATAAGCTTGGGGTCAGATCTGAGTCCAGCTCCCAGGTTTAGCACTTACCTAGCAAGTCACTCTGTCTCCCTGAGCCTCAGTTTCCCTATCTCCAAAATGAGGTAAAAAGAGGAAACATTTTGTTACAAAAAAAGTACCTTGGGATAGGCAAAGATGCAAGAAACACAAAAAAACTAGCCATAAAAGAAAAAAAAATGCTCATTTGAATATAATAAAGATTAACATCTTCTGCTCTTCCCAAAATTTGTTAGAAGAGGCCAGTGAGATAAAGCTCAAACAAATTAGCAAAGTGCTATGCATGAAAATGCTCTGTACACGCTGTTTTGTTTTGTACACTGGCTTGCTTCAAGCAGCAGGAGGGAACAGAAGGAAATAACATGGTTTGTTGTTTATTTTCAGTACATCAAGGCCTTTTACAATGAGTCATGGGAAAGAAGGCATGGACGTCCAATAGACCCAGACACTCTGACTCTGCTCTGGTCTGTGACTGTGTCCATATTCGCCATCGGTGGACTTGTGGGGACGTTAATTGTGAAGATGATTGGAAAGGTTCTTGGGAGGTCAGTAGGAGGCTGTCTCTATCTGGGGGTGCCCTCAATGTTCATAATATATCTGTATCGTTGTCAGGGTCCTGACAGGCAACAGAACTCCACTCAGGCAGTTCAACTGGAGAGATTCAAATGCCCAAAGGGGAAAGGGGAAGAAATCAGAGACCAAGGCCCAAAGATAACTGAAGCCATGGACTGCAGGCTGATGAGCAGCAGCAGAAGCGTGTAGGGACTGGGCTGTGTCAGAGCCACAGCACCCACATGGGGGAGGAGCAGGGAAGAAATGCCCTGACCCCTCCCTCCTCCCACTCTCCATCCTGCTGCAGAGGTGCACACTGGTCACACCCATGTGAAAGCCAGTAAACCAGGAAGTCATGTTGCCATCCAGGAGATGCTCCCGGGGTATAGAGCAGAGCAGGGAGGGGAGGGGAATTGATTTGGGTGTTGGGGCTAATGGAAAACACAATGCAGTGCCTTGGAAATTGTTCCACGTAAGTACATACAGATCTGCTTTTCCAGAAAATTGACTGCTTAGACAGTCTTCCACTATATGGCTGTCTCATCATTTATTTAGCCACACTCCCTGACTGAGAGACATTTAGGTCATTTCAGATCGTTTACATTACAAATAAGGAAGCAGTGAGAATCAAAAACTTCATATCAGCCTTTCCTACCCAGGCCCTCTCCAATCAGCTCACTTGACCTTGTGAGCCTCATTCCTCACTTATTTTAGACAGGAATCCTTCTCTCAGAGCAGATTGACTTATCAATGAATCCCCACAAACAATGCTTTCTCTGTATTCTTGTTCATAACAACAGCATCCTGGGAGCCAGTGAGCAGTGTGTGGAAAGAGTAGAGCTTCTCCAAGTGATGGAGGAGTCGTCACATCAATCTGATGGGGCCAGAACATTCGTGTCTTAACTTGAATCATGTGTCTTCCACTTACTAGCTGTGTGCCCTTGGCCAAATCATTTAATTTATTTGAGCCTCAATTTTCTTATCTGTAAAATAGGGATGATAGTTTCTACCTGCAGGGAACGTTACAAGAGTTAGACCAAATGAATGGAAGGAGAATGGCCATGAGTTGTAGCTGAATAAATAAAAATTCTTGTTATTGACCACACTATTTGGCATTTCCCTCATCATCACCTTGACATCACTACCTAGTAAGTACTCGACTAACCTCCTTGTTGCATTGATGTGAGTTGAAGAGGAGATTTATCAGACCCCAGAAAATCTCCTCAGACCATGGGATTACAGAAACCCTATTAAGAAAGAGCCCATTTCACAATCTGAAATGACCTAACCCTTTACATTCTTCCTCACAGCCCAACAAGGAGAAAACTAGAGTTGACGATGTTTCAAAGCAAGATTTCTAAAAGATGGGACAGGAAACCACCCTGAAAACATCCAAGTGGTGCTTATGAGGGTCTGTGATACCTGTGAGGTAGGGGAGGTGCTGACATTTTCCTTGTCCCCAAGCCCACTTTCAGAGCAGTAATTAATGGGAATTCAGGGCCTGGAAGTACAACTACTGCATGATGTAGTGAGAGATGCCATTGTCTGAGGTCCTTCAAGGTTCCAGCCACTCACACATTCTCTTGTTTAATTTTCTATCCGCTGTGGGGTCTGTAGATGGGGAATGGGAGGTCAGAGAGGTGAGGGCATCTGCACAAGCTTAGCTAGCTTGCACTGTGGCTGAGCTTAGGCTGGAATCATGATCTTTCCACTATGCCAAGCAGATCTTAGTTAGGGGCCAATTCCCAATGCTGGGAATGTACTGTAAAACCATGACTGTTTGACAACACGCTGGCACTCAGATTGGCATCACTGGCCAGTGTCCCTGAGGCATGGTCACTAAGCCTCCTGCCCAAGCCAGACCCTGCCCATGGTCCTCTTGCTTGTCCTAGTGGGATGGAGTCACTCCCCATGCCCCAGGATCTGGCCTGTGATGTCTCCTTGCTTTATACCTGACCGTGGCATTTATACCCCAAGGCTGCTCCTCAAGGAGGCTCTGAACCCAAGCAGATGGAATAGGAAAAGGAACACTGGAATCGGGTCAGAATGCCGTGGCTCAGCAAGTCCTGACTCTGCTGTGTATCAGGTGTGTTACAAGGGACTTTGACACCTCACTTCTCAGCCAGCATTATTCTTACCTATAAAATGAAGGCAATGAAAGTAGCTTTACTACCCTCACTGGCATGGCAACAAAAAAAAAAAAAAAAAAAAGGAAAAGAAAAGCAAAAGAGAAAACAACTTTGAAAATACCTTCAATCTCTAAGTAATGGAGGAGTCATAAAGAAGTGAGGATGCAGAAAAAGATCAGATCAAAGGTTGTGTTGGTTGTTATGCCCCAAGCAGCTGCCAGTTTCCTTTTCATCATTATGAGAGTAAAAGTTGATTTGGGCTGAAGTTTCAGCTTGAAGAGCAACTCTGCTGGGGAGAAAAGGAGCAAAAATTGAAAAAGAAAGCTACCATCTATTGACCTCCTGCCTTGTCCTTGACATCCCATATATGATTTACTTCTTAAAACTCCATGTTTGCATCATTACCTGCACTTTTCAAATGATGAGTCCAAGACCCAGTGGGCAATTGGACCAAGGTTACAAAATGGAGTTGAACTGAAGTTCAGATCTGCATGTGTTTGACCACAGGCCAACACTCTTCCTGTGACATGATGCTATTTGAAACGCCTTCCTGATGCTCTGTTATTCCTCTCCCATGGGGATTCTCAGGGAGGGAGAGGAAACTGCAATGGCAGCCTGGGAGGCCCAGTGGAAGGTGCTCAAAGGTATAGCTGGGGGAGACATTCCAGGGAAGTGGGGAAGAGTTCCGATGGGGCTGGTCACTGGCTGCTCCAGCAGTGGGGCTGTTCCTAGCTAGGGAATGTTGAGCTCGTTTGTGACTTGGGTGACAAAGGAGGGCAGGGAAGCAAAGGGGGCCAGGAAGAGTCTCTGGAGATGGGCCATACCACATGACCTGGGCCTCACACAGATGCAGGTTCCTCACCTCTTGGAGTCTCTGGCTGAGGGAATTCTCAGCGATCAAGAATTCTGGTTGAAGCTCAGTGACCCATTTAGCATCCTCTGTCCTCTGCTTGCATGACCATAGTGACAGGACCCTCCTTCCCTCATGAGACAGGACAGTGACTATGTTTGGTGCACAAACACTAGCTACAGGCCCAGCTTCAAGTCTGGGCTCTGATACACACAGCTATGTGTTTCTTAAACTCTTTGATCTTTACTTAGTTCACGATGATATGAAGATAAAGAATGGCCATGTCAGAGGGTTGTTGTGAAGATTAAATGAAATGGTGGATGTGAAGTGTTCATCCCTGCAGTTGACCCAGACTCTTCGCCCAGCCTTTGTTCACTAGTGTCATCATCATCAACATCATCATCATCTTCACCATCACCAACTTCATTGGCTTTATTTGAGACGGGTCATTCCATCACTTGACAAAGTCAATTGTGCATCTGTTCTTTCAATTGCACTGAAATGATTCTTCTTACACATATCATTGGATCTGGTTCTTCCGTCTGGAGCAAAGCAGAAAAAACATATAAGAAACTATAGGAAAACACACATGGGCTTTGAAATCTGATCCTGGGCCAGACTCTTGGACAAGCCACGTAACCATATTCATCTATCCAAACAAACATTTTTGAGCACCTACAAGGAGTAAGGTACTGTTTTTGGCACTGGGGCTTCAGTGAACAAGAAAGACACAACATCTGGGGCTTAAGGTGATGCTTGGGCAAAGGAGGCAGCCCCTGAGTAATTCATTATGTAAGTCTTTATGATTCTGAGCAGTGCTGTGCATGGATGGTAGAGATACAAGAGGCAGCTGCTATGCCCTTTAATTTTTAAATCTGTAAAGTGCAGATAAACAAACCCACCTGAGGGAGCAGCTATGAGGGTGGAACGAGATCAAATTTACAGTGTCTCATGTCACTAAGGAGGCTTTTTGAATGCCTGTGACAGGAACCCAAAGCAAACTGGCTGAAGCCCAAAAGGGAATTACTTGGCTCACAATAACTAAAATATAACTTGGTTGAATCCAGTGGCTCAGATGATAGCTTTTAAAAAATCCAAATCTGTCTCCACCTCTCAGCTCACCTTGCTTTGTGTTGGCTCCATTGTCAGGCAATCTCTCCCGTGGAGGTATAAGATGGGCCCAGCTTAGTGGAAATTCTCCTTCCAATAGTTGTGATTAAAGTCCCAGGCATGAATCTCTTTGACTTGAGCGAGGTTGCATGCGTTCAAGGGTTCTCAACCAGAGGGCAATGTTGCCTCATCAGGGGACATTTGACAATGCCAGGAGATGTTTCTGGTTTTCATAACTCAAGGGTGCTACTAGCATCTAGGAGAAGCCAGGGATGCCTCTAAATATCCTACAATGCACGGGACAACCCCCACAGCAAAGAATTTTCCAGTTCCAAATGTGAATAGTGCCAAGGTTAGAAAATCCTGGCAAATAACATTCTAACACTCTGGATTAAGTGCTTTTAAAAAAGCACATCTTAAATGCCTTGAGAATGATGAGTGATTTTATGTTGACTGGCCAGGCCTGTACCACGCATCCACTCCTGAAGCCATGGTTAGGTGGAGACAGGCAGGAAGGTTTCTTGGTGGAAATTTGAGGAACTCCTCCCAGGAGAAGGATGGAGGTTTGGTGAGCACAAACAACAGGCATCCCATACATCACTCCAGGGAAATAGCAGGTTCTCAAAAGGACTATTTTTGCTTTCATCTTTTTCTACTTCAACCCTTTAAAAGGCATCTGTATTTTATAGTAGTAGAAAATAACTGTGTCTCTCTAGGTGCCTGCTGGAGGAGCCTGCAGTGTATGTGGCAAGCATGCATTGGTTAGCCCAGGCTGCCATATCAGAATACCACAGATGGAGTGGCTTCAGCAAACAGACATTCATTTTCTCACAGTTCTGGAGGCTGGAAGGCCAAGATCAAAGTGTCAGCAGGCCTTTTCCTCCTGAGGCTTCTCTCCATGGCTTGCAGATGGCTGCTTTCTCGCTGTGTGCTCCCTGTGTGTGCGCATCCCTGGTGTCCCTTCCTCTTCTTACAAGGACACCAATCATCCCACATTAGGGCCGCTTCCTTGTGACCTCATTTTAGTTTAATTATCTCTTTAAAGGCCCTGTCCCCAAAAGCAGTCACATTAGGGGTTAGGGCTTTAACAGGTGAGCCTTAAAAAAATCCAAATCTCTCTCTTTCTCCACCTCTCAGCTCAGCTTGTTTTTTGTTGGCTTCATTGTCAGGCAGTTTCTTCTGTGGAGGTGCAAGATGGCCCCAGCTTGATGGAAATTCTCCTTCCAATCATTGTAGTTAAAGTCCCAGGCATGAATCTCCTTGGCCCGAGCGAGCTTACATGCGTTCAAGGGTTCTCAACCAGGGGGCAGGAACATAGTTTAGTCCATGACTGAGCAACACACCGTGCTGCTGACAACCTCTTCTTTCAGGCTAGAATTGTCTCAGAAAGTCAATTGCCCAGAAGCAGAGCCTGAGGCAGGGATTGGGATGCACACATGGCTTGTGGAGGAAGGGCTCTTCAGGAGTAATCTTTAAGGTGGGGAAAGCAGAAAGCAGCAGGGGAAGGAGCCAGGCAAGGCTGCACTCCCCGGTCAAGTTTAGCCTCACTTGGGGGAGCTCTGGGGCATAATCACACCACAGAGTCACCCAACTTGAAGTAAGGGGGCTGCACCCACCCCTACCACTCATCTGTCACTCGCTGCAGGCAGCACTGGGAGAGGGGGATCCACCTTCAGAGCCAATGTCAATCTTCTGGAGAAGAGTCAACCCTGAGCCTTTAGAAGCCAGCATTCATTGAGCTGGGGGAATCCCTGAGGGGATAGGGAGATACTAGCCAGCCAGGAAACCTGATCCTCAACCCTGCTTCTCCCAGCCTTAGAAGACTTGACTAGTCTTCTAAGCATAGTGAGAATGGCAAGAACTCTGGAAGAAGGAAACTTGGGTTCATGATGGGACATAAGGAGAAAGCCTGGGCATGGTAGATAAGACCAGAAGACTTCGGGACGGCAGGGTTCCAAAGTGTAAAACAAAGAGTCAACACATCCAAAACAAGAGGCTTCAATGGTACAAGCTGTCCCTGCATCACTGGTTTATTTTATTATGGACACAACCCCTTTGGTATTACAGACGCATGAGCCGGGAAAGCAGGGTTAGAAATCATAAGAAATCTTCACCCCCATCCCCCACTGCCTAGGACATATCTACCAGAACTAAATATTAGCCTTCTCTGAGCTCACACAGGACTTTCAGTTCCCTGTGTTACATCACTTGGCATTTTGGGTTGTACTCATTTCATTATGTTCCCGTCTCTTCCCTGATAAGGGAGCCCTTCGACGTAAGAACCATATGTATTTATGGCCTCTAGCACCCAACACAGCAGCTTGTACACAGCAGGCAAGCAGTAGACATTTGTTGGATAAATGGAAGGATGGGTGGAAAATGCTCGATGCTTGAATATTTCTATCACATCTCCCCAGTGTGGCCATCCTTGCTTGCATCTAAGCATCCTTGTATGCTTGCACACTTTCCGTTCCCTCATCCGATTATTTACTCACCACATATCTGTTGAGTACTTTCTATGTGCCAAGCACTCAGGCATGAGCAAAGCTGCCAAAGTCCCTGTCCTCCTGAAGCATGCAGCCAAGCGGGGAGCACAGCCAAGTAACAAGCATGCAGACTGTGCCATTCGGCCTGTGACAAGGACCAATGCAGAAAACAGAGCAGCTCAAGGAGGTCAGAAGATGCTGGGGAGGGTGAAGAGCTCACCACTTTGTTCAGAGGATTCTCTAAAATGGTGACCTGTGCAGGGAGCACTGAAGGAAGCAAGGGAGTGAGCCACGCTCATCCCTGGGAAATAGCTCTCCAAGCAGAGGAGGCAGGAGGTGCAAAAGCCCAGGGGCAAGAAGAGGCTCCACTTCTTTGAAGATGAGAGTGGAGGTCAGTGTAGAGATAATCATAGGAGGCTAGATGGGATATTTGGAGTCAGATCCTGAGGACTTTGCAGGCCAGGGTTGAGACTCTTCCTCTGAGCAAAATGGGAAGTCACTGGAACGTTTTAAGAACTGATCTGACTTGCATTTGGAAAGGTGTGCTGTTATCAGGGGGTCTCAGAGCCTGGTTGGGAGAACCTTGCAATAGCGCAGGTGAGAGAGGACATGGTTTGCACCAGGGTTGGAAAACAAGGGAAGGCAGGTGTCTGGGCACAGATGCAGGTGCAGAAATACAAGCAGAGGGCATGTGGGAAGGGTCTCTTGGGATTGCCTCTGTGTTCTCAGTGAAAAAGAAAGCATGGTCATCAGCTGAGAATGATAAAAAGGGGATTTGAAGAGAGAGAGAAAACATATGAAATAGTCCTCTAGGAGAAAAGGGTGTTGGATGGACCAGGAATCTGTAGACTCAGTGCAGGGGAGCCTTAACCCTTCTTGAGGTTGGTGGTCATGAATTTCAGGTGAGAAAGGAGAACACAGCCATATGTTTTTCTCCAGCCAAGCTGAGCTTTGTAGATGCCCAGTAGACAGAGATTTAACCAGCTGGGGTTTTGCCAGGCATATGTAATGAAAGGGGGTGGATGGGCATATAAATGTTTAAAGGGAGGAGCCAAGGAATTCAAGCTGGGTATGCAGGAACGGATGAACATGAGGAGGGTGAGGGATGTGGAAACAAGGCATGATCTTGGCTTATAGGCCCAGTCAGGCTGAAGATTTACTGGAAAGGTCTGTGGAGAGATACATTATTTCCATAGGTTCTCTGGTCTACTAGGGTTTAATGAAAAGTACTTTCCAAATTCAAACTGAAATAGAATTCCCTATGTCTTCCCCCAATCCGTCCTGGTGCTCTGCACCAAGTTAAAGCATGGCATGAAGGAAGGTGGCTCTCCTGCTTTCTCTGACCTCTTGTCCAGGCGAAATGTCTCCAGCCCCTTTGACACTTCTGAAGGGACATGCCCTCCAATCTCCTCATCACCCTACCATGCTTCCTTGTATTTGGTCTTTTTTTCCCCTTGAGAGCTGATGACTTTCTGGGTTTCATGGGGAAGATTCTACACTATTGGAGAAGCTAAAAACAATGAATCAGGCATCCTAGGTGGAGTTCTGGGGACACTGGAGTTCTGCTTTCAGAATTGATCTCCCTTGTTTATGTTGCTGTTCATCCACAGGAAACAAATGGAAACAACGATTAAAGTCCTGCTCTGAAGCCCAGTGAGTCAGCTTTGCAAAGGATTTGCACACATTTCCATCCTCACTGCAATGCTGTCAGGCTGAGGGTTATTTTGGGAAGGAATATATTAATATGATAAACTTGCCCAGAGAGTGTGCAGTCCCGTTTGCACATGTTTCAAGTCAGACTTTCATATAATTTTAACATTCTCACAAACCTTTCATGCAATTTTAAAATTAGCACAAAATACACCATCATGTCCAAAGTAAGGGTTCAGACCAAAGCTTTTGGAGGCATCCTTGGCTCCTCTATGCCTCTCCACCTCTGTCCAGTCCATCAGCAAATCCCACCAACTCACTCTTCAAAATATGCTAGGATCTGACCACTTCTCACTAAGTGCACTGCTCCCAGCCTGGTCCAAATCATTACCAGTGGTTGACTCACCTGTTGTGGTAGCTCCCCAGCTGGTCTCCCTGCTTTCACACTTGTCCCCTGCAGTCCAGGAGCAACAGAGAAGACAAGATGGAGTGATCTTGTTCAAGTATTAGCCGGTGTCATTCCTCTCCTTGGAATCTCCCAGTGGCTGCTATCTCCCCCAGGGGGGAAACCCTAGTTCTTATGGTGGCATAGAAGACTCTCTGAGTTCTTCTTTTCTCTTCTCAACTTTCACTTTCTACTGCTTGCTCCCTGGCTCCCTACTGCCTCCAGCCAGGCTGGCCTCACTGATGTTTCTTTCTTTCTTTTTCTTTTCTTTTTTTTTCAAGACGGAGTCTTGCTCTGTCACCCAGGTTGGAGTGCAGTGGCATGATCTTGGCTCACTGCAATCTCTGCCTCCTGGGTTCAAGCAATTCTCCTGCCCCATTCTCCCGAGAAGCTGGTTTAGAGAAAAAAACTTATATTTTAATAAAATGAGTATAATAGCATCTGCCATAACTGAGTCCCATAATTTATGACAAGAGGCAATGTTAGCTGGTGGGAAAAGCGCAAGTTCTAAGATCAGAGACCCACTGGGGCTCTATTGGGCAAAATAATTTTTTAACCACAATTTACAAAACAATTTAATATCTGTTAACTCATTGAGTCTATAGGAAAAAAAATAAGCTGTAAAGGGCTAAGATGTTTCCCCAACTCCTTGACTCACTGACTATATGACCTAAAACAAGTTTCTAGGCCGGACGCAGTGGCTCACGCCTGTAATCCCAGCACTTTGGGAGGCCGAGGCAGGCAGATCACCTGAGGTCAGAAGTTTGAGACCATCCTGGCCAACATGGTGAAACCCCGTCTCTACTAAAAATACAAAAATTAGCTGGGTGTGGTGGTGCATGCCTGTAATCCCAGCTACCCAGGAAGCTGAGGGAGGAGAATCACTTGAACCTGGGAAGTGGAAACTGCAGTGAGCAGAGATTGTGCCAATCCACTCCAGCCTGGGTGATAGAGCAAGACTCTGTCTCAAAAATAAAAATTAAAAATAAAACAAGTTTCTAGCTTGCCAGCAACCTAGTTAACTTGTTTATAAAATAAAGATTATAAGAGTACCTATCTCTTTGGGTCATTCTGAGGATTAAATGAGCTACTAATGCAAAGTACTTAAAGCAGGGTCTATCCTATAGCAAGAGTTCAATAAATGTGGGCTTTTAGGATCATTGTGCAAAAGCGAGGAAAAGAAAACACAGAGAAATGAAGTTCAAAGTCTCCTAGCTCCTGAAGGATAGAGCTGGTGAAGGAATCCAGGTCCCCAGGCCTCCAAACAAGTCAGGTATTTGAACCATGAGGTCTTAGGCATGTGTTTATAAAAGTGATGGCAGTCCTGACACAGAGCTGTTAATAATAATTATTGCCATGGAAATTTCCCTAATCTTGTTTGAGAGGATTAGTCCAGCCATTCACTTAGTACTGTAGTTCATCAAATCTAAGATGCCATTGGGTCTAAGGAGTATTGTTATTTTATGAGCCACTGGAAAGGAAAGGAAATAAGGAAGAAAGGGAGGGAGGGAGGGAAGGAGCCAACTAAAGTTGTAGAACGCTATGCTGGTTGTCAAGCTGTTGTCTCCCAGCTCCACACTTACCCTTCTGGGCTCTCTCTCTCTGATGCTGGGGCTGGGGCCTGCACCACCATTTGTCCTTTGCCAATAGGGGCACTAGAGGAGAGAGAAGAGACTAGCTTTTTCATGTTTGTCTGAGTTTCCTGCCAGTCCCAGTGATGACATTGGCAGTTGATTCCAGCTTCCAACTTTTGTCCATTTCCAGAACCAGAATCATATTGCTCCTCAGAGGAAACAGTCCAGTGGACAGTGCCCACTCTCAAAGGTCTTCGGGGCCCTCCTCCAGGCCCCTGAGGTGTCAGCACCACATGGGAAACACCCCTTCTTCAGAGGTCTTCCTTTTTGACATCTCAGTTCTCCAATATCCGCTTAACCAATTCCCTATGTTAAATTCTCTCCATTAAAATACCTAGAGTGGTTTCCATTTTCCTGCCTGGACCCTGACTCACGAATTGTAAGATGACCACTGACTTCAGAAATGTTAAATGATAGTCTTAGAATTAAAGCAATAAAATACTACCACAGAGAATTCATAGATGTCAAGGCTGATGGTGCCTTTGGAAGTGACCTAGTAGACCCCAGGGCTGAACCCAGTCACACAGCCAGAGGTGGCAAGGCCAGTGCTCCCTGCACTGTGCCTGAGTCTTGCTCTACTCACCCTTCAGAAGGGCCTGGCTCCTGCTCCTGGGATGGACAGTTCAGTGACATGCCTCATGGTTAGACTTCTTCATCAAATCTTTCCTTTCTTTCCAGGAAGCACACTTTGCTGGCCAATAATGGGTTTGCAATTTCTGCTGCATTGCTGATGGCCTGCTCGCTCCAGGCAGGAGCCTTTGAAATGCTCATCGTGGGACGCTTCATCATGGGCATAGATGGAGGTGAGAGTTCACCATGACGGGGAGGGAACAGTAACATACTCCTTGGGGGTGTCCCAAAATGTGAGAGGTGTTTGGGGCTGTCACATGACTGGGGCTCTCTGCTGGCATTGACTTGGCAGGGACCAAGGATGCTGGAACTCTGCATAAAGTGGGACAGTCCTGTGGGATGAACCATCCCATTCATGATGCTCTAGCCCCTAATTGAGGAATGCTGGGCAGGGTCCGCAGTCTACCCCAAAGACCTTGATGGTCTTCAGCATGTCATGCCTTCTGTTTGGTCACCTTCATCATAATGTTAATATTCCAAGGTTATTTGTGGTTTTCATGGGGCTTTTATGAGGATGGGGTTTCTTCTCTGGGCCTCTGACTCATTCGTTGTTTCATTTACTCGCCAGGCATTTGTAGAGCACCTGCGAGGGCTGGCACACTATAGGATGGAGACACAATGATTAACAAGACCCTGTCCCTGGAGCTTACATTCTAGTGGGCAGACAGATACATAAGGTAGATAGTAGCATGTCCTAGGAAGAAAACAAAGCAGGACAGGAGGGTGGTGAGGGCTGTTTTAGAAAGGCCAATCAGGGAAGACTGCTTAGAGAAGGAAACCTGAGCAGAGACCAGAGGAGCCAAGGGTGAGAACTGTTCCCAGCAGAGAGAAGAGTATTATGTCTCAGAGGCGGAAGGAGGCATGGCACGTCTGGGAAAGAGCAAGGAGATGTGTGGGTGCTGATGACGCCAAAGAGGAGCTGGGGCCAGATCACATAAGACCTTGTAGGCCACGGCGAGGACTGTGGGCCTGTGCCAAGTATGCAGGGAGGGTTGAGATGAATGTGACATGGACTGGTTTGTTCCAGTAATGGAGTATGAGGGGAAGCCAGGAGTGGAATCAGAGGAGCCAGCTGTTCAGGGGAAGGGACTGGGCTAGGCGGGGAGCTGCAGAGAAGGGGACAGATCCTGGCTATGGGAGTGAGAGTAGGAGACTCAAGATATATTGTCAGACAAACTCTGCTCTCTTTCTAAATAGGCAAATCCATAAAGTATCACTTTTAGGCATTTGTGGAAAGATTGCAAGCCTTAGGATTAGAAATCCCTGAGTTTGGATCTCAGTTCCGCTGCAAGTTACTTAATGGCTCTGAGCCTTGGTTTTCCCATTTGTAAAATGGTGGTAATAATACCTACTTCAAAAGGCTATAATAAGGCTGAACGGAAACACACACACACTCTCTCTCTCTCTCTGTCTCTCTCACACACACACATATACACATATGTACTGCCTGGAACCTAGCATGAGCTTCTTAAAGGCTAATTCCCTTCCTTGTCGATGTCTTAAAAGCTGAGGGTACCAGGTTGTTCAGCTGAGTGAGATGAACAATAAAAATGTCTCAGGGAGAGGTGAGCAGGAGAGTGGGGGCCTGGAAGTAAGGTTGAGAAGAGGAGGCTTCACTTACTTTTGTTGCCCTGCTGGAGGGGAATAATCTAGGCCTCTCTAATAGTCCAAACTCAAGATGAAATGACTCCTCAATCATTTGTCTATTCATTTGTCTATACTACTTGAATAGACTCCTTCTATTGATGGCTATTGAGAGTTTATCCGTAAGAATAATGGCTGGTGTCTATGTAATGTTTTATAACTGACCAACTGTGTTCATGCTTTTCATCTTTTTTGATCTCCTCCTGTAATGAAAGACTGTTTTTTCATGTTCATTTTACAAATGGGGGCCCTAATGCTCAGAAAGCTGGAGCAGGAAAGTGGTTAAGGGTGAAGACTATGGAGTCAGACTGCCTGAATGCTCTCACTTGCTTCCATTAATTTCATTAATTTATCTGTATAGGTTAGGTTTGATGCATTTAAAAACCCCGAAAGTTAAGCCATGATGGCACCACTGCATTTTAGCCTTGGCTACAGAGCGAAACCCTGTCTCTTAAAAAACAAAACAAAACTTAATGGCTTCAAATAGTAACCATTTTCCTGTGCTTTCACTTCTGTGGGTCGGCTGGGCAGTTCTGCTCTGGGCCAGCTCTGCCAATCTCTGCTGGGCCTTCTCATGTGTCTGTGGTGGCTTCAGGTTGGTCAGTGGCTGGATGACCTGGGATGGTCTCACGCCTGTGTTTGGGTGTTAGCAGGTGGCCTGGTCTCAGGGGCTGTCAGTGGGCCAGCTCATTTCTTGGCTTCCCACCCTGGGCCAGGGGGGCCTGGGCTGCCTCGCATAAAGTTCTTGGGCTTCCAACAGCAGCCAAAGGAGAAAGTCCCAATGTGCACAATGTGCAAGCACTTTGCATGCACGTTTGCTGGTGTCCCTTTGGCCCAAGCAAGTCCCATGGCCACGTGCAGAATAAATGTCAGACAGGACTAACTCCCCAAGGATGTCGATCCAGGGAGGGGGTACAAATCAGGGACCACTGCAGGAACCATTGACCTCACAGTCTTGGCCTCTTTCCCACCTGGCGTGGCAACTTAGCAGTAAGGCCTCCCTTGTTGGGTGATGTGAAAATTAAATGGGCCGGGCACGGTGGCTCACACCTGTAATCCCAGCACTTTGGGAGGCCGAGGCGGGCGGATCACCTGAGGTCAGGAGTTTGAGAGCAGCCTGACCAACATGGAGAAACCCTGTCTCTACTGAAAATACAAAATTAGCTGGGCATGGTGGCATATACCTGTAATCCCAGCTACTCGGGAGGCTGAGGTGGGAGAACCACTTGAACTGAGGAGATGGAGGTTGCGGTGAGCCGAGATCACCCATTGCACTCCAGTCTGGGCAACAATAGCAAAACTCGATCTCAGAAGTAAATACATAAATAAATAAATAAATAAATAAAATAAACGATGTTCTACGTATGTGAAGTACTTAGTGTAGTTCCAGGCACTTAGTGCCCCACTCCAGGAATGCTGATGGTATTATTGTCATTGTTGTTATTTGTGTTCTTAATTAATAAAGTACAGATCTAGGATTTGGGTTTCAGAGGCCCTGCCTGCTTTGGAGAAAGGCTGGATGAGGTTGCAGTGGATCTTCTGGGAAGTCCTTTCCTAGTGGAGGCAACTGAGATTCTCTGTTTGGCAGTTTTATATTTTATCCATTATCCCCTTTCTTGTTGCTTTGACTAATCTGGGGAGTTGACCCTTCGAACATATAACTAATTGATCTCTGAATTTCCTAAACTAAAAATAAGCTGCATTCCAAGATGGACCTTTTACAAAACCACAGAGATAGAACAAATGTCTTTTAGACCCTTTTTCCTATGAGCTTTCAAAAAGAAGCAGGAAAGAAAGAAGAACAAGAAGGAAAGAAAAAACTTCGGTCTTTCTGACTTGTGGCACGTGGCCTGTTGGAGTCACGCCAGGACTTGGAGACTTCATGTCATGTATTCTCACCAACCCTCTCAAAGCAGAGAGAAGAACTCGAGGGCACTTAAGGTGAGACAATTGGTCAGAAAGAAAGGAATATTGCTGCTATTACCTGAACTGGCCGATCTGTTTGTAATAAAGAATTTAAAGCCGGTCCGGGCGCAGTGGCTCATGCCTGTAATCCTAACACTTTGGGAGGCCAAGGCAGGCGGATCATCTGAGGTCGGGAGTTCGAGACCAGCTGACCAACATGGAGAAACCCGTCTCTACTAAAAATACAAAAATTAGCTGGGCGTGGTGGCGCATGCCTGTAATCCCAGCTACTCAGGAGGCTGAGGCAGGAGAATCACTTGAACCCGGGAGGTGGAAGTTGTGGTGAGCCGAGATCAAGCCATTGTGCTCCAGCCTGGGAAACAAGAGTGAAACCCCATCTTGAAAAAAAAAAAAAAAAAGAATTTAAAGCCAAATGATAAACCTGAAGGATTTTGAGATGATAGAAGGCTCTAAGACTTGCTAATCCAGCCAGGTTCTCCCGGAGTATTTGAAACCATAATAGGACAACAGGGCATCTTCCTGGAGTGTTCTTCATCTAGAAGGTTTAGAGAAAAAAACTATTATATTTTTATAAAATGAGTATAATAGCATCTGCCATAACTGAGTCCTGTAATTTATGACAAGAGGCAATGTTAGCTGGTGGGAAAAGCGCAAGTTCTAAGATCAGAGACCCACTGGGGCTCTATTGGGCAAAATAATTTTTTTAAACATCTCTGGACATTACTTGGTGATTTAGGCAAGTTACTCAACTTTTCTGTGCCTCAGTTTACTAATCTTTAGAAGAGAAATAGTAATAGTATATTTAATTCAGAAGACTATTGTTAAAAGTAAATACGTTAATACATATAAAGAGATGAGAAGGATTCCTGTTACTTGGTAGCCACTATGTGTATTGGCTATTATCGTTGTGACCACCATCACCACCATCACCATCACCACCACCACCACACCATCACTATCACCACCATCGCCACCATCACTATCATCACCATTACTACTACCACCACAATCACCATCATCATTGCTACAACCATCATCACCATCAGCACCACCACCATCACCATCATCACCATTACTACTACCACCACAATCACCATCATCATTGCTACAACCATCATCACCATCAGCACCACCACCATCACCATCACTATCATCACCATTACTACTACCACCACAATCACCATCATCATTGCTAAAACCATTATCACCATCAGCACCACCACCATCACCATCATTACCATCACCAGCACCACCACCACCACCATCACTACCATCATCATCACCATCACCATCATCATCACTATTGCTACTGCCATCAACATTACCATCATCATCACCACCATCACCATCATCACCATCATGACCATCATTACTACCACCACCACTATCACCATCATCATCATTGCCACAACCATCATCACAGTCATCACCACCACCATCATCATCATCACCATCATGACCATCACTGCCACCACCACCATCACTACCATTACCACCACCATCATCACCGTCACCATCGCCATCATTACCATCACTACCACCACCACCATCACCATTACTACCATCACCACTACCATCATCATCACCATCATGACCATCACTATCACCACCACCATCACTACCATCACGACCACCGTTATCACCATCACCGTCATTATCACCATCAATACCATCACCTCCACCAACACCATCAGCTGTGTCCTGTCCTCTGAAATGCACCTCCAGTCATACTTTAGTATTAAATTTATAAAGTTCATGGGAAAGCTTTGGCAATTTGTGCTAAGTGCTGGGAAAAATGCCGTGGCTACAGTGCTATTTAATGTCCAGGGCAAAGCAGAGCCAAGAGAGGCATTGTAACCAGAGTGCGGCTCCCCCAGGGAAGACACCTCTCTAACTGCTGCTATGCTTTCTCTTTACAGGCGTCGCCCTCAGTGTGCTCCCCATGTACCTAAGTGAGATCTCACCCAAGGAGATCCGTGGCTCTCTGGGGCAGGTGACTGCCATCTTTATCTGCCTTGGCGTGTTCACTGGGCAGCTTCTGGGCCTGCCCGAGCTGCTGGGAAAGGTGAGTGTGGCTCCCTGGTCAACCGCATCTGCTCTCACCTCATGTTACCACTGCAGGAAGGAGCCTTTTCTCCAAAAGCTGGTCCCTGTATTTTGCAATTTCTGGTATTCAAGCTTCTTACTTATTATTGGAGAAAAGTTGTGGAGTTCCTTTGAGTTTATTTTTTTAAGGACATAAAGAATACATAACAAATTGAAACCTTATAGAATGTTTAAGTTCACCCACCCAGTAATTATCATTAATAGCTCAATTTGTGTTTGTTTAGGCATCTTCTGTGCTTTAAAAACCTATATAAACATATATAGTTTATTGTGGCTTTGATGGAATTATGCCATACACATTGTTCTACAACCTGGTGTTTTCATTTAATATATTTTGGGCATCTTTTCAAGACGTTAGCTTAGCTCTACCTCATTCTTTAGTCTCTTTTTTCCTGAATAGATAAGTAAGTAGAGTCTTCCGGTTTTGGCTTACTGTTTTGGGAGCAGGTGGGCCTGAATTTGAATCCCAGTTCGATGATTTACTTGCTGTGTGGCCTTGGCAGGGAGAAAAGAAACATTTCACTCAGGTTGAATGGGGTGGGGTAAAATCAAGGAAGGCTTTTTAGAAGAGGTGGCCTCTAAATGGACTCCTGAAGGGTAAGCAGGAGTTAGGTAGGTGATGATGGGGATTGGGAGAGAGGATATACCAGAGAAAGGAAATCAGTAAAGAAAAGGCTCAAGATGGGGCACAGCCCTGGGAAAGAACTCAGATGGCTGTGGGGCTGAGGAGAAAGCAGGCATGGGGAGGGTGAGAGATGAAGCGTCTGTTCACTGAGCCACCACAGACTTCACCCTGGGGGAATAGGAAGCCCTGGGTGGCACTGGAGCTGGAGGGTGACATGGCCAGATCAGTGTTAGAAGGTGGCTCTGGGGTGGAGGCGGTGGGTGTAGACTAGAGTGGGAAGGGTGGGGAGGAGAGAGGCAGAGGGCTGCTGCTATTGGTACACATGGTAAGGGAAGGATGCAGCTGCGACTGAGGTGGTAGACATGGGGATAAAGAGGCCACTGGACTTGCTAGGATTCCTCCCAGGGGATGCCTCCCAGGGATGCAGGGGCGCTGCCTTCCCACTCACACAGGCAGGGCAGGAGGGCAGGCAGAGATTAAACCACTAATGATGGTTGAATGCCCACTTCATGCCAGACTGTTCTAGGCACGAACAGTGCACAACAGACAAACAGCTCCCTGTGGAGCTGAATTCTAGCAGCAGGGGGCAAACATAACAAATTCGCACGTCCTAGAGCAGTTATGTAAAAGACTCGTTTGTTATGCTGCTCAAATCCTAACAGCTACTTTGTGAGTAGCTCAGATATGCAGCCTTGGATGCAAGCAGAGAGAGGTAAGGGACAGAGCTCTCACAAACAAGGGCATATTGGTGCTGAAAGCAGAACCCGAGTCTGTGTGCTTTCAAAGCCACGTATGGGTTGTGTCTTATACATCCAAGGATGGATCACACTGGTGTTTCTGGGAATGTGGGCGCTCTGGAGAGAAGGGGCTAATTCTGTCCACAGGGTCCTTTCTGTCCCAGCTACTGAGCCTCACTGACTCTAGGGCCAGCTCCTTTCTCATTCAGTGGAAGGTTTTATAAGTGGAGGAATCACTGTATTCCATTTTTAAAGCAAATTTTAAATGTTTTGAACATTTTTATTGTAAAATCCACATAAAGTTTACCATTTTGACCATTCTTAAGTGTACTTTTCTGTGGTATTATAAGTGACTTTTTATATTTCAGCCAATCGAGGTCACCTTAGAGGCATCTGCTTCTGATCTTTTATTATGACCATTCTGGGTTATTACGGCTATGACTTTAGTTTCTTCTTTTGCAAAAACAGAAACAACTCACATTTTACATTTGTGGTTGTCATATGCGTGACGATTTCTATAATTAATTGTGAGTGTGTTAGAAACAGTCTCTCAACCTAAGTGAGGTTCCAAACTAAAGAGACTCTTTTGCTTTTTGTTTCTAAAGATATTTTAAAATTCTCAAAATATCCACCACATATTGATAATAAAAACAAGATAACAGCCTCAGCTCCCTAAACAAAAATACATTTAAAAGTCAATGAAGAGTGCTATTGTCCTTTAGGAGTAAAAAAAGTAAATAAATATTTACCTCAGTAGAGCTAAACTTTTCTCTTTGGGGATCATTTCCAAATTCCACTTTGTTTATAAATCAGTATCAAGTTCTTTCTCCTGCTTGAGTCCGTAAGGTCTGTCTTCAACCTCTGTCTTCATCCTTTATTTATTCATTCACCACATTTGTTAAACATTGAGTTGATGCTGGAGCTACAGCTTTGAGCACATCAGGTACAGCCCACATCTTTCTTACTCAGACTGCAAGGACTTTGTGACCTTGGGAAGGTCGACTCACCTCTCTGACCCAGTGTCCTCCTCAGTAACAGGAATGGTTGCAAGTCCCAAATTCCCAAGCCCCACTCAAGCTTGACTTCCTCTGGGAAAACATCGCTGGCAAATAGTGACTGTTCAGCATATCCTAGGACACCGTGCACCTGTGCCTCTCCCACACTGATTTCCGTTTGCTTCCGCATCTTGTCCCGCCAGTCGATGGCATCTTACTTGCATGCACGCTAACCCAGAGGCGTCAAGTTTATCCAGTCATTCAACAAATGTGTAGAAAGCTTCTATTGTGTGCTAGGTATTGTGCCAGGTATTGGGTTGGCTGCTGGTGGTAGAGTGGTGAGATCATGAGGCTAGCCCTGCCCTTGGGAGCTCACAGGAGGGCAATTGACCAATGGCCACAGGTGATAGGAAAATAGGCACTGACCTCTGGTAGGGCATCGGGGGTGGTTTTCCTGCAGCAGTGACATCTAAACTCATGGCTTGAGGATGAGTAGGATTTATCTGGGTGGGTCTGTAGGAAGACAGAGGCAATGGGGGTGGGGAGTTCCAGCCAGAGGTAAGAGTATGGGGGAAGGCCCTGGCATTTGTTCAGAGGCAGAAGAACTCAGGTGTCAGGAGCAGGGGGAGGGGGAGGGGGGGAGGGAGAGGGAGAGACCACTGGCAAGGCAGGCAGCAGAGAGGGCCACACCTATGCTGTAAATGAGCACAGGGAAGGATGGGCAAGGTGAGAGGTTCCCAGGACCTGTGGCTGCTTGAGGGACAAGGGCATCTCCTACTGTTTCCATCACAGACACTGGCCTAGAGATGACAGATTTTCTGATTTTCAAGAGACATTACAAATCCAGATTTGTCATATTTCATAATTTGTAAATATTGGAAACTGACCCTTAAAAAACAAAAAACGTCCCATCTGTGGGCTGGGTCTAGCCTTAGGGCCACCTTTCACACACCTTGATGGGGAGTGTGTACCTGTGAAGGCTTATTTGTACCCCAAAGCAATGGGACATCATTGAGGACATGATGAGTGCTTCAAGAAGGCTTTTGGGCTGCAGCATGGAGAAAGGATTGGATCCCAGCCAGGACTGAAGGGGTTGACTGGTCCAGTTATGAGTTGGGTCAGAGTAATGGCAGTGTGGATGGAGAGAGGCAGATGAGGTTGAGTGAGGTTAGTGGTGATGGGATGTGGTGTCCCAGAGAGGAGGAGTCAAAAATAACTCCCAGGCGTCTGGCACATCAGCCAGATAGAATGGTGGTACCAGATGCTAAGACAGGGAGCTGTGAAAGAGGAGGAGTAGCTCTGCAGGGGAAAAGGTGACAAGTTCACTGACGTGAACTGTGCATGTCTCAGAGCAACTGGAAGGAAGAGCTAATTCGAGGACCTGGGTACCTAGATTGTGAGGCTGGGACACTCTCTCCCAGGAACAGGGCTCATGAACATGATGCCAGCCAAGGGGCACAGCTGCCCATGCCCACCTTCTGGCTTTGAGCTAGCCAAAAGGTGTACCATTGGTTCCTATAGGCTGTCTCTTCCCATCAGATGGGAGTTTCCAGACAGTCTTGGCCCTGGCCAGGAAAATGGGTGAGGAACCCTGTAAATATCCTTCTGTTTTCAAATGTGTGCTCTGGGAATGTGGATCTAGGGCTTCTGGTCCAGGAAAGAACATCAAATGGGAAATTTTTATTCATGTCTCTGGGGATTTGCAGTGTTCCAGCCAAGTGAAATTCACAGTTATTTCACTAAGTGTCAGAATTTCATTTTCACTATTTTAATCATATTTCCCATTTACCTTCAAAGACTGAGACAACGAAGCTTTGAAAAAAGAGAGAGAAAAACTGGGCTTCAATGCAGGCAATTGCTTTGAAACACAGAGGGTGAAGGAGGGTTAGCAAGAAGGTAGCTATTTATTTATTTTATGACTTCAACTTTTATTTTAAATTAAGAGGGTACGTGTGCGTACTTATTTCCTGGGTATATTGAGAGATACTCAAGTTTGGGGTATAATTTATCCCATCACACAAGTACTGAACATACTACCCAATAGTTTTTCAACTTTTCTCCCCTCTATCCCTCCCCTCCATCTATCCCACTGTCTCCAGTGTCTAGTGTTGCCATCTTTATGTCCATGAGTACCCATTGTTTAATTCCCACTTATAAGTGAGAACATGCAGTGTTTGGTTTTCTGTTCCTGTGTTATTTCACTTAGGATAATGGCCTCCAGCTCCATCCATGTTGCTGCGAACAACATGATTTTGCTTCTTCTCATGGCTGCATAGTATTCTACGGTGTATGTGTATCACATTTTCTTTATCCAGTCCACCATTGATGGGCACTTAAGTTAATTTCATGTCTTTGCTATTGTGAATAGTGGTGCCATGAACATATGAGTGCATCACTCTTTTTGGTAGAATAATTTATTTTCTTTGGATATATACCCAATAATGGGATTGCTGGGTCAAATGGTAGTTCTAAGTTCTTTGAGAAATTTCCATACTGCTTTCCATAGTGGCTGAACTAATTTACATTCCCACCAACAGTGCATAAGTGTTCCCTTTTCTCTGCAGCCTCATTAGCATCTGTTGTTTTCTGACTTTTTAATCACAGCCCTTCTGACTGGTGTGAGATGGTATCTCATTGTGGTTTGGATTGGCATCTCTCTGATGATTAGTGATGTTGAGCGTTTTTTAATATGTTTGTTGGCCACTTGTATGTCTTCTTTTGAGAAGTGTCTGTTCGTGTCCTTTTCCCATTTTTTAATGGGGTTGTTTTTTGCTTGTTCAATTGTTTAAGTTCCTTATAGATTATGGATTTTAGCCCTTTGTCAGATGATAGTTTACAATTATTTTGTCCCATTCCATAGGTTGTCTGTTTACTCCATTGATAGTTTCTTGAATTGAAGAGCTCTACAGAAGCTCTTCAGTTTAATTAGATTCCACTTGTCAATTTTTGTTTTTGTTACAATTTCTTTTGCAATTTTCTTTCCCAAGGCCAATGTCCAGAATGATATTTCCTAGGTTTTCTCATAGGATTCTTATAGTTTGAGGTCTTTCATTTAAATCTTTAATCCATCTTGAGTTAATTTTTGTATATGGTAAAATGTAGGGGTCCAGTTACATTCTTCTGCATATGGCAAACCAAATATCCCAGCACCATTTATTGAATAGGAAGTCCTTTCCCCATTGCTTATTTCTGTCAACTTTGTCGAAGACCAGATGGCTGGAGGTGTACAGCTTTACTTCTGTGTTCTCCATTCTGTTTCATTTGTCTATGTGTCTGTTTTTGTACCAGTACCATACTGTTTTGGTTACTGTAGGTTTACAGTATGGCTTGAGGTCAGGTAATATGATGCCTCTGGCTTTTGTTCTTTTTGCTTAGGATGGCTTGGGCTATTTGGGCTCTTTTTTGGTTTTATATGAATTTTAGAATTTTTTTTTTCTAGTTTGGTGGAAAATGACATTGGTAGCTTGATAGAAATAGTGTTGAATCTGTAGATTGCTTTGGGCAGTATCGCTATTTTAATGATATTGATTCTTCTAATCCATGAACATAGAATGTTTTTCCATTTGTGTCATCTGTGATTTCTTTCAGTAATGTTTTGTAGTTTTCTTTATTTAAATCTTTCACCTCCTCGGTTAATTATTTCCTAGTTTTTTTTTTGGCAGCTATTATAAATGGGATTGCATTCTTGATTTGGCTCAGCTTGAACATTATTGGTGTATAGAAATACTACTGATTTTTGTACACTGATTTTGTATCCTGAAACTTTCCTGAAATCCCCTGTCAGTTCCAGGAGACTTTTGGTGGAGTCTTTTCTAGAGCATCAGTGAAGAGAGATAGTTTGACTTCTTTTCCTATTTGAATACCTTTTATTTCTTTCTCTTGCCTGATTGCTCTGGCTAGAACTTTATTGCTATGCTGAATAGGAGCGGTGAGAGTGGGCACCTTGTCTTGTTTCAGTTCTCAAGAGGAATGCTTTCAGCTTTTGCCTGTTCAGTATGATGTTGGCTGTGGGTTTGTCATAGTTGGCTCTCATTATTTTGAGGTATGATTGTTTAATGCTTAGTTTCTTGAGAGGTTTTATCATTAAGGCTTGTTGGATTTTATCAAAACATTTTTCTGCATCTATTGTGGTGAATCACCTATATTGATTTGCATATGTTAAACTAACCTTGCATCCCAGGAAGGAAGCCTACTTGATCATGGTGAATTAACTTTTGATATACTACTGGATTCGGTTTGCTGGTAATTTGTTAAGGATTTTTTCATCTATGTTCATCAGGGATATTGGTTTCTAGTTTTCTGTTTTTTTTTTTTTTTAATACTTTAAGTTTTAGGGTACATGTGCACAACGTGCAGGTTAGTTACATATGTATACATGTGCCATATTGGTGTGTTGCACCCATTAACTCGTCATTTAACATTAAGTATACCTCCTAATGCTATCCCTCCCCCCTCCCCCCACCCCACAACAGGCCCCAGTGTGTGATGTTCCCCTTCCTGTGTCCATGTGTTCTCATTGTTCAATTCCCACCTATGAGTGAGAACATGCGGTGTTTGGTTTTTTGTCCTTGCGATAGTTTGCTGAGAATGATGGCTTCCAGCTTCATCCATGTCCCTACAAAGGACATGAACTCTTCATTTTTTATGGCTGCATAGTATTTCATGGTGTATATGTGCCACATTTTCTTTTTATTGTATCTTTGCCAGGTTTTGGTATTGGTATTATGCTGATTTCAAAGAATAAATTAGAGAGGAGTCCCTCCTCAATTTTTTGGAATAGTTTCAGCAGGATTGGTACCAGCTCTTCTTTGTACATCTAATAGAATTTTGCTGTGAATCCATCTTGTCAGGGCTTTTATTGGTTGGTAGGTTTTTTATTACTCCTTCAATTTCAGATCTTGATATTGTTCTGTTCAGGGTTTCAGTTTCTTCCTAATTGAATCTTGGGAAATTGTGTGTTTCCAGGAACTTATTCATTTCCTCTAGATTTTCTAGTTTGTGTGCCTAGAAGTGTTCATAATAGTCTCTGAAGATATTTTATATTTCTGTGGAATCAGTTATAATGTCAACTTCATCATTTCTGATTGTGCTTATTTGGATCATCTCTCTTTCTTTTTTAATCTAGCTAGTGGTCTATTAATATCATTTATCCTTTCAAATAACGAACTTTTGGTTTCATTGATTCTTTGTATGGATTTTGGATCTCAATTTTGTTCAGTTCTATTCTGATTTTATAGCTGTTTCTTTTCTTTTGCTAACTTTGGAGTTGGTTTGATCTTGTTTTTCTACTTCCTCTAGGAGTGGTGATAAGATTATTAATATGAGATCTTTCTAACTTTTTGAGGTAGGCATTTAGCACTCTAAACATTCTTCTTACCACTGCTTTTGCTGCATCTCAGAGATTTTGGTATGTTATATCTCTGTTTTCACTTATTTCAAATAATTTGTGATCTCTGCCTTAATTTCATTGTTTACCCAAAAGTCATTCAGGAGCAGGTCATTTAATTTCCATGTAATTGTGTGGTTTTGAGAGATCTTCTTGGTGTTGATTTCTAATTTTAGTCCACTGTGGTCTGAGAGTGTGGTTGGTATGAGTTTAATTCTTTTGAATCTATTGAGACTTGCTTTATGGCTGAGCCTGTGGTAGACGAAGGTGGCTTTTAGAGTAGGCTGCTAGAAGGCAGGAAAGGGAAATAAATGTAGGAATTAATGCTGGTTCCATGAATTTAATCAAAGATACATCATAAAACAATTGTCGTGGCTGAACATTTATGTGACTCCAAATGATATATATTTTTTAAAACAAATCAATTAGCTATTTCTCTTGCAAAGATAAAGAAGAAATAGACTTAGATGAAAATTATAGGCAAAAGTATGAGAAGAGAGATTAGGAATGATGTGAGGCCGTAAAGGAACGATTTTATATACTCAGAAGAACATTTATGTCAGATAAGAATGATTAACTTTGAGCTCCCACTTTTCTTTCCTCTCAAGGAAAGAAATATACTAATGGTTGCAAATTTTTTCAATCTAAATAACAAACAGGGAGACTTTCTAAAAGAAAACAATGTTTTTTCAGGAATGGGCATTGCAATTGGCATAGGTATGCCATAGTAAACCATGTGCATATTCAGGGAGGTAAAAGAAGACAAAGGATTTTAAAGAAAAAATGAGACGAATTATGTAATTGTTTTTGAGATAGTTATCTTTGAATAGAAGGATCAATAACAAGGGTGGCATCAGTCCAAGGTTGGACAGGCAGTTGCTAGGCAGGTGTTCTCGCAGCAGTATTTTCTCGTGTAAGGTTGTAGTGGCCTTTGTGCAAGGTTTTTGCAGTCTTTTGCAATAGTTTTTGCCAGCAGGCATCTGTATATGAGAATCTTCCTTTCATGACCTTCCCTAGCTTTATTTTTCAGGGGTTTGCTTTTATTTTTGCTTTTTAACACAGGTGAGTTTATTTTTATTCTGACAACTTTCACATTTCCTTTTTTGATCAAGATTTTTAAAAAAAATCACTGGTTAACCATTTTGTAGTTAGGTTTTGATTATCCCTAGGTGAGGCAGCTGGGATCAACCTGTCTCACGTTGTTGGTTGGTCCTACATTGGAAGGCGTAATTGGAATTAGTGTCTAAACTCTTTTAGCTACATTTGAGCAACAAGAGGGGTTTGGAGAGAGTGGTTCTCAGGCTACATCTACCTAAAATCAAGTGTTAAGTTTAAGTTTTTGTCTATTCTGTAGGCATTTACTATTATCTAAAAGTGTTGGGCCAGTATTATTCTGTGAAGATTTGTTCTGTAGAAATTTAACAAGTAATAGGTACAAGGTTTAAAAGAAAAATACAAAGTAAAATTAATAGTAATATGACAATCTCAGCTTGTATATTAGTTGTGATCCATGAACTTAGGTTTAAAAGCAACCAGTTAAATAAATTAAATAAATTAAATTAATTAAATGATCATGACAAATTAGGTGAAACTTGTTGTTGTAGCAGGATGAACCACAGACAAAACCTCTCAGACACCGAATTGTAGAAGGAAGGGCTTTATTCAGCTGGGAGCATCGGCAAGCTACTGTCTTAAAATCCGAGCTCCCTGAGTGCACAATTTCTGTCCTTTTTAGGGGCTCACAACACTAAAGATTTTACATGAAAAGGTTGTGATTGATTTGACCAAGCAGGCGGTACATGACGGGGGCTGCATGTACCGGTGGTCAGAGTGAAACAGAACAGAATGGGAGGTTTCACAATGTCCTTCTATATAATGTCTGGAATCTATAGATAACATCAGTTGCTAGGTCAGCGGTGGCATTTTAACTACTAGGTTTAGGCCAGGCAGGCCTAGGCCTGGTTTTGGGTCCGGTTTTGGGTCTGGCGCCTGGCGCTGGGCTGCCTGCCTTTGGTTTCGCTTCCTTGTTTTTTTCTTAAAACAGGTACTGAGTATAAAACAATATGAGAGGGTCTCTTTCTTCCCTCATTGTAACCTGCATTTTTTTTTTTTTTTTTAAATTTTGTGTCTTTGAGTCTTAACTCTTCTAAGGGAATTTATCCAAGTATAGCATGTAGTATTAGCAACAGCACAAACTCTTTTTGTTTGTTTAACCCAGCTAGCTGGGTTCCAGGAACCTTGCACTGAGAACTCAAAACTGCCACAGGCTATAAGCTTTCCCCACCCAGACAGAAACTGTGGTTTTCAGGCTGTGCCCCTCCTGGTCCACCCCAAAGCAGGGGTGCCCAGCTTCTGTACTTGTGACTACAGTACCCCCACTTGCCCCTTAGTTCTGGCCAAGGGAGTTCATCCCCACTCAAGATTATGTCGTGAATCACAGTTGAGACCTTCTCTCAACCTGTGACTGCCACCTGAGTTGGCTGGCTGACTTCTGCAAGGCTCCCTGTGAAGTAGAGTCAGGAATGTCTTCTCTCCATCCCCACTGGAGTCTAGGAGTGCACGCAAAGCATGTCCGATGCTGCTCCTTCTCAACATTCCCCACCACTCAGCTCCAGTGCTGGGTGGGGCCAAGGCCGTCCCCCATGGCCTATATTATCAGGTTCCCTAGCGGGAGTGTGTGTCACAGAGGCAGTCTCTCCCACTGCCACACTCTGAGGACTCACAGTTTTCCACCTGGCTTATGGTGTAGGCTGCTGCCACCACTTCTTTCAAAGAGTCTGTGGTTTCTTTCAGTTTTCTGGTTAAATGCCTGTGGTGTTTCTTGGGAAAAAAATTATAGCGTGAGTCTCTACACACTATTTTGTCTTTCCAAGTATGAGAGGTGATATGGTTTGGCTTCATCTCCGCCCAGATCTCATCTTGAATTGTAGCTCCCATAATTCCCATGTGTTGTGGGAAGAACCCAGTGGCAAATAATTGAATCATGGGGGTGGATTTTTCCCATACTGTTCTCATGATAGTGAATAAGTCTTATGAGATCTGATGGTTTTACAAAGGAGAGTTCCCCTGCACATGCTGTCTCTTGCCTGCCGCCATGTAAGACATGCCTTCATCTTCTGCCATGATTGTGAAGCCTCCCCAGCCATGGGGAACTGTGAGTCTATTAAACCTCTTTTTCTTTATAAATTACCCAGTCTCAGGTATGTCTTTATCAGCAGCATCAAAAGGGACTAATACAAGAGGCATGCTAACAATGCCTCTAATCTGCCATCTTGGGGGGAAAAAAACCACATTGATCTTAAAGTTTTTTGAAACTTGTATTTAAGAGTACTTGTCAAAGTCTTTGTAATGAATCTAATTGCAGATACCTTTAGAGAAAAATTTAAAATAACTGTAAATGACAAAAATTTAAAACTACCATAGTTGAAAATAGGATAAAAGTTCCCCATAACCAGAAATTTACAAGGAAATTTAGTTATTTTGTGGCCTACAATATAATAACCAAAATTATGACTGATAACATAGAAGATTTTAAGAGTTTTATTACCATTTTAGAACATATATACCAATAACATATCCATAAATGTAACTGAAAGAAGATCTAGTATCACTTAGCATTTGATATTTCCCATATAATTTACCAAATAAGCCTAATTATTTAATATCTCTACAAGATGAGAGAGAAGTCCTTTGAGGCTTTCTAGGGGCCTGACTGGAAAATCTCAAAGTTAATTTTATGTCAAAAAGATTTAATTTAGCATTTTGATGCTGGGGAAGTCCATCAAAGATGCCAAAAGTTTTAAAATACCTGATCAAAACAGTATCACAGGGCACTGTGTGATAGTCATTTATTTAATTAGAGTGATAATTATAGATCTTAAAAGCAATACAGAAAGTTATATAGATATTAAAAAAACTTTAACCCTTAAAGTCTCCATTTTTTTAAAGTAATAAAAAAATTTAGTAAAGGCAACACAGGAAATTATCTTGATAAAATATAAAATATTTGTTTCTTAGGCCAGTTACTAAAAAGGCAAAGAAAAACCTCCTTCTATGTGATTGGTTCACCTCATGGGAAGCCTGTTTAGACAACCTGATGAAAAAGTACTTGTATGTATTCAGAATATGTATCCAAGGCTATGACTGTACACTGTGGAACATAAACAAGAAAGGTATTTCTTTAAGCAGGGGGATATATGGCTCTTAGTAAAAGCATGAGAAATTCCCTGGTTACATGGAACAATGTAGACACATGAAGAAAAGCTAAGTACAGAATCAAGTTATACTGGAAAAAAAGAAACATTACTTTTCTAGGTCTTTGAGACAAACATTTTTAGTGTCAGGCCTCAATAGCTGTTAGAATGAGAGGAAGAAGTTATAGGAGCTAACAAAGAAGTTGAAGGAGAAAGTCAACATTCCAGCCAAGCAAAAAGATGTACCTTCTCAAGGGAAGAAAGTGAAAGAACAGAAGGCAATGTAGTATGAACTGCACATGCTATGCCGTGAGACACATTAAAATTGAACTTCTGAGATAGGACTCTGAGAAGCTTCAAGACGAAAACTCCACCTTGAGAAATGAAGATACCATTTTTAAGAAGAAGATAGCATTTTAAACTAAAAACTAGTTAAATTAAATGGAGACTATAAAACAAACAAAAAAATAAGCTACAGTTTAGAAAATGGCTGAAAATTTTTAGAATTAAAAATCAAAACTTCTTGTAAATTTTACTAAAAGCAGATCATTACTTCAAGAAAACTTTGTTGCTTTAACATAAGGGACCAAATTTTTAGTTTTGTATTGGTGTATTTTTAATATCAAAACTCAAACCTTAGAAAGGCTTATAAATAATTCCCTTTTAAATATAGTCAACTTGATCACATACAAAATTTCTTTTGTAAATTTATCCTTTTCAGACCTTTTACAACTTACACAGACTTTCGTAACTTTCATGGCATGCTTATAATTTTTGTTTTGTTCTATACTTTCTTATTTTTAAATAACCAGTCACTTTATTTTAGGAAAAAACATTTACCAGGCAAGATTTTTTAATGTAAAGTTATTTTCTTTTCTTAAATCTTTCTTACCAGAAATATATCTTTATTCCCATAACTTTCTTTATATCTCTTTCTATTTACTGGATTCTTTTTATTTATATTTTCTTTCTAAATCCATATTTTGACACAACTTTTAATAACCTTTTAATTAAAAAAAATTATTTTTAAATGAAGTACATATTTTGTCTTATAATTTTTTAATTAAAAACAGTTCTTACTTTTTTGGTACATTTTACATAAAGAATTATATGTAGAAATCAGAATGTTTAACTCTTATTAATCTTAATTTTTAGTGAAAATCTAGAAAGAAATTTTAAACTATCACATACAAATATTTTATAGATGAAATCCTTTTTTAGTTTTATAAACATGTTTCAACATAACATAATTTTAATGTGTATTAATAGGCCCAATGATATTTAGTCTTTTATAAAATTTAAGAAGCACATAATTTGGTTCATTCCATTTATAACTTTTTGTATTCTGATTATTTTGCAACCTGATGTTGTGAACAAGTCATTAAAATTATTTGCTGTGATAGTTTTACTAATTTTATAATGATAATAATGAATTTTAAAAAACAATCTCAATTGTATTCAAACTAATGTATTCATTCAATACAATTTCAATCAAAAGTTCAATGACATTTCTGTTTGTGATGGAAAATGAGGAAAGAGTTCTAAAGTTCCCACAAGAGAATAAGCAAGTGTATGTTTCTGACATAGTTTTGAAAATGGACGCTAGTGAGTACATTAAACATGTAATAAAGTGACAACAATTAAAACAATGCAGCATGGGCACAAGAATGGAAAGATCAAAGGCACTAAGGGATGGCCAGAAGCAGAAAATTCATTTCTATGTATGATTTTAATGTGTGCAAAAGGAAACCTCAAAAATCAACAGAGGAAATGTTGTTTGGTTTAATGAATAGCTTAGGAAAAAATGGGAAAAGGGTAGGAAAAAAGACTAAAGCAATGCTTACATTACACCATATTTTAATAATTGTACTAGTTTCTATTTATGAGTTATAATTTGTTTCATTTTTCTTTTATTTGCTGGACATTTGGATTGTTTCCAGTGTTTGTTTGTTTATTTAGCGACACAGTCTTACTCCATCGCCAAGGCTGGAGTGCAGTGGCTCGACCTTGGCTCTCAACCCCCGCCTCCCAGGTTCTAGCAATTCTCCTGCCTCAGCCGCTCGAATAGCTGGGACTACAGGCATCCACCACCACACCTGGCTAATTTTTGTATTTTTGGTAGAGATGGAGTTTCACCATGTTGGCCAGGCTGGTCTCGAACTCCTGACCTCAGGTGATCCACCCGCCTTGGCCCATCAGAGTGCTGGGATTACAGATGTGAGCCACTTCATCCAGCCTCCAGTGTGTTTATTACTGAAAAAGTGTGATTTGTAAACTTCAGATGAATAATCTTCTACATTAATCATTATTCAAATCTGTAATTATTCATGTAGTTTAGTGTTTCAGAAAAAGAAATAACAGGTTAAAGAGTGTAAATTTTTTTAAGGCTTTTGTACGTATGAGCAATTTTTTTTCGGATAGTCTGCTTCAATTTCCATTCCCGCTGGCAGGGCACAAGGGCATTGGTCTCACTCTGCCCATGTCATCCACAAGCATTTAAATGAGGCTTTGGTATTTGATAGGCAAAAATAATAGATGAGAATTTCTTATAAGTATATTTGTTTCCTGTTGATGCTGTAACAAGTAACCACAGCAGAGACAGAAATGTAATTTCTCTCATTTCGTTAGTTGATAATCAAAGTATTAAAAGACCTCACTAGTAAAACCATCTCACCCTGGAGTCTTTTGGGGAAAAAAATGCTTTGAATATCTTTTAACTACTTTCGTAAAAATCTATTTTTATTTTCTTTTGAGTTGATGTCATTAATTTCTGTCTTTTCAATAAAGTCACTTATGTCATCGAAACTTTCAAATTTGTTAGCATACAACTATATAAATTTACACCATTTAAAAAATAACTGAAATGATTTTAAGAATCAAATGTAAAAACAGATACCATAAACAACACACAACTGAATACAGATTAATTATTTAGAACAATGTTTTCAATTGGGATTTTGGGATTTTGTAGATGGGATTTTGTTATCCTCATTCATTACCAGTTTTGTTTTATTACATAAAGAAAGGTCATCCATAAGTTTCTTCTTTGGGGAACATATGATAGTTTATTCTGTGGTCAGTTTGTGATCATCTTTTGTTAATATTCCATGTTTGCTTAAGGATGGCAGCTCTTTCTTAGCACTTACCATTTTATAATGGTAAAAAACAGATCCAAAATTACAAGTGATTTTTATTATATCACAATAATTATGGTTAATCCGTAAAATACAGAAAAATTTCCCATGAGATTAAAAAAGGGTGATAATGTGTGATTCTATCAGAGAGAAATGAGCTTCAAAGGGAAAGGCCCAAAACAGCCTCTGCAGGGCTGTGTAGTGGGCACCTGGGCCCTCGTGCCCGACTGCCTGGATCTGCATCGCAGCTCCCCACACCTCTCACACACACACTTGCTGTGGGACTTTGGGCAAGTTGCTAACCTCTCCGAGCCTAATTTGTTACCTATACAATAGCATTAATAATGGGACCTCTTTCGTGGGGATTTTGTAAGGCTTAAGAAAGAGAATACATGTTCAGCACTTGGAACAGTGCCTGGAACTGGTGCCAAATTGATGTCAGTCATCGCGTCATTTGTGTCATGTGGCAGTACTTAGAAAAGATGTTATGAAATTTCTATTTTACAGATGAAAAGCTCAGTCTCAGAGCGGGGTGATAATTACTCCGAATGTCTGCAGCAGGGAGGCAGTGGGACTTGAGCTTCCTGGTTTTGCAGCCCATAATTTCTCTGTGGTAGGACCAACGTCCTGACTTGTTGATGGAGAGGCAAGAGGGCTGTCCCCAAAGGTTAGAGTCTGGTATAGGAATTTGAGCAAAACAGTCCTTTGCAGCCTCATATTTTTCTCATCCAGACCCTAAGTGTTTGAAAGCACTTGTTTTCTGTGAACTTTTTGACTTAGAACTCTCTGGACTTCATTCAAGTCCAGGAAGAGAAGAACTTTTGATTTTTATCAAGAATATTAGAAGAAATGTACTCATCTATTTTAAAGTGATTTTAAGCCCCAGCCACCCAGCAACATCGTCCTTATCCTCCACTGACCTGTAAATCCTACCGTTTCTCTTTGAAAAGAAGATTCATTTCGGGGCACGACCCAGGCATTTTCTGTAGCCAGAGAAAATGTTCAGATGGGTTGAAGGCCATTGCATGATGAATTTCCTTTGAAGGGAAATAGGAGAAAAGAAGATTAGAGATTGTCACCTTTGCATTCTTCCTGCCACTTCAGAGTCCCTCACAGGTTAATGCCTGAACTCCTTTAAATAACAACCAGAGTTCTCAAAACGTGTTCCCAGGACCAGCAGAATTGGCACCAGCTGGGAAGGCACTTGTTAGAAATGCAAATTCTCATCCCTGCCCTGGCCAATACCTGTTGAACCAAGATTCTGAAACTTACACGACATGTATAATTTCAGACTCTTTTGTATACCCGGGTGCATACAAAATTGGCTTTAATAAACATTCAGCAACTCTTTTGTAAGAATTCTCAAATGTCTCCCCCTCGATATTCAGTGTTGACTCCCTGATTTCCCTCTGCAGGGTTTAGACCTCCCAGGATGGTGATGTGCCAGGTCCGTATGACCTGGCTCCAGGCTCTTTATCTCCACCCATCCACCCCTCCACCTCACAGAGCAGCTAAGCCCAATAGACAGCACATTGGAATTAACAAGTGTGTTGGGTGTTTGTTAAATGAGACTTCTCAGCCCCATTCCAGACCTCAAGATCTGAATCTTGAAGCAGGTGGTTCCCCAAGAATCTTCATTGTTTATCAGACTCGCTGGGTGTGATTCTTGCACACACAAAAGGTAGACGATCCCACTGTGACTCCACATCCCATTCCAGGATCCCACAATGCGGGTCCCACCTCCCAGCCTCTGCCTTTGCTGTTTCTTCCTCCCAACCTCCTTTTTCTACATTCCCTGACTGTTGTCATCCTGCAAAACCCAGCGAGCAGGGGCCTCTTGAGAGGCCCTCTCTCCTGCCAGCCACTAGAATCAGCTGTCCCCATCTCTGCCTCCCACAAACAGTACTCCTCTCTCACAGACTTGCTTTGTTCTACATAGTGGTCAGGTGGTCATCTGCGTGTCCACCTTTCCCTGGGACCAAAGTCCAAGTTCTCATCTTTGTATCAACGTAGAGCTGACCATGGGGTCTGTAGCATTGAGCTACCCCCTCAATGTGGAGGGAAGGTACACATTTCCCTTGACCTTGGAATTATGAAGAAGACCCTGATTAGTGAATTTTTTAATGGTCCTGAAATGGCTTGGCTTTATCCCTACCCAAATCTCACCTTGCATTGTAATAATCCCCACGTGTCAAGGGCAGGGCCAATTGGAGATAATTGAATCATGGTGGTGCTTTCCCCTATACTGTTCTCATGGTAGTGAATAAGCCTCATGAGATCTGATGGTTTTAGAAATGGGAGCTCCCCTGTACATGCTCTCTCTTGCCTGCCACCATTGCAACATGTGACTTTGCTCCTTCTTTGCCTTTGGCCATGATTGTGAGATCTTCCCAGCCATGTTAAACTGTGGAAGTCTGTTAGACCTCTTTCCTAATGGCCCTAATGCAGCGAGAGAGGGCCACGGAAAGCTTTCTGGAGAAGGTGGCATCCACCTTGGGGTCTGGAGGACAATTAGCCAAATGAAGGGAAGAAAAACACCATTCCAGGCACAGGGAATAGCCAGTGCAAAAACAAAAAAAGAACAAGAGGGAGCTCTGCACATTTAGAAACTGAGAGTGATTTAATAAGAGTGCCAGAGGTGACAACAAGTGATGAGGTGGATGGTCAGCTGGGGCCACACTCATCCACTCCCTGCCTCTGCACACATCTGCAGTTTCAGTCACACCTGCCCAAACATCTTCCTTTTTTAAGTTTTATTTTAAGTTCTGGGGTATATGCGCAGGGTGTGCAGGTTTGTTACACGGTGTCATGGTGGTTTGCTGCACCTATTGACCCATTGCTTAAGTAGTAAGCCCAGCATGCATTAGGTTGTTTACTGTCCCTCCCCCTGCCCAGGTCCCCCGACAGGCCCCAGTGTGTGTTGTTCCCCTCACTGTGTCCGTGTGTTCTCATTCTTCAGCTCCCACTTATAAGTGAGAACATGCAGTGTTTGGTTTTCTGTTTCTGTGTTAGTTTGCTGAGGATAATGGCTTCCAGCTCCATCCATGTCCCTGCAAAGGATATGATTTTGTTCTTTTTTATGGCTGCATAGTATTCCATAGTGTATATGTACCACATTTTCTTTATCCAATTTATCACTGACAGGCATTTCGGTTAATTCCATGTCTTTGCTATTGTGAATAGTGTTGTAATGAACATACACATGCATGCATCTTTATAATAGAATGATTTATATTCATTTGGGTATATACCCAGTAATGGGATTGCTAGGTCAAATGGTATTTCTGGTTCTAGGTCTTTGAGGAATTGCCACACTGTCTTCCACAATGGTTCAACTAATTTACACTCCCACTAACAGTGTAAAAGCATTCGTATCTCTCCACAGCCCCATCAGCATCAGCTGTTTCTTGACTTTTTAATAATCTCCATTCTGACTGGCATGAGATTGGTATCTCACTGTGGTTTTGATTTGCATTTCTCTAATGATCAGTGATGTTGAGCTTTTTTTCATATGTTTCTTGACCACATGAATGTCTTCTTTCGAGAAGTGTCTGTTCATGTCCTTTGCCCACTTTTTAATGATGTTGTTTGTTTGTTTGATTTTTATAAATTTGTTTAAGTTCCTTCTAGACTCTGGATATTAGGCCTCTGTCAGATGGATAGATTGTAAAAATTTTCTTCCATTCTGTAGGCTGTTTTCTCTGATGATAGTTTTTTGTTTGGTTTTGTTTCTGCGCAGAAGCTCTTTAGTTTAGTTAGATTCCATTTGTCAATTTTTGCTTTTGATGTTTTTGTCATGAAATCTTTGCCCATGCCTATGTCCTGAATGGTATTCCCTAGATTTTCTTCTAGGGTTTTTATAGTTTTGGGTTTTACATTTAGGTTTGGGTTTTACATTTAATCCATCTTGAGTTAATTTTTGTATAAGGTGTAAGGAAGGGGTCCAGTTTCCATTTTCTGCCTATGGCTAACCAGTTCTCCCAGCACCATTTATTAAATACAGAATCCTTTCCCCATTGCTTTTGTCAGGTTTGTTGAAGATCAGATGGTTGTAGGTGTTCAGTCTTATTTCTGAGTTCTCTATTCTATTCATTGGTCTATATGTCTGTTTTTGTATCAGTACCATGCTGTTTTGGTTACTGTAGCCTTGTAGTATAGTTTGAAGCCAGCCTCCAGCTTTGTTATTTTTGCTTAGGATTGTCTTGGCTATATGCTGCCCAAACATCTTTCTAGCACTGTGCTTTGGCTGGGACACTCCAAGCCTTTCTGTGGGAAGGGGCATAGCATGACGGAAATTGCTCTGACTTGGAAGTTAGGAAGTTAAAGGTTTGAATTCTACCTCTGCTGCTTTCTAGCTGTATGACTTGAACAAGTTACTTCACTTCTCTGAGGCTTAGTTTCTGATTCTGTAAAATGAGGACAATAATATTAATACATACTCCATGGAGTTAATGCAATGATTAAAAGAGACACTATATGTAAAGGACTTTGTACCGTTTCTGCAAATGGGAGCCATCCAGTCAAACAACAGATCCTGTGTCCACCAAATGAAGCCCTAATCCCTCAGTCTAGCCTTGAAGGCTCCTGAACTTGGGTTCAGTCTCCAATTTTAACCCATTCTATCCTCTAGTGCCATTCAACTGCCCCCATTTCCCTTCTGCTGACTATCATCCCATAATCCTCATGCCACTCCCTGGGCCTGGAATCACCTCTCTCATCACCCCTCTCAATCCATGTCACTCAGCCTTCAAGAAAAGCCTAATTCAAACAACAGCAACAAAAAAGAAATAGCATTTTCACAGCCCTTCTGAAAATGGAAATGAGAAGAGATGCTGAATGCCACGTGAGCTTTGGCTCCTGACAAAAGCTTTCTCTTCCTCTGTTGAATTTTCACATGCTGTGGGTGCCTTTGATCAGATAGGGGTACATGGGGAGGAGCTGTGTCTTCTTGCTTCCCTCTGACTTCACCTTCACTGTAAACCCTTAAGGGGCTGGGCCACTCCTGTTCAGATTCCCCTTTCTTCCCTGGCACTGCCCAGCATAGAGTAGGCATCATTAATATTGTCCACCAACTTAGGTATTTGATGGGGAGAGTTAGGCAGCATTTTGTATTAACTTACTTGTATAGAGGGTGATACCTGGGGCTGGTGAAGGGGAACTTATTTTCCAGGCAGAAAGGCCTATTTTACATCTTTAGTGCCAGTCTGTGCAGTTTTAGCGGAGCCTGAGTGACTTGGGTAGGCTCAAGGCCCTGGAGAGATGTAAATTCAAATGCTGCACTTCAATAACTGGATGAGACAGATGGTGCTTCTGGCAGATTTCAAATTCTAATATTTGGAACAATAAGGCTCCTCTCCTGTATAACTTCCTTGACTTGCGGCTTTTCCAAGTAATGCCCACTGATAATGATTCCTTTCCATGCTTTAAACACTGGGGGAGAATATAACCCAGTTAGCCCTGGTTCCTGCCCAGAAGGGCGTGGTGTTGAAGTGGGACAATGCTTGGGAATAAATTTTCTCCCTGCCTACCACCAAATTCATCTAGCAGTCAAGTCGGACCCTGAATGTGACTCAGCCCCTCCCCGAAAGCCAGAACATCCACGTTTCTTAGGCCCAGGATACAGTCTGGTTGTGCAGCTCAGTCACAGCAAATGGAGCCTGAGAGTGTAGACCAGGGATTCACTACCAAAAACAAATCTCAAAGGGGCACTTGAAACTCCAGAAAGGGAACCCCAAAGGAAAAGTATTCATATTTCAACTAATATTTGTCTTAAATTTTAAATTATTTTAGTCAAAACAATGCAAGCAAATGATTGAAAAAATTCAATACTGCTAAAAGGCTTATAGTGACAAACAGAGGTCCATCGTCCCACCCCCTCAAGCTCCCTGTCTGCTCTCCAGAGGCAATCTCTTACAACTCTTTTACCTGTTATTTGATAATTCCACCATATTTTAAAATAATTGATGATAGAACTTTTAAATTCATTTTCTTTAGATATTATCCATTGATGTCTAAGATTGAGACATCAACCTGATTGAGGCCTCAGTATTCTTTTTTTTTTTTTTGAGACAGAGTTTCGCGTATCTCCGAGGCTAGAGTGCAGTGCAGTGGCACAATCTCAGCTCACTGCAACCTCTGCCTCCCAGGTTCAGGTGATTCTCCTGCCTTAGCCATCAGAGTAGCTGGGATTCCATGCCCCTGCCACCACGCCTGGCTAATTTTTGTATTTTTTTTTTTTTTTAGTAGAGATTGGCCTAAATCTCACTAAAGAGATTGGCCAAGCTGATCTCGAACCACATTGGCCAGGCTGATCTCCAACTCCTAACCTCAAGTGATCCACCTGCCTTAGCATTCTTCCAGCACCATCCCTCCCTTCCCCTTCTCTAACCTACCAATACACATATAGTACAATTTTTTATTAGTTCACTGGTTAACATTTATATTGGTATGACTATTTACCGATTACTTTCCTTTCTCATACAACCTTTTGTTTTTCCTGGAGTTATTAATTTCATCATTGTTTTTATTTTCTTATTTGCTTAGTTTTCTAACTACCTACAATTAATTTTTTCAAATTCTCCAACATTAAACACCTGGTAATAAATTTACAAAATTCTTAAGTATATCATAGATGTTCTATCACTTTATTTTTGTACCTCAGCCCTCTAGCCTGTTGCTTTCATCTAAATGGGTCTTTTCTGGACAGGTCCTGGTGCAGAACAGTCCTGGGATTCTTGCCTCTCTCCTGGGTAGAAACCACTGGTTCCTGGATCCTATGTCCTCCTCTTCTTGTTTTTTGTTTTGTTTTCAAATTATTATTGTACTTTAAGTTCTGCGATACATGTGCAGAACATGCAGGTTTGTTACATAGGTATACATGTGCCATAGTGGTTTGTTGTGCCTATCAACCCGTGATCTACATTAGGTATTTCTCCTAATGTTATTTCTCCCCTAGGCCTCACCTCCAACAGGCCCCATTGTGTGATGTTCCCCTCCCTGTGTCCATGTGTTCTCATTGTTCAACTCCCACTTATGAGTTGAGGACATGCGGTGTTTGGTTTTCTGTTCCTTTGTTAGTTTGCTGAGGATGATGGTTTCCAGATTCATCCATGGCCCTGCAAAGTACATGAACTCATCCTTTTTTTCTTGGTTTATTTTCTTGTTTTGCTAAATCATTTCCTGCCGTACTTTCCTAAGAAGAAAACATGCAATGAAGACAAAGCTTTTGAGACTTTCCATGTCTAAAAATGTCTTTATTCTATACTTATACCCAATAGATAGTTAGGCTAGATATAGAACTCTTGTATGAATATAATTTTCCTCAGAATTTTGAAGGCATTGCTTCAGTGTCCTGTAGCATCTGACATTGCTGATGAGAAATCTGATGCCTTTCTTATTTTTGATCACTTATATGTGAACTGTTGTTTCTATGTTAACTTTTAGAATCTTCTTATTTATCCCTAGTTTTGAAATTGTATAATTACTTCCATAGGTGAGAATCTTTCTCTTCAGTTGTGCAGAATTCTCAATACTCATTTCCTTTCATTCTAGATCATTATGTTACTTCTTTGATAATTTTCTCCTAACCTCCCATTTTTCTATTCTTGCTCCTTTCTCTGAAACTCCTTGCAGTCAGATAATAGGCTGCTCTTCTAAGTTTGATTTTAGTATTTTCTGTCCTTTCCTTTATCTCTTTATCATTTTGTTCTTTATGGAACATTTTCTCAAATCCATCTTCCAACTTGTCGACTGTATTTTTATTATTTTATCATATTTTTAATTTCTAAGGGCTTTCCCCCTGTCCCCGTTCATTTTACATGGAGTCTTGTTCTTGTTTTTTAGATATAATATTTACAACTATATTTTAGAGGGTATTACTGATAGGGTGTATTGTCCCCTGCATTTGTTCTGCTGCTACATTTTTGTCTCTTTGCTCCAGATTGCTTTATCTTTCTGTTGGTTTCTTTTTGCCTTTCTCCTTTGTGTTAGACACTTTTTCAAAAGTGTGGTTCTCCCATTCATATTTAAAAAGAAGGTGAGCAAAAGCTGTGGGTGAGGGACAAGGCTTCACTCAAGAGTGATGAGAGCGTGAGCAGGATTTGTATTGGGAGGCCCCACAAGTCAGTGTGTGAATGCCTTTTCTCTTTGGAGGTTTGGATTCTCCTCCAAAGAATGGGAGATGCCTATTCTGGGAAAAGATTCACTGCTGATTACTGAGGGCTCTGAGATTTATTTTCATGTTTTTGGCCTCCTGTTTTGCTGCTGTATCTGGTATGTCCAAGCCTGCAATGACTGTGGTTCCATTGATTGTGAGAATGAACCCCATCTTCTGGTTCCCATCAAGAAGTGGATAAAGGGCATGGGGCTAAAGGCCTGCCACCAAAACTCTGTTTTCATTCCCACCCTCACCCTGTCTTTGGTGGGTCCTCCATGCTGAGCCAGCAGCGGTCTTTGGGGCAAATGTCTTCACTTCCCTTCAGTGCCCCCACAGAGGCTCCAAGTGCCACTTCCTCCACTTTGCTATTCCATCTTCTAAAACTGGGCTAAAAACCTCTTGCTCACCATTGCCATTTCTTGCATTCCCATGTCCTTGTGGTTAATACCTTTGAAATGTCTGTACTGCCACGTTTAAGGAATGGATAAGATAAATCGGCATGGACAATCTGCCTTGTTTATCAAGAAGTTTTAAAAAATTTTTTCGGTACCCAATACACAAAAGGCACCCAGGAAACTTCAAATGAATAAATTTTAGAATGATCACAATTTGAAATGCTAGCCCTAGAAAACCCTTTAAGGAAAGCCTGAGACATTCATATTATAAATGGGAGACTGAGACTCAAATAGCACCCAGGCTCTATGTGAACGCCTCTGGTAACAAAGCTCTCAATTCCTCCAGAGAAGCGGCTCATAGGCGGAGGTGGCTGTGTATCAGAATGGCCGATGATACTTTTTTTTGTTTTTTTGTTTTTTTGTTTTTTGAGATGGAGTCTTGCTCTGTTGCCCAGGCTGGAGTGTAGTGGCACGATCTTGGCTCACTGCAAGCTCTACCTCCCAGATTCACGCCATTCTCCTGCCTCAGCCTCCCGAGTAGCTGGGGCTACAGGCTACCATGCCCGGCTAATTTTTTTTTGTATTTTTAGTAGACATGGGGTTTCACCATGTTAGCCAGGATGGTCTCGATCTCCTGCTTTGTGATCCACCTGCCTTGGCCTCCCAAAGTGCTGGGATTACAGGCGTGAGCCACTGCACCCGGCTGATGATACTTTTTAAAAATCCAGATGCTCACCAGGTGGATCATGCCTGTAATTCCAGCATTTTGGGAGGCCGAGGCAGGTCGATCACCTGAGGTCAGGAGTTTGAGACAAGCTTGGCTAACATGGTGAAACCCCATCTGTACTAAAAATACGAAAAATTAGCTGGGCATGGTGGTGGGTGCCTGTAATCCCAGCTACTCGGGAGGCTGGAGCAGGAGAATCGCTTGAACATGGGAGGCAGAGGTTGCAGTGAGCCAAGTTTGCACCACTACACTCCAGCCTGGGCAACAAGAGTGAAACTCCATCTCAAAAAAAAAAAAAAAAAAAAAAAAAAAAAAATCCAGATGCTTGAGCCCTACCTCAGACCTTTTGAATAAGAATCCCTAGAGAATGTCCAGTGGGGCTCAAAAGGTTAATACTGACCCAAATCTGGAATCTTTGAGAGACAGAGGTGTCCGCGGCAGCAAATCCATACAGGTCTGCAGCAACCTCAATTCTTGCCTCCTCAGAAGAAAAAATTTGACGAGGGGCATAAGGCAGAGGGAGAGACTGAGGCAAGAGTTAGAGCAGGAGTGAAAGCTTATTAAAAAGCGTTACAGCAGGAATGAAAGGAAGTAAAGTACACTTGGAGAGCACCAAGGGAGCGACTTGAGAGATCAAGTGCACGGTTTGAACTTTGACTTGGAGTTTTATATGTTATGCTTCCAGGGGATTGCGTCTCCTCTCCCTGATTCTTCCCCTTGGATTGGGCTGTTTGCATGCACAGTGGCCTGCCAGCACTTAGGAGGGGCCGCACACGCGGTGTGTTTACTGACGTTGTGCACATGCTGACTTGAGGCGTTTTTCCCTCACCAGTCAAAAGTTCCCAGAGGAAGGCCATATACCAGGTAAACTCTGCCATTTTGCCTTTTCGTGCATATGCTTGAGCCCACTCGCCCAACTCCTGAGATCTTGTCGGGAAGCTTCTGATCACCAGTTTTAGGTTTTTTTCTATTGGGAGACTGCCTTTCCCAATAATTGCCAGCTGTGACCAATTATTATTTTAGAGAGACAGTTTGACAACTGCCTGACCATCACCTGATGGCCACCTGACATTCCTGGTGGGGAATGCCTGACTACCCACTATAACAGAGGCAGGGGTCAGACACTACCTCTTTTACTCATCAGGGGTCATGGTAGGTCCTGGCTAGGTGAGCAGGAAGCAGGTCTTGTCTGGGCCTTGCACCCTCTACCCAAGGGAACATTTGGGACTGTAGAGTCTGTAGACACCCACTCACCCAGGGCCGCTACCACACCTAGATCCAGAGGAAGAGGGAGAAAAAGGTCTCACCCCCTGCATGTATGGCTCCACATGCCAGCCACCAGCCAGTATAGACCAATGGCTGTCACCCAGTAACCCCATAAGTAACTCCATCGTGAAGTTAGGGCAGAGCAGGAGGTCAGTAGTGTGTAGGCAAAGACTTCTTTATGTAGCCCAGAGGAGTGGGGAGCAAGGGTTGCTCCTTCCTGCCCAATCTAGGTCCAAACAAATATAGTTTCAGACAAGTCTTCCAGTGGGGAGCCCCATGTCTGCGGCCAGGCCCTTTGGGCTGTGTGAAATGGTAACAGTGACAGCTGTTGAGTGAGTGTTACTAAGAACTGGGCATTGGCTGGGCACATTGGCTCATGCCTGTAATCCCAGCACTTTGGGAGGCCAAGGCAAGTGGATCTCTTGAGCCCCGGAGTTTGAGACCGGCCTGGGCAACATGGCAAAACCTCATCTCTACAAAAAGTTAGGGCTGGGCGCAGTGGCTCAAGCCTGTAATCCCAGCACTTTGGGAGGCTGAGGTGGGTGGATCACCTGAGGTCGGGAGTCAGAGACCAGCCTGACCAACAAGGAGAAACCCTGTCTCTACCAAAAATACAAAATCAGCCGGGCATGGTGGCTCATGCCTGTAATCCCAGCTACTCGGGAGGCTGAGGCAGGAGAATTGCTTGAGCCCAGGAGGTGGAGGTTGTAGTGAGCCAAGATGTTGCCGTTGCACTCCATCCTGGGCAACAAAAGCAAAACTGCATCTCAAACAAACAAGCAAACAAACAAACAAACAAAATTTAGCTGGGCACGGTAGTGCATGCCTGCCATCTTAGCTGCTCAGGAGGCTGAGGTGGGAGAACCACCTGAGCCTGGGAAGTCAAGGCTGCAGTGAGCCATGATTGCACCCCTGTACTCCAGCCTGGGTAACAGAGTGAGACCCTGTCTCAAAAAACAAACAACAAACAAAAAACCCCTAAACTGGGCATTAGGCTGAGCACTTTGCATGTAATCTATTGAATCCCCAGCACAACCAGTAATGCAGGTTTTATTATCTCTATTTTATTGATAAGGAAAGTGAGGCTCATAGAGGTTAAATTTAAATTTGAGGTCCAAAATGACCAAGGGAGCAGGCAGTGCAGTGAGGAGAGGACTCAAACTCAGACGGGCAAGGCACCAGTGCCCACATCTGGGCCCACCTGGCCCTCAGTGGCTCCAGCTCTTTAAGCAACAGCATGTGGCTGAGATTTGAGACAGGCAGATGATACAGTGTGGGACCTCTCGTCACTGCCCAACGACGTTACCTCAGGAGAAGCACTGGCTCTCTGGGCTTTGGTTCTCTACCTCCTACCCATGGCCAAGAGGCATAGCGGGTTCAGTGGGTATTTGGAAAACAGCACAAGCTAAGCTTGCCCCACTTTGCCCAGTTTCCAGTCAGGAATGACCAAGATGCGAACCGAACCTCCTAAAAGACTTTTAGGATCTGAAGAATTAAAGTCACAGAACTTGTGAATCAGAGAAACTTGGATATAGAACATTAAAATCACAAGTGTGTGATTCTAGGACTTTTGCAAAGCATCTTACAACACAAGAATTACAGCTTGTTAGAGTTATAGGACATTCAGATCACAGAATCTGTGAATAGAAATTCACCATAGCAGAAAATGACCCGACCGCTTCTGGAATGCGGTAATCTCTTCCAAAACAGCTCTGACATTGTTATTTCTATTATTTATCAAACATTGTATTTGGCCATTCTTGCACGGCTGTAAACACCTGACTCACGCCGGTAATCCCAGCATTCTGGGAAGCTGTGGCAGGTAGATCGCTTGAACCCAGGGGTTTGAGACCAGCCTGGGCAACATGGTGAAATCCCATCTCTACAAAAAATACAGAAATTAGCTGGCCTTGGTGGTGCATGCCTGTAGTCCTAGCTACCGGGAGGCTAAGGTGGGAGGAGCCTAGGAGGTTGGGGCTGCAGTGAGCTGAGATTGCGTCACTGCACTACAGCCTGGGAGACTGAATGAGATCCTGTCTTTAAAAAAAAAAAAAGACAGACAGATCTGAGACAGGGTAATTTATAAAGAAAAGAGGTTTAATTGGCTCATGGTTCTGCAGACTGTACATGCATGGCACTGGCACCTGCTCAGCTTCTGGGGAGGCCTCCAGGAGCAGGCACATCACCTGGCAAAAGCAGAAGTAAGGCTGGGGAAGGTGCCACAAATTTTAAACAACCAAATCTTGGGAGAACTCATTCACCATCATGAGGACAGCACTAAGCCATGAGGGATCCAACCCCATAACCCAAACACCTTCCACCAAGCCCCACCTCCAACATCGGCGATTATAATTCAACATGATATTTGGCAGGGACATATATTCTAATTATGTCAAGCACTTATAAAGCCCCTACTGCATGTGAGGTCCTCCTCTGTGGACTAAACTTTACGGATGAGCAAACTGAGGAGTAGAGGGGTGAAGTGGTTTATCTGTTATCTCACAATCAGTAAGTGGCAGGACCAGGGTTCAGGACCCAACCTCGGAGGTGGGCCAACTCCAGAGGGCACTCTCTTTCTTGGCTTCTGTGGCATTGGGAGTCTTATGAGCTGAGCCGTGGCAAATGGAAGCCACAGTGCTTTAGCCTCTGCCTTCCAGGCAGTCAGCTTAACCCCACTGCTTTGATACCTACTCTAATTCTGCAACCATTCATCCAAACATTAAATGAATCTTTTGTAAATTTCCTGTCCTTTTCTGACAATTTTACTTTTCAAGCTTTTTAAAGATTCCATATCAAAAACTTTCATACCACCTTTTTCCATTGAGAATAATGAGGAACATTTATAAAATTTGATTTCTCACATCTTTATTAGCTTATTCTTCTAGAAAGAAGTACATTTCCTTTAGACAGAAAGGACAGTTCTCAAAAAGCCAAATTCCTAAAGATGATTACTGTTTTTTTAAAAATAAACTTTTCTGATTCCATATTGACATTTTGACATTTACTCCTCAAGCCTTCCTAAGTGGGATATGGCAATTATAATTCTTTATTATCTGTACAAATTTATGGGGTATGTGTGAAATTTTGTTACACATATTTGTGTGGTGATTGAGTCAGAATATTTAAGGTATCCATCACCTGAATAAAATACATTTTTGTTAACTTTAGTTATCCTACCCTGCTATCAAACATTGGATTTATTCCTTTTTATACCCTTTAGCGTGCTTCTCTTTATCTCACCCCACCACCCTTCTCTGTCTCTGTTATCTATCTTTACACTCTCCACATCCATATGATCAAATTTTTTAGCTTCCACATATAAGTGAGAGAGAACATGCAATATTTGTCTTTTTGTGCCTGGCTTATCTCACTTTAGTTAATGCCCCCCAATTCCATCCACGTTGCTGTAAATGACATGATTTCATTCTTTTTAATGGCTGAATAGTATTCCATGATGTATATATACACCAAATTTTCTTTATTCATCCATTGATGGACACTTATATTGATTCCATATCTTTACTATTGTGAATAGTACTGCAATAAACATGTGAGTACAGGTATCCCTTTGACGTATGAATTTCTTTTCCTTTGAGTAGTACCCAGAGGTGAGATTGCTGGATTGAATGGTAATTGTATTTTTAGTTTTTTGAGAAATCTCCATACTGTTTTCTTTCACAGCTATACTAGTATACGTTCCCATGAACAGTGTTTAAGTTTTCCTTTTTCTCTGCATCCTTGCCAGCATCTGTTATTTTTTGTCATTTAATAATAGCCATTTTGACAGGGGTGAGATGATATCTCATTGCGGTTTTGATTTCCATTTCTCTGATGATTAGTGATATTGAGCATTTTTTCCCTTAAGATTGCTTGAGAACCAAGCAAGGCAGAGGACATCCAAACCCTTTGAAAAACAGAAAATGTTTTAGGAATAGGGGAAGGAGCATTTCTTGAAAGATGACCCATGGTGGGGCTCTATGTGGGTGCTTCTCTCACATCCAATTCTCAAAACCACTTTTTGTGTGGTGAGTGTTGTAGCCTTGGAAGTTCATCTCATTATTATTTCCAACAGAGAAAAATGAGAGGTAATCACAAAAGCCCATGTTCTTGAGATACCTGTTATTGTTAGTGTTGAAATAGAATCAGAGCATGAATGCGCACCAAAAATAGCAATTCTAGAACAACATATTTGCTGCAATGAATTGAGCCATCTTACTATCTGGCTTGTACTCTGTGGGGTCAGGTGTGGAGAGGGTGACATTGACCCTCATGCCCAACAGGTAAGGTTGGTAAGGCAAACACGACCAGCCACATGCTCCCCACCCCAGGATTTAGTAAAGCTGTGGCCAGCAGGGTCCTTCCCAGGAGGCGGTTGTTGGGAGGGACGGTAAGGTCAAAGAAGCTCCATGAACATTTGCTGGCTGTCACTATTTCCCTGTGAGGCCCCACTGCTAAACAAGCAGGAAGCATTCAAAGATGTAACAAAGCAACCCTATGGAATGTGAGTGCAGGCTTCACTATCTTGATGTTTTTGTAATAGCATGAGCTATTGGAGTTGAGCTTGAGTGATCACCGATGAGTTCTGTATAGGACCTGCCATAGAGGAGTATGACAGGTTCAGCCTGATAGAATCTGCATATAAATTCCCTATTCAGCTAGCAGCTGCCACCATGAGGGAAGGGAAGGTGGCAAGGCAGCAGTGCTTTGCTCCAAGAACTGCAGATCTGAGGAATAATGTCAAGGAAAGAGCCCCGTCCAGGGATCAGAAGAGCCAGGCTCTTGTTCTGCCAGACCCCCTAATTTCTCATGTGCCTTGGCATGAGTTACCTGACCTTTACAGGTCTACATTTTCTCTTCTATGGACTAGAAATTATAATAATACTTTGTGGGAAAATATTATTTATAATACTATAAAACATCAGCCCTCTAATAGGACAACATATAGGACAGTTTTAGCATTTTTATAAAAAGTATTTTAAAAGCAGGAGTGTCTGTCGTTTCAGGGATTTCTGTATCTAGCTGGAGCATCTCTTATCTGTGCTGTCATTCATCCTCCCCAACATGCATTCAGTAAACAGGCATTTACTAAACATCTGCCTTTTACCTGGCACTGGGCAGATAAATAAAGGAACAGGGCAATGGGTGGCCCTTCAGGAGCTCCGTCTATAGGGAAACACACCCATAAAAAGCACATTGCTATGCAGAATAACAAGTGCTTTAATGGAAATTGGTACCAGATAGAGAAGTCATCCACGGGAGGGAATGCTATAATGTAAAGGATGAGTAGATAGATGTGCTGCAGAAAGGGGTTCTTGCTAAAATGGCCTAGGAGCGTCCTTCGCTAAAGCTGTATTTTACAGGGAAGTACACAGATGGGCCTAGGAGAAGTTTCAATGGGCTGACTAATGTTTGGCCAAGTAAATAATTTTTGTCAGATGTGTGGATGGACATGAAGATTTGGAATCATGGGCCCATAGATGTGTCTTAGGTTGAGTTCCCCAGAAAAGAGACCCTGAGATGGAGATGTGGGCAGGAAGCTGATTGGAGAATGAGCTCAGATCAGTGCCTGCAGGGGAAGAGATGGGACCAGGATTCAGCAGAGGGAAAAGGTGAGCAACCCTCAGCACAACAGAGGTCTCAGTTGAGCCCACAGGGAGCTCTGGAGCTGGGATGGCCCATCAGAGTGGGATAATTTGGAGGTGGGGGAACAGAACTTTTTGCCCCCACATCAGTCAGCCATTGGATGCAGTTTGTTCTTGGGGAGGGCTGGGTAGCCTTGGTGGGGGAAACATCCTTCAAGGGCAATTCCAGAGGACAGGCCCAGCTGTGGTCCACAGCCAGTAATGCTCCCAGCAGCTATAAGTCAAGCTTGTCAGTTCTGGGCCATGCACCACCATTCACTGCAGGTGACGCAGGTGTGGGGGAAGCCCTAGGACAGTGGCCGTCAAATAGCTCTACATTAGAGTCACCTGGAGAGCTTGAACAACCCCAGCACCTAAGCCACACCCCCAGACCAATTAACCCCAAATCTCTGAGAGTAGGGAATGAGTATCAGTAGTTTGTAAAAACTCTCCAAGTGATTCCAATGGGCACCCAAGTTCAAGAATCACTACCTGGGGGATGTGTGTGAGATGAATGAGAGGAGGGCTTGCCTCAAAACCTTGGATAAGTATCCCGAGAAGCTGGAGGAGAACCAGGGAGAGTGTGTCATGGAAGGTAAGGGGTCGGGGGGGTGGTGTTTAGAAAGAAATAAGTGGCCACCTACAGCAAGAACATACATGCCTGAGTGGGAGGGGCAACCAGCTGTTCTAAAATTTACCCAGAATTTGTATGAATCCTGTATGGCGAGGTGATGGACATGGAGGCAACCTTATTTGAAAGAAGAATTTATTACTCACAGTTCCCTAGAGGAGGGGACATACCACGCCATGCAGGACCACGCAGGGAAGCACTGGGTCAGTCAGGAGGCAGAAAGAGGGAGGGGACAGCCTGCACCAGAGCCTTTATTGTGGCCCCATGGCAGGAATGAGTGAGCAGGGGAGGCAGGCTTGAGATCATGTTGCCAGGCTCTGGGCTACAGGGCTGTTCCCTAGTTGTCTGATACCTGGCTCTGGAGTGGCCTGTGGGAGGGGAAATGTTGGCTCAGAGTGTGAGAGTTTGATAAAGGAAGTGATTGGAGTATAGACTTTGGATTGGTGGGTTTGCATACGAAAGGCCTGCTCTCAGGCAGGTTGTTTACTAGCTCTAGGAATTATTAATAGCTAGGGAGCTGCTATTAATAACTGCTCGGGAAAGGTCGGTCTCTCTGAAATCAGAAAGGTCATACAATATGAAAGCGAAATAAAATACAGAACACATAAAACATGATTAATATTAATACACTAACCTCATGGCCACCTAGGTTGGGGTCAGAGTGGGCTGGATTTAGCCTCAGCTCACCCCCTTATCAGGGAGCTGAGTGCTCGGTGCACCTTTCACAAATACGCAGAGCAGCCTTGACCCTGGATCCCTTGAGCTGCAATGGAGAGACAGAAAGAGATGTACACCTTGCAGCAGAGACAGAGAAAGAGCACCTGCAAACCTGCAGGCTAGGACAACTGCAAGGGCGAGTGGGTGGTCCCAAGGTTGGGACACTCCGGAACCCTCAGAAAGTGCTCATGAGGAAACAATATCAGTTTTACACATCCATTGGCCCCAGAGTCCCAACGTACAGCCTCACACACTTGGTTCCTAGAGGGGTCAGACACTGGCTAGCAAGCCTGGGGAAGAGGGGTAGGAAGGAGGAGAGAAATAGAGAAGTCAACCATCTACCTCCCACCCCAGCTCTTTCCACTGCAGGCTTCTAGCCTAAAGCAGGCTTGGAGGAAGGGGTATGGGAGATGGAAGAAGTGTCAGTCAATCCATTCAATTCGGTTGATTTTGATTATTATTTTGTACTGGCAATTCTGATGTCTAAATTGAAATTGTGATTCTAGGATAGGACTCCGCTCAGTTTCAGCAGAAAAGACGTGAGCCCCTAGAATGGGGCAGGGAAATAAAGCCCCAGGGATTAAATTTTAGAGGAATAAGGAGACAAAGATCAAGGTTGTATTTAGATGACATTCTGGACTGTTCTTATGTAACACAAGGTTACATTTGTAACACACTTAGCAGGGAGCTGGGCATGTGGAGCCCACTTGATCAATGTAAGCCATTATTAGAATAAGAGCCTAAATATGAAGAAATATAAAGAAGAGCATTTCATTTAATCCCCCAAATAGCTGTGTAAGGTAGGGCTTGCTCTTCCCCTTTCCAATCCAGCAGCATGGAGCAATGGCCACTTCTGGAGCCCTTTTGCTGTCAGAGGCATAAGTGGCCCAGCCAGCATCAACCCCCTCACCGTGCTCCCTTGTCTGGGGGCCATGAGCATATTGGAACATCCTTTATAAGAACTTGACTTGGGGTAAGAGTAATGCTTTCAACTCTACTTAAACATTTTTTGCTGATTCATCATAGTCCAGGATGATATTATTTATGGACTAAAGTAGTCTATAGCTTGGGGGAAATATGACCTGGAAGTCTATTTAAAACATGGAAACCTGCAGATTAAAGAAGAAGATAATAGAGTTATTGCAAAGCCCATTCGCCTGACCTGACTGGGAGTTAAAAATCACCTTGGCCGACAAGACTATCCTTTTCTTTCCTCCTGAGTGAAATAGCAGGTGCAAAGACTGCCTGTGTTCTCCTAGATGGATGCTCTAGGGCTTTACCAAACCCAGCAGGCTGGACCGACACCACAAAGACTCATCTTTGAGGTTGTCGTTTGGTGGCACCTCATGGTCTTGTGTCAGGCGAGTAATATGCGGTTTTTTAAAACATGGCTTCCTTTTTGAACAGCCCCTGAAAAAGACACTCAGAGGCCACTGTCTGAAAATGGCAAGGGCTGTTTGTGAAAGGGACCAGTGTGTAGGAAAGCCCTTTCCCACGCTGATTTGCTCCTTCAATAGACATGTATTGAACCACTACTGTGTGCTAGCAGGTCTCTGCCTTCAGGCCATGCCCATCTAATGTAAAACACTGAGGCCTCAGCTCTGTGTTGGGACCAAGTGCCCAGGAGCTCCATGAAGGGCCACTGAGGGTCTTAGGCCTGGGTCAGATGGTAGAAGTTCAGACCAAGCTCTCCTGGCCCTTCCCCTGAGTCTGGTGGTCTGGTGGCTCCTCTCTGGTCACTAGGTATGTCTTATCAGGCCTCCTGGATTTAAATTCAGACTCTGGGATCCCAGATTTGGCTGCCAGTCATGCCTCTATGACCGAGTTGTGGCCTCAATGAGCCATTGAACCCCTCTGTGCTGCAGTTAATATTTCTGTATAGTGGAGATAATCACAGGCTCTCTGTCTGCGAGCTGTTGTGAGGATGAGAAGAGATGAACTATCCAATGTGCTTGGTAATAAAAGCCACTCTTTCCTGTTGAACACCTACAGTGTGTGCAGGCCTGTGCTCAGCACTCCTGACATCCATTCATGGACTAAATCCTCCCAACAGAAATCCTCCCTAGGAATACGTGTTGTCACTGTCCCCATTTTACAGATGAGAACACTGAGGCATAGGCATTTCGATAACTTGCCCACAGCACAGTGAGTGGGGGTAGAGGCAGAATTCAACTCCAGACAGCCTGCAAGAGAGCTGTGCCCATAGCCACTCACTAGGTTGCCCTGACCCTGGCTGCAAGCCCCTGCTCAGTAAGGGTTGCTGATGGCGATTACATCTTTACCACTGTCATTGGGAGAGAAGATGTGCATGTTCATTGTCAGAAATTCTTCCATAAAGCACAGGGCATAGCAGAGCCTTTATTGTGGCCCCACGGCAGGAATGAGTGAGCAGGCTAGGCACTTACTCATCGAGATGACGTGTGCGCAGGTCATCCTAGCTATTTTTATTATTTGGGTGGGCCACATGTATAATATGGGTGGAAACACTTCATTCAACACACACCCTACCCACACACCCAGTCACACTTTTCTTGGTAGAAGGTGAGGGGAATAATCTCTCCTAACTACAACACCTCTCCCTGCAGCCAGCTAATATCTCCAGGAAATCTCTGAACACTTGCTGGAAAAAGCCAGGTTCAGACTCTTCTGCTGGCTAAGCTCAGTCCCTCTGGAGTAAACTCTTATCTGAGCTCCACTCTGGACACTCCCGACCCTCACCTTTTCCGCTGTTCACCCCAGGGATGTGTGCAGAGTGGCCACTGCCATTGTCCTTCCCCAGTTCAGAAATGTTGGCATCCCAATCCGGGGGCTGCCCACCCTGAGGTTTAAAGAATCCACCATTTCTCCAGAGGTAGAAATAAGACCATAGTCACCCATGCGACCCCCCTTAAGAAAGAGTCCACATGTCCTTGTATTTAAGAGACCAGGGATCAAAAGCTATGCCATAAACTTGATAACAGCCTTTCAGGAATAAGTCATGCAGTGTGAAACATACCCACTGATATAAGATTCCAAAAACACTGAATTGTAGATTCAAGGAAATAGAGAGTGTCCATCTCAGCTAGTGCATAGACCCCTCAAAGGCTCCTGTTGTCCTCAAGCCAAATCCAAGAGCCATGGAAAGGCAGCAAAGCCACCCATGACCTGACCTCTGCTCAAGGCTCCAGCCTCAGCTCCCACATCTCCGGCATCCCCTGACCTTCTGTTTCCACTACAGTTGTTGTTCCCCAATGAGCCTGGGTGGATCATGCCTCTGTGTGGTTATACATGCTGTTCCTATGCTGGGGGTGCCCTTCCACCCAGTGGCAGCTCCAAAAACACCACCCCTGGGAAGTGCCCCCACTGTGACGATACTGTGGGAAAATATTAGGCTTGATTTCCACCTGTGTGGCTCCTGGCTGGGAGGCCTCAGCACAGGAATCACCTGCCACACCTTTAACATGCAGCAGTATTGCTGGCTGTGTGTGGGGCTGGCGGCTGTGCGGTGGAAGGAGACAGCCATGGGAAGGGCTCACACCACATCTGGCACGTGGTAGGAGCTTCATGGGGTTGGTTCCCTAGTGTTTTCTCAGATTCTGTTTTTACCCTTACTGAGACGGCAGCCAAACCCCGAGAGAAAATAAAATCAACACCACCACACACAGGCCTAGCGAAAATTCCACTTCTATGTATGTTGGGGTTTTTTCTTCCTGGTCTTTCTTTTTAATCAAACTATGACACACATATCATAAAATTCATCCTTTTAAAGTATACAGCTCAGTGGGTTTTGGTATCTTCACGGAGTCGGGCCACCATCGGCCTTCCCTAATTCCAGGGTATTTGCATCACCCTAGATGAAACCCCACACCCATGCGCAGTCACTCCCCACTCCCCTGTCCCTGGCCCTCCTGGGCCCCCAACAGCCCTAGCCTACCCCTCCCAGCCTTCTAGCGAGAGCTCCTCCTGAAACTGGAAAGCTGACATTGGCCTTGCCAGTTCCTCAAAGGGCGATGGAAGGGCTATGCTGGCTGGCAGAACCAGAGGAGTTTTGTGAATAAAAATTGTTATTAGATACAGAAAAGGGAATCAAATCTAAGGCACCCCTTAGATGGAGATGATGATTGGACCAGCTGCTGGCTGTGTGCCCCTGGCAGGCCACTTCCCCACTCACTCTGAGCCCTGGGGCCCTGCTGCTCTCCCCTCATGGGATCCTAGAACTTGCAAAAGTCTCTGTTACCATGGACCTCAGTAGGGAGCGAGTCTTGGGAGAGCAGCAGAGGGAAGCCCTGCCTCCCAGCGGGCAGCTGAGGTAGAGGTGGGGAGGCTGTCCCCAGGCCCTGCCAGTTCTGATGCCCCAGGATCCTGAGGGTACCTTCCCATGGGCCCCACCTGAAGCCAACAGAACCTCTGCCTATCATGTGAAGTCTTTTCAGGTCTGAGTGTGTCTTATTTTGCCCTTGGCCGTCTCCTTGTACCTTCTTGGGAAATAAACGTGTCAAGGACGTGGCATTGAGGACTTGGTTTTTCCTCCTTCTCATGATCAGAACTGCATTGTGAGCGGGATTCTCTTCTTTCAGTGGCACAGTGAGAGCCTATTTGTAAACTTGGGTAGGAAGAAAGCAGGTTAGGACGAATACTACCTCGATGGGCATCGTAACGTGTGCTCTGGGCTTCATTTAAGCTGCACTGCAGGGGATGTCACTGCTTGGAGTGCATCACTTGCCTCTTGAATAGTGCGTGTCGTAGGGATCTGTTTGCCTTTCATAGCTGGCTGGAAAGTGAAAGGCCTCCTCTCCCTAAGGGGTAAGCTGTGCCCCACCGGCCCCCTCTTCCTCACTCCCATGGGGTCTGCAAGAGCTCCAGCTGCCCTTCTTGTGTCCTCACTGAGAAGACAGAGATGGTTGAATGTCGTGGGCATCTAGATATCTAGCGGTGGTGCCCATGTCACCTCCACATGCAGGCTCCATTCTTGGGGCAGCCTGGGAGGCAGCCCTGGTGTTGAAGAGAAGGATACCCTAAGATCCCCCAGGCTCACCATGGTTCCCCAGGGAGTGGGGTCAAGCAGCCCTTGAGTGGCCTTGGCCAACCAGAGCCGCCTGCTTTTCAGAGCTACCATGCAGGTCACTATCTCACAGGGGACTCTTGAGGAGTCTCTGGACTCATGCATGGAAAATGCTATATACATGGGACTGGTGCCCAGCCTGGCTCAGTTCCTTCCCTCAGCCTTTGTTCCTGGGGATCATGCTGGGCAGGAAGACCTTCTGCAGGGTCGAAACCACCTGGTCCAGTGGCCCAGTCCCCTCAACAATGACCAAAGGCCACTGCACTCAGCAGCATCTCCTTCTCCCGCAGGAGAGTACCTGGCCATACCTGTTTGGAGTGATTGTGGTCCCTGCCGTTGTCCAGCTGCTGAGCCTTCCCTTTCTCCCGGACAGCCCACGCTACCTGCTCTTGGAGAAGCACAACGAGGCAAGAGCTGTGAAAGGTGAGGGCCCTTCCCTTTCCTGCACAGCTCCAGCCCCTGCATAGATCATCACTGCAAGGCATGCTGGGACCTGGGCCAATGGGCACAGGAAGGGGTGTTGTCATTGTTCCTTTTTGCAGGCACTGGGCTGGGTATCATAGGGTACCTTCTCATTTCATCTTCCCAACAGCCTTGCTGGGGGACAGAGAGGGGACACAGAGTCACCCAGGGAGTCTCCCAGGGAATCTGGAAAAGCCAGAACAGACAAGATAAGACGCAGGTTCCCTCACTTCTGTACAGTGTCTCACTACCACCTCTCTGGTTGTTCCCAGCCACAGAGATGAAGCCATCTGAAATTTCTGAGTGGCTTAGGTGCATGGCGGCCCTCCTTCCACTTCTTCTCCCTTCACTGACTTCCTCTGTCTTAATATTTACCTGCCAGGAAAGGAAAAGATGCAAGCACAGAATGAACACCAGATCCCACCAGGCACTGGTCTGAGTGCTTCTGCACAATGACCCACAGGACCTTGCCAACAGTCCTTCGAGGGAGGAAGGAGTATACACTCATTTTACAGGGGAGAAAAATAAGGCTCGCAAAGGGGCTTGGGAGTTGTCTCATGTAGCTTTCTTTAAATGCCCTAAATGGGGGGATGCTGAGTCAGATTCAAATCTTGGCTTTCGGAATCAGAGAAATCTCTCTACAGAGCCCTGAAAAGGCAAAATTATGTTGCCTAGAGATAGACAATGCAGAATGAACAATCACATTCTGATTCTTTTAGTTTTATAAAATGAGATGCAGTTGACAGCACCATGGTTAGTTAGGCATGTGAAGGTAACCAGCACTACCTTCACATCCAGCTCTGATGTCTGACCTTGAGCAATTTTTTAAACCTTTCTGAGCCCCAGAACCCTCATCTGTAAAAAGGAAATGACATAAACTTCCCTCATGGGGCCATTGTGAGGACTGAATTAGATGGTGCGTATAAGGTTCGTAGTATTATCTGCTATCATTATTACTGAGAACTCTGTGCATTTTAGTTCTAAATTTCATCTATGTCCAAATCCAGGAAAAGACTTGAGAATTATATATACAATTTGTGCAACATCTTTTGAAATTCACACTACCTAAGTATTTTCTGAGTTAACAAATGGCATAATGAAATATTAACAATTACCTATATTTGTCTAGCAGTTTATGGATCAGATTCATTTTCTCATTTATAACATTTCTCTAAAGTGAAGTCAGAGAAGGTAATTGTTATTACCTTCATTTTGCAGATGAAGAAACTGAGGCTTACAGGGATGAATTCCATTTCCCAAAGCTGTGGGTTTTGGTTTATAGAGATTTATAGAGGCTTTTGAAAATATGATGGAAATGATAGTGTTTTCTTCAATACAGTAACCATATACACAAAATTCTGCCTATGGTTTGGTGATAGACCTGGGACTTGAGCCCTCTTTTCTCCAGAGGACCCTGGTTAGTAACTCCCACCCCCAATCTTAAACCCATTAGTAACCAAAGGATTGGAACCCAAAGAAGATTTTCCTCTAACACCCCTCGTGCACAGAGAGATACCAGGAAATGGAAGTAGTGGCTATTGTACCTGGTGACTTCCCATGTGGCCAGTGAGGAGAAAAACCACCTAAAAGTTTGGTTCAGATGATTATCAGATGGCAGAGTCTCTGGAGTAAAAAGAAGGTGACTAAGAGAGAGAACCAAGGGGATCTGATTCTAGATGCACCTGGGCTGTGCATTATTGGAAGAGGGTGAGGCCTCCAGCTCTGTCTCTACTGGCCTGGGAGGGTAACCCTCACCCCCTCTGGCTCTGCTCAGGAAAAACACTTGAGAAATGCTTCAATTAAGTACAGTTGGAATGAATAGTGCATGTCAATGCCAGACAGTGAAGAAGGTTTTAAAGTTTTATTTCATAGCACAGTAGGGAGTGAGGGAGAAGTACAGTTACAAAACGTGATAAATATTACATGTGCACTCTATAAAAAGAACAAAGATATTGGCCTTAAGTTGAAATAGCTTATTGAAATTTTCATCTGTACCTATAAAAGTGCTAATTTTACTCCAGACATTCAGCAAGCAATGGATATTTAGCATGTTGGGTGTTCTGCCAGGTGACAGGGTAAGACAGTGGTATGAGATGACATTCCTGCCCCCCCAGGAGTCAGGGAGGGTGAAGGTCTAGTTAAGGGAGATGGACAGAAACACCCACTAATGGCTCATCTGTATTGAAAACTATTTCATTCTAAGCACTTCACATACATTAGCTCATTAAATCATCACAACAACCATAGAAAGTAGGTAATATTTTTATTCCCATTTTAAGACCTAAAAAAAAAAAAAACCGAGGATGGGATAACTTGGCCAAGGACATAAAGCTAGCCAATGACAGCACTGAAATTTGAATTCTGACAGTCTGGCTCTGGAACTTATGAATGTAAACAAAATGCACTTTATTACTTAGCACCATGCTCGGCACTGTGGGAGATACCCCTTCTCCAGTCTGTTGATAATTTGGGGAAAAGAGGCCCTGTGTTAGTCAACTATTACTGTAATAATGCTGCATAACAAAACACCCAAAACACATTGGCTTTAGATAATAGCATTCCCCAGTTCACAAACCTATAGGTCAACAGTGTTGTTCTGTTAATCTTAGTAGGGCTTGACCTTAAAATCTTTCTTGGGGCCAGCTGAAGTTCACTCGCATGTCTGTTGGTCACCTGGCTGACCTAGGTTGGCCTTAGCTCTGTTCAGTGTACCTCATCCCCAGCTGGCCAGCAGGGCACATTCTCATGGTAATCAGAGAGGAAATGGAAAACACAAGCGTTTTCTCTAAGCTTGAAATCTCCTAAAATCCTATTGGCCAAAGTAAGTCACATAGCTAACCCAAAGTCAGAGTGGAAGGGGGCTTCAAAGTTTTAGGGTAGAGGACATAAACGTAGGGAGGCCACGAACTTGGGCCATCAACACAATCACTTCAGACAAGAGGCCACTTTCGGGATGTTCCTATCCCCACTCCATCCCCACCCCCAGTTCATAGTGGCAGGGAATGAGTCCCAGGCCCTGGGTCTTATTTATTTATGCCACCCTTGTCAGTTTAGGAGAATCCCAGCCTCCAGTGCCTGCAATACACATGGTGCTTTGCTTCTGTGATCTCCAATACGTCTCCAAAACTTTGCAGACAAGGAAATGACCACTCAGAGGCTGAGTAGCTTGCCTAAGATACCACAGATAGTTCATCACAGAAGCGAGATTCTAACTCAGTTTGTCTCATTCAAACCTGAATTCACTGAAGTGCAGGGTGCTGCCTTGAGCGTGTGTGTGACTCTTATTTATAAGACATTACGTGCACATAAAGACAACCATAATAGCAAAAGATCGGCCAGGCGCAGTGGCTCACGCCTGTAATCCCAGCACTTTGGGAGGCCGAGGTGGGCAGATCATGAGGTCAGGAGATCGAGACCATCCTGGCTAACACGGTGAAACCCTGTTTCTACTAAAAATAAAAAAAAATAGCCGGGCGTGTTGGCAGGCGCCTGTAGTCCCAGCTACTCTGGAGGCTGAGGCAAGAGAATGGCGTGAACCTGGGAGGCAGAGCTTACAGTGAGCCAAGATCGCACCACTGCACTCCAGCCTGGGCAACAGAGCGAGACTCCGTCTCAAAAAAAAAAAAAAAAAAAAAAAAAATAGCAAAAGATCATTAATCCATGGGTTGGAGACACAGAAAATTTCTCCTGAAATATTATGACTTTATATATTAAGCCAGGGTTAAATTCCAGATTTGCATCCATTTCATCTAAGAACAGTTAGATAAGTAATCGTGTATCTGCTTAAAACTGAAAATGATATCCCAATGCCAATTTAATTCACTTATTTAACAAACAATTATAGATGATTGTAGCATTATGAAGGCATGCTTAGGACATAAAGTTCGTGGGGGAACAAAGAGAACATAAAAAGAATCTGTGTGATCACAGAAGTGTAGACATCATAGATACGGGCAGGCCCAGGTAAATGCAGGCACAAACGGAGGCCGCTGATGCTTGAGGGAGCTGGGCTTTGTGCTTTGTAGGCTCTTGCTGAGGGAGGGGCAACAGAGGTAAACTCCTCGCTTACTCCCTCCCCTGTGCACCAAACGCACCCACCAACCAACGCAGAACCCAGGAAGGAGGCCATGGGGTGATCAGCTGGCTCTTCAGGCCCTGCTGTCTGTGGTGGCCTTACCTGGAGGCCCTCAGCTCACCTATACCCATCTGGAGATGGCTGAGGAGAGAAGAGGGGCTGTGTAACGTTCCATGCTTGCCCTTGTGAATGATAAAGATGTCCCCATCTCCTAAACCGGGCAGAGGGAGCTGGGCAGAGGGAGGTGGGGACGCACTGCCTCAGAGGTCTTCTCTCGGTCTCTGCTGGCAGTCACCTGCTCCCGGAAGACCAGCGACCTCCTCCCTCACTGTTGCTCTGTTTCATTTCTAAGATGTGAGCCAAGATAGGTGGCCTCTGAGAGTCTCCTCATTTTGGCCCATGGACTAGCTAAGCCCCAGGACTCCCTTTTCCCTGGCTAGAGAGAACTTGTTGGGACAGGGTGCTGAGTGAAGAAACAGAGGCCCACGGAGATAAATGTCTCCTACAGAAAACCCAAGGGCCAAAAAGGGGCGGGAAAACACAGCTCGGAAACCACCCTACCAAAGCCTCCAGCCCTCAGAGCACGAAGTCGTTCCTAGAAATTGCCCACACACTTCTTCGTTTTAAAGAGCAAGCAACTCTTGCTGTAAGGACCAGCCTCACTTTAGATTTAGAGAATTGCTGAGGGTTTTGCTGAAGCAGAGGATGTTTTCTATGTTATGCCTGTGATGGGTGCCATTCCCGTGCAACCTTTGAGATTGCTGGAGGTCTCTGTGCCTCTGAGAGCTGGGAGGAAGCTCTCAACTGTACCTTCAATTCCACAGCACAGGGAAGGAAGTTCAACATTTCTTTACCATTCAGAGCATCCCTGTTCTTTGAGTCTCCTCTGCTTCTTGGGGACCAGTTCTATTGCTCTTGGGATGACATGATAGTCCCAACTTGAAATTCAGTACCTTCTTTGGTTTTCTCAAAAACAACAGCACCCATGTACAACAAATCACCAGAGAGTTTAGAGACCATATCAAAGATTTCAGGGTGGTGGGGGAGTCGCTCCATCCTGCCACTCACAGCCTCCTCTTTCCTCTCCCTGTCATCTCTGCTCATCATCCCCTCTGCTTTCTTAGGTGCCCCTGGAGCCCCGATTTCTCCTCCCTCTAGCATGTCGAGCGCCTTCCCGCCCCTTCTGTAGCTGGAAGCAGCACACATGCAGACATTCAGCAGACACCTGCTGCTCCAGGCATTCATCTAAATATTTTTCTTAGCCATGACAGTGCTTGAGAAACATTCTGGTGTCAGCCGTGAAGTTGACACACTTTTCTTCCCCTCTTTGTACCTGGTAATGTTGCTGCTAGTATCATCATGCTCCGTGGCTCTCTGGAAGGCCTACTGTGTGTCACAGCATGTGGCCCAGGGTTAGCTGAGAGTTAGCAGAGCTGGGGTCCAGCCCCGTCTTCCCCATACCACAGCTGTGTGACTCAGGAAAGCTGCCCGTTATCTCAAAGGCTCAGTTTTCTTGCCTGTGAATGCTTATCTCTAGGGCCCAGAGAAATGATCATATCAGATCATGGATATCAGAGTGCTTTGTAATTCTCTTTTATAAAGGCGCGAATCCTGTTCGTAAGGATTCTGCCCCCCCGACCTGATCACCTCCCCAAAGGCCCCACCTCCTGATACCATCAGTTTGGGGATTCATTTTCAACTTTTTACTTCTGGGGGGCACAAACATTCCACCTATAGCAATGGTATTTTGGCAGAAGGGCTCCAATTTCTCGCAGGAGGCAGCGTAAGACAGCTGCCTCATCTGGGGGCCTAGGGTGAAGAGCTGCTATGCTAATGAGGAAGGAGATTCATAGATGTGCCTCCCAGATGTGCCTGGTGTGTTCAGACACAACAGCTCCCAAAAATCCCTTAACCCATTCTTCACAGGCTGGGCATTTCATGAAATGGCAGCAGTGCTCATTTTAATGTTTTATGAGCCACAGAGATTCCTGCAGGAAAGAGTGGAATGGAAACTATTAAGCCCCCAGCGTGAGGTCCTGGGACCCATCAAGTTTGACTGGGTGCATCTGCAGGCGAGACGGTGCTGGGAGCATATGTTCAGGGGCACACGTCCTAAAACAACATGCAGCATCTCCTGGGCTTCCTCACCAATGACTTCTTGGACAGCAATCTTGTTGAGTTCTTCCACATGGCAGGTGCAGAGAGACTGTGGGATCTGAGTGTTGACACTGGGCAGGGGTCAGGAGTTCTGGTTTGGTCACAACACCTCTCTGGGCTGTGTTTCTCTACCTGCGCCATCAGAAGTAGAACAAGATGCTCTCTAAGAAACAGCTCAGCTCCAGGTTCTGAGGTCAGAACCAGGGCATATAGGGGCAGGGACTAGTGTCAGGCCCAAGGCTCCTGGAAGGAGGTGTTCGGGCTCTGCCACCACCCACAGGCTCCCACAGCAGGTGGTTATAAGTGTCATTGCTCCCCCTCCGAGGGACAGTGAGACAGCACAGAATGAGCACTAAGTGGGCTCAAAACCCCCCAGTAAGAAATAGGAACACTTTTACACTGTTGGTGGGAATGTAAATTAGTTCAACCATTGAGGAAGGCAGTGTGGTTATTCCTCAAGGATCTAGAACCAGAAATAACATTTGACCCAGCAATCCCATTACTGGGCATATACCCAAAGGAATATAAATCATTGTACTGTAAAGACACATGCGTATATATGTTTATTGCAGCACTGTTTACAATAGCAAAGACATGGAACCAATCCAAATGCCCATCAATGATAGACTGGATGAAGAAAATATGGTACATATATACCATGGAATACTATGTAGCCATAAAAAGGAATTAGATCATATTCTTTGCAGGGACATGGATGAAGCTGAAAGCTATTGTCCTCAGCAAACTAACACAGGAACAGAAAACCAAACACCGCATGCTCTCACTCATAAGTGGGAGCTGAACAATGAGAACACATGGACACAGGGAGGGGAACATCACACACCAGGGCCTGTGGGCAGGGGGTGAGGGGAGGGAGAGCATTAGGACAAATAGCTAATGCATGCAGGACTTAAAACCTAGATGACAGGTTGATAGGTGCAGCAAACCGCCATGGCAGACGTTTATTTATGTAACAAACCTGTACATTCTGCACATGTATCCTGGAACTTAAAGTAAAATAAAAATTAAAAAATTCCCCATGGTAAATCCAGCTCTGCTACTAACTGGCCATCATGCATCTCTCCAGATGACTGTTTCCTCATCTGCTCATGGCTAGGATAGTGCTGGATGGTACCAAAGGGCTCTTCCAGCATCAATCCCAGACCTCTGTCAGGATGGAAACTTCCTCCAAGAACAGTGAGGATTCTTGTTCTGCCATCAGACAGTGTCTTAGGGACATAGCTGTTTTGGGACACAGGAAGCAGGGCAAAGTAGTTTGAGAAAAAATGAAAAGCCATCTGTGGTCAAGAAAGTGTCCAGCTACCCAGGGAAGCATCTGCTCCAGTGGTCCCAATAGACACATAGTGTCTTCATCTACTTGGCATCATTTCTGTGCTTACCCAGGTGGAGTGGTGGAGTGGTACAGTGGGCAGACAAAGCTGTGAATTTTGCTTTGTACAAAGAGGGGATTTGATTGGGAGATCTCATGGCTTCCTTTGTTTGAGTTCCTCTTATATGCTAGTGTGGGAGGCAGAATAATGACCTCCACACCCTGAAAGATGTCCACTTCCTTCTTCCCAGAACCTGTGAATATGTTAGGTTACATGATGAAGGAATTAGGGCCACAGATGGAATTAAGGTCACAGATGGAATTAAGGCTGCTCATCAGCTGACTTTGGAATGAGTACTCCTGGACTACCAGGGTAAGCCCAATGCAATCACAAGGGTTCTTATAAGTGGAAAAAGGAGGCAAAGAGAGAGAGAACCAGAGAAGTGGCAATCTGAGAAGGAGTTGGCCCAAGGTTGCTGGCATTGAAGGTGGAGGAATGGGACCAGGAGCCAAGGAGTGCAGGTGGACCATAGGAGCTGGAAAAGACAAGCAGGCAGATTCTCCCTAGAGCCTCCAGAAGGAACACAGCCCTGCAACACTCAATTTTAATCCAGTGACACCTGCTTCAGATTCTGACCTCCAGAACTGGAAGATGATAAATCTCCATTGTAATTTGCTGTAGCAGCAAGAGGAAGTGAATAGAGCTAGGTACATGGCAACCATTACCTTAGTCCTCACCCCCCTAAAGTCTACACATTTTCTACCTTTTGCTTTATAGATGAGAAGACTAAGACTCAGTGAGGAAATGTCAAGGTCACAGAGCTAGTGCATTGGTCAATGTTCCACCCAGGAAAGTGGAAATAATATTTCAGAGAGGCACTGGATGCCAGGAAATGGTTACAGAGGTGCCAGTAGGGCTGGGAGAGCAAAAGGAGTTGGGCAGAGTCACCCTGGAGCCCGTGCGTTCACCCTCCCTCCCCTTTCCAGGAGAAAGGGCTCAGTCCCAGCTCAGCCACTGGCCTGCCCAGTGGCCTCAAAGTGCTCACCTCTCTGCAAAATGAAAGAGTTGCATTGGCATTGGCTCACTTCTAATTTCTGAAGCCTAAAAGAAGGTCCTCTTTGCCGAGGCTGAGTTCAGCTACTCTCCTCCAGTCACATTCCATTTGTGTCAAACTTTGTCCTCCTTTTTGGGCCACACCATGCATATCCCAGATTCTGTGGTCTTACAGAGCCAGTTTTGATGCCAGGTGAGTTTGGGTTCAAGAACTGATCCCATCTCTTACTGACATTGCTGGAAGCATGACCGTGGCAGCAGGGCAGATGCTGGAGCTGCTCTCGTTAATGTGGCTGATGTTCTTGGCACAGATGACGTGGGAACCACAGCCTCTGAGGCTAACCAGGAGCCACAGCTGATGGTGCTGGAACTTTGACTAGCAGAAGAGGTCCTTTCTTCCTCTAACACTCAGCCATGCATCAGTGCCTCTCACTGCTGGAATCTAACAGGACTCTGCTAGCATGGGAGTAAGGAGATGTCATTTATAGGGAGTAAGGACAGGCAGTTTGTAGGCTGCTAGCCCCCATGACACAGAAGAGTTCTAAAAGGGTGGTTGTGGGGCTGAGTCCCAATAGGGCAAATGCAACAAGTTCATAAGTAGTGGGATGCTGTCAGCACATTTCATCTCAGCACCTGTGCACTGGCTCCTTCGCCTGGAAGGCTCTTTCCCCAGATGTCTGCATGACCCACACCTCCCTCACTTCCTTTAGGTCTCTAGTGAAATAGCATCTTCTCAAAAACATCTCCCCCAGCTGCCATAGCTCAGTGTCCCCTCTTCTCACTGCCACTTACCCTGATTTATTTTTCTTTTTAGCACTCATTATGACCTGAAATGATATGTTTATAAATGAATTTGCTTAGTATCACTCCCCTCCATGAGAATGAAAAGCTCCATGCGAGGAGGGACACTTTTCCTATTTTACTTATTGCTGAAACCCCAGCACCTAGAGCAGTGCCTGGCATACAGTAGGCATTTACTTACTAAATAATTGTTGCATGAATGAAGAAAACCAAAGTATACCAAAGGCTGAGTACAGTCTGTAGCACGCTGCTGCTTAAAGCTCTGTAGTACATTCTTGGAGGTGTTTATAGCAATCGGATGGAGACTTACTTGCTGTGGGAACATGAAGCAATTTCACCCAGAGGAGAAGCAGGCATGGAGAAAGAGAGAGAGAGTGCCACTTTTACAAGGGAAATATTTTAGATCATTGCTTTGGGCCTTCTGTGATGTTTCTGTCTTGATAGTTTCTACCTCTGTTCTGGAGAGGTTTCCTCATGAGAGAGATTTTCCAAGTCAGGCAAGGCATATATATATATATATATATATATATATATATATATATATATATATATATATATATATATAGAGAGAGAGAGAGAGAGAGAGAGAGAGAGAGAGAGAGAGTCATTCTCATTTCAGGTCTCCCTGCAGTCACTCTCCATGTGGCATCAAGCCCCACCAACTCAAGTGGTAGTGAGTCGTGTCTGTCTCTCACTAGAGACCTCCTGGGAGCAGAACCCGTTCCTTGTTCTTCCCTTAACACAGTGGATCTTTGCACGCCATCCCAGATGCACAGCAAGCTCTCACAAGCTGCTGGATAATGGCAATGAGCTGAATTTGGCTCCTTAGCCTCTCAGCCCTGAGATTTCTTGTGAGGTGTGTGGAAAGAAAGATCAGACAGATCTAGGTCAGAGCATGAACTCCTCACTATTACCTGGGCGAACATTGGCACATTTCCTCACCTCCCTGAAGCTGTGGACTGAAACACACTCGCCTTGAAGGGCTGTTTCTGTAAGACACCTCGCACAAAGCCTGGCATACAGTAGGTACACAATAAACCTTAGCCTCTTCTCCCCTGCTCGGTGTCTCTTGACTCCTCTTGAATAAAGTTGAATCTGTAACTGGGGCAAGATCTGATTATGTAACAGCTCCCTCTCCCAGCCCAGGAGTTTGCCATGCTACACAGAGGTTTTTTTCCCAGTTGGGAAATGCAATTTCTCATTCCTCTTTCAAGTTCTTTGGGGTTAGTGATTAGAACATGGCTAGGAATATGCATGAGGTATGAGCCACAGGAAGCCCTCTTACTTTCAAATTGAAGGGAGAATGTGGGGAACATGCATTCAGGGGGTAGGGCTTGGATGAACTATTTTTAAATGACTTGGAGAGTGAAGAGAATGAACTCCTCTGAGAGAGTTACCTTCCATAAGCTCATGTAATTTTTAAATGGGCTGATAGATAGCAATTTCCCAGGCCATTTCCTCTCTCTCCAAGGGCAGCCAGTTTAAACTGGAGGTATCAGCTCTGTCCCCTCCCACCCCATGGGTGACATTGCCCCATCTCCTTCCAAACATCTACGCAGCCTGCACACATCTGGGGTTCTGGGCTTGCTTTAGAGACCCTGTTGTTCATCTTCCTCTCCAGTGCCTGGGTCCCTTCCACGATATGATTGACAGGTGGTCACCAGGCTCCTCTTGCACACCTTCAGGGGTGGGGAACTCACTGCGCAAAAAACACGTTCATCCTTGGACACATCCATCAGGCAGTTCTTCCTTGTGGTCCCACACATCAGAGCTCTTGCCTGGGGCCCTTGTTCTGACCTCAGAGCCAAGGAAAGCAAATCCAATCCAGGCATCTCCTCTTGGGAAACTCTTTTCTGCAGACTAGACATCTGCAAATATGAGTAGGGTTCATTACCTTCATCCAGCATGCTGTGAGCACCTCTGCATTCTAGACCCAGAGGAAAACCAACCTCTTCCATGAAGCATCTGCCATGAGCCTTCCCCTAGTGCAAGCGCTGCCCCGAGCTGACAGGACTGTGAGGACAGGAGCCAGCACAGGTGTGGCCACGTACCAATCACAGCACACCCCCAACACTGCACTACAGGCAATTGCAAGTTTAGCACCAATTCTGTGACATGCTGGAAGCACAGAGAGGACTTTCTGGCTCTCCCTCCTACCCTCTTTTTCACCCTGGGCCTGTGAGGAGCTACATTTCCTTCCACCCGTCTTTAGGGGAAGACCTGGCATTTGCAAAACTTGCAACACAGATATCCGTCTTGCTCTGGTGAAAGTGATGGTGAAGGGAAGGTTGGGTGAAAGCCAGAGAGCATGATGAGTGTCTTTCAATTTCAGATGAGACTGAGAGAGAGAGGAGGAAAGGTGGAAGGGAGGAAGGAGAGGGGAGGGGAGAGAGACAGGCAGGATTTGCGGGGAGGACAGCATTCCAAAGCTCTGAAGGGTCTGATTCTAAGTTGCTGTCGTGGTCTGAATGTTTGTGCTCCTTCACCACCCCTAATTTCTATCTGGAAGCCCCAGCTCCCCAGAGTGATGGTCTTTGGAGGGGAGTCTTTGGGAGGGCTGGATGAGGTCATGAGGGTGGTGCCTCCAGAGAAGTGAGAAGGCAGCGTCTACAGCCAGGAAGAGGCTTTCACCAGGGAGCTGACTCTGCGGACACCCTGGTCTCGAACTTCTGGCCTCCAGGACTGTGAAGCCTGTTGTCTAAACCACCCATCTGTAGTATGATGTTATAGCAGCCCCAGCTGGCCGAGCTTCCAGGAAGCATTGCTGGACATTGGGAAAATGATACGTCTGGAGCCCCGGTGTGGGTTGTAATTCTAGCTCCTCCGCTCCCCTGCTGAATGACAGCACTAGCCCCTTCTAGTGTCCCCCTCACACCCTCCCTCTGCCCACTCTAATTTCAGCCTTGCTGTAGCAGACAGTCCATGTGGGCTCAGGTATGGGCCAATGTTTGCCCACCTTAAGCACAGCACGTGCCTCTCCAAATGCTCAGGCCCTCTCCATGGCCAGGAAGCTGCTCAGCCATCTGCAGCGCAGTGTAGACATTCAGGGAGTTAATATCCCTGGGGGCAGGAGCTGGCAGATAAATGCCCCATCTTCCCTTGTGGGACAGTTCTGGAGGTATTCCATGTGCTGCTCAGAAGCCCCGCAGAACTGATGCCCTTTGCCCATGGAAGTCTCCCCGAGATGCACCTTGGGCTGCCTTGCTCTCCAGCCAGTAAACTTCCCACACCCAGCATGTGTCTCAGGCTCTGCTGCGAGGGCATCCAGTGTCACTGCCCATGTGCAAGCTTCTCCATCTTCTCACCTGCAAAGTGGGAATACTGACTGTGTCTACTTCAGGGGATAGTTATACGAGAATTAAATGAATAAGGGCACATAAAACACAAGGGAACCCTTAGCAAGTGGTGACCAATGTTATTGCAACGTGGATAGCTCAAAAATGAACCTCATTAAACGATGTAGCTCCAAACAGAAGCAGGTGACAAGGCTGGCTGAACTTGATGAAGCGGCTTCAACCTGTAATCCCGTCCATCAGGAATGAAATGTTTTGGGAGTTGAAAATGCAGGCCAGTGAATTTCCATCTTCCTTAGTATCAACCACTGTCCTTGCTGAGTAGTAAGAAGTTGTTGCCTTTTTATATTTTAACAATAATCATTTAGCAAAACCTACTGAAACTTTTCATTCGGAATATTTTTAAACAGAAAGTTTTTTAAACTGCTTGCAAGTTTTTCTTTTTGAATGTGCAGATCCGAGAGTTTTTTGTTTGTTTGTTTGTTTGCTTTTGAGAAGGAGTCTTGCTCTGTCACCCAGGCGGGAGTGCAGTGATGCACTTTCGGCTCACTGCAACCTCCATCTCCCGGGTTCAAGCGATTCTCCTGCCTCAGCCTCCCGAGTAGCTGGGACAACAGGCACCCGCCACCACGCCCAGCTAATTTTTTTGTATTTTTAGTAGAGATGGGGTTTCACCACGTTGGCCAGGCTGGTCTCAAACTCCTGATCTCGGGTGATCTGCCTGCCTTGGCCTCCCAAAGTGCTGGGATTACAGGCGAAAGCCACTGCTCCCAGCTGAGATCCAAGAGTTTTTATTGGTGATCCATGTATATAACTTTGTCTACCAAACCACATGACAGACACATCTCTTTTTATGGAACAGTTTCTTATAAAAGGTTGCTACTTTCTCACTCCTGTTAAAATGTCATCTTTATCCTGAAGCAACAGATTGACTACATCTTGAATTTGAAAATCTCTGTGAGGCAGCGTACTGTCAATGGTCATTGAGGCTAGCAGCAGGGTTGCACCTGAAATGGAGATAGCGGGTTCCACTATTGATTGTCCTGTCTTTCTTTGTGTGGGAGTTGTTAGTTTTACCTTTAATTTGTGGTTTCTTTTTTTTTTTTTTTTCTTGAGATGAGGTCTCACTGTGTTGCTGAGGCTGGCCTCGAACTCCTGGGCTCAAAAGGTCCTCCCACCTCAGCCTCCCAAAAAGATTAGTTGGAACTGCATACAGGCATGTACTACTATGCTCAGCTTTTGGGGATTCTTTACAAGCCAGCTGTACATTCATTGGGGTTAATTCAATTGAAACCAAATACTACCATTTCCAAATCTGCTAACTGGTAAATTGCACAAGTAAACAGCAATATGTCATTCAAAAGACAGATCGAAGGCACCCTGTCAGCTTCTCCATATGGTGGAGCCCTGATCCCCAGTCACATAGGCCATGTGAAGGCTCCAGGTTCGGTCCATAATAAAACGTTATAAAACTATAAATAGGAGCTCCAATATCTCCTCCTACACCCCTTGTTACATACCCTACCTTGGATCCAACTGCTGTCGGTAATAAAAACACACTGAACCTAAGTTAAAAACCCAATGACTTCCTCCTCTTAAATTCCATTAGTCATTGAAAAATAAATGCTTTGATGAAATCTCCTATTTTTAGAAGCATGAGGCCTGCCCTGTGTAAGGGAGAACAAGCTCAGTGCCACTCTGGGCATGGAACTTATACGAGGCTATTGCCCTATGCTCCACGTGAAGTCCCTTTGCCTGTCTCATCCCAGGCCCCCGATCACAAGAGGGAAGAGGCCTCCGGGTTGTTCTGCGCTTTGCTCTAGCAGGAGGTGATAAAAGAGGTGACAAAGTGTGGCTGCTGCCATAACAAAGTGCCATGAGTTAGTGGCTTAGAACAATAGAAATGGGGTTGGGCGCGGTGGCTCACGCCTGTAATCCCAGCACTTTGGGAGGCCAAGGCGGGTGGATCACCTGAGGTCAGGAGTTCGAGACCAGCCTGACCAACATGGTGAAACCCCATCTCTACTAAATACAAAAAATTAGTCAGGCGTGGTGGTGGATGCCTGTAATCTCAGCTACTTGGGAGGCTGAGGCAGAAGAATCACTTGAATCTGGGAGGCAGAGGTTGCAGTGAGTGGAGATTGCACCACTGAACTGCAGTCTGGGCAACAAGAACGGAACTCTGTAAAAAAAAAAAAAAAAAAAAAAAAAACAACAACAACAAAAAAAAAACGGTGGGAGCCAAGATGGCCGAATAGGAACAGCTCCGGTCTACAGCTCCCAGCGTGAGCGACGCAGAAGACGGTGATTTCTGCATTTCCATCTGAGGTACCGGGTTCATCTCACTAGGGAGTGCCAGACAGTGGGCGCAGGCCAGTGGGTGCGCGCACCGTGCGCGAGCCGAAGCAGGGCGAGGCATTGCCTCACCTGGGAAGCACAAGGGGTCAGGGAGTTCCCTTTCCGAGTCAAAGAAAGGGGTGACGGACGCACCTGGAAAACTCGGGTCACTCCCACCCGAATATTGCGCGTTTCAGACCGGCTTAAAAAACGGCGCACCACGAGACTATATCCCACACCTGGCTTGGAGGGTCCTACGCCCTCGGAATCTCGCTGATTGCTAGCACAGCAGTCTGAGATCAAACTGCAAGGCGGCAGCGAGGCTGGGGGAGGGGCGCCCGCCATTGCCCAGGCTTGCTTAGGTAAACAAAGCAGCCGGGAAGCTCGAACTGGGTGGAGCCCACCACAGCTCAAGGAGGCCTGCCTGCCTCTGTAGGCTCCACCTCTGGGGGCAGGGCACAGACAAACAAAAAGACAGCAGTAACCTCTGCAGACTTAAATGTCCCTGTCTGACAGCTTTGAGGAGAGCAGTGGTTCTCCCAGCACGCAGCTGGAGATCTGAGAACGGGCAGACTGCCTCCTCAAGTGGGTCCCTGACCCCCGAGCAGCCTAACTGGGAGGCACCCCCCAGCAGGGGCACACTGACACCTCACACGGCAGGGTATTCCAACAGACCTGCAGCTGAGGGTCCTGTCTGTTAGAAGGAAAACTAACAAACAGAAAGGACATCCACACCGAAAACCCATCTGTACATCACCATCATCAAAGACCAAAAGTAGATAAAACCACAAAGATGGGGAAAAAACAGAACAGAAAAACAGGAAACTCTAAAATGCAGAGCGCCTCTCCTCCTCCAAAGGAACGCAGTTCCTCACCAGCAATGGAACAAAGCTGGATGGAGAATGATTTTGACGAGCTGAGAGAAGAAGGCTTCAGACGATCAAATTACTCTGAGCTACGGGAGGACATTCAAACCAAAGGCAAAGAAGTTGAAAACTTTGAAAAAAATTTAGAAGAATGTATAACTAGAATAACCAATACAGAGAAGTGCTTAAAGGAGCTGATGGAGCTGAAAACCAAGGCTCGAGAACTACGTGAAGAATGCAGAAGCCTCAGGAGCCGATGCGATCAACTGGAAGAAAGGGTATCAGCAATGGAAGATGAAATGAATGAAACGAAACGAGAAGGGAAGTCTAGAGAAAAAAGAATAAAAAGAAATGAGCAAAGCCTCCAAGAAATATGGGACTATGTGAAAAGACCAAATCTACGTCTGATTGGTGTACCTGAAAGTGATGCGGAGAATGAAACCAAGTTGGAAAACACTCTGCAGGATATTATCCAGGAGAACTTCCCCAATCTAGCAAGGCAGGCCAACGTTCAGATTCAGGAAATACAGAGAACGCCACAAAGATACTCCTCAAGAAGAGCAACTCCAAGACACATAATTGTCAGATTCACCAAAGTTGAAATGAAGGAAAAAATGTTAAGGGCAGCCAGACAGAAAGGTCGGGTTACCCTCAAAGGGAAGCCCATCAGACTAACAGCAGATCTCTCGGCAGAAACCCTACAAGCCAGAAGAGAGTGGGGGCCAATATTCAACATTCTTAAAGAAAAGAATTTTCAACCCAGAATTTCATATCCAGCCAAACTAAGCTTCATAAGTGAAGGAGAAATAAAATACTTTACAGACAAGCAAATGCTGACCGATTTTGTCACCACCAGGCCTGCCCTAAAAGAGCTCCTGAAGGAAGCGCTAAACATGGAAAGGAACAACCGGTACCAGCCGCTGCAAAATCATGCCAAAATGTAAAGACCATCAAGACTAGGAAGAAACTGCATCAACTAACGAGCAAAATCACCAGCTAACATCATAATGACAGGATCAAATTCACACATAACAATATTAACTTTAAATGTAAATGGACTAAATTCTCCAATTAAAAGACACAGACTGGCAAGTTGGATAAAGAGTCAAGACCCATCAGTGTGCTGTATTCAGGAAACCCATCTCACGTGCAGAGACACACATAGGCTCAAAATAAAAGGATGGAGGAAGATCTACCAAGCAAATGGAAAACAAAAAAAGGCAGGGGTTGCAATCCTAGTCTCTGATAAAACAGACTTTAAACCAACAAAGATCAAAAGAGACAAAGAAGGCCATTACATAATGGTAAAGGGATCAATTCAACAAGAGGAGCTAACTATCCTAAATATTTATGCACCCAATACAGGAGCACCCAGATTCATAAAGCAAGTCCTGAGTGACCTACAAAGAGACTTAGACTCCCACACATTAATAATGGGAGACTTTAACACCCCACTGTCAACATTAGACAGATCAACGAGACAGAAAGTCAACAAGGATACCCAGGAATTGAACTCAGCTCTGCACGAAGCAGACCTAATAGACATCTACAGAACTCTCCACCCCAAATCAACAGAATATACATTTTTTTCAGCACCACACCACACCTATTCCAAAATTGACCACATAGTTGGAAGTAAAGCTCTCCTCAGCAAATGTAAAAGAACAGAAATTATAACAAACTATCTCTCAGACCACAGTGCAATCAAAGTAGAACTCAGGATTAAGAATCTCACTCAAAGCTGCTCAACTACATGGAAACTGAACAACCTGCTCCTGAATGACTGCTGGGTACATAACGAAATGAAGGCAGAAATAAAGATGTTCTTTGAAACCAACGAGAACAAAGACACAACATACCAGAATCTCTGGGACGCATTCAAAGCAGTGTGCAGAGGGAAATTTATAGCACTAAATGCCCACAAGAGAAAGCAGGAAAGATCCAAAATTGACACCCTAACATCACAATTAAAAGAACTAGAAAAGCAAGAGCAAACACATTCAAAAGCTAGCAGAAGGCAAGAAATAACTAAAATCAGAGCAGAACTGAAGGAAATAGAGACACAAAAAACCCTTCAAAAAATTAATGAATCCAGGAGCTGGTTTTTTGAAAGGATCAACAAAATTGATAGACCGCTAGCAAGACTAATAAAGAAAAAAAGAGAGAAGAATCAAATAGACGTGATAAAAAATGATAAAGGGGATATCACCACTGATCCCACAGAAATACAAACTACCATCAGAGAATACTACAAACACCTCTACGCAAATAAACTAGAAAATCTAGAAGAAATGGATACATTCCTCGACACATACACTCTCCCAAGACTAAACCAGGAAGAAGTTGAATCTCTGAATAGACCAATAACAGGAGCTGAAATTGTGGCAATAATCAATAGTTTACCAACCAAAAAGAGTCCAGGACCAGATGGATTCACAGCCGAATTCTACCAGAGGTACAAGGAGGAACTGGTACCATTCCTTCTGAAACTATTCCAATCAATAGAAAAAGAGGGAATCCTCCCTAACTCATTTTATGAGGCCAGCATCATTCTGATACCAAAGCCTGGCAGAGACACAACCAAAAAAGAGAATTTTAGACCAATATCCTTGATGAACATTGATGCAAAAATCCTCAATAAAATACTGGCAAACCGAATCCAGCAGCACATCAAAAAGCTTATCCACCATGATCAAGTGGGCTTCATCCCTGGGATGCAAGGCTGGTTCAACATACGCAAATCAATAAATGCAATCCAGCATATCAACAGAGCCAAAGACAAAAACCACATGATTATCTCAATAGATGCAGAAAAAGCCTTTGACAAAATTCAACAACCTTTCATGCTAAAAACTCTCAATAAATTAGGTATTGATGGGACATATTTCAAAATAATAAGAGCTATCTATGACAAACCCACAGCCAATATCATACTGAATGGGCAAAAACTGGAAGCATTCCCTTTGAAAACTGGCACAAGACAGGGATGCCCTCTCTCACCGCTCCTATTCAACATAGTGTTGGAAGTTCTGGCCAGGGCAATCAGGCAGGAGAAGGAAATAAAGGGTATTCAATTAGGAAAAGAGGAAGTCAAATTGTCCCTGTTTGCAGACGACATGATTGTTTATCTAGAAAACCCCATCGTCTCAGCCCAAAATCTCCTTAAGCTGATAAGCAACTTCAGCAAAGTCTCAGGATACAAAATCAATGTACAAAAATCACAAGCATTCTTATACACCAACAACAGACAAACAGAGAGCCAAATCATGAGTGAACTCCCATTCACAATTGCTTCAAAGAGAATAAAATACCTAGGAATCCAACTTACAAGGGATGTGAAGCACCTCTTCAAGGAGAACTACAAACCACTGCTCAAGGAAATAAAAGAGGATACAAACAAATGGAAGAACATTCCTTGCTCATGGGTAGGAAGAATCAATATCGTGAAAATGGCCATACTGCCCAAGGTAATTTACAGATTCAATGCCATCCCCATCAAGCTACCAATGACTTTCTTCACAGAATTGGAAAAAACTACTTTAAAGTTCATATGGAACCAAAAGAGAGCCCGCATCGCCAAGTCAATCCTAAGCCAAAAGAACAAAGCTGGAGGCATCACACTACCTGACTTCAAACTATACTACAAGGCTACAGTAACCAAAACAGCATGGTACTGGTACCAAAACAGAAATATAGATCAATGGAACAGAACAGAGCCCTCAGAAATAACGCCGCTTACCTACAACTATCTGATCTTTGACAAACCTGAGAAAAACAAGCAATGGGGAAAGGATTCCCTATTTAATAAATGGTGCTGGGAAAACTGGCTAGCCATATGTAGAAAGCTGAAACTGGATCCCTTCCTTACGCCTTATACAAAAATCAATTCAAGATGGATTAAAGATTTAAACGTTAGACCTAAAACCATAAAAACCCTAGAAGAAAACCTAGGCATTACCATTCAGGACATAGGCGTGGGCAAGGACTTAATGTCCAAAACACCAAAAGCAATGGCAACAAAAGCCAAAATTGACAAATGGGATCTAATTAAACTAAAGAGCTTCTGCACAGCAAAAGAAACTACCATCAGAGTGAATAGGCAACCTACAACATGGGAGAAAATTTTCGCAACCTACTCATCTGACAAAGGGCTAATATCCAGAATCTACAGTGAACTCAAACAAATTTACAAGAAAAAAACAAACAACCCCATCAAAAAGTGGGCGAAGGACATGAACAGGCACTTCTCAAAAGAAGACATTTATGCAGCCAAAAAACACATGAAAAAATGCTCATCATCACTGGCCATCAGAGAAATGCAAATCAAAACCACTATGAGATATCATCTCACACCAGTTAGAATGGCAATCATTCAAAAGTCAGGAAACAACAGGTGCTGGAGAGGATGTGGAGAAATAGGAACACTTTTACACTGTTGGTGGGACTGTAAACTAGTTCAACCATTGTGGAAGTCAGTGTGGCGATTCCTCAGGGATCTAGAACTAGAAATACCATTTGACCCAGCCATCCCATTACTGGGTATATACCCAAATGACTATAAATCATGCTGGTATAAAGACACATGCACACGTATGTTTATTGCGGCATTATTCACAATAGCAAAGACTTGGAACCAACCCAAATGTCCAACAATGATAGACTGGATTAAGAAAATGTGGCACATATACACCATGGAATACTATGCAGCCATAAAAAATGATGAGTTCATATCCTTTGTAGGGACATGGATGAAATTGGAAACCATCATTCTCAGTAAACTATCGCAAGAACAAAAAACCAAACACCGCATATTCTCACTCATAGGTGGGAATTGAACAATGAGATCACATGGACACAGGAAGGGGAATATCATACTCTGGGGACTGTGGTGGGGAGGGGGGAGGGGGGAGGGATAGCATTGGGAGTTATACCTAATGCTGGATGACGAGTTGGTGGGTGCAGCGCACCAGCATGGCACATGTATACATATGTAACTAACCTGCACAATGTGCACATGTACCCTAAAACTTAAAGTATAATTTAAAAAATAAAAAAAAATTAAAAAAAAAAAAAAAAATCAAACAACAGAAATGGATTCCCTCACAGTTCTGGAGGCCAGAAGTCCAAGGTCAAGGTGCCAGCAGGGCCATGCTCCCTCTTCTGGCTTCCGATGGGGACCAGCAGTCCTTGGTGCTCCCTGGCTTGCAGCTGCATCACTCCAACCTCTCCTCCGTGAACACACGCTTGCCTTCCCTGTGTGTATCTATCTGTGTCTCTTCTCCTCTTGTAAGGACAAGAGTCATATTGGATCCAGAGTCCATCCTCCTACAGTATGACTTCCTCATAACTTACATATTAATTATATTGACAAAGGTCTTATTTCCAAGTAAGTTCACATTCACAGCTACCAGGGGTTAGGACTTCAGCATATGTTTATGAAGACACAATTCAACCCACAACAGAAGGTTATAGCATTTTGTATCCTCTGCCAGGCTAAAGATGAAAGGGAGAGGGAGAATGTAGCAAGTACCCCACAGTGATAGCACATATATTCATAATGCTCCTTGCTCATCAAGAGCCAGATACCGTTCTGAGGACTTTGTGTGTGCCAACATTGAACACTGGTTACACCACCAATGCTATTATGTTTATTTTACAGACAAGGAAACTCAGGCATGGAAACATTAAATACTTCACCTGGTATCATACTAGATGGAAAATGGTGCAGCCAGGATTTGTTTGCATTGGTGAGCACCCATTGGCCCCGAAACAATGTGTGTTTGCATTGGTGAGCACCCATTGGCCCTGAGACAATGTGTGTTTGCATTGGTGAGCACCAATTGGCCCAAGACAATGTGTGTTTGCATTGGTGAACACCCACTGGTCCTGAGACAATGTGTGTTTGCATTAGTGAGCACCCATTGGCCCTGAGACAATGTGAAGCCCAGGTTTCTCCAGCTCCAAGACCTGCCCTCTCCCACTGTACCACCACGTCCCTTAAGTGGCTCTTGCTCAGGGGGCACTCCCAGGTGTGGGCTCAGCAGGTGTACAGACACCTGGAGGGGTCTCCAGGCCAGGATGGCACCTGTGCTAACAGCGTGGCTCTCTGAGGACCCCGAGGGAGGCTGGCGGGCTCCATCTCATCTGCTTGCAGTCGTGTGTGGGCCACCCCCAGATGCATCAGTGTCTGTCACTCTGCTGTGCTCTGAAGGTGTCTGAGGACCATGGGGAGCCTGCCATTGGAAAATCACACCATGCCTGGAACAGTAGGGAGAACACTGAACAGATACTGGCCCCCCTGCTGATGCAATTTGGTTGACATCTAGCATAATTTTCCTCTGTTCCTGTTTGCTCAGCCTGCCCCCGCTTCTGTGTTTATAACATGCTCCTTCTCCTTCCCTGTCACCTGAGTCTTGATTTTTACTATTTCATTCAAAACACATGGGTTGGATGTACATTCTCTGCAAGGCTCAACATAGAGGAAATAAAATAACAATAATTGTTTATTGAACACATATTATGTGCCAACACTTAACACACATTGATTTTATTCCCCAAAACAACCTCATAGGTAGGTTTTGTTATTTCTGTTTCATGGAAGAACAAGCATGGGGCGGGCAGAATAGGTAACTAGTCTGGGGTCTTTTAGCAGGGACAGGGCTGGGTGTGAAGCCCAGGTTGCTCCGACTCCAAGGCCCACCCCTTTCCACAGTAACACAGCATCCCTTAAATGGCCCCTGGTCAGGGGGCGCTCCCAGGGGTGGGCACAGCAGGTGTGCAGACAGAACGCCCCAGACAAGAGTGAAAGTGCCCAAGAGAGACAGACACAGGTGCAAGAGCGACCCAGATGAGAGGGTAACAGTGATTAGCCATCATGGGGGCAGGGAAAGTCTCCAAAAGATGTAACTGCTGAGGGTATCCTCGGAAAAGGATGTCCTAGGCAGGCAACAAAGTGGCAGGGTGTTCTGGACACAAGGAACAGCATGAGCAGGGCACAGAGGCAAGGCCATGGGGGTATGTGGGATGGAGGACGAGTGCCTTTTCCAGGGCAGCAGCCAAGAGAGATGGGGGGAGCCTCCAGATGCCACAGGGACCGTGGGAGGAGGCTCTGCATGGCAGATGAGAATTTGGACTGGATCCTGCTGGCAGGGGCAAGACAGCACAGGTTTGTGTGCAGAAGAGTGGCCCGATCATCTTCCTGGGGATTAGCCTGGGGATAATGAGCCCAGTGGGGAGAGGCTGAGGCCTGAACTAAGGCAGGCCTGGGCTCAGGCAGAGAGGAGCACATGGACTGTAGATGCTGAAGGGGCTTAGTCACTAGATCAGACAAATCAGACACGGAAGGCAGTGTCTGGGTTATGTGACCACAGGCATCCAGTTTAGGTGACTTTGTGATTGTTGTCAGGTGCCCCCAAAGCCTGAGTCAAGGTTTTGAAGATGGGAAGTTTATTTGAGAGGTGACTCGAGGAAGCACCACTTGCCCAGCTGGGAAATGGGACAGGGAAATGGAGGATGCAACTGAGGAAGCACCACTTCTCCAGCTGGGAAATGGGACAGGGAAGGAGAGGGTACAATTGAGGAAGCATCACTTCCCCAGCTGGGAAATGGGACAGGGAAGTGGAGGAGGCATTGAGGTTCAATAATGAGCAGGTGTCAGCTGTGGGCAACTGGGACCCCACCCACCCAGTCACCTCTGGGGGACAGCGTAGGACTCACTCAGGTGTCTGCGAGGAAGCTAGGTATACCTCTGTTAACATCAGCTTTGTCTTAACCGAGGGCTGCTCCTGGGGGTGTTAACTGCTGAGGGCTGAGCACACACCTGTGCCCAGGGAAAGCCGCAGGCGGAGAGGCACGGGTGCTGGGTGTAGGAAGCTGTCCATGTGCAGGAGAGACATGGGTGGCATGCAGTGCCGGCTACAGGGACACAAGGAACACATCAGCAGATTGAAGCACCAGGTTCTGTCTTTGTTCCTTGTTGGTCATAAGATAATGAGGCTGGACCAGAGGATGGGACAATCTGGGTTGTTTTTCTTTTTTTAATCACCATATGCCCAGCTCCCAAGCCCCATGCCTGGCACCTTCAGGGCTCTCAGAACTATAGGTCTTGCCACCCCCTGTGACCTGTGGGCAGGAACTTCATCTCCGTGCAAACACTCAAGGCCCTCCTCGGCTTGCTCCTCCCTTGTCGTCCAGCCAGGAAAGCATCAGAGAAGGCTTCCTGGAGGTGTCTGAGATAAGGCTGAAAGAACGAGGCGAGTAGCCAGGTGCAGAAAGGTCAAAAGAACATTCCAGATTGAGGAAAGAGCCAGATATGCAGATGAATGTGTCAGGTTCCAGCCCCAACTGAGGCCCAAGGAGGGTGGATGGATGGACAGGTAGCTGAAAAAACAGTCGGGGGGCCGTAAGCAGGTGAATATGGTTTTACTCAGCAGCTCTCATCAGCAGCTCTCATACACTGTCCGTTCTGTCTCAGCTGCTTGAGCCAGCTGCTCCCACGCTCAGCTGCACGGCCAGCTCTCCCTTGCCTTCAGGGTCAGCAGCTTACCTCTTTCTCTCTCTGGGCACAAGCGTGAGCCGTGCCATGCCGTGCTGTGCCGAACCCTGCCCTGGCTCCCCTCTGTCCATCTGCAAGATGGACGGCTCTGGTTATCCCTCTCTCTCTTTCTCTGGGTGCCAGCAGCTGCACAAGAGTCATGTGGAGCCATGCCCAAGAGCCCCCATACAGTGTCAGCAGGGCAGTTATACCTTCCCAAACAATAGTGGCTCCAAGCCAAGTATGAACTTACACAAACAGGTTATATAACAAGTGGAGTATGCACCTGTGCACCTAAACTCACTGAGTCATTCTGGCCTGGATGTTTGCCTCGGCCTATTCCTTGACCAAAGCACATCCATTTACCCCTCAGAATGTCTCTTGCTTTTCCCTAGTGCCAGGAATAGGAGACAACTTTCCATCCTTCTGCTTCCTGCCCAGAGTGCCCCTGCCTTCTCTGGCAGCCTGAAATGCCCCCTCCTTGGTGCCCTCTCAGGACTCCAGCTCAGTCTTCTATGTTTGCTATTTTCAAAAGAATATCTGTGAGCCCTCAGCCAGAAAGGGTGCATGTGGAATAGGGAGGACTCCAAGCCCAAATCCCAACAGGCCGTTGTTAGGAGTGATTGAAAATAGTGAGGGAGTCATGGAGGGGTGGGGGACGGACTTACCTGGCAGTTAGGGAAATAGAAGGCTGGCGCGCTTGGGCCAGGGTCCTGCAGGGCACTGAAGAGGCAGGGGCTGAAGGGTGTGGGAGGCGCCGGCAGGTAACTCCTTGGTGCAGGTTTGGGTTCTCCTGGAAGCAGGTCTGAGAACGAGTTAGGAGAGCAGAAGTTTCAACGGAGAATAACACATGGAAAGTGACAAGGATGGGAGAAGAATTGGGCAGGAGGAGCTATCAGGCCACAGTGCCCCTGGCAAAGTCTCGGCAAGTCCAGGGGAGAGCTCTGGAGAAACTCATGCATTGCAGGAGGTCCCCCACTGGACAGAAATGGCTGGGCCCTTGAACTGCCTCCTTGCTCATTCATAGGCTGGGGGTCACTCTGAAACAGTATCACCCACTTTATGAACATATATACAATAGGAAGGTTAAATTGAAGCTTTAAGAAAAGATCAGAATTTTTTTTTAAATTTTAAAGTTCTAGGATACATGTGCAGGATGGGCAGGTTTGTTACATAGGTCAACATGCGCCATAGTGGTTTGCTGCACCTATCAACCCATCACCTAGGTATTAAGCCCTGCATGCATTAGCTATTTTTTCTAATGCTCTCCCTCCCCCCACCCCACCCCACAACGGGCTCTGGTGTGTGTTGTTCCCCTCCCTGTGACCATGTGGTCTCATTGTTCAGCTGCCACTTATAAGTGAGAACATGTGGTGTTCGGTTTTCTGTTCCGGCGTTAGTTTGCTGAGCACTGTTCACAGTAGCAATGACATGGAATCAACCCAAATGCCCATCAATGATAGACTGGATAAAGAAAATGTGGTACATATACACCATGGAATACTATGAATCCATAAAAAGGAATGACATCATGTCCTTTGCAGGGACATGGATGGAGCTGGAAGATAGGAAATTTTAAGAGAAAGAAGAGAGATTTTTTGTTTCAGGAAATTCTGTTAAGGGCTAAACATTGCATTTGTCTGAGAGCTTCCTGGCAGCCATGGTGAAAAGAGAAAAAAAAACATAGGTTATGAAGTTATCCTTATTTTATAATAGAAAATATGTATGTCATGAAGGAAAGAAATAGTTTTCTACCCCAGAAGTCTAGAGTTATTTTATCACATAGATGTTGCATTTTGAACTTTGAGGAAATAGTAGAAATATTATACTTAATGCATGAAACAGAAACATTGCTCATTCAGCTGCTTTTCTCATTTACCCTTAATAAATGCTGGGGAGAGCATTAAATTATGGTTCATAAAAAAAGATATTCTGAAGCAGTTTTTAGTACCCTGCTGGAAATAACACTCCAAAGCCTTCGGAAGGGTTCTTGCTTCTTGGAGAATCTGGAGCAAGTTTAATGGCATTTGCTTAAGAAGAGCATTTTCACATGCCCTGAGGGGTGGAGCCATGTTTTAGGGATGCTGCCTGCTGTGTCTGGAATGGACTGTCCGCAGGAGCCAGCACAATAGCCACCTTTCCCTGTGGGAGGAAGAAAGATCAGAGCACTGAGCATTGAAATCTGTGTCCAAAAGTGCACCCCATGATCTGATTATTGTGCTTTCAGGGATCTAATCAGTCAGCCCGCCTTCAAGCACACATTCATAGAGGTTTGCACAATTAAGGTCTTCATTTAAAAAAAAAATGATGGGTTCTCTGAGGCTGGAAGTTTGCAGTGTTCAACATGGAAAAGGCATAAATCATGAGGGTGGGTTTGAGTCCTGGTAAGATTCACTCTTTGGGACTATTTCCACTCAAGTTTTCTTGTATTTCAGAGGATCACATGGAAGGGGCCTTGCAGTCGTTAAGCTCAATCCTTCTTTTCACAATAGCATGGACTGCAGGGCATCCTGGCCAAGTGACATCCTACTGGTCTCTGGACACCTGCAATGAGGATGAACTCATGAGCCAGGCAAACAGGAGGCGCTTAGTGAATATTCAGCAAACGAACTCCAGTGTGGGAAGCTCCGAGCCATGGTTGAATGTATATGATATCATGCAATTATTACAACAGCCGTTGGAGGCAGGAATGATAACAAAAGATGAACAGGGACACAACTGCCCAATGTTATAGACGGGTTTGAACTCTGGGTGTGCTCTGCCTTGCGTTGCGGACAGTCAAGAGACCCACGTTCTCAGCTTTTCTCCCAGCCAGCTGGGTGATGTTGGGCAAATCATGGCATCTCTCTGGGCCTCTGTTTTCCCATTTTTAAACCAGGGCTTTGGACTCCATAGTTTCAAAGGCCCCTGCCAAGTTCCGCCCCCAGCTAAGATGTGTGGCTAGGAGGTGGGACCCGTCCCTGCAGGGCCCAGCATTAGACATGATGGACACTCTAATCCCTGCTGAAAGTCCATGTGTGCCTCTGTTTGCAGCCTTCCAGACGTTCTTGGGTAAAGCAGACGTTTCCCAAGAGGTAGAGGAGGTCCTGGCTGAGAGCCGCGTGCAGAGGAGCATCCGCCTGGTGTCCGTGCTGGAGCTGCTGAGAGCTCCCTACGTCCGCTGGCAGGTGGTCACCGTGATTGTCACCATGGCCTGCTACCAGCTCTGTGGCCTCAATGCAGTGAGTCCTGGGGCCCGGTGGGCATCCTTGCATGACTGGAGGGATCAGAGGGTGGGGAGGTTCAGGGCTTGGGCCCCGGACACCCAGGTTCAAATCTCAGTTCTGTCATTGCCACAAACTCTATGCTGTTAGGTAACCATGTAACTTGACTGATCCTCAGTTTCCTCATCTGTAAAATGGGATCACATAATATGGAAAGACACAATCCATGCAAAGTGTTCAGTTCAGCTGCTAGCCACAGAGATATCCTATAATAAATGCTATCACTAATTATTCCTAGACATGTCTAAAAGTTATATTTCTTTAAAAAATTGATATTAGGAAGTCAGAAGTGAGAGACATTCAGATGATTTTCATAAAAGTACTCTTGACTGGGCTGTCTTCAACTCACAACTTTGGCTTGAAAAAAACCTCAAGACTTTAAGTAAGAAATGTTCTGGGGCTTGAGCTGCTGCAGGCAGGGAAGTCTGAGGAGGTCTCTCCATGAGGTTCCCCAGATGCTTGGATGTTCACAGCAGTCTCCTCTCCCTTGAGGGCACTCAAAGGTGGAATTCCCGGTTGGAGACTTAGGGAGGCAGAGTCTGGATCTTTACTGTTACTGTTGGTTCTGACAAATGGAGTGGGTTGCCTCTAGGGGTGGTGATCTCCCCATCTATGGAAGTGTGCAAATAGGCTGGCCAACCACTTGGCAGGGGAGCGTAGAGGAGATTCTTGCATAAAGCATCCAAACTGCCTCTGAGGTCACTCATGTCACTTGGGAGGAGACTGACTGAACCCAGAGGGAGGGAGAAGGGGCACCCGCCAGCACCCTTCCAAAAGGCCCCAGGTAAGACAGCTTGCATTTATACTAAATAAGCGTGAGACCAGCACCCCCCAAGGCGGGCAGGGAGGGCGTTTGGGGGTGTCTAGGGAAGGTGAAGTGAAGGGGAGTCATTCCTGTCCAGAGAAGGAAAAACAGCAGCATAGAAATCTACAACCACAGTGTTGTTCCACCTCTTTTCAACAACTGTTGGTTCTATTTTCGGAAACACTGGGATGAAATGAGATCACCTTGCTTCTTGCTTTTACCTTTCTCCTTGGTCTGGTTAAAGTCAGCAGATTGAGCAGGTGCCTGGGTCAGTGGCTGTACCTACATTAACTGAGTGATCCTGGGAGAGTCCTGTTGTCTCTTCCTGTTGATGAGACCGAGGTTTTGCCAGACAGTCTGAAGGAGGCGCTGCTTGTTCTCAGAGAGAGAGAGGGGAAGTGAATTGTTTCTTCAAGCTAACACCTGAAGCCTTAAAGACCGAATATGGAACCTGTAGTGAATGAGGCATTTACACTGAGAACCATCAGTTCTAAACAGAATTCAATTCTCCACAGGGACATCATTTTCCCATTTGCATCCCCCGTATAACTTCATAAATTCCTCTGTGGTGTACCTGCAAGCCGCGCTGACTAAGCACCTGATGAAAAAAAATCTCAGCTGCTCCCAAAGCCAGCAGTCATGAGGCCCCATCCTCAGAGTGTTCTGCCCTCCCATGTTGATGATCTTCAATCTTTAAGTCGGGATAATATTTCCAGCTGAGCGTGCTTTACCTGACCTGGAGCAGAGCTCTGGACCAAGAGTCAGAGGCCTGGCTTCCCATCTCAGTGGGACACACCTGCAGTGAGAAACCCGGGCCAGCTGCTCCCCGTCGCTTGGCCTCCACCTACTGGGCTGCAAACCTCATCAAGTGCACATGCATGTAGCACTCAGAGTGGGCCAGGAGCTGTCCCCATGGCTGCCCTGTGAGTTAGGCCGCACTGTTAGGCCCAAAGACATAAAGAAACTTTTCCAAGGTCAAACAGCGAGGAATAGTAAAAGGATTTGAGCCCTAGCTATCTGGCCCCAAGGTCCCCCTCAGAGCACCCCCATGCATGTCACTCAGGCTGTGTCCCCAGGCCATCCCTAGGCAGCCATGGGGACAAGTCTTCTTCCATGTTACATACAGAGAGACCCATGCTGTTTAGTGGCAAATGCCAGCATCACAGCCACGCTGTGGTCCAGCTCTCCCCTGTACCTGCTGCCTTGTCATCCAAATTCACGGGACAAAGAGAGCTACCAGCACCAGCAGGTGTGACTTTTTCTGTGCAGGCACCACCCGTGGGATCCAAAACTTCAGCTGCCTTGGAAGACTTGCTTTGTCTTCTTCATTATCCCAGACATTATTTGGGGGACATGACATGTCACTGGAGACATCCGTAAATACTGCCAGGCATCTCTGTGTTTGTCATCTTATTCAAGCCCCAAACAGCCCCACAGGGTAAGTGGTATTGTCCCCATTTTCTAGATGAAGAACATGTGACTCACAGAGGGTCAGGCGTTGCCCAAGGTCCCAGGGGTGGTGCCTGCACAGACAAAGTCACACCTGCTGGTGTTGGGTGCACTCCCTGGACAGCCCACCCAGGCACTTTGTACCAAACTTGCATTTCTCAGCCTCATATCTGTGTACATTTTCAGCTGGAAAATTCATTGTCATAGGGGCTGTGCTGTGTGCCTAGGCTATTCAGCAGCCTCCCTGGCCTCTTCCCATTAGGTACCAGTAGCACTATCTGCCCCACCAGCTGTGACAACCAAAAATGGCTCCAGACACTGCCAAACATCCCATGGGAGCAAAATTGCCCCTGGCTGAGAACCTCTGTATCAAGCAAACATCACAGATGGCTCAGTATATTTATGCTAAGGAGCTGATGAATGTTTTTCACGTACTTTAGAAGTCACTCAAAATTTTGCTGGGTGCAGTGTCTTGTGCCTGTAATCCCGGCACTTTGGGAGGCTGAGGCAGGCGGATCACCTGAGGTCAGGAGTTTGAGACCATCCTGGCCAACATGGTGAAACCCCATCTCTACTAAATATAAAAATTAGCCAGGCATGGTGGCAGGCACCTGTAGTCCCAGCTACTCTGGAGGCTGAGGCAGGAGAATCACTGGAACCTGGGAGGCGGAGGCTACAGTGAGCCAAGATCGCACCACTACACCCCAGCCTGGGAAACAGAGCAAGACTCCATCACAAAAAAAAAAAGAAAAAAGAAATTATTCAAAAGTTGGGATAACCAACATTTATTTATTTATTTCTAAATTCCTTTTTGGTGTTGGATTTTTTTCCCTCTGCCTCACACAATAAGCTTTCAAATTCCATTCTCTAAAATTAGACCTGTCGCTTAAAGTGACTTATTTTAGGCAGCTGCCTTCCTTTCGAGCAGTTTGTCCTCAGCATGAAAACCAGGCTTCGGTGTGAGTGTCAGTCTGTTGCCAGTGTGAAAGAGGCTCCTGGCTTTAGGCCCATCCCCGTCCCCATTGCTGGGGTGGCCACAGCAGTTCCTGCCCCTCCACTGTGCTCCCCTCACCTGGAGAGAGCTATTAGTGGGTCTCCATCCTGGAAGATGGAGGCTGCATCTTATCAACCCTGTGTCTCCAGCACCAGAGCAGCCCATGCCACATGGTGGGCACCTGAGTGTCTGGGGGAGAAAAGGAGGTGAGGGCAGGAGATAGGGAGTTCTTGGGCTGAAAATTGGATCAATACCAATTGTCAAGCCCAGTGTGGGGAAGCCTTCATTTTCTTGAACCTTCCCTTATCTTCCAGAATGCCCAGGGTCATGGTGGTTCTCTTATCTACTTGGGATGACCCTTCCTTCCTTGGGATTCCTTCTTTCTTAAACACAGAAGCCAATCATAGTCACTTCCCTGGGCCTCAGTCTCCCATCCTGAAAAATGGGGATGATAATACTCAGTTTGCACAACTGCTGTGAGGAATCTGTGGAATTATGTAAAATATCTCACAGGTGGCAGCTGCTCAGCTTGCATGAACCTCCTCCCAACCTTGCTGTCATCAGCACGACTGTTTCTAGCATTGTTTCTCCTCTCTCAATGCCATGCAGTTTCAAAATCTGCTGCTTCCTGATATGCAGTCTTGGTTGGGAAACAAGACACCCAAGTGTGTTAGAAATAGATGTAAAAGAAGAGCAAAGAGGATCAGAGTGCCAGCTGTGAATGAGCCATATGGGCCTGGTGACATTGGTTCTGGGTGCTCACCGGCGGTGGACTGCTGCCTGGGTCTTTGCACTTGGTGGGATACCCATGCATTACAGGGTTCCTGGTGTGTTCCTCTAACCACTTAGTTGGGAAATCGTTGTGTACTCCTCCCTTCCTTGCTAGACTAAGAGGTCTTCTAGGGTAGACGAGGACCTGTGTTGTCTGCTGTCACCCTAGTGCCTAAGAGAGTCCCAGATTTCTTACGCTTTCTCTAAACAGTTGAGTAGAAGGGAGGGAAGGGAGGTGACTGGGAGGAACAAGGGGAAAGAGACATGAAAACTTTAGATGTGTTTACAGAAAACTGTGGTACTTTCCCCCTCTTTTGGCCTGGAACCACATGAAGGTCCATCTGATTTGTTGAACCATCATTAGGAGTTCTGGAGCCCAAATCAAGTTTTGTACAAAATCTCAAATTATAATTTCAGAAGCAGTTATTAATAACTTTGGTTTTGAAAAGATTCTCCTGAAATCACTTCCTAGATCAAGTTGGAAGAATCTAAAATGTTCTGTAATCATAAAAGTGGAGACCATCTCACTGCAGCAATTTGCTATGTCCTGATGAATAGGGAGAAAGCTGAGAAGAGACCCTCCATATGGCCACCCTGAACTGTGGTCAAGAGTGCCAGGCTTGGGGTCATCTGCCTGCATGCAGCTTGCAACATTGAACTTTTGAGTTATGGGATCTTGGACAAGTTGTCATGACTCCTCCGTGCCTCAGTTTCCCCAGCTGTAGAGTGGTGGTGAAGATAGATGAAAGGATGCATTTAAAGTTCAGCAGCCGGGCATGGTGGCTCACACCTGTAATCCCAGCACTTTGGGAGCCTGGGGTGGGCAGATCATTGAGGTCGGGAGTTCAAGATCAGCCTGACCAACATGGAGAAACAAGTCTCTACTAAAAATAGAAAATTAGCTGGACGTGGTGGCACATGCCTGTAATCCCAGATACTCAGGAGGCTGAGGCAGGAGAATCGCTTGAACCCAGGAGGCAGAGGTTGCAATGAGCTGAGATCGCACCATTGCATTCCAGCCTGGGCAACAAGAGTGAAACTCCGTCTCAAATAAATAAGTTCAGCATGGGGTCATTCACATAGGTGGTGCTCCATAATCTTAGCTATTATTTTGTTGAAGGAGCCCCACACTGAGACCACCAGGGAGGCTATGGTTCCATCCCACATCCTCTGACTTCCCAGCTGTGTAGTCCTGGGTGAGACACTTCACCCCTCTGAGCCTCAATCACTCATGTCAGAGTTCAAAGGAGACCAGGCCAGAAAGGTGGTATCATTCATTGGGCTAATGGCTAGGTCAGTGTGAGGTTAGATTTTTATCCGTAAGATGAGAAGCAAGACTGGGTGATCCAACACTCTTAGAAAAGCTTTTAAAAGCAAGCATTTTCTGGCCACTCTTAAAATTTGAGTCCTTACTTTGTATGCTTCTGGATTTTTATAAAGAAAGACAGTGGAGGTCAGAGAAGGAAGCAGCCTTTTACTGAGCATGGACCGGCTGTTGGGCATCTAGATACGCCGTCCAATTTCATGTGCTCTAAGGATATAAAGCAAGGCCGGGGTGGTTGAGATCTGCATTCACGTTCTCACCACCATAGCAATTGCTGGGGTCAAATCCCTTCTGTCCAGCCCACAGACTCCCGTCCCTCCAAAGAATAGGAGCTCACAGAGAGGGGACGTTAGATGGTCAATTGCCCTGCCTTGGAGATTCAACCACCAGGGGCCAGAGCTTCAAGCCCAGCTAGCCCTTCAAGGCCAGTGAGTGACCCACAGGTCCTGTTTTGTGAAGCGTAAGGTGCGCAGCTGTAGTCGGGGCGCAACTGGTCCCAGTGAGAGATGTGGGAGAGTCAGCTCATTCCTCTGCCTCCACTGCCAAGCTGAAGCAAAGTCTGATGAGAATGGGAGCTGACATTTGCTTGGGGCTGTGGATGAAGCAGCTCTGCTGAGAGAGAGTGGGCTTCCATACATTGCCGTGAAGCACACAGCCTGCCCTTGGTGGAGAGGGTCTTGCTTTGCTTGGCAGCTGCCGGTAGTGATTCATCCCTGGTGCCCCCATTTCCTCTCACCTCTCGGGTGATTCCACTTGCCCTGCTTCATAGGACTTAGCACCCTCCCCTAGCATCTCTGGAAGGAAAGCAGATTCCTTCTCACCCAGAGGTAGCAGAGGACAGTAGAAATGTTTGGGATGACCAGGGCTGGATCTCAGCTCTGCCACTCATAGCTGGGTCACCCTTACCTGGCTGAGCCTCAGTTTCACATCTGTTAAATGGAGCAGTGATAGCTCCCTCACTGGGCTGTGCTGGGAATGCAGTTAAGTCATGTAGGGGATAGGTTTGGGGATTTACAATAGATAAGCCCCCTTCTTCTCTGAAATTCGGAACAGGTTAGAGAGGGGGAGACAGAGAGAGGCACAAGAACCAGATGGGGATGAAAATGTTAGCTCTATTTTGAGTGGAGCTGGATTAGACAGCATGGCTTCGTAAGTGGCAGTTAGTTCAGCACCTCTAGCTTTAAGATGCTAGACCCAGCCACAGGCAGAAGGAGCAACCCCAGACCCCTCTACGGGGCAAGCCCCTCCTTGGGTGGAGGCAGCAGACACGTCTCCAGCTTCCTGCAGGAGGCAGGTACAGAAAGAGTCCAGGGGATGCAAGAGGGCACTCCCTACCTCCCTGTCCCTTGGGTTGAGAGGGAGGTATGTTCCCTAGTGGATGCTCCCCAAATGGAAACAGGAAATAGAAGGGAAAGGAGGTCCCTGGAAACAGTAGGTGAGGCATCGGCACAGTTCCTGGAACACAGTGTTTAATAAATGGGCAAGGTCTTCTCTGTCTTCTGTACTTCAAGATAGATCCTATACATCACCATTTGTCTGTGGCGGCCACCTCTGTGTTTACAACTCTCTCTGTTTCTCTCTATCTCTCTCTATCTGTTTCTCTCTCTCTCTGTCTCTCTCTCTCTCTCTCACACACACACACACACACACACACAAACACACAGGAAATGCATAAATGCATAATATATATTAATTATATCTTTATCCAGTATATATTAGTTTTCTATTGCTTCTGTAGCAAATTACTGCAATAGCTTAGCTATTATTTTGTTGAAGGAGCCCCACCCACATGGTGGCTTAAAACCACACCAATTTATTATCTTACAATTCTGGAGGCCAGAAGTCCTAAAATCAAGGTGTTGGCAAGGCCACATTCTTTCTGGAGACTCCAGAGGGATCATCCACTTCCTTGACATTCCCGACTTCTAGATGGCACCTGCATCTCTCGGCTTGTGGCCCCTTTCTGCATCTGCAAGTCAGCAGCATGGCATTTTCAAATATTTCTTCCTCTCTGACCTCTGCTTCCATCCTTACGTCTTCTCTCTGAATATGATCCTCCTGACTAACTCTTTAAGGACCCTGGTGATTACATTTACAGCTCACCCAGATAATCCAGGATAACTTCCCCATGTCAAGATTCTGAACTCAACATATCTGCAAAGTCCCTTTGGCCATGTAAAGTAAGATATTATGGGGTTCCCAGGATTAGCATGTGAACATTTTGAGAGCAGGGGGCTGTTGTTCTGCTCACCACATCCAGAAAGCATAAATTAAACCCATACTCTTTGTCAGCATCACCTTGTTCTAGGCAAAAGTAAATGGGATGTTTACTCTTATGGACCCTTGACTGATCCTTAGACATGCTGCTTTCTTAGACATGTTGGGCATCCTTAGGCATGCCCAACTGTGGAGGGGGCAAAAATGATTATGTATGTTGCACTTTGTCTCTAAAACACTATGACGTGAGTTAAGAATGAGAGCTTCAGGGCATTAAGGGCAGGGACTTGAGAAGACCCAAATTCTTTCCTGCTGCCCTTACCCCCACACCTGCCACCTGCACAGTTCTTCAAAGCCCCATCCCACAAGAAGGAGGCTGAAAAGAGACCCAGAGGTGCATTCCTACCATGGCATATGTGCCACTGTCAGATGCTCTTCTTTTCTTTTTTTTTTATTATTATTATACTTTAAGTTTTAGGGTACATGTGCACAATGTGCAGGTTTGTTACATATGTATACATGTGCCATGTTGGTGTGCTGCACCCATTAACTCGTCATTTAACATTAGGTATATCTCCTAATGCTCTCCCTCCCTGCTCCCCCAACCCCAGAACAGTCACTGGTGTGTGATATTCCCCTTCCTGTGTCCATGTGTTCTTATTGTTCAATTCCCACCTATGAGTGAGAATATGCGGTGTTTGGTTTTTTGTCCTTGCGATAGTTTGCTGAGAATGATGGTTTCCAGCTTCATCCATGTCCCTACAAAGGACATGAACTCATCATTTTTTATGGCTGCATAGTATTCCATGGTGTATATGTGCCACATTTTCTTCATCCAGTCTATCATTGTTGGACATTTGGGTTGGTTCCAGATGCTCTTCTTAACCAAGAAGCAATCACATCTCCATGGAGAGACAGAACCTTCTAGAATGATACCTACAATTTGTTATATGCCAATTATAACAGGTGCTGTCCTGGATGATTTCTTTTATGATCATTAAAATTTTTACAAGAACCCTGAAAGACGAAGTATTATTACCTTTCTTTGGAGAACAGAGATTCCGAGATGCAAAATCGCTTGCCTGCGGTCACGCAGGTCATGAGAGGCAGTGCTGGGGCTGGAATCCCCACTCTATGCCTCCAGAACTGCTGCTCCTGCCACGCTGCACAGGGAGGCTAGGGGCAACCTGAGAGAACAGAGTTGTGTGGTGAACAAGGTCAACACAAAGCACACACCGTGGGGGTGGGGGGGCTCCGGGGCAGGATGCACTCTTAAGTTTCCTGAGTGCTTTCTTATTTTACAGTGAACTCAAACTGTCCAATCAAATAAGCTTCAGTGTAAGCAGAGGTAAAGCTGAAGGCAGTCACCTTCCCACTCTATCAGCTGGTGTAGGGGGAGGGCAGTGGCTTCGTGGCACAAACAGATTAAGACTGGCACTGTGTGTAATGTCCAGGCCTGCCCCGGGGCAGACAGGGCCAGCCTGGCAGGACCCCTGTAGCTCCTGGGCTGCGGGAGAGGATCTGTGGGCTGATTTCTGCTTTTTGATGCGTGAATGAATATAAGACTAAATATGGCTTTTATTGCTTTATTATTATTATTATTATTATACTTTAAGTTCTGGGATACCTGTGGAGAATGTGCAGGTTTGTTACATAGGTATACACGTGCCATGATGGTTTGCTGCACCCATCAACCTGTCATCTGCATTGGATATTTCTCCTAATGCCATCCCTCCCCTAGCCCCCCCACCCCCCAACAGGCCCTGGTGTATGATGTTCCCCTCTCTGTTTCCATATATTCTCATTGTTCAACTTCCACTTATGAGTGAGAACATGTGGTGTTTGGTTTTCTGTTCTTATGTTAGTTTGCTGAGAATGATGGTTTCCAGCTTCATCAATTTCCCTGCAAAAGTTATAACTGTCCCTCACTGAACTTAGAACTTTATGTACAATGACTCTCTTCACTAACCTACTAAGGGACATCTATAGCAGTGTCTCTATGGGGAGAATTGAAACCAGGGAAGACGGGGTTGTGAGGGGTGAGAGGAGCCAGAAGGAGGTGCTGGCCACATCATAAGAGGATTCACATTAAGTGGGATCTAGGGCTGGGACCCTCAGGACCATGAGCTGGTCAGGCCATGGGGATCAGAACCACGGCTGTGAATAACACAAATGTCAGACACCTTCACATGGGTGACAGCCTGGCAGCCTGAGGGCATTAAGAGGGTCCCTAGAGAATGCTGGCCATTGAAAATCAGTGAATTTGGCTGATGACTAAGAAAGGCTGTTACATTTCTGAAATCCAACCCTGACGGTGCACTGGGGATCATAGTTACCTTCTAAAGGGGAAGGAATTGTATAAACATATTCAATGGACACAGAGTTTTCAGGATAATGTTATAATGTCAGCTTCTGTCACAGCCCTGAGAACAATAGGAATTAGTGGATTTATTAGGCACTACCTCTGTACACCATGGATGTGACAGCAAAGGTTCAGGCTAACGATGGAGTCTAACGTTCACTCAAGTGAGAGACAGGTGCAGAACATGAAGGTTCTTGTTTTACACGAATATTAAAACCTGTTTTTGCCAATAGATGGATGTATCCATGCCTGCAAGCTCGAGGAAATGGGTGTCGTAGTTTTCACTGGCATCTCTTGGTATGCCCATAACTTTATGGAGGTTTACTTTCTTCATAAAATTTAACCATCTGTAGATATAAGTAGGTCCTATATCTTCCCCCCAATGCATGAATAATTTTTTCTAAAAACATCTGGTAATAAGACAGATCTATAGAAACAAGAGCTTCATCCAGAAACAAAGAGCAAAATGCGAGAGTGTGGCCAGCTAACGTTGGACCTGACAGGTTATGAACAATGTGCTCTAACACTTCTGCTGAATAGGTATCAAACTGTTCATAAATGTTCATAAGGTCCTTTAACGCAGGGGGTTTCCCCATCAGAATTCATCAGTTAGGACAATGTGGTTTTCTATCATTCAGCTAATTCTTGGTTTTAAAGAAATGGCTGGGATGGGGAGAACCCAGACATCATTTGTGTCCAGGCTAAAATCCTCAAAGTGAATACTGAAGAGTGACAATTCTCACCCAGTTCCTGACACCTCATGGGACAGGCAAAATAAGCATGGTCATGTTCATTTGACTGGGGAGGAGTAGGAATCTCCTCAGGGCAGGGTGAATTGCCTGAGGTCACACAGCTAGTTCAAGATGGAGCCAGGTCTCCAAACTCCTAATCAGTTCTTGTCTGATGCCATGGGCATCAATTAGGATTTAGGTCTAACCTCATGTGGCAGGTACCCCAACAGAGACCTCAACAAGATGGAAGGTTTTCAGTCTCACATGAAATAAGTTGCGAGGGCTGGTATAGCAACTCCAAGACCACACATCCTGGTTTTCCCAGGACACACTCAATGTAAGTGTGTCGTCCTAGCATAATTATCAACACTCAAAAGTGCTCATGTTTGGATAATAAATTACAGAACCAGTGTAGTCAGTAAGGGCACAGGCTAACTCTTTCTAACTTCCTGGTCCAGCATCTAAACAAGTAGCTTTTATCCCAAGGCAGGGGCTCTATGTATAGTTAAACAGGTTGTGCATTACCCAACTCTGGGGAACATCTTTCACCTTGTATGCATTGTGGATTTACTATGGCAATTTTTCAGTGGATGACAGTAAAGCGTTTTGTGTAGTGGGGACCTTTTCTGGTTCTCATAAAGTTACGATGGAGGTTAATGGCAGTGCTGTTCTGAAGTCACCTAGTAATCCAAAAAAGGCTGCTGAGGCTCCAGCCATCACCTCCACCATCCTGACACAGAAAGAAGGAAGGGCAAACAAAAATGGAAGCAGACCTCCTTGATGAAAAGTTCCTTTTAAAAAAAGGAAACTTCCTGGAAGCCCCACCAACATTACTGTTTCTATCTCGCTGCCACACTTGGCTGCAAGAAAACTGGGAAGTGTAGTCTTTTAGCTGGACATTCCCAGTAGTGCAGGAGAACATCACACACCGGGGCCTGTTGTGGGGTGGGGGTAGTGGGGAGGGATAGCATTAGGAGATATACCTAATGTAAATGACGAGTTAATGGGTACAGCACACCAACATGGCACATGTATACATATGTAACTAACCTGCACATTGTGCACATGTACCCTAGAACTTAAAGTATAATAAAATATATATATAAATAAAAAATAAAATAATAAAATAAGGAAAAAAGTAATGAAGAAAGGGAGAAGGTGGGATGAAAATGAAAAATGAGCATCCACGCCTCTCCACCTTGGGATTCTGAGTTTAATCCAGAGACCACCTGATACCCAAATTTGATTTAGAAAATAGATTAAGTCCTTCCACTGAACATTCTCTCTTCTCATTCTTTCCTGCATTACAGATTTGGTTCTATACCAACAGCATCTTTGGAAAAGCTGGGATCCCTCCGGCAAAGATCCCATACGTCACCTTGAGTACAGGGGGCATCGAGACTTTGGCTGCCGTCTTCTCTGTAAGTCAACTGAGGGTTACTCCTGAGAATGCCACAGGGGGTTACAAAGCACAGTGGGAATGTTCATAAAGTCCTTTAAGGCATGGGCTTTCCCCATCAGAATTCATCAATTAGGACAATGTGGTTTCCTATCATTCAGCAAACTCTTGGTTTTAAAGAAATAGCTGGGATGGGGAGAACCCAGACATCATTTGTGTCCGGGCTATTGATCCAAAACCTCAAAGTGGATACTGAAGAGCGACAATTCTCACCCAGTTCCTGACACCTCACGGGGCAGGCAACACTGCACTGTGGGAACCTCAGGCAACAAACAGGCATCTCTATAGAGGAGCATGTCCTTTGTCATGCCAAAGGGGGCCGGATTTTAGGAGGTCATCATGCAGCTCTTCACTGACATTTTACCCATCTAGAGAATATTCTTCACTGACATTTTACCCATCTAGAGAATATTTCCTTCCTATATTTTGCTTCCCTGTCATCTTCCTTTTAATAAATAACTCCATCCTTTGAATTCTCACCTAGTCACAAATGATGAAATATGAATGCCCTGTGAAACAGGGCCATATTGTCCCCAGGAGTTCGGATCAGAGAATTGGCTTGAATCTCCAATCTCTTACCATGACATTTAAAATGTTTCAAAACCATTAGCAGTCATCTCATTACCCCAGACATGTGGGAGTTTGCAAGGCAAAGGAGAAAGGACATTCAGTTGACCAGTATAATAGAGAGGAAGACCTTAATAATAAGCCAATATGTTCAAAAGAAGGCATAGAGCTCATCTCTGTTTCTCAACCTCCAATATGCAAAACAAACATCTGGTGGAGGGGAAAGTTGGGTGGCTTCAGAACCTAGTAGAAATTTCCAGATCTTGGAATCGGATCAAACTGGATTTGAATCCTGGCTCCGGCACTTCTTGGCTGTGTAGCACTGAGCAGTGCACTCAACATCTCTGAGCTTCAGTTGTCCTCTTTATGAGATGCTTGTGTCTCTTCTTTTTTGTAGCTATGTCTGTGCCTCACATTTTGGGCACACAGCACACAGTTAGGCTCCCTTCCAAACGGAAAGAGAGGGCTAAAATTAGAGAGTTATATTCTCTGACCTTGATGGAGTAGTTCATTTATTTTCACTCTTGCTGACTGATTTGCACTGACAAGATTGATGCCCATGCAAACAGGCAGAGGCTTGCAATTGTCTTTCTGACTTCTTGTTGACAGAACATTTCATTTTGTACCTTGCACTTAATGGGTCATTCTAACAAGATGCTTTTAAAAAATAGATACCATAAAAAATGTAGAGGAATGATGTTTTGTCTCTTTCCCTTTCCACTTCGTGGTCTTTTTATTAGAAGAAAACATTTCAACGTTTCACATTCTGGAAGTTTCACAAGATTCATTCTTGTTATTCTCAAGTTATAGACTGCACCCAGTTTTGTTTATTTATTTTTACTTTGAGCAATGGAAAAACACAGTCTGAGATGAAACTTATGGGGGAAGTATGGGAGATGTTTTTTGTTTTTTGTAAAGTATTTTATTGGTATTGTGAAGAAATCAATACCAGCTCATTAGGGCAAATTTGTAAAATTCGGAAAAATAGAGAGGAACAAAGAAGAAATTACCTACAATCATACTACCCAAGGAAGTTTGGCAAATTCTTCCCTTGTCTTTCTATGCATAGATGTATATTTCTTACATAGTAGCACAGTAATCCTATTCTAAATACGAGCTCTAATCTGCTTTTGTTCACATAATCTTATGTCAGAATGACTCTCCATTTTCTTATTTATTATTTTTTTGTTGAAGTGTATCATATATGCAGAAAATCATGTAGATCATCACCTTCCCTGAATTAACACTAGTGTTGAACGATTTATCCTTCTCCAGTAATTTTCTGTATGATAATTTCCTTAACCATTGTCTGCGGGTGAGGTTGTTGAATGTCTCTGCTCAGAACCTGATGGCAGTGCCATGCTTTCTGGGTTCCAGTCCCAGCTCTGTGTCTTTTTATTAGCCGTGTGACCCCCAAGTAAGTTATTCAGCATCTCTGTGACTCAGTTTCCCCACTTCTAAAGGCCATCATCCCTGCTTCATAGGGATGGGCTGAGGATTGTACCAATGAATATACATTAAGTGATTCCAGCAGTGGCTGGCAAATGGTATACACCCAGTAAGTGGTAACTATTCTTGTCCTATTTAGGTAGATTTCCATAATGTGTGATTTTACATAAGGCTACGATGGACATCCTTGTGGAGAGCAGGATTTTACAGGGGCTCTTGCTATCTTTTGATAGTTGAGGAAACTAAGACCAAAAGGAGTGACTTACTCTGGGTCACACAGTCAGCTGGCTCAGAACCCAAGAGAGTGGGGAAAGAGAACATCATGGGGCCCCTACTGTCCCTGCCACCGACACCCCAAAGGGTTCTACATGGGACCTCATGAATGCTCACATCATGCCTGAAAGTCCAATGATTGCCCTTGTTTGAAAGAGGGGCACACTGAGGAAGTGGCTACACTTCTTCGCTTGGTCCAAGAAGACTTCACGGGAAGCCATTCTTATTCATTCCAGACTCCAGAAGCCACTCCTTCTCATCCCGATGCTCTGGCAGGCAGATCATCTTCCTTAAAAGCTGACAATTTTGGGCAAAGTATTCCTTGGAAACCCCAGAAAGGAGGGTAAATGACTTCACAGTCCTGGAAGGGAAGGAAGATTCCTTTCTAAAATCAGAACTCAGAGTCGCAGCCTCTGGATAGTACTCCTGCCACTGCCTTTAAGTTTGGACCCAGTGGATCTCAGTCATCTGGACCATGGCCAGTTGGTACCCCGCCATTTAGCAAGCTCTTGCCAGCTCCTCCCATGGTCAGGCTGTTGGCCCTGTGCTGGGCTTACAGAGGGCCTTTGCCATGTGCCTGCCTGTAGGAGCTCACAGTCCAATGGAGGAGGTTGACTATGACCCAAGGATAAATGATGTTTTGCTGTTCTAGAGGTTCAGGAACCTCTGTGTGGGAGGTTCCTCTGAGCAGGAAGTGATGCTTCAGAGCTTGGGTGGTGGATTCTTTCATACAGGCATGCATTCATCCATTCCACAGACACCTAAGGTGCACTCATACTGTGCCAGCTGTCACAGGTGAAGTTGCTGTGATCTAAAGAGAAAAGCAAACCTGGAAACAATTACCACATGCAACACTGAGACGAGCTTCCCTCTCAAATAAGGGGTTCTGGGAAGGATTCCTGGAGACAGGGACCTGGAACCTGAGAGCTGAGGGCCAGCAGAAGTTAGGTGAAGTGAAGTGCATTGGGTAGTCTGTCCCCCTTTCATCTTCTCAAAGAGCTGGAGATGCAAGGATGGATGCAGAATAGTCCATTGGAAACAGTCCTTAAAATGGTAGCATTGACCCCAATTCCTGGAAAGGCATGAAACTAAATTCAGCATGAGGTTGAGAGTGTGGAATAGAAAAATGTTCTGGGGAGAAACAGCTTTGGCTTTAGGATGAGGCTACTCTGAATTCAAATCCTGATCACCCATTTACCAGCTAAGTGGTCTTGGGAACATTGCCCAACACATCTGAATTTATTTGCTCATCTGTAAAATGGACATAACCATTCCCACCTGTGGTAGGCAAAATAATGGCTCCCCAAGATGTCCACACCATGATTCCCAGAAGCTGGGAATATATTACCTTACATGGCACAAACGAATGTTGCAGGTGGGACTAATCTTGAGATAGGGAGCTAACCCTGGATTACCCAGGTGAGCCCAATATTATCACAGGGTCCTTGTAAGTGAAAGGGGGAGGCAGGAGGGTTAGAGTCAGAGAAGGAGATGTGATGGTGGAAGCAGAGGCAGGAGTGACGCCATTGCCAGCTTTGAAGGTGAGGAAGGGGTCACACGCCCAGGAATGCAGATGTTCTCTAGAAGCTGCAGCAGGCAAGATTCTGCCCTGGAGCCTCCAGAAGGAACCAGCCCTGCAGACACCATCGTGTTTGCACTGCAAGATCTATTCTAGACTTCTGATTTCCAAAAGTATAAGATAATCCACCTGGGTTGTTTTAAGCCACAGAGTCTGTGGTAACTCGCTACAGCAGCAATAGGAAACTAATACAGCATCTGACAGAATTATGGAAACAAAATCTAAAGTGTGTGAAAGCCACTCCCCTGTTGCTCACAGAGCATCAATATAAGGTAAGTTCCTTGCACTTTCCAAAGTTATGTATATATAAAAATATCATATTTATATAGGTTATATATATAATAATATGCATAATATATTATAATGTTTATATATTATGTATTTAAAAACAAGGAAATAAAATATGTAGATATATTTTATATATTTATATATTGATATCAAATATATAAATATATGAAATTTATAATATATAAAATATATTTTATATATTTATATAATATACAAAAATATATATAACTTGAAATATATTTGAAAAGAAGGCAATAAATATATTTATATATACAGTTACATATGTAATAAACACACAAATATATATACATATATTTCATCCAGCCCTTTGAAGTGATTGCTTATCCAAAAAGACTTTCCAATTTTTTTCATTCCTCTTATGAGATTTTGACAGTCTATTAAAATGGCTCAGGAGGCTAATAAAGTTGAGAGGGGAAAGACGTCTTTGCTCATTTGATCTGCAATTAATTTTGGCTCAGGGCATCAGTCATCAGCTTGGGGAACTGTAAATAATTGCCATCTTTCAGAAACAGCTGGTTTTCCAAATTGATTTGCCTGGCACAGTGTTAACTCTCTGATGAGTGAACTTCCAGTGAGCGTCATTCAGGCCATGTGGGGCAGGGGCTTTGTGGGGTGAGGGCTCACTCTTGAGAAGCACAGACTCTGTGCTTTTACAAATCAGGGGTCAGAATTCACAGGAAGTCATTCTGATTCACTGCAGTACATTTTCATAATTAGCAAGAATGGAATATGCTCTTGACTTGTAGTAAAAAAAAAAAAAAATCCTTATGGTTTCTGTTGCCTGTAGTCTCCATTGCTTCCCAATAAATTCAACAATTTCAGAATCAAAGGCCTCAGAGTTTACTGCTGGAACTCAGGACACTGGATCCAGCCCGTGTGAGAGCAGAACATGGTAAAAGAGAGAAAGCAGGGTGATAGATCATCTGGGCTCTGTTTCATACTGGCCCCGCACCTGCTAGCTGGGTGACCTTGAGCTAGTCACTTAACCTCTCTGATACCCATTTTTCTCTTAGTGAAAGTGGCAATAATAACAGATCTAAGCCTTAGCAGGTATTGTCATGGGAATCATACTGTAATTCACAGTGCTTGGCATAGAGAAGATACTCAATAAATGTTAACTATTGTTATGGGTTGAATTGCACCTCCTCAAAATGCATATGTTGAAGTCCCTAGTACCTCAGAATGTGACTTGAATTGGAAATAGGATCATTGCAGTTGTAATTAGTTAAGCTAAGATACGGTTATACTGGAATAGGGTGGGCCCCTAATCCAATACGACTGTCCTTATGAAAAGGGAAAATTTAGATGCAGGCATACACACAGGCAGAACGCCCTCTAAAAATTAGAATTGTGCTGCTGAAAGCCAAAACACACTAGAAGCCAGGAGAGGGCCCTGCAACAGACCCTTCCCTGGCACCTCCAGAGGCAGGGCCCTGCAGACACTTTGATCTTGGACTTCCAGCCTCCAGAACTGTGAGACAACACGTTTCTATTGCTGAAGCCACTCTGTCTGTGGGACCTTATCACGGCAGCCCTGGGAAACTCACGCAGTTACTCTTGTTATTAATATCCCTGAAGAGAAGCAGACATGGAAAATGCCGAAGCTGCCCTGCTACCTCTCAAAGACTAGAAGTCGAGCCCAAGGCCAGGGTGCTTCTTCCTCCAGCACTCAGCAAGTGCTCACTTGGGCCCCTGCTCTGTGCCAGTGGACAAAACAGACAAAGGTCTCTGCTGTGGAGAAGGAGAGCTCCTCATGGGGTCACAGACAGTGTAACAAGGGAGTACCCCACACAGTGTTTTAGAAGGTGAAGGATGTTATGAGAAAACAGTAGAGCAGAGAAAGGGGAATGGAGAGACGGGGGCAGTTGCCATTTTAAATATTGTGGTCAGGCTCCAGGTGAGCCCAGCTGTCTGGGAAGAGCATGTCAGGCAAAAGAAGCTGCTGAAAGAAAAACCTTTGGGAAAGAGGGACACAGTGAACCTGAGCAGCTCGAAGGCTGATTAATTCAGGGCAGCCGAGGGCATGTAGGGTGGGTACGCCACCTATCAGGACCTGCAACCTTTGATAGAGGGACAAAGCCAGGCAAAATGTCTCTGTAGAAAGTGAACCAAGAAACCAACCCCTGGCCTCATTCTCTTTCTTCTGCCTTCTGATTTCTGACCTCTGATTTCTGATTTCTGCTGAAGCCGCCTAGAGGTCAGAGGGCAGGGAGCTTGTTGATTTGAGCCAATGGGTCTCCCTCTAGGACAGACAGCAAGAATCTGAGAGGTGACAGGGATGTCTGCAGCAGCCCAAGGCAGGGGCAAGGATGTGGCTGCTGCTTGAGGGGCCACGGGGCTGGTGGGGGGGCATGGGGCTTGAGGGGATTCAAATATGGTTTGCAGATCTTTTCTCCCATTTTGTAGGTTTTCTCTTCACTCTGTTGATTGTTTTCTTTGCTGTCTATAAGGCTTTTAGTGGACAGGGGTGTTAAAAGGAGAGTGCCAGGTCATGCTTTAAATCCCTCTGACTGCTGTAGACAAAATAGATAATGGCAGAGGGTGACAAGGGTAGAAACAGAGAGCGTTGTCACAAGGCTTGGAGAGAGGCCGGTTTTCCCTGTGAATCATCACACTGACATGTGCTCTAGAACTGGCCTCGAAAGGACTGAGTTCAATTAATTTCCCTTGACAGACATTCCTTTTTCATTGATAAATAATGATTCTATGGCATTTCTATAGATCACAGACTAGAAAAAACTACACCCTTCCTCCACTAAAATACTAGATCAAGTCCCCAGTTTATTTAACAAATGTTACAGGACCTTAGGAGAAATGAAGGTTGTAGCAAGCAGAAACAAAGCTAGATTTTCCCCTTGGCTCCCAACCCAAACCCCTGGGGGCCTGAGCTCAGTCTGAGCTGGGTGGCATCCCCAGATCTGAGAAGTTAAAACTCAGGCTAAATGGCTTTTCATGTTCAGAGCTTAGATCAAAAGCATTAGTGTTACCATTGCCTGAGCAGGAAGCAGGCAGAGAAATGTGGACTCTTGTTGATATGGTTTGGCTCTGTGTCCCCACCCAAATCTCACCTTGAATTATAGTTCCCACAATCCCCATGTGTCATGGGAGGGACTGGTGGGAGGTAATTGAATCATGGGAGCAGTTACCCTCATGCTGTTCTCATGATAGTGAGTGAGTTCTCATGAGATCTGATGGTTTTATAAGGGACTTCCCCCTTCACTGGACACTCATTCTTCTCCTTCCTGCCACCACATGAAGAAGGATGAGTTTGCTTCCCCTTCCACCATGATTGTAAGTTTCCTGAGGCCTCCCAAGCCCTGTGGAACTTTGTCAATTTAACCTCTTTCCTTTGTAAACTACCCAGTCTTCGGCAGTTCTTTATAGCAGCATGAGAATGAACTAATACTTCTGGTTATGACAGGTCATCCTCATGGGGTGAGGACTGGGTGGGGATGAGGAAGGGAAGAAACAGAGTCAGTGCCCCAGCATCCCCAAGCAGAAAAGGTGGGGTTTTGCCCTGGAAGCACATTCCCCTGCAGTTTCCACTCCCACCCACCCCAAGCTCTGAATAATATCTTTTAAGTAAGTAGCTCTATTTTTGAGTTTGGCCAAGGACATACCCACAAGTCCGTTCCTGCAGCTCACCCTCTGACTCTTGGGATGTGCTCCTGAGTCTTTATTTCCCACCAAATTTTCCTGATTTACTCCCCATCCCTCTGATAACATCCTTTGGCTCCCCTGTGTCCGGCCCCACCAGCTTCACTCACCAAAGGAAAGTGCGGATGTGGCTCATGGGGTGCAGGGTGGAGACAGCATTTACCATCCCCTTGTGTCAGTTCTAAGTGGCGGCTGTTCCCACTGCCCACTGCCCTCTGCCAACTCGATGCTCCTGCTATGGAAGCCCTGACTCCTAAGTCATCTGGACATCCAGTGTCTCTTTCTCTGCTCCTTGAAGAGCTAATTTTTTTTCTACTTGCCCAAATTTCCAAGAACAATATGAATGTATCCTCACAAACCTGTTTAGAACCACATTTTGCCTTTTTTGAGAAGAGTAAGAGCATGAGGGGGAGTGCTTCACTTAGAAACTACAGAAGCTACGGTCTCAAGCCAAGCTTGTAAAGTGACCCAAGTGGAGGAGACATCCACAGGACTGGAGAACTTGGAAAAGCCTGTCTGCTGCCAGCCTTTCCTTCCATCCCAGTTGGCATGGGATGGAAGGAAAACCCATGTCTGTTTTGCGCTTTGGCTGAAATATCTCAAGACATTTTAATTTGTTATGCTTAGAGATCATGGGCCACCCTGGGATGATCATTATTTAAAACGCAACTCTCATTTCTCACACCTTTGGCCCAAACAGATACACCGATACCTTTTATGCACATTCATCTTTTAAGCAGAAATTCCCAAAAAAGTTTGTTTCATTGAATTATATTCCGTTTTTAACTTAGAGAGAGCCTGTCCCAAGCAGAAAATTGTTTCTGGCACTCTGTCCTCTGAACATAAATTTTAAAATTTCACTAACTTGCAATAACCACAGCTTTCCAAGGCCTTGGCTTCTTTTTAGAGAGATTTGTGAAAGTAAAGATTAGCCTTTGCATGTTTAAAACAGGATTACCAGCAGCTAAAAGTAATACTGGAATGTGAAATTTCTTTTCATGCAATGTACCTTGGCCTTCTGTTCTCTGCGGAGGGAGCTGCGTCAGTGATAATCACACCATTCTCTGCTCCTTTCTCCCATCCTTTTGCAGCTAAAACTTTGACAATAATCCGACTTCTGACTAGAAAGTCACCAATTGCTCATGTGCCAAGGGTTCCTCAGGTATTCCTCCATTCCAACATGTCAGGATTAGGAAACAGCTGTTTGGGATGCCTGCGGGGTGGCCCTCATCTGGGCCACATCTTGCCCCAGCATTTACATTTCTCTCTGAAAGAGTCTCAGTTGTCTGCACCGCTTTGGCTGAGTTATCAGGGGAAACCTCATAGAGTTGCTTTAAGATGTAAATTTGAAAGAGTGAAAGAGAGAAAGAGAGAGAGACAGAGGGAGGGAGGGAGAGAGAGAGTGTGTGTCATGCATCATGTTTAAAGAAATGGCCATAGTAGTTGTCATGCATTCAATACCATTAATGGTTGCTCAACGGAGTATGGCTCTAGTAAAGCCTGTTGAGGAAATCACACCAGCTGACTAAAGAGGGAGCTCTTGCCTTTGGCTGGGATCCCTGCAGGGAGCAGTCAGACAGGACGTCCTGAGGGAGGCAGAGCCCAACCAACAGGGCTTCCTCCTGGTAGGCTTCTAGGGCCCCTGCGCACAGTCAGTCCACACGGCCCACAGACCCAGAAGCATCAAGCCAGGCAAGGATGGGGATTATGTAAATCAGAAGGATTTAAAAAGGCCCCGGCCTGGAGTTGGACACAGAGAATGCGGCATCTTCTACGACCAAAAGGCTCACCCTGGCACAGGAAAGAACTCATGTAGGACGCTGTAGTCCCTGAGAAAGTCAGGAACTCCTGCCATGCACGGAGTACCGCATGCAGTTTATATAGAGAGATATACACATTGAATACAATATAGACAATGAGCAATAAATAAAGTGTATATAAAGTAATGTATGTGAAATAATATGAAAGCACATTACATCAGATTTGGACGCTTTAATTGAGATAAATTTGAAATAAATTAAATTTTAGGCGATATTTTCTTGCCCTCCAGCTCTTCCTTTTTAAAATGTTGTTTATTGTCATATAATAGTTGTACATATTTGGAGACTACCTTCCTTCTTTTTTTTTACATACATTCAATCATTTAGCAGGCAACATTACAAGCCCTGCCCTCCATCAGGTGTTAGCTCCTTGTGTTGGTTTGCCCAGGCTGCCAAAACAATGTGCCACAAACTACGTGGCTTAAACAACAGGAATTTATTGTATCACGGTTCTCAAGGCCAGAAGCCTGAGAGCAAAGCATCAGCAGTGCTCATTTCTCCTGAGGGCTGTGAGGGAGAATGTCTCGTGCCTCTCTCCCAGCTTCCAGGAACTTACAGGTGATCTTGGGTGTTTCTTAGTTGGCAGAAGCATCATCCCAACCCCTGCCTCATCTTCAGATGGCATTCTGTCTGTGTATGTCTTTTTTTGTTTTTGGTTTTTCTGAGGTGGAATGTCTCACTCTGTCACCCAGGCTGGAATGCAGTAGCACAATCTCAGCTCACTGCAACCTTTGCATCCCAGTTCCAGCGGTTCAACCTCCCTCCTGCCTCAGCCTCCCATGTAGCTGCGATTACAGGCATGCACCACCACACCTGGCTACTTTTTGTATTTTTTTTAGTAGAGACAGGGTTTCATCATGTTGGCCAGGCTGGTCTCGAACTCCTGACCTCAAGTAATCCACCCATTTTGGCCTCCCAAAGTGCTGGGATTACAGGCCTGTGTGCGTGTCTGTCTCCGTGTCCACACTTTCCCTTTTCCATTGGCTCAAGGACACCAGTCATCATGGATTGAGGCCCATCCAAATGATGTCATTTTAACTGAATCACCTAAAAATAAAGACCCTATTCCCAAACAAGGTCACATTCTAGGGAATAGGAGATTAGGATTCCAATATTTCCTTTTTTGAGAGAATGCAATTCAGCCCATAAAGCTCCCCAAGGGCAGAGACTCCTGGCTCTGTCTTCTCTGTGCCCCAGTGCCAGTGCCGTTGGAGGCTCTCAGTGACCTCAGGCAGCTCACACAAATGAAGGGAGAAAAACTTTGGGAGCATGTGCATATTCTTTTGATAAATGTGAATGTGTATTTGCCTCAGAAACACTGGGGAGAGGAAGTAGAGCACAAAGGTTAAGAGCAAGACTCTGGAGCCGGAGTGCCTAGACTTACTGACTCACTGTGCAACCTTAGCCAGGTTGCTAAACCTCTCTGAGCCTCAAGTTCTGGATATAATAGTGGATGATAACAGCACCTACCCCAAGAAAATGTAATCAGAGTTAAGTTATTAATATATATAAAGCAGCCGGAACCATTCCTGGTACATAGCAAGGATTGTAACAATGTTCAAACATGGGAATAAAGACAGCATGAGATTGGCATAAGGGCAGCCCCACAGATCAATGGAACAGAATGGAATCCAGAAAACAAAAGGTTGCTGAAGTAATTCAATGAGGAAAGGATAGTCTTTTCAACAAGTAGTGTCATAAAAAGTAGATATCCACATGGAAAAATGTGAATGGCAACCCTTATTATACCATACAAAAAATTAACTCAAAATGGACCACGTATCTAGACATAAAAGCTAAACTCTAAAACTTCTAGAAGCAAAGGAGAAAGTTTTGCAACATTAGGATAGGAAAGATACAGAATCACAAACCATTTTTCAAATGATACATTGGATTTCATCAAAATTAAAAACTGTGACTATTTAAAAGGTATTGTTAAGGAGATAAAAAGGTAAGTCACAGACATGGAGAACATACCTATAAAACACATTTGAGAGGGGACGTGAATTCAGAATACATAAAGAACTCTTAAAACTCAAAAATAAGACCAACTGCCCACTTGAAAATGAGCAAAATATATGAACACATGCTTTACCAAAGAAGAGTTCCAAAACATCAAAAAGCACATGAAAAGATCTTCAACATTGTTACTGTCACCGGGGAAATTAAAGCTAAAACCCACAGTGAGATACCATTGTTCACCAAAATGGTGACAAAAATTTAAATGGTTGATATAATACCACGTGTTGCCAAGGATGTGGAGTAACAGGAAGGCTCATCCACTGCTGGTGGGAACGTAAAATGGCACAACCCCTTCAGATAACATTTTAGCAGTTTCTTATAAAGGTTTTACCCATCCAACTCAGTCATTCCACTTATACATATTTACCCAAGAGAAATCAATGCACAAGTCTACATGAAGACTCAATAATCATAATGGTTTTATTTCTCAGAGCTGAAAATTGGAAACAGCTATTGGGTCAACAGGTGAATGGAGAAACAAATTTTGGTATATCCATGCAATGGAATACTGATCAGCAATACAAAAGAACTGTTGATATGTACTACAAGAAGGATGAATCTCAAAAACACTGCAATAAGCAATATGAAATGATAAATCGAATCCTTGTGCTGGAAAGCAGATCGGAGGTTGCCTGGAGTTGGGGGAAGAGACACAAGATAATTCTGGGAAGTGATGGAAATGTTCAATATCCTAATTGTAGTTGTGGTTATAAGGTATATACATTTGTCAAAACATACAAGACTGTGCAATTCAAATGGGTACGTTAGACTGAATGAAAACTACACCTTTATAAAGCTGCTTCTTAAAATCCTAACCAGAACAAAAGGTTCCCATTATTATTTCACCAGAGGTCCCAGCCCTGTGGGGAAGGGCACTGGGTGCTGGGTGAATGGCTGCTGAGTGGATGGGTGACCCCATGGCTCCAGAGTCCCCAGAGGGGGTTTCCTGGGAGCATTAGGATTTTGACAGTCATCCCCAGCTGACATCAGTAGCCTTCAGTCTGCTGTTCGTCTGAGTTAATGTCTTCACTCATGATTTTAATGTCAAGTGGAAATACCACGTTCGCTCTAATCCCTTCCAACAGGCTGCACTTTAACTGGACTTTAAGGAACGGGGGGAGGAAGAACAGAGCCGGGAGACTGATTGTCAGATGGGAGGGTTGTTTTTATCCCTTCTTTCTCTTTCAAAGCTGTTTCCCTAGTGTCTTCCTAGACCATCTTTAAAGATGATTTCCAAATCAGGGAGAATGTGTTCAGCCTTTCATTGGCTCAAGTTACTGGTTCATCAAGAGACTTTAGGGAAATGAAACAAAAAGCCACATGTCCCTCACCCCACCCTTTCCAAAGCATTTGAACGTCAGCATCATGGTGTAAGATAATGGTTCTCAACTGACTTTTGTAAGCACACTTTCTGACTCTGAAATTGTGGGTGGTGCACTTGAAACTCTTTTTTAAAAACTTCAAAATACTGAAATCAGTAAACATATATGTTAATTTCCGTAAAACAATGTAACACATGATGAGCTTAGTGTAACAATATAACACATATTAATCTCATTATAACAATGTAACACGTGCTGATCTCCCTATGACAATGTAACACATGCTGATTGCAGTGTAATAATATCTCCCAGCAACTGTGATGCTCTTCCATGGCACATTCTGTTGTCATTTCAGCACCAGGTCACTGGATACTCTAATCCAACTCCCCTAAGAAGCTTAGGAGACAAAGTTCCTGCATATTCCAGTTATGAACAACCTTCATTTTCAGCAACAGCTTAACTTTTGGCTCTGTCCTGTTAGCCACAAGAAAAGCTGTGACATCTTTAGATTGTACCAAAACCATATTTTACACAGTTATGAAAAATTGCCAGTATGGGTATTGGAAATATTTGGTGATTTGGAAAGAATAAAGACATAATACAGGGGACAGAGATTTGCATCCAACACTTCAACTAAATCTACTTTTTGGTGTTTTTAAGTCAAAACTCTCCGGAGAAAATCAGGAAAACTGACAGACAAATAAAATAATAATCACATATTCCCCCAACCAGAGTTAGCCATTATAAACTATTTCTGCATATATTTTTCCAGGGTGTATTAGCTTAACATAATTGTAATTGATATTTTATAACTACATGTTTTAGTATATACAGATTTATGTCCTACTCTTTTCGCCTAAGATTGTACCCTGAGAATTTTTCTGTACCATTTTACAATTCTTTAAACTATGTTAATTTCTACATATTTACCATCTAAATATTCCAGTATTTATTTAACTAATTGTTGGTGGATTTCTAGATTATTTCTATTTCCCCAGTAGTATAAATAACACACCAACAAAGATCCTTGTCCATGCATCTTTGACCAAACATCTATTTCCTTAGGATCAATGCCCAGAAGGTGAGTGACTGAGTCCAAGGGTGTGGACGTTTGCAACTGCCCCTTGGTGTAAAACAGCATCTATCCCACTTCCTTCTCTCTGAATAGTTAGACCTGGGTGACTTTTGGTAAATCCCATAATCACTCTTGGCCTCTGATCCTGGGCCCAGATCTCTGAGAGTGCTACACCAAGATTAACATGTGTTGCGCTGAGATTAACATGTGTTGCATTGTTACACTGAAATTAGTATGAATTACACAGAGATAAGCATAATCTCTCTGGGCCCATAATTTCATAATCTCTCTAAGCCCCTGATATCTCTGGGCCTTTTCTCCCATTACCTTTGCGGGGGTCCCTCCTGGCACTAGGACCCAGCTCCCTTGCCCATGTTGCACTGGACCTGGCACAGCAGCCCCATCAGTGTCTCCTCTTTGATGAAACCCAGCTCATGAGGGCCTAAGAGGAAGGGATGCTTTAAATGCAGGTTTCTCTGTGTCTCCCTCCCTCCCTCACTCCCTCCCTCCCTCCCTCATTCTCTCCCTCCGTCCCTCTCTGCCTCCCCCTATCTCTCTTTCTCAGAAGCTGTTGGTCATTGCTTCCCTCCTGACTCTCACTGGGCCTGACTTCCCTCCCCGCTTCCCACCAAGTGAAGTTACTGTCCCTCAGTATTCTCGAACCTCACTGCCCTCCCTGCCCTCCCCCTGCAAATGAGAATCATTCTGCCTGCGTTATAAAGACAGACCTTCCCTCCCTCAGCAAACACTTACGCCACACCTGTCAGGTATTCTTCCAGGCTCTGGGAAAGCAAAGATGAAGGCTCCTAGCCTTCAAGTGAAGAAAGAGAATCAGAGAGCCAGGAATGCGGAGGGGGGAGGGGGTGGGGGGGGGCAGAAAAGTGATCAGTGCCCTTGTTCGGGTCCGGGAGCTGCACCAGGTGGGACACTGGGCTGTTACCAAGTGGTGGCATTGTCTGTTTCTAGTTTAATGTCAAGAAAATGTAACGTCACAACAACAGAAAAGATTTTGTAGGTGATCCCTGCTTTGCCACTTACCAGCCATGTGACCCTGGACAAGTTTCCAAAGACTCTGTGCCTCTGTTCTTTTACCTGTAAGATGGAGCAAATAATAGAACCTACTCAAAATTATTGTCAGGATTAAATGAGTTGCTGCATGAAAAGTGCTTAATACAGTGCTTGGCACATAGTAGGTGCTCAGTAAATGATCATTAGCTATTGGTATCTAGACTAACTCCATTATCATCAGAAAAGATGAGAAATTAAGACATGGAAGGGTTAATTAACTTGTTCAAGGCCACACAGCCAGCTACGGGTAAGAGTTGGGACCAGATCCCCAGGGCGCTCCTTAGTTAAAATGAATAATATATTTCCTGCCATTTATTGGCAACCTCTTTTGTTCATGAGTCTATTTCAGGCATCGTGAGTTCTTTCGCTTTATCTCACAGCTACCCTGCAAAAATGGTATTATCATTCTCATTTTCCAGGTGGGGAAACTGAGACTTGGAAAAGCTGAATAACCTGTCCTGGGTGCAAAGAAGGCTAAGTGGCAAAGCCAGGAATTCAGCTCAGATCGCCCATCTTCAGGCTTTTGTGCCCCTGGATGTCACCTGTGCTCTGTTCCACTGGGCCAGGTTTCTAGGAGGCCAAGTTTAAAGGCTTGAGTCTGCCCTTCTTCCCTAAGCACCCAGGAGAAAGGCATTTCTGACCAGAAGTCTTGGATGCTTTTAGAGACATGTGGTCATCAGCCAGGCACATTTTCCTCCCAGGCCTCTGACTTTCTGGGCCAGCACCCTCCGTTCCCCTCAACATTCATGCCCAGGTAACTGAGAGGTCCATGGCCCCAGGCAGCACTACATGGCCGGGGTGCTCAGCTGACCCACAGGGCTATGCCCTTCGGACAGGCAGCTGTCACTCACCCCTCAGTGCCGGCTCTGCCCAGCAGAACAACAGCCCATGCTAAGCTTGGGGGAGAACGCCCATTGCCTAGACGGCTTCTCACCTGCCTCCCTCTAAGGAACAGGGTATGAGGAAAGAGGAACAGGTAGAGGGCACTGGGGTCCCTGCAGCTGGGTTCCATTGTGGAGAAACCCTGAGGCTTTGGGGAAGGATTGCAACTGTTCGTCTCAGTGCTGCGACCTTCGCACTGTCACCTGAAGCTGGCAGGCAGGAGCCATGTGTGCTCTGGCTTCATGGCCCTCAGCAGCGTCACTGCTTCCCCTTGTCCAAGCCAAATGACTGTTGTGATGGGGACCATCCAGCCCCAAAACCTTTTCCCCCACTAATCCCTCTGCCTGACAAGCTCTCCACATCTCTGTCTGCTACTGCCTCCTCCAGGAAGCCTCGCCTGATTGCCTCATTGAGAAAAGCCATGGATTCTGATTCATTCTGGGCTCAATTTCTGGGCCTCTCTCACCTACTTGCTCTGTGGTGTCTGCTGTTATCTCACCTCTCTGACCCTCCGTGTTCTCTTTTTGTGATATGGAGCATGAGAGGAGGATACCTCACATAATCCGAGTACCTAACCTGTGTGTTGAGTGCAGTCTCTTATTTAACACACCTTTCCACTCCAGACACTCTTGTTGAAGGATATTTTGATTCTCTTGTCACAGATAAAGGCCCTGGGGCTTTGGGAAGTGAAGTCACATGCCAAAGTTCGTGCATCTGGAAAATAGTAAAGCCAGAATATAAACCCAGGTTTTCCTGTCTCTGACATTCGGCTACAATTACTCTTTCAGTCATTGGCAGTTGAGGAGCTGTTTCCTAACCAAGTGGACAAGGGGCACAGGGGCCAGCCAGATGGAGGTCAGTGACAGTCCTAGGCCGAGGGAAGCTGGCTTCGAGGACACAGCTTTAGGGACTTCCCCAGGGACTCCCCACATCACATCCCACAATGAAATTGACTTCCCCAGACACAGGCAGACTGGAAAACGACATGGGCTTCTCTGCCTACTCCCACCCCTGTGCCCCGCTGTGGGTGCCTACCCCTATGAAACCCACAACATAGAGACACAGAGGAGTCACCTTCCATGCAGGTTGCCTCTGAAGGAGGAGAAGGGCTGTGGTGACCATATCCATCCAGTTCCTTCTCCCAAACTCCCTGTTGGAGGAGTCCACCATAGCAAGGAAGATTCGGAGGAGAGTGCTCGTTATTAATGCTGTAGGTGCTCAAGAATTGTGACTTTCTCTCCCTCGCTTTTTCCTTTCTCATAAAGAGCATTGCTTCAGGGCTGTGGCCATAAAGAAGGTGGCCCAACTGTCTCAGGGTCAAAGCCGGTTTTTAATCATGATGCCATTGCCGGTTCCCAGTGCCACATTCCCCTGTTGTGGTTAGAAATGGAATAATAGCTCTCTCTCTCTCTTTTACCCTGGACTAGGGTTTGGTCATTGAGCACCTGGGACGGAGACCCCTCCTCATTGGTGGCTTTGGGCTCATGGCCCTCTTCTTTGGGACCCTCACCATCACGCTGACCCTGCAGGTGAGACGATGTGCTTGTCACATTTGAGGGAGATAAGCATGGAGCTGACTTCTGGCTTCATCGTTTTGGGGCCTTTGATTTGTGGGTTCATACTTCTACAGAAAACACTTGTGATAAAGCTCTCCCCGGGGGCATCTCATCTCTGGAGCTGCTGAGGGTCTCAGTGAAGAGGGTTTGGTGAGGGGTCCTTGGACTGGGAGATGAGAGACCTGACTTCTGGTCCTGTCACTCCTGCTGATGAGCCGTGTGATCTTGGGCAAGACACTTTCCATCTCTGAGCCTCAGTTCACCCATCTATGGAATAGAAGAGCTTGCACTAGACAACCCTAAGGTGCTCCTTCCAGCTGTCACCTCCCAGCATGAGTGCCAGGTACTGCATATCAGCCACTTCCCCAGTTGTCACAATTTTAGGAACAGTGGCTCTGGAGCCAGACAGCCTGTGTGGACCCTGGCTTTTCCTTACTTGTAATGAAACTTTAGCAAGTCAGCTCCTCTCCGGGCCTCATCTCTAAAATGAAACAGTCGTCCCTTCATCCAGGAGTATTGTGGGATGAAATGAGAAAATGCACTGAAAGCACTTGGAACAAGCACTCAGTGGATGTGCATGAAGGAGGAGGGGTGGCGATGTACTTCATCCTTACAACATCAGTATTTTTTTGTTTTATGGAGATAAGGAAACTGAAGGATAAATATAAATAAATAAGCTTCCCAAGGTTACACCACCAAAAGGTGGCAATTAGATCCCCGGATCCTGGGCTTCTGCCCCCTGCATGGCTCAGGGCAGCTTGCATTAACTGAACACTGCCTCAGTACCTCCAACTCATCTTGGTGCCATGGGAAGCGTGAAGCAAGGTTGCAGCAATTGATTAATCTTTGCATTTTTCAAAAATGCATCTGGAAATTGATAGGTGCACGTTTTGATCACTTGTCAAATGTCTTAGTGGCCCCAATGTTTCTAGAAGAAGGCACTGTTAGCATGGTGGTGGCTGATGGGTGCCCTTTGAAGAGGTGGGGCTGGCAAGCACGCTGACTGGCAGGAGGTGGAAGCATTGCCTTCAGGGACAATGCGCTGGCAGATGCAGTTCCTTCCTGACAGCCAGGCCCAAGCTGTCCCAAGCTCCAGCATCTTTACAGTCCTTCAAAGTTCTCAGGAAGCCAGTTAGGCGATGTTCCAGGCCATTGTCTTTCTGAAACTTGTGTCAGAAGTTTAAAAGGAAAGCCTGAAGCCCACAAACCCCATCTAAGCCTCATTTCACAAGGTTTCGGAGCTGTTCTTGGCTTGGCCACCCTTGTCTCCTCCAGTGCCCCACACCCTGCCCCCGGCAGCTCCTCAAGGAGCCTGGCAGTTTCCTCTCCTAGGGCTCTTCTGTGCTTGGCTAGCTTCTGCTTGCTTTCTGGACTCAGGAGGCCTTGGACATTCCTGGACACCTCTTCCTGCAGGAAGCCTCCCCTTGCTTCCAAGTCTGGGTGAGGTGCCCTCTCCTGTGTTCCCATAAGCCCCAAGGGGGAACCCTGTGAGATCACTTATCACATACCATTGACTTTCACTGTTGGCGCATCTCTCTCTCCCAATAGACAGTGACTGAGTTGTGTAGGGCAAGGGCCTGGCATGAACCATATCGCATTTCCACCTCCCATCCCAGTGCCTGGCATCCAGCAGCAGCTCAGATCAATCAGCTGAATTAGTGAGTGAGTGAGTGACTTGGTACAGAAGCAAGCCATACAGTGTACAAGAGTCCATGAAGCTCCTCTCAACCCCTAAAGCTAATGGATTTGGACACAGAACAAGGGGAAGGAGGGAGTTCCCCATTCCTCTGTCTGCCCTCTGTACCCCTCGCCCTCCACTCCAGACTGTTTGCAGCTTACCCCCCCCCCCCAATGGTGCCCTCTTAGGATTCTGTGCCCTTGTGTATGCTGAACCCCCTACTGGAACCTCTTTCCTTTCCTTTCCCACTGGGCTGACTCTGGCTCAGCCTACAGAGATGAACGCAGGCTCTTACCTTCCCTTCAAGTCAGGTGGCCTCTCCTGGGGCAGCCCTGGCACCCCCACAGACTCAGAACCGGTGACACTGTGTTCTAATGCTCAGCTGTCCAGTCTGCTAGAGCAGGAGCAATCCCAAAACATCCTTTTGCAACCAGCACCAAGCCACCCACCCCCCGGATGAGTGACAGCTTCTCCAGACACATTCCATGAAATGAATTAACGCATCTCACACCTTGCAAGATGGCAGGGGTACAAATAAGGTCCTTTATGTAATAATATCAGAACTAAGATAACTTCTTTTAAGCAAAATATAGAAGCCTTTAAAATGTATATGAGGAAACATTCATATATATACACACATATGTATATATATACTTTAAGTTCTGGGACACATGTGCAGAACGTGCAGATTTGTTACATAGGTATACATGTGCCATGGTGGTTGGCTGCACCCATCAACCCATCATCTACATTAGGTGTTTCTCCTAATGCTATCCCTCCTCCAGCCCCCCACCCCCCGAACAGGCCCCAGCATGTGATGTTCCCCTCCCTGTGTCCATGTGTTCTCATTGTTCAACTCCCACTTATGAGTGAGACATGTGGTGTTTGGTTTTCTGTTCTTGTGTCTGTTTGCTGAGAATGATGAACTTTTATAAATGTGATAAAGCTGTGAAAATTGCTCATATTGCTTGATGCCAACTAAGCCCTCAATCAATGTGAGTTATTGATTTATTTACCACTTCCTGTATGCCAGGACTATGTCAAACTCATCACAGGCTTCATCTGATTTCATCATGGCTATAAAATAAGCAGATGGAGTGACCGAAGGGTTATCATTGTTCCCATGTTATAGATGCTGAAGCTGGGGCTTGGTGACTTCAAGTGACCTGTCCAAGGTCACACAGATGGATGGAGGAGGAGCTGGGGTGGGAACTCAGGTCTTCTGGACACACCATCACCTCCTCACCTGACCACTCCCTGTTCTCTCCCAGGACCGCGCCCCCTGGGTCCCCTACCTGAGTATCGTGGGCATTCTGGCCATCATCGCCTCTTTCTGCAGTGGGCCAGGTAAGGCACCCCTCCCTCCCCACTGCCCCGTCCAGGGACTCATGGCATTACCAAGCTGGGGGGCTCTCCTCATACAGATGGGGAGCCCAGAGCCCAGAAGAAGCAAAGCCTGACTGGGGATGTGTGTCTGCTGCCTTTCTTTTGGCCCAATTTAAATGTAGCTGACTGTCTGCAGTCTATCCCACAGAAGGTGAAAATGGACTCACCTGAAGATGAGTGGGAGATAATTTCCCACCACACAGCAAGAGCAGTTCATACGTGGGAGGGCTCTGAGCCAGAGGTGACACTGGTTTGTGATGAATCAAAGACAACCAAGTCACAGTCTGTGCCTAAGCAGTTATGGTCTATGGTGAAAGATGTGGCAATAATCATGTCTAAGACATATTGTTCATTGATTTTGTGTTATACTTGGCTAAGAACTTGACCTGTGTGAGCTCATTTAAGGCTCAGGACAGTTCCAAAGAAGACAGAGATGGAAGGTGACTTGCATGAGCGAGTAGGTGGAGTGGCCTGACTGCCAGGCCCAGGCCCCAACCACCAGCTTACATGGTAGCTGTGTGAGTGTGCAGCTGGAGTATCCCAGCCTCAGTTTACCCGGGACTCACTTCTAGCCCTGCTGTTTCCTAGCCATGGGTCAGTAGGAGAGACTTCTTCTCTTTGTTAGCCTCAGTTTCCCCATCTGTACAACGACAAGGATGCAATGCAACTGAGGACCCTACCATTCCCTGGCTCTGTGTCCACGTCCAGCAGGGACCTCCAGCAGAGTCCAAGGTCAGACTGAGAAGGGGGGCTCAGGGCAGGGTCTGACACAGCCATGTGCTCTCTCATGGGATGATATTCATGGCTGTTCTTTGGTTGTGTTTCTTGGTGGATGCAAACAGTAAGTTTCTATCAGAACAAAGGGAACTGAACTTCTGTTTCTCCCTTTGTGTTGCTGATTCTCGTGAGCCATTACATTCCAGGTTCTATTGCATTCATGGTGGATGGAAAGTGTCCATTCAGGACATCGGGATATTATAATAAGATGGCAAGGTGGCAAGATGGGCTATGGAATGGTCGGGGAGGGCATCAGGTGCACATACATGCACACAGCACGCACGCACACACACACACACACACAGACACACATAGTGCTATGAGGGTGGTCAGAACGGCTGCAAGAAAAAGAAAGAAAGCACCTCCCAGGCAGGGCAGCGAATTAGAGGATGAACACACAGCACATGTTGTAGTTTACAGTGGACGCGAGGAGTAAATGTGTTTAGTCTTCCAGGGCATCTGCATCACAACCTCACATCCACATCTTCACATCAGTGCTCTGGAGGTGTCCAGCCTGCGGCCCTATGCTAGCCTGGGGACATGCATGAGCAAACCAGACAGGAGCAGTCTCTGCTCCCAGAGGGGCTTGCCTCTGGTGTGGAAGTCCCCTCTGAGATGTCAGCTGCTCAGTGAGGCCTCTCCTGGCCACTTATTCTAAAACCAGCACACACACATTTACTATATACACTCACACACACATGCACACCTACCCTCTATCTCATCACCCATCATAGCATTGTTCATAGGCATGTTGGTTTCCTGTGTACTCATTTGTTTAATGCAGACATGGGAAGATTTTTCCTGCAAAGGGCCAGGTGTAAATACTTTTATTTCACAGACCATGCATTCTCTATCACAACTACTCACCTCTGCCATGGTAGTGTGGACACAGCCATAGATAACGAGTAAATGAATGGACTGCATGGTTGTGTCCCAGTAAAACTTTATTTACAAAAGCAGCCAGTGGGCTGCATGCAGCCTGTGTGCTGCAGTCTGTCTTTAATGTGTGTCTCCTCCAGGCTAGAAAATAAGCTCCATGAAAGGACCTGGTGTGTGGTTCACAATCTTATCCTGATAACCTAGAACTGTGCTGAAGACATAGTAAGGCTCCACAAGTACTTGTTAGAGAGGAAATAAAATAACTGAGCAAAGGCTGGCAGGGAAGATGTGTGGTTTTGTGAGCAGTGTAACACGGGAGCCTACCCTGGCAGCAGGGTTTTTCAAAACAAACCTTGCAGGAGAGAAGAAGTGGAGAGAGCAGACCCCTTGTCCTGCAGTATCCCTGAGCTCCAGGGAAGAGGCAGCTGGGGCTTAATGATATCAGAAAAATATGAAGGTGGCACTAGCCAATTGCATGGAGCAAAAGGATTAGTCAAGCTAATACCAAGGTTCTTTTCAGAGAAAGAACAAATATAAGGTTGAATTCCATTCAGATCAATTTCTCAAGCCTTTATTGAGCACCTGTTGTGTGCCAAGCTGGAGGGAGAGGAGAGCAGGGGGAGGCAGGAGGGAGATAAAATAGAACCAGATTTTTTTTCATGGGATACATGTTGCTTTTTTATTTTAAGTTCCGGGATACATGCGCAGGACTCACAGGTTTGTTACATAGGTAAATGTGTGCCATGGTGGTTTGCTGTACTTATCGACAGCAATTAAGGTATTAAGCCCAGCCTGCATTAGCTATTTTTCCTGATACTTTCCCTCCCTCCACTCCCACCCCAGAGAGGCCCCAGTGTGTGTTGTTCCCCTTCCTGTGTCCATGTGTTCTCATTATTCAGCTCACACTTATGAGTGAGAACATGTGGTGTTTGGTTTTCTGTTCCTGTGTTAGTTTGCTGAGGATAATGGCTTCCAGCTCCATCCATGTCCCTGCAAAGGACATGATCTTGTTCCTTCTCATGGCTGTGTAGTATTCTGTGGTACATATGTACCACATTTTCTTTATCCAGTCTATCATTGATAAGCATTTGGGTTGATTCCATGTCTTTGCTATTGTGAATAGTGCTGCAATGAATATATGCATCCATGTGTCTTTATAATAGAATGATTTATATTCCTTTGGGTATATACTGAGTAATGGGATTGCTGGGTCAAATGGTATTTCTGAGAACCAGGTTTTTAATACCTTAAAGTCAAAACTGAAGGGTTTGTCTATTATCACATACATTCTCCCACACTTTCCTCCATCAAACAAATACTCTGTTGCACAGATGGCCAATGGCTTCTTAATTGCCAACCCCCCAAAAAATGGTCTTGTGTCTTCAAGCCCAACTTTACTAATTAAAAAAAAACCATTTCTAGCCAGGTGTAGTAGTGGAATGTACCTGTAATCTCAGCTATTTAGGAGACTGAGGCAGAAGGCTCACTTGAGCTCAGAATTTTTAGGTTACAATGAGCTATGATGGCATCATTGCACTCTAGCCAGGGTGCTAGAGAAAAAAGCCCATCTCTTTTTTAAAAAATTGTTTAAAAAAGTAACATGCTCCTGAGCAGGCACCTTGAATGTTTCACATGTGCAGTCTGAATTCTGAGTCACTAACAGCATGTATCAGTCAGTGTAACGCTAGCTGCCTAACAAATATGTCTCTGAATGACAGAAGCTTCACACAATAGAAATCCATGTCTCACTCATAGAACCACCTATGGCTAGTGTCCCAGGTAGATGAGCACATGCACCCAGTTTCCTCCTGGGCTGTGGCTCTGCCAACCCCGAGTGTCTCTGGTCTACTGCATCCAGTAGGTGAAAAGGAGAAAGACTGTGCAGAAAGCTTCTTAAGAGCTCTGACCTGGGGTAACACCCTCTTCTCCACTCATATTCCAGTGGTGATGACAAGTCCCATGGCCAGCCCTGGATGCAGAGTTGGCACTTTTACATCAGCCTCTCCTAAAGTGCCCAGTCCTGGCCTGACATCTAGAAGGTTGTCAGGACGTATTTGCAGGTGGTTTAATCATGACCAGGGAGCTCAGATAGAAGGGGCTGAGTAGGCACTAAGCTGTAAGATGTGGACTGGGAGGTGCTGAACCCACAGGGCACCCTTAAAGTGATTGGTTAAACCCAGAAGCAGTGGCTTAGGGCTTCCCAGGCTCTGTCCTGTTCTTTGCCCGGTCCTTGCCACACTTGCTCAGTTTCCACTCATAATGGCATTCAGCCACTAGCCTTTCTTGAGCATCAACTTTAACTTAGACACTGCACCAGCTGCCTTACATACATCACCCCTACTGTGCAAGATGGGCTTGCAAATTAGGATTACCACTCCCATCTACAAATGAAGAAACTGAAGTCCATAGGGGTTAGGGGCTCCCCTGATAAGAAACAGCTAGTGAGTGTTGGAGCTAGGATGTGAACCCAAGTGTTAAAAATCTATGCTGTTTTCGTTCCACGACAAACATAAGAAATTCACCTCTACACACTACCCTGGACTTTCCACAGCACATTCACGTCTGTCCCCAAATCCAGTCTCTGGTAATAACTTTTATTGATCACTTACTCTATTCCAGGCCCTGTTCTAAGTGCTTTAGTTTTCACAAAAATACTAGGTGAATATAAGATAATAGAGTCAGATTTTCAAATCTGTGTATGTGTGTGTGTGTGTGTGTGTGTGTAGATAGCTTGCTGTTCTTCTTTGCCACATTAGGATGCATAGTTGTCCAGATTTAACATATGAGAGCTCTAAAAAGGACATACATGCATCACTTCCATGAAAGAAGCTATTTTCTGCATTTTATATTCAGACAATTTTTCAGCTAACACTGACATTTTCCAGCAAGCTAGCCCCATAGCTAAACCTTACCATCTAAGTAGACCAGGTATAACCCACTAAAAGCATTGTGTATATAAGGACTCTCCCTTATTGTTCTGCTAATAAATACCATCATGATGTTGGGGTAGGAAGTTTATGTGGAGAATGGACAAGGCCATTTATTTCCCTGGTTTCTGTCTGTCTGTCCTAGAGGATAGAAGATGGTTTATAGATCAGCTGCTAAATCCTTCCTTCCCAAACTAATCCTTTTTTTTTTTTTTTGAGACAGAGTCTCACTCTGTTGCCCAGGCTGGAGTGCAGTGACGTGATCTCAGCTCACCGCAAGCTCCGCCTCCTGGGTTCACGCCATTCTCCTGCCTCAGCCTCCCAAGAAGCTGGGACTGCAGGCGTCCACCACCACGCCTGGCTAATTTTTTTGTATTTTTAGTAGATATAGGGTTTCACTGTGTTAGCCAGGATGGTCACGATCACCTGACCTCGTGATCCGCCTGCCTCGGCCTCTTATAGATGAAAAAACCAATATTCAGAATGATCCAATAATTTTTCCCAAATCACATAGCTAAGAGGCAAATGCTAGATTTAAATCTTCACCATCTTGTCCTAGAACCTCAGCTCTTTGCTAAAGATTGAGTGGAATTATGCCCATTTTGAAGTTTACTTGCAAGGTTAAAAACTATTCCAAGGAGAAATGGCCTACACAGAGAATTGAGGATAAGGGGAGGGGACTCCTGCTTTTATCTTCCCGGGATGGGGTCACTCTTGATCCTCATAAATCAGTCCTATTTGTGTCTACGTGGGAAGAAATACTTTTGTCATTTGTTTCTAGTTGTCAGATCAGCTTGGCTGAGGATGAATTAAAAGCATGTTGATTTTCATGGTTCCAGCCATTCCTGCTTCAGGTATTATCTCAATGCAGAGGTCAAGAACAATCTTTGGTCTTTGTCTCTTAAATTCAAAGACACCTAAATCATAGCACTTGGTGTTGAAATGAAGTCTGTGCTGACACATGCAGATCTTCACAATTAACTGAGGCGGAACACGACATGGGAATGACTTCAGAGCTGGAGGGAGGTCATCTGGCAGATGAGGAAACCTTCCAGGGGCTGAGATGAGTTAGAATTAAGGCATCCCAAGTTTGGAAAAGACCGTAAAGGTTTTCTAGTTCAGTCATTTATCAGAAGCTTAAGTCCTAGTCATGGTTTCCCTGCCAGGAATTCCTTCAGCCATGGCTTGATTGCCTCTATTGACAGGGAACTCACTGCCTCACAAAACAGGCAATTCAATTGTCCACAGGTCAGATTTGGTCCCTGGCCTAGTTTGTGTGACCCACCAGCAAAGAATGGCTTTTGCATTTTAAAAGGGGGAAAGAAAGAATGCATGCCAGGGACCACATGTGGCCTGAAAAGCCTAATATATTTTCTTTCTAACTTTTTATTTTAAACATGTGTCAACCCCTGCTACAGTTCCTCAGCTCTGAAATTTGGAACTTGGGAGAGTGGGCTAGCTGGTGAGGTAGGGAAGGAGGAATTTCCAGGCAGTGAGAGCAGCCACTGCCAGAATATAGGAAGAAGTTCATGTCAAACGAACCTTAAATAAACCACCAGAGCCACAGCAGTGGTGCTCAAACATTGCTCAGTCACCTGGGAAGCTTTTAAAGCCCTGATGCTCAGGCTGCACTGAAGGCCAACCAAGACATAATCTTGGAGGGCTAGGGCCCAGGCTTGGCATTTTCTAACTCTGCATGATTCCAAGGTGCAGCCAAGTTCAAGAACCACTGGGCTAGAGCAGTTTTTAAACCCTGGCTGAATATATTACCATCACCTGGTGGCTTAGAAAGAAAACCAAAGCAAACATTGATATTCAGGCCTCATCTGATGACAGCTAAGTGCTCGTCAGGAACCACTCCCCGGAGTGCAGGGTGAGACACAGAGGAAGAGTCAGGAGATAAGCTAGAAGCAAATCTCAGAGCGTCTTGGCTGTTGCACTAAGGATTTGCGGTTTTATGGAACTCCCTAGAGGTCTGTTGGGGAGTCTGTGTGCATGAATTTCACAGGGCAGACCTGCAGTGAGAAGAAACTGGAGGCAGAGACACCAGCCAGGGGCCTGGAGCAGCCAGCCCAGGGCAGTTATCTGGGACAGTGCCACCCCTGCAAAGGTGTGGGCATTGCCACCATGATAAGTGCAGGTCATGAGGGCAAGAAAGCTGTACGTTTCATGGTGTGATTTAGTGCTTCTCGAGTTATCTTTTTCCATAACAGCTGTTTTCCCGGGAGAAACAGTAAATGTCAGCATTGTATCTGAGTGAAAAGTTGACCTTCTTCCCCACCCATGCACACAAATAAGCCAGATTGGACTCATCTGCATATCTGCCTGAAGTTCTTTGCTAACCAAAAATCACTAAGCTTAGCCTTCTCTGTTTGTTTTTCCCAAGCCCTCCCAAGACTTTTTGCAATGGCCCTGATTCTGTTCCAAGTGTTTGCAACTGTGGCTTTCTTTTGACTGTAGAACATGCTGCATTTCCAGGGCTTTAAATGCTGGGCTCCCCATCAGTGTCTATGGGACTCCCTGGAGGGAAGGCCACCTGCACCTCCCAATCCCAGATCACCTGTCAGCCCCTGCCCTCCGCTTCCCCAATCCATCTTCAACCCCCTGTGTTGACCCAGCACCTGGGCCTCGCTGGCTAGCAATGACTTTAGCCACAAGATTGACCAGGGTTTAGAAGCTTCATTTAAACTCACATTGACAGTGTACAGTTTAAAGCCTCAGGGAACTTACCTGTCTAAGAAAAGCTGCCACTTAGACCATGAGACCATCTTGCATCTTCCTAAGTGGACAGGGAAGAGCAAGTCCCTAGGGGAGCCACCCGGGAAAGTGTGGCAGGAAGATGCTCAGAGCTGAATGGCAGAGAGACTCATGGGCCTGCTCTCCATGATTAAAGAAGAGGGATGGATCTCCCAGGAGAGGGCCAGGAGGCCGCCTGAGGCAGCTTCTGTGAGGAACAGGTCGATGTAAGAAGACTTGACAAGGAGTTGAAATTAGGTGAAAGCAAAGAAAGAAAACAAGAGAGGCAGTTTCCTGCTGCATATTTTATTTGTGTGCATAACCCCAAGGCAGTAGCAGGGAAGTCTAATAAATGAGGCAAAATAAAAGAGCTTCACCTTTTAAAAAAAGAAGATCGTTGCCAAAATGTGTCAATTCCAGTTTTAAAAATCACATGAAGCCCTGACTCTGTGCCTGGCACCAAGTTAAGTCCTCTATGGGGAGTTTGTGTTTAAATGGAGTGGACAGATGCAAACAAGATGGAGCGGTAAGGCCACTGCCATTATCAAGGTGCGAATTAAGGTCTGAGCACCCCAGAAGATGGAGCGGTCCTGATGGAAGATGCCTCAGCACATACCTTGCTTGGAAAAAGGACCCCTCTGGAAAGACTGCAGGGGCGTATCAGCATTTGACAGAACCTATGTGGTCGTCTCTGCCTGCCCTGCCTGCCCTCCCTCTCTATCCCGCATTCTCCCTGCACTGCAGCCATCTGGAGCCACAGGCAGCTGCCCCCTGCCCCACACGCACACACACACACACACACACATAAATACACACACACACACATGCTTCATGGTCTCAGCCTTTGCATGTGCTATTTCCCCACTTGCAACAACCACCCTTATTCATCCATTTGAGGTGTGGCTTCTCGTCTTCAAAAAGTCAGCTCATACTGCATCTTGAGACTTTCTTAGAAACAGCCCGCCCCTCTGGGCTCCCACAGCCCCCTAGATTAACTCCTAGTGTATCCCCACCCCCACCCCATTACAATGGCCATGGTTGGTCAGTCCTCCTAACATCAGGGACTGCTTCAAAGACAAGAACCTTGTTTCTATCACCTGTATCCAAACACACAGCCTGACAGTGGGTCAGCACTCAATAAATGCTTGTATTTTTCATGAATTCCTTCAAAACATACTCATTAAGTTCCTACTGTGTGGTGTGTGGTGTTTTCTACCACCACAGCTCACACCAAATGTGTGTGTGTATTTTGACACCAAACACATGTTTTCCACACCACCTCTTCAATTTGTCTCCACCAACAACTGGGTGTCCAACAATTCAACTCAATTCTGACACTGCCTCCCCAGAGTGTCAGAAAGGGTTAAAGGGTTCAATCCCACAAGACTGCCCTCACTTCAGACACCAACCAAAAACAGAGTCCCAGGGAGCCGGCACTTCTGCTCTGCTGACTACAAATTCAGGGGTTCCCAAGGCTACCCTCAGGTTTGATAATTATTTGCTAGCATGACTCCCAGAACTCAGGAAAGTGCCCTACTTACAATTACAGCTTTATTATAGAGGCTGCAACTCAGAAACAGCCAAGTGGAAGAGAGGCATACAGAAGGTATGGGGGTGCATCACGGGGCATGGAGCTTTCATGCCCTCTGTGGATACACCAGCCTCCCAGCACTTCAGTGCATTTACCAACTGGGAAACACCTCAACCCCGTCATTTAGACGTTTCTATGGAGGCTCCATTATATAGGCATGATTGATTTCATCACTGGCCACTGGTGACTGAACTCAGCCTGCAGCCCCTCTCCCTTCCTTAGAGGCTGGAAGATGGAGCTGAAGGTTCCAACCCTCCAAGCATGGCCAGCGCTGCCTTGAAACCATCTAATGACCCACCTGAGTCACCACATTAGGGGTTCATTATAAATGACAAAAGCCACTCTTGTTACTCCAGAAATCCCAAGGCTTTTAAGAAATCTGGGCCAAAAACTAGGGACAAAAATCAAATATATATATATTGCAATTTTATATATATATATGTGTGTGTGTGTGTTATGCCACAGTGCCAGCCTTGGGCTGGGAGCTGAAGATAAAAGGATGAGCAAGACAGTGTCTCTACCCCCACAGAGGAAGAGGAGAGGGACAGGGCACAGTTGAGAATGACCACTATAGACATTCTATAGGAGGAAGGGGGCTGGCGCTCTCAACTGCATTGGCTGCTGGCCCCGGCTGACCCCGAGGGGGAAACCCTCCTGCAAACAGTGTTGAGAATCCCAGCCAGGCTCTTAGGATTGCACACAGCAGGTGTGCCCCAACAGGAGCCTGGTGAGATCCAGAAGGGGTAAAGGCTGTGTCCAGCAGACCCAGAAGAGCCTGGGACAGGAAGATGGCAGGAGCATCAGATAACATAAAGAGTCAAAGCCACCCACTTGTATGACATTATCTCAATGCCAGGCCTGCACCTGCAACATCTGGAAAGAAGAAACCATGAAACATCCTGGCCCTGCCCTGCAAGTGAAAGGGCTCAGTCCTTTAACTCCTCCTATGCTGGAGGAGCCCACAAAAGAGACAGACCTGGGAATGAATAAGTATTGCTTACTGGATTTACAGGAGGCAGGAGAGGGAAAAAAGAAGGAACCCATGTGTGTCAAATGCCTGGGATTCGTCCAAACATTGTTCATACGTGATCCCTTTCAATTCTCTCATGCCAGCAAGGTTGAATCCATGATCTCAAAAGAGGCAAGGTGGAGTCCAGACTCAACCCTAGATATGTCTGCCTCTGAATCTCATGCCAGGGGGGCAGGCACTACCCCAAGTTGGGTGAGAGGGCTCTGTGCACCAGCCTGCACTGCCCCAAGAGGGAGCTCAGCCAGCAGACAGCAAGGTCTCCCTGCCTGGGATGGGGTGCTTAGGCAGGTATGGGCACATTCTTACTTGTTGAATGAATAAACAAGTGAATGAACAAATAATAAATGAAAGAAAGAACCCTATCCGTGGCCTTGGCCTCACCCCAATTACCTTAAGTATTCCAGCACTTTAGGGGGAGTCGAATCAGATGACTCCTTTCCCCTCAAAAGTTAGGGAATTGTGTGCAAAGCAGAATGACAAATTGCTTTCTAATCCTCCTGACCAAGCAGAAAGTATTGCATAGAAGGAATAAATATATGCACATTAAAATAACTATAGCTATAAGTTAAGAGACATAATGACACCAACTTGGCATATAGTCATAATTTTTGAAAAACTGTTTAATGAAAATTAAATGGAAATGTCTCACAAATCTAGACTGAAAACTAAATAGTAGCCATTGCTCAGGACACATCGATGTCTCTGAAATGAATTTGTACAGAAGGTGAGAATTAACTCCAGCATTGGTGCTAGTCCCTGTCTAGAAACAGAGACTCAGACTCCACACCCATTACCACACAGGCTTTTAGGGAAGGGACTTAAAAGATGAGCTATCTAAAACTACCCTGTGAACTCTAAACTATTATATAAATGTGAAATTTCATCCAGGTCCAGCAGGAATCAGGGAATCAGGAGATACAGTCAAGAGGGTTCTATTTGTTTGTTTGCTTGTTTGTTTGTTTGTTTTAGTGATAGGGTCTCACTCTGTCACCCAGGCTGAAGTGCAGTGGTGTGATCATGACTCACTGCGGCCTCCACCTCCTGGACTCAGGCTATCCTCCCACCTCAGCCTCCTGAGTAGCTGGGACAAGTGCATGCCACCATACCTGGCTACTTTTTAAATTTTTTTGTGGGGATAGAGTCTTACTATGTTTCCCAACCTGGTCTGGAACTCCTGGGCTCAAGTTATCCTCCCACCTTGGCCTCCCAAAGTGCTGAGATTACAAGCATGCACTGCCAGGATTTTAAAAGCAGTTGTGTGAATGGACTATTTATAGCCCTGTGGGCAGGGATAGGGAACCAGAGAGAGATGGAGGCACCCTGGGACGAACAACAGTGGGAAGCTGCAACCACCTCAGGGGTAAACTAATTTTCATTAAATTTCTCCATAACAGAAGAATATAAACAATAAGAAGTAAGATTTCATCAGGTAGGGCTAAGCTTTTGCAGCTCTGCAAACCATTGTGATATTTAAGACTTCTTGCCACCTCCCAAGAACCAGTTCTCACCCCTGTCGACAAAGCATGGCAGAGATTCATTTCCGCTTTTATCAAAAACTATTTTGAGATTCTGAGAACCAAACAGGCAAATTCAACAATGTGATGTGCTCTTGCCTATGGCTTTGTTGGGTGCCCCATGTCAGACCCCACACTCTGATGTCCTTTTACAGGGCAATGCCCAGTGCCAATGGAGGTTAAGTCAATAACATTGTAATTAGTCCTTCAGCCCTGGGAGCACAAAGAGGAATAAGAAATGTCCCAATCAGGAGCTTGGAGTTCAGTTTCCAAGTAAAGAAGAGGAAGAACTAGTCATTGGCTTTGTCACTGGGGGGGAAAGGGGAGGTGGATAGAGGAAGTTGAGACTCAGAGCGGTTAAGAGCTTTACCTGGATTACACAGCAGTGAACCAGAATTCCACTTCCTATCAGTTTGACTCCAGAGCCAGAGTTCTTAAGGTCTACAATAGGCAACTAAGCTAAAGGCAGGTCCCAGGTACTAAGGGAGCACAGAGGAGATGTGTGTCTGGGTGAATGGATGTCAGGTTACCTAGAGGAGGTACAACTTAGACTGATTTCTAAATATCGAGTCAGAGCAAGCAGAGCCACCAAGTATGGGTTCTCAGGGTGTGCACTGCACAAGAAGACATTTCTAAAGACACAGCATCCCATCTTAGACAGAGAGTAACCTATGGCCATTTCTAAAGACACAGCATCCCATCTTAGACAGACACTAACCTATGGCCATTTCTAAAGACACAGCATCCCATCTTAGACAGACACTAACCTATGGCCATTTCTAAAGACACAGCATCCCATCTTAGACAGACACTAACCTATGGCCATTTCTAAAGACACAGCATCCCATCTTAGACAGACACTAACCTATGGCCATTTCTAAAGACACAGCATCCCATCTTAGACAGACACTAACCTATGGCCATTTCTAAAGACACAGCATCCCATCTTAGACAGACACTAACCTATGGCCATTTCTAAAGACACAGCATCCCATCTTAGACAGACACTAACCTATGGCCATTTCTAAAGACACAGCGTCCCACATTAGACAGACACTAACCTATGGCCATTTCTAAAGACACAGCGTCCCACATTAGACAGACACTAACTTATGGCCATTTCTAAAGACACAGCGTCCCACATTAGACAGACACTAACTTATGGCCATTTCTAAAGACACAGCATCCCACCTTAGACACTAACCTGTGAGAACATGGGTGCCGATGTGGGGATGTGAGGTCTCCCAGCCAGGTTCTGACACAACAGGACTGCACCATCTCCTACATCAACTCACAAGCAAAACAGTCATGCACACAGCTGGGATTACACAACATGCACATATACTGATTCACACACATGCACATACACACATGTGCACTCTGTTCTCCAGATGGCCTCTGAGCTTCCTTTCTAGCCCACTCTCAGAGGCCTGATTCTCATCCTCTGCGCGGTTCCAAAACTGGCATGGTGCTCCACTTTGTGGGAAGGGCACAGAGCTTAGGTGTACACTGGCTCACGGGTGGGGTAAGCAGACAGCTGTGGGGGTACACATGTGCATCTGCAGGGCTGCTGCCATCAGAGAGGGCATCTGGAGAACTCCCCTGGCAAGGCTGGGCCTGGCCACAGGGTGTGATCATTCTGTTTATTCAGTAATGCACTAACTTGTAAAATATTTTATTTGAGAAAGGGGCATATTTTTTTTTAATAGCAAAAGTGCCATTTGAGCTAGAAGTGGACCTGGAGGTAGCCAGCTAAAGGGAAAAGGAGGAATGTCTGAGTAGAGGACAGACATCAGAGAGGATGCTAATGGAAGCCTAGGACACATGTAAAACTGGAGAGATGCTCTGGAGTAAAAGGGCCTCAGGGGACATCAGGGTGCAGGGAAAGTGGTGGCCAGATCATCGTGGGCCTCACAGGCTGAAATAATTAAACTTTGTCCTTGTGGAAGTGGGCAGCCACCAAAGAATTTTGAGCTGGGAGATAGCATTATCACACTGGTGTTTAAAAAGTCTGCAGAGGAGGGAATAAACCAGAGGTAAAATGTGGAATATTGGAGAGGCTTGGGAAGAGTGAATTCAGAAAGATCACTAAGGAATTTGTATCGGTTAGCTATGACTGTGTAACAAATAACCGCCAAGCCTCATGGATTAAACAACAACCAGTTATTATTGCTCGCAAGAGTTAGTCAGTGTGGCAGTTTTGCTCTTCTGGCCCAGGCTTCTTTGATCTCAGCTAGATGATTTCCTCCTATCTACATCCAGCTGGCAGGTCATCTGGGCACCAGCTAGTCCAAAGTAGCCTCACTCATTGGTCTGGCACTGAGAAGGGTAATTTGACCACATGTCCATCACTGTCCCACAGACTAGACCAGGTTTGTTTATATGATGGTGGCAAAGTTGCAAGAAAAGAAGGGGAAGTGTGCAAAACTGCCTGAGGCCTGGGCTTGGAACTCCACACTATTTCTGCTGCATTCTATCAGCCAAAGCAAGTCACAAAGCCCGCCCAGATTCAAGGGATGGGGAAAGACTTTCCCTCCCATTGGAGGGGCTGCAAAGAACTGTGGCTATTCTACAATTGCCCGGAGGCAGTAACTGTAGAATAGGCAAGAGATGAGAATTATGGGCTTTCCTTCACTTACCCCCATTCCACAAATAATCACTGAGAGCCTACTAGAAAGTGGGCCTCCTTCTAGGCCTGGAGATGCAATGGAGGAGCAAACACACAAACACACACACTCACATGCATGTGCACACACATAGAGTCTCTGCCCTTAGGGATCTTACCTTCAATAACAGTCATGGGTCAGGGTCCCCACTGGGAACATATGGTACACTCAAACTGGAGTATTCTGAGGAATGTTCAATAAGGACACAAATTGCTATGGTGCAAGAAGGCTATAGGGGAATGTTGAAGACCTTGACCATTCCAGCAGTCTCAACATATTATGGTCATTTCCAAGGGTCCACCCCTCTAGCTGTTAGCTGTGAAGAAAACAAAGCAACTTAATGAAAGTTAATTCATCAAAAGTCAATGCACTGAGAGGTCACATTGCTGAAAGTCAAATCATAGAGAAACACAATTTGCTGGATTTACCTTATCTCTTTTAACTATTTATGAACAATGTACATTTTTGTGCATAGAATGGAATGGTTCTAACAGCTTTGATCGGTTTCTAAGTTCTTCATCATGTCTGCGTAGTGAATTCTGTAGAATGTTTTTTTTTGTTGTTGTTCCTTCTGCTTCAGTTCCCTGTTGTTATAGCTGGAGGTTAGTAAACAGAGAGAAGCCTCAGCCAAGTGGCATAAAATATACTTTTATCCACAAAAAGAATATATATATCTTTCCCTTTCCAAATCCATTTTATTCCAGAAATTTATACATACAACAGGAAATAGGATTTGGATAGCAAGCGATATAGCAACACATTTATCGAATTTATTCATTCCTGCGTTTGGAAAACAGGAGTCTGGATAGCAAAGGTTCAGATAGTGAGAGGGATTCCTGCACATTCACAGATTGGGTTTCTTTTGTTAACATATTTTTATTCAAAAATGCATTTACCAGTCTTTGCTTTTTGATGAATTGACCTTGAGCTGATAATGTGACTTTCATTCATGGCATTTCTGAGCCCTCATTCCTGGCCAGGACACAGAGGTACCACATCCCACTGCACCCTGCCCCAACTCACAGGAGAGATGGTCTGGGATGCTCTTGGAATCTTGCTGTGACTTTCCCAAAATCTACAGTAAGTTGGACAAGTCCCTGTCCCTCTCTGGCCTCAGTTTCCCCATCAGTGAAATGAGGGGATGAACCAGATTAAGGGCTCTCTAACTACATGGCTGCACTTCAGAACCCCCTTCCCTGGGGAAACATCCCCCACCCGGGTCCCTGGATGAGGAGGGACCTCATCCAGGTTCTGCTGAGGAGGCCTAGGGACAGCATTTCCACATATTTCCTGAATGATTCCTCAGCAGCCATCCCAGCCCAAGCCACTTTCCTGAGCATGGAAGCCTCCAGAATTGGTGGCCAGATCTACCAACCTTGTGGCTGTGCAATCCACCTCATTCAATCCTCATGGCAGCCCAGGAGACAGACCATCTTATTCCCACTTTGCACATGAAGGGCTGAGTTTCTGAGAGGTCATAACTCATAGGTTTTATGGGGCAGGTGCCCCTGAAGTCAGTGGGTTGGCAGTGTTTGTGCTCTTAGCTACTGTAATGGGTTGAGTAGTATCCCCCAAAGATTCTTGTTCTCTCAGAACCTCAGAATGTGACCTTGGCTAGAAATAAGGTCATTGCAGATTACTCAGTTAAGGATCGCAAGATGAAGCCATCCTGGATTTAGGGTGGCCCCTAAATTCAATGTCTGGTGTCCGTATAAGACAAGGAGAGGACACAGGGAGGAGAAGGGCATATGAAGGTGGAGGCAGAGATTAGAGCGAGCGATGCATCTAGAATCAAAGGAACACCAAGGATTGCCAGCAGCACCAGAAGCCAGGAGAGAGGCGTGGATGGTTTCTCCCTCAGAGTCTGCAGAGAGAACCAACTCTGCCAACACCTTGATTTTAGACTTCTGCCTCTAGAACAATGACAGAATAAATTTCTGTTCTCTGAAGACCCCATGTTTGTGGTGATTTGTGACAGAAGCCCTAGAAAACGAATATAGCCACTAAGTTGGCAGGAAAGTATTTCCTAATCCCCTACATAGCTGTAGATGCAGGGTACCAGGGCTTTGGAAATGAGTGATTTCCACCATCTGACTCTTAATGCCAAACAATGGTGGGTGGGCAAGCTGCCTGCCAAGGTTATGGTGCACTTTCTGCTTTTTCAAGAAGACCAGGGAACTTTTAAAATTAATAATATTATCTTCCAAGCCAGGCACAGTGGCTTGCACTTATAATCCTAATGCTTTGGGAGGCCAAGATAGGAAGATCTCTTGAGTCCAGGAGTTGAAGGTTGCAATGAGCTAAGATTACACCAATGTACTGCAACTGGGGTGACACAGCAAGACCCCACACACCCCCCAAAAAAATCTTCCTAAGTTAAGCACTTGGTCAGCACTAGATACTTGGCCACACTCACCCTAATCCTTACAAAGTCTCCGCAAGGAGACCCTCCTCTCCCCATGAGGACACCACAGCTCCAGGGAGCCCTGCTTGGGCCACATCTCATGGCACATAGTTTAGGTGGCCCAGCCAGGATTTGAACGCATGTCTGCCCAACTCCAAAGTCTCCTTTTTCCAGCCGTTCTCCCTTGCATTTTCACATGTTCGGTTTTAGTACTTATCACTTTCCCGCAGCCTATGGCAGTTAATTAGTGAGCTTATCGCCTGAAACTTGAATGCGAAAACGTGGCAGTGTTCCTTATGATTTTTTGCCAAAACCCTCCAGAAAACCTCTCCCCTCAGAAGCAGTCCAAGCAAATGCTGCTCTGAGAAAGATTTTGAGCCCTTCAAAGTTTTGGTGCGTATGCTGGGGTTTTCAACAGAAATGTAGAAAACCTCAAAACTGGCTCTGCAGTCCTTGAAATCAGTGACACCTGTCAGGCTCATAGGTCTTTCTCGTGGTTTCTGTCAGCAGCTGTCTTCCTCTTCACTGTCACTTGGGCAATCCCTGGGAATCCAGCTGAGGAATTTGTCACTTAATTATTCCTTGCAGCTGCTGAGATGGTGAGAACACAGTCCTCTGTTGGGCTGTATCCATTTCCTGTGGCTGCTGTGACAAAGTTCGACAAATGACAGCAATGTGTTCTCCCACAGTTCTGAGGCCAGAAGGCAGAGATCGAGGCTTCAGTAGGGATGCAGTGCCCCTGCAGAGGCTCTGAGGGGAGTCCCTTCCACACGCCTCTCCTGGCCTCTGGCAGCTGCCAGTGCTCCTTGGCTTGTGGCCACATCACTCCACAGTCTCTGCCTCCACCTTCACAGGCCTTCCCCTATGTGTGCATCCCAAAACTCCGTCTTCCACACTCTTACAGGGACATGTGTGATTGCATTTAGGACCCAGGTCCTCCTCTCAACATCCTTAACCTAATCATATTTTTGCCATTTGAGTAATATTTGCACACTCCAGGATGAGGACATGGATGTATATTTGTGGGGCCACCACTCGGCCCACTGCACTGGACTAGAGATAAGCATCTGTTTTCTCATATGCTTTGATAAACACTTTGGCCTCCTCTACCAAAAACAGTTCATTCAAGTTAGATCCTAGTCTATTGGACACCTACTTACTGTCTGCCAGTCACTGTGCTAGGTCTAAGCTACAGAGATGAGCAGAGGACAGCCACCAGACCCTTGGGAGAAAGACTGGCGTAAAATCAAATAAGAGTAATAATTGACGTATTGCCAAGCCGTCCCATCTGCCTGGTGTGTCAGATAAGAGTCCCAGAGCAGGAAATGGTTGGCCGTGGTCTAGCAAGGTGAGCAGGGAGGAGTTCACTGGGCAAATGTGAGGAGGGGGCATTGTAAGAGGAAGGAGGAGCACAGGAGCCCAGGGCCAGAGGCAGGAGACTGACACTGTGCCTGGAATTGGGAACCAGCAGCTGGTGAAAGTGCAAAGGTAGACAGAAGTTAGAACACAGAAGGCCTTAATGTGTAGAACTGCCCTGAAGCCAGTGGGAAGCTACTGTTGGGTTTTAAGCAGGAGGCATGGACTGACCAGGTTTGCATGTGAGAATTGATTCTAGAAGCTGGGTGGAGACGGAGGTTGATGCTGAGACCTGAGGCTGGAGACCACTCCCCCGTTCCATCCACTTCTCAGCCTCCGTTTTCTCTGTGGAAAAGTCCAGATCCTGACTTACACTGTCTCTCTCTTACGGATTAGTGTGAGAGTCAAATGAGATCATTATTGCCAATAGGCTCTGTCAATACATAGAATTTAGTTGACCATTTTCATTGTCTTCACTTGTGGGTTAAATAAACACTAAAATAAAAACATCAGGGAGCCTGGCTGAGCAGGGAATAACCTCTTGGAGGAAGGAAAACATTCCCCTTTATATGTCAGCAACTTTGACCCTAGAGGGAATCAGAACCCATGCCTTTGGGGGGTGAAGGAGGGCATGGGACTATCCCAGATCAGGCGCAAATCCACCACTTGGGGATCTTTCAGCTCCAAGGCTGAAAGAGGGGAAAGACATGCCTGGTGGAGAAGTCAGCATGGGCAGAATTGCCAAGGTGTGACTGTGCAAGGCACGTTCTCAGAGGCCTGTAATTGAGTGTGTCTGGGCAGTGCATTCCAGGGCCTCGGGTCGGGGGGGCACGCATGTGAGTTGCATGTGTGAATTCACTCCCACCAGTTCACAGAATGGGATCAGCATGCAGAGGCTTAATGTTTAGTCCCCTGCATAGGGGGGCAGTCCATTAGATCTCAGGAATATTATTTCAACCCCTACATCATTTTAAGCAGTTGATCATTAGCCCATCTCTCTCCCAGGCAGTCAGGCAGTCAGACCTCCATCCACGGTGTCCCCAGCTCTCGGGGTAGTGTGAGTCCCTCTTCCCAGACTTGGGTTGAGTGAGGCTCCCCTGCACTACCCATGATGGGGCGAGGGAAAGGGGCTTATGGCTTAGCAATAGCCGCCCCTCTATCTCTACAGAAATCTTCCCTGCTTCTCCGCTTTCTCTTCCATTCCTAATGTCAAAATAATCATCATCATCATCTTCTTCATCATTATCATCATTATCACCAATACTATTTATTGAGTACTTATTATGGGCCAAGCATGGAATTAAGTACTTTACCTGCATTATCTCCTTTCACAAGAAACTCAAGAGTTAGTTGAGAAAGAAAGGGAGGCATTCTACTCCAGCCGCCTCAGCTGACATGAGAAACCCAAGTGGCTGCAGAGAGTGCAGGCTGGGTTGGGGGGCGGAACCAGGCCTTGAAGGAAACACTGCTTCTACTTTCTTTCTTCTTTAGCAGCTTTAATTACCAAGCTCTTGGGGAAGCTGAGGGAATTGGCATTAACTCTGTTTTAATTTGTACTTTTGCAAATGAGATGTAGTTACATGACAATGATTCACTTCTGTGAGGTGTCAAAAATAAACTGCTAGGATGGAAAAGTGCCCATTGCATTCACACGCTGCCCATTGTTTTTCTGTTAAACTGAGGAAAGGCAAGATTCACACTGACAAAAAGTTCTTGAAGGACTACTGTTCGTCTCCCCATATTGGGAGCAGTGTGACCAGCATTCAGGAGATTCTAGGCTCCAAAAGTGGATGTGTAAAGAACAAAAGATGATTTTCCCGGACAGCCAGCGTGAAGTGGGGAGGACTGTGAGCTCAGAGTCCACCCACCGTGGTTGGAATTCTCCATGCAACCAGTAGAGTGGTGCTGGCCTGTTCCCACCCTCATGCATCAGTTTACCCACAAGTAAAATGGGTGCTAGGTGCTGTGAGGAGACAACATACATGAAGCGAGTTAGATGCAGCTCACACGCGTGGATGTGGAGTACGTCCAAGGTGCTGGCTGCCACTGCTTTCCTCACAGCTCCTGCCTTAGGAGGAGTAATGACAGCATCGTCCCCATATCCATGGATGTGCCATTTTGCCTGGGATCCCAGGTCTCAGCCCCATCTTCCTTCCCCAGTTCTCGGGTTGTCACTGACATGAGCATGAAGACTGGGCAGTTCTAGAAAGAACAAGGAGGCACGTGTGACTGGAATGGAATCAACAGGGTCAAAGTGAAGGAAAACCAAGTCAGAGAGCAGGAAGGAAGCAAACTCCATGGCCACAGAGCTTGGTCAGTTCAGCAGCTGGATTCCAAATGCAATGGGAAACTCTTGGCGGGTTTGCATCAGAGGACAGACTTCATCTCAATTCTATTTCAAATGATCACATGGGCTGTTGTGTGGATTAACATATTGGAGGAGGCGTGCCCAGAGTGTTCTCAACAGAGGGGAGCTGCCCTGAGCCAGATCTTTCAATAATAATAATAATAATAATGGTATGATAATAATACAATAGTAATTAGCATCCATGTTCATATCCATTCTGTTGGATCAGTGCACCCATTTTACAGATGAGAAAGCTGGGGAATAAGTAACGGGCCCTGCATATTGCAGTAAGTATCAAAGCAAGGACTGGGGCCCTTTCCCCCATGCCACAAGTCCCTCCTTGCCCTCCTGAATGGCTTGAGGAATGAAACCACTACCTGGAGGCAGAGGGGTCCTGGGTGAAGTGCTCGGCTGTGCCTCACTTCTCTGTATCACATCCTTGTGTCTGGGAGCCATATGCTTTGAAATGCCCTGTTTGCCAAGATGGCAAATCATGGGCCCCAGGGCCAGATTCCTGCAAACCAGTGTTCCTGCAGGGACCTTGGGCTGTCTCATCAGTCCAATTGTGGCAAATCTTCAAAGACCGTCAAAGAAAACCAGCTCCTGCCCACTCCCTTCCTTTATGTCCTGGAAAGGGTGGGAAACCCAGCCCTGCCATGTGGCATCGAGAGAAAGGCATGAGCTTGGGTCAGACACAGGCTACACCTCCAGCCATGTGTGATGTCTTTGGAAAGTCACCAGCCTCCCTAAGCCTCCACCTTGAGAGCTATTATGCAAGAAGAACTATTTAAAGACTAAGCGATATGTATGGTGCCTGGTACACAGAAGGTGCTTAGTGAGTTTGAATTTCCTTCTTTGCCTCCTTGCCTTTATTAAGGCAGATTTAAATGTACTCTGTAACAATATAAATTATAAATTCAGAGTTCTAGAAAGAAATGATAAATGGTCTCATACAAATTTGTTTTGTTCACAAACCCACCAAAAGGATGAGCACGTGATAGTTTAATGATGCCATTGCATGACTTACTAGAGAAAAATCTATGACAGGGTCTCTCGACTTCAGCACTTCTGGCATTTGGAACTGGAAAATATTTTGTTGTTGGGGGCTCTCCCGCGCATGGTCTGATGTTGAGCAGCATTCTTGGCTTCTGCACATTAGCTGATAGGTGCACCCACCTTTAGCTGTAATAGCCAAAAATGTCTCCAGACATTGCCAAATGTTCCCTGGGGGCAAAATCACTCCTGGCAATGAACCGCTGTTCTAACCTGGTGTTTTGGAAGAAGCATAGGCTTGGGACTCAGACCAGTCTGGCTCCACCTCCTTCTTAATGTGTGATTTTGGGCAAGTTGGTCTCAAACCTTGTGGGCTGTGAGTCAAAAAGTGGGGTACTCAAGTGTTCATGCTCACAGCTCAGAAGAGGTGGAAGCAGGTGGTACTCCAACCTTTCTCCTGGCTTCCAGCCAAGACCTGGCCAAGGCACCATGTCCAAGGCACCAGAATAATCAAGGATAATCTTCCTATCTGAAGATCCTCGACTTAACCACATCTGCAAAACCCCTTTTGCCATGCGAGACAACACAGGCACAGGGTTTGGGGTTATATTCTGTCTACCACAGCATCCTTTATGCTCTAAGTATACAAGGACAGGAAGAAAATGGAAATATGAAATGGCATTTTCTCTCTTTTATGCTTCCCAGATGGATAGCTTGTAGAGAAGCTGCAGAATTTGTACTCTTCCAGGCTTGGGTTTGGAGAGCTGGGACCCTGGTTAACAGCTGTGTGACCTTAAGCCAGGTCCCATCTATAGTATGAAGATGATGCACAGTTTGCAGGGTCTGAGTTTAAAACAAATCTCTGTAAAGTGGACAATAAAGTTCCAACTCATAGAAAGCACTCAAGAAATGGCGACTATGATAAGAATTTCCCTAAGCTGTGTTTCTGCCTTCTGTCTTAGGGAAACTAACCCTGATGGAATCGCCCTTGGAGAGCAGAAGGCTGTTTGGGGCAGCTCCCCTCCAGCTCTACAGCTCTGGGCACTTGCAGGAGGTCACTTCTGCTGTCAAGAAGCTTTGGGGACATGAGTGTCTTGGCTAAATCAAACCAGCCTTCCAGAAGAAAACTGGTTCTGAGAGGGCATCACACTGAATGTGCCAGGGGTTGTTTTTCTAAGACAGTGGCAGCCTGTTTCTTGAAATGGCTGTGTACACAAAGCAATCCCCAAATGGCAAAGAAGAAGCCAAGAAACCAAAGAAAGGGGCAGACAAGTCCAGTCTGATGGTATAGGGTGATTTGTTAGGGGAACTTGCAGACTGAAGCTTGGTCTTGGGAAGCCACAAGACAGGTAGATCTCTGTATGGCAACCCCCCAGTCCCAGGGCCTAGATCTGGGGAAAAAGTGTATGCACTCTGGGAGGAATGTGTAGGTGGCTGCAGGCATCACAGTCTTCGATTTCTGCAACAGCATCAAGAGTTGTTTTGGAGGAAACTTACAGTGAATAGATGTTTCTACATAAAGAGCAATACATCAGCTCGACTTCTTGGAGGCATTCCTGGACGTGGGGTTAGTCAGAAGTTACATGGTGGATTAGCATTTAAAATAAAGTCACTCTTGTTCCCATGTAGCCTCTGATGGAAATTCTCACCCCACTGTGAAGTCTCATTCGTCAGGTCTAGCGAGCAAAAGAGTGGTCAGCGGACATGCATTCTCTCACCCCTTAGGTGCTTCCCTTTGCATGCCCAACTTCTTTATTGAAACAAAATATAGATTAAAATATAAAATCAAGCTTGTCAGAATTATGCCTTAAGAGGGCCTATGGGGAGGCTGTCTTAATGAGGAAACTAATGCATGTGCTTTAATGCAGGATTTTCTGAAATATATGCTGATCATTCACAGTCATTTTTCCCCTTTTATATATTCTCAGTCATGCCCCAAATTAATTCATTCAACAAAAGATTTTAGCAGGGCACAGTGGCTCTGATACTTTGGGAGGCTGAAGCAGAAGGATTTCTTGAGCTCATGAGTTCAAGACCAACCTAGGCAACATAGCAAGACCTCATCTCTACAAAAAATTTAAAAATTAGCCAGGCATGGTGGCACATGCCTGTAGTCCCACCTACTTGGGAGGCTGAGGTGGGAGGATGGCTTGAGCCCAGGAGATCGAGGTTAGAGTGAGCCATGTTCATGCCACTGCACTCCAGGCCGGGTGACAGAGTAAGGCCTTGTCTCAAAACAAAAAAAATTTTTGAACACATACTATGTATCAGGTACTACACTCTGTACTGATGACACAGAAGTAGAGTCAGAGACATTTCTCGGTCCCCGTCAAGCTCATAATCCAATCAAGAAGACGTGTACACTGATAACAGTTGGCCTCCCTGGGCGGGGCACATTCATTGTGCTTTATTGTCCAATGCAATAGAAAGGAGCTGGAAAAGCAAGGTTGATAGGCAAGAGCATTTGTTAATTAAAAGTATTAATCAAGCACTTCTTATGTTGATCCAGGCACAGGAGATACCCCAGCGAATGGCACAGGCCACTACAAATGTATATTTATAGAACCATTACTGGTAAGCTAATAAATATTGAGGATTACTGACCAGTGCTAGGAAGGAATAAACAGGGTAAGGGGCTAGGGTGATGGGAGGAGAGGACTGCTTTTGTGATATGGACAGGAAGGGCCTCCGTGAGAAGCTAGCGCTGCAGGCAGGACTTGGGTCTGAGAAAGAAGCCACCCTGTAAGGATGTAGGGGAAGAATGTGCAAAGGTCCTGAGGCAGGAACTCGCTTGGAAGGCTCAGGAAAGGCTGCAGTGTTGTTAGCATAGGGGATAAAAAAACATATTTTCTTCAACCCTCGTAGGTCCTTAGTTGAAACAGACCCCTGTAACAAAAGACAGACTAACACGAGAAAAAAAATACATAAGTTTATTAACATGTATATTTCACACATACATGGGAGACACCCAGGGAATGAGTAGTGCTCAAAGAAGTGGCTTTAAATTCCAGCTTCGAGAAAGAACAGTAAATGTTGAAAGAAGCAACAAGACAAAGGAAAAGAACGTTGAGTCTCTAGTGACAGCAACTTGGGGGAAAACAAATAAATAGCAGATCGAGGTGGGTTAGGGAAACTGGTTCATGTAGGTTCCTCTGGTGTAAGCTCCAGACCTATAAGCATCCAAAGTTGTCTTCAGTGGTTACCCTTTGTTCTCCCTGGCAGAAGAGGGTGGGAGCAGAATATCTCTTGTCTTTGTAAATCTATGTCCTGCTTTTAGGCAAATAGAGGGAAGGCAGAGAGCCTTCCTGCATCTACTTCTTTTTAAATGCCTTCAGCTCAACAGTCCTTCGTGTTTGGGGGTGGAATATTATGATGTTCCATATTAGCAAAGGAAAGAGATGAAGTTGGAAGGATAGTAGGGGCCGGAGGATAGAAGATCTCATAACTCCGTGGTAAGGAATCAGGAATTTTACTTTCAATACCATGGGAAGCCATTGGAGATTTGAAGCAGAGGAAGGATTTGATCAAAATGTGAAAGATGTGTCTGTACTTTAATCATTAATTCAGCAAGTAGTTTTTAAGCACCTACGACATACTTGGTTCCATACTAGACCCAGGGGATGCAAAGATGAATAAGACTCTCCTGATGAGGACACAGCCAGATTCATTCATTCATTCATTCATTCACTTATCCATATTTATTGAGCCCCTATACCAGAAACTATTGGTATAGAGGCCCCATATGCCAAGAGGAGCCCCTATATGGCAGATAATGTTGTAGAAATTGGAGCAGTGCATGGAACAAAACAAACAAACAAAATCCCTGCCCTCAAGGAATGGACATTCTGTTGAGGGAGGCTTATTGTAAACACATGAAAATATAATGTAATTATATGGTTTGGAGTTGTGTCCCCACCAAATCTCATGTTGAATTGTAATCCCCAGTGTTGGAGGTGGGGCATGGTGGGAGGTGATTGGATCATGGGGATGGATTTCTCATGAATGGTTTAGCACCATCCCCCCTGTACTGTCCTTGTGATAGTGAGTTCTCATGAGATCCCATCGTTTAAAAGTGTGTGGCACCTCCCCACCCTCTCTTTTGTTCCTGCTGCCATCATGTGAGACACCTCACTTCTCCTTTGCTTTCCACCATGATTGGAAGATTCCTGAGGCCTCCGCAGAAGCTGAGTAGATGCCAGCATCATGCTTCCTGTACAACCTGTTGGAACCATGAGCCAATTAAACCTCTTTTTAAATATAAATTACCAGTCTCAGGTATTTCTTTATAGCAATGGGAGAACAGACTAATACGTGTAGCAATAAGTGCTCAGAAGAGAAGTCATGCAAAATGAGGAGGAGAATGCTGGAGAAAATGCTATCTTAGGGTAGCCAGGGAAGGCCTCTCCACAGAGTTGATCATGGAGCAGAGATCGGGAGACAAGAAGGAGGCAGCCACGCACACATCTGCGCATGAGCAATCCAGGCAGAGGAGCAGCTGGTACAAAGGCCCCGTGTGTCATTCAGCATTCATGATCGCAGCTCCAAAGATGCATGCACCAGCCTCAGGCTTCAGGGAGGACTTCCCGGGGTTGTGATATCTGATCAGGGGCCTGGGAGACAATCGATACTCAGATTTGGGCTCCATCAGAAAACTGGACTCTCTGTCAAAAAGGAATGAGTTGCCCATCAGTTGAGGTGTACAAGGGAGCCAGGCTGGCCTGGAGTCCAGCCCTAGATGGGAAAGGTGGGGCCCTGAAAGGGACAATGTCACTCCTAAAGGGACGAAATGAATGAGTCTTGAAGCCAAGTTCAAAGTCAGTCCTGTTCTGGGGAAGGCAGGGTTTCAGCTCATCAGTTCTTGTTCCTTCACCTGTTCGTTTGTTTACTGGGTCAGTCGTTAATTCATTTCTAAATACTCCTGTTCATGTGTTCCCACACCCATCCATTCATCTCCCCATCTTCATTCAACACCCTCACAAAGTACCTCATCTGTGCCAGGTCTGTCGCTTCACCACTCATGAATCCATAAGGATGACAAGTAGTGTCCTTCTGTGTGCAGGAGGCTGTGCCAGATGGCTGGGCAGGGGCTGTGGGAACAGAGGAAGACCCCAACAGCCTCGAAGGCAGGGAAGAGGTAGTGATGTGCAGTGAATTGAAAAAGTTGAGTCATTTTTCAGGCAGACAGGGAGGGAGGAGAAGGAGGAGGAAGGGCATTTCCCACAGAGAACACCTGGTACTACCCAGGGGGCAGAGAGATAGCAGGTGCCATCCAACAGGAACTGCAGGCTGTTCTCATTCCCTCTGCTGTGAAAAGATGAATTTCTCCTGGCAGGAAGAAGCCAGGCTGTGGAAAGGGGCCCAGACTGAGCAGCTGTCAGGGCTCAGCAGGAAGGTTTTTGCTCTCCACACCCTCAGGAGCTGGGGGCTGAGTGCAGCCAAGGGGTATTCAGCTTTTGGATCTGGAAATGGTTCGGCCTTGCAGAGGCCGCTTGTCACAGCCAACTGGGGAAAGATAGCACACCTGGGGCTGCCGGTTCTGCAAAGAGAGCAGGCACTCCCTGACTTCCAGCAGGGGCTTTGATATCAGCATTAATATATGTGGCAGCAATAGGAGCTGCAGGCTGTGCAAGTTGGAGGAAGACACCTGGAAAAGAAAAATAAGCTCACTTTTCACTGGAAGAAACTTCCAAGAGAAGTCAGAAACAGTAGCAAAGGCTGATGAGGTCACTTGTGCACAGAGTGCTTAAAGCGGGCCTCACTTCACCTATTCTGTCACCCTCAGGATCTCCTGTTTTAATCTGAACAAGGGCTTCAGTCTCTATGCTCCCTCACTTGGCCTCATGGCTGGTATAGGAGAAAAACCATTTATCAATTTCTATCTCTACCACAAATTAGGTGAATGACTTTAGGCAATCCATCTTTCTGGGCCTTAGTTTCCTCATCTGCAAATTGGAGATAAGACCACCTATCTAGAAAGAGTCTTACCAGTCAATATAGCTCTGCATGGAAGGCCACACTGTAGGTGGTCAGCACATGGTAGATGTGTTTGTTTAAGGTGTTCACCTTGACGGAGAGGACCCCGTGGACAGCCCAATAGACCTGGCTTCAAATCCCACCTATAATAGTCAGGGTTCTTTAGAGGGACAGAGCTAATAGGATAGATGTATATATGAAAGCAAGTTTATTAAGGAGAATTGATTCACATGATCACAAAGTAAAGTCCCATGATAGACCATTTGCAAGTTGAGGCACAAGGAAGCCAGTGGTGGATCAGTTCAAGTCCAAAACCTCAAAAGTAGGGAAGCCGACAGTGCAGCCTTCAGTCAGTGGCCAAAGACCCGAGAGTCCCTGGCAAACCACTGGTGTAAGTCCAAGAGTCCAAAAGCTGAAGAGCTTGGAGTCTGATGTTCAAGGGCAGGAAGCATCCAGCCCAGGAGAAAGATGAAGGCTGGAAGACTCAGCAAGTCAGTGCTTCCATCTTCTCCTGCCTGCTTTATTCTAGCAGCACTGGCAGCTGATTAGATGGTGCCCAACCAGATGGAGGGTGGGTCTGCCTCTCCCAGTCCACTGACTGAAACGTTAATCTCCTTTGGCAACACCCTCACAGACACACCCAGGAACAATACTTTGCATCCTTCAATCCAGTCAAGTTGACACTCAATATTAACCATCATTCCACCTCTGCCTCTGCCTTACTAGCTGTGGGACCTTAGCTAAGAGTTTTTACCTTGTGCCCTCATCAGTAGTTTGCCGGGGACACTCTCAGATTGTGCCTGACATCCTGACGTGACTATTAATACCATCCCCCCTTACACTCTCGAAATGTCTGATTTTGGAAAGTAAACAGCGTAATGTCTCTACTCATCAATAAAATGGACAGTGCCACACTCAAGGACTTTTATGAGGGAGAATGAAGGGAATGCAAAGGAAAAACCCTGATAAACATGGAAATGCCACCCCTTTCCACCATAGCAGCCTTGATAAAGTGCATGCATGGAAACATCAGTCCATTAACAAAGAGAACCCCAGACAGTCACAAAGACACTAATGTGGAAATGCGTTCACAGCATCAATTAACCTCAGCATTGCTAAAGTATCAAGCTACCGCCAAAGTCCAGCTCCTGCCCACTCCATGCCCCCAGGTCTACTTCATATTTGAACCTCTGTACCTTTCCATCTCTCACCTTCCCTCTTTCTACTCAGTGCTTCCCTATGCAGATCAATTTAGTGTCTCAGAACCATTTACAACTCAGTATGTTCTTTCTCCCCATATCATAATACAATAAACCCTTTTAGGTAATCAAGAAATAATTAAATTGTGATACTATTAGAGTGACCAACTGCTCTGATTTGCTGACTCTGAAGGGGTTTCTGAGACATGGGACATTCTATTTTTAAAGCTGGGATAATAAGTTTGTTCCCCTAGGTACCATGGCAGTGTAGATTAGAAACCAATAGGAGTTCAGTAAAGGGCATGCCAGAGTAGGCTTCAGTGGAGGGGATAGCAGGACTTTGAAAAGCTGGGAAGTGTTTCTCCAAGAGACCCTAAGACACAGATTCCAGTGAAGGCGGTCTGTTTGGGGGGTGATCCCAGGAGACATCAGGAGGGAGTGGGCACTGAGTCAGGGCAGGGCCAGGCAGGCAGCCATGGAGTGCATTTCAGGGCAAGTTCCTGCTGTGGGCACCTGCAGCGTGATCCTCTGGGGAACTCTGGGAGACTGTGGGGGAAGACAACTGCATCATCTCACAGGAAGCATTAGGGCATCAGCTCTCTTCAGTCCACCCTGGGGAGAAGCTCTGTCAGCTCCACAGCCCTTCTGGCTTGTGAAAAGCCAACAAAAGCCTCTGCCAGGGATGCCAGCCGGCAGGTGGATGTGGGACAGCCTGAGATGGTGAGGGAAGATGGAGTAAAGAACCAGTCATCCACATCTGCCCCAGCATTCCAGGGTCTGAGCCGGAGAACAACAGAACTGCACAGGATTTAAGACACTGTCTGGCCCAGGGACCGTGGCTCCTTCCGGGCTCTATCTTCAGTCTCCAACCCTGCACCCCCTCCAAGCAGGAACTCAGTACTTTTTGTTCACTGAATGAACAAACAAATGCTCTGGAGCTGGGAAAACCAAGACCTAGACTGAGGGTGCGATGGCTTCAAATCACAGGAATGAGTGGGAACCCAGGTTCTGAGCTATGTCCCCTGGATCCTTTTACCCTATTTCAGGCAGCCTTATAACTCCAGCACCCATACAGAGAATGCTTTTTTCTTTTTTTAATTTTTCGTTTCAGGGGTACATGTGCAGGTTTGATATATAGGTAAATTGCATGTTACAGGAATTTGATATACAGATTATTTCATCACCCAGGTAATAAGCATAGTATAGTACCTGTTTTTTCAGTCCTCACCCTCCTCCCATCCCTCACCCTCAAGTAGGCCACAGTGTCATTTTTCCCTTGTGTCCATGTGTGCTCAATGTTTAGCTCCCACTTATAATTGAGAACATGTGGTATTTGGTTTTCTGTTCCTATATTAGTTGACTTAGGATAATGGCCTCCAGCTCCATCCATGTTGCTGCAAAAGACGTGATCTTTTTCTTTTTTATGGCTGCATAGTATTCCATGGTGTATATGTACCACATTTTCTTTATCCAGTCTACTGTTAATGGGCATTTATGTTGATTCTATGTCTTTGCTATTGTGAATAGTTGCTGCAATGAACATACACATGCATCTGTCTTTATGGTAGAACAATTTATATTCCTTTGAGTGTGTACCCAATAATGGGACTGCTGGATCACATGGTAGTTCTGTTTTAAGTATGTCTTCTTTTAAAAAGTGTGTGTTCATGTCCTTTGCCCATTTTTAAATGGGGTTATTTGCTTTTTGCTCGTTGATTTGCTTAAGTTCCTTACAGGTTCTGGATATTAGACCTTTGTCAGATGCATAGTTTGCAAATATTTTCTCCCATACTCTGGGTTGTATGTTTACTCTGTTTATAGTTTCTTTAGCTGTGCAGAAGCTCTTTAGTTTAATTAGGTTCCATTAGTCAATTTTTGTTTTTGTTGCAATGGCTTTTGGCGTCTTTGTCATAAAATCTGTGCCAGGGCCTATGTCCAGAATGGATATTTCCTAAGTTTTCATCCAGGGTTTTTATAGATTTAGGTTTTTACATTTAAGTCTTTGATCCATATTGAGTTGATTTTTGTATGTAGTGTAAGGAAGGGGTCCAGTTTCAGTCTTCTGCATATAGTTCACCAATTATCCCAGCACCATTTATTGCACAGGAAGTCCTTTCCCCATTGCTTGTTTTTGTCAGCTTGTTGAAGATCAGATGGTTGTAGGTAGGTGGCCCTTTTTCTGGACTCTCTTTTCTGTTCCATTGGTATATGTGTCTGTTTTTGTACCACTACCATGCTGTTTTGGTTACTGTAGCCTTGTAGTATAGTTTGAAGTCAGGTACCATGTTGTCTCCTGCTTTGTTCTTTTTGCTTAGGATCTGGGCTATTTGGGCTCTTTTTGGGTTTTATATTAATTTTATAATAGTTTTTTCTAATTCTGTGAAGGATGTCATTGATAGTTTGACATGAATTGCATTGAATCTGTAAATTGCTTTGGGCACTATGACCATTTTAACAATACTGATTTTTCCTATCATAAGCATGGAATGTTTTTCTATTTGTTTGTGTCATCTCTGATTTCTTTCAGCAGTGTTTTGTAATTTTCATTGTAGGGACCTTTCGCCTCCCTGGTCAGCTCTATTCCTAGGAATTTTATTTTGTATGCTTGTGTGGTTATTGTTAATGGGACTGAATTCTTGATCTTGTGCTCAGCTTGGATGTTGTTGGTGTACAGAAATGCTACTGGTTTTAGTGCATTAATTTTGTATCTTAAAACTTTGTTAAAGTTGTTTATCAGATCAAGAAGCTTTTTGGCAGAGACTATGGGGTTTTCTAAGTATAAAATTATATTGTCTGCAAACAGAGATAGTTTGACTTTTTCTCTTCCTATTTGGATATCTTTTATTTCTTTCTCTTGCCTGATTGTTCCAGTTGGGACTTCCAGTACTATGTTGAATAGGAGTGGTAAGAGTGGGCAGCCTTATCTGGTTCTAGTTCTCGAGGGGGACGTTTCCAGCTTTTGCCCACTCAGTATGATGTTGGCTCTGGGTCTGTCATAGATGGCTGTTATTATTTTGGGGTATGTTCCTTCAATGCCAAGTTGTGGAGGGTTTTTAACATGAAGGGATATTAGTTTTATCAGAGCCGTTTCTGCATCTATTGACATGATCATGTAGTTTCTGTTTTTACTTTTGTTTATGTGATGAGTCACATCTATTGATTTGTATATGTCAAAGGAATCTTACATCCCAGGGATAAAGCCTACTTCCTCATAGTGGATAAGCTATTGGATGTGCTGCTGGATTTGGTTTGCTAGGATTTTGTTGAGGATTTTTGCATCTATATTCATCAAGGATATTGGCCTGAAGTTTTATTTTGTGTATGTATGTGTTTCTGCCAGGTTTTGGTATCAGGATCATGCTGGCCTCATAGGATGAGTTGAAGGGGATTCCATCCTTCTCAATTTTTTGGAATAGTTTTGGTAGGAATAGTACCAGATCTTCTTTATGCATCTGGTAGAATTCAGTTGTGAATCCATCTGTTCCTGAGCTTTTTCTGCTTGGTAGGCTTTTAACTGCCAATTCAATTTCAGAACTTGTTATTGGTCTGTTCAGGGTTTCAGTTTCTTCCTTGTTCAATCTTGGGTGGTTGTATATTTCCAGGAATTTATCAGTTTCTTCTCAGTGTTCATAATAGTCTCTGAGGGCTTTTTGTATTTATGTGGGGTCAGTGATAATGTCTCTTTGTCACTTCTGATTGTGTATTTGAATTGTCTCTCTTTTTAAATTAGTTTAGATAGTGGCCTATCAGTCTTATTTATTCTTTAAAAAAATCAACTCTTGAATTCATTGATATTTTGTATTTTTTTGTGTGTGTGTCTCAATTTCTTTCAGTTCAGCTCTGATTTTGGTTATTTCTTATCTTCTGCTAGCTTTGGGATTGTTTTGCTAATTCCTCTAGGTGTGATGTTAGGTTGTTAATTTGAGATCTTTCTAACTTTTTGATGTGGGCATTTAGCACCGTGAACTTTTTTTTTTTTTTTTAACACTGTTTTAGCTGTGTCCCAGAGATTCTGGTATGTTATATATTTGTTCTCATTAATTTCAAACAATTTCTTTATTTTTGCCTTAATTTCATCATTCACCCAAAAGTCATTCAGGAGCATGTTGTTTAATTTTCATGTAATTGTATGGTTTTCAGTGATCTTCTTAGTAAAGATTTCTATTTTTATTGCACTGTGTTCCAAGGGTGTGGTTGGTATAATTTTATTTTTTTGTCAATTTGCTGAATATTGTTTTATGGCCAATTTTGGAGTATGTGCAAATGAGAAGAATGTCTATTCTGTTGTTTTTGGGTAGAGAATTCAGTAGATGTCTGTCAGCTTCATTTGGTCAGTGTTAAGTTCAGGTCCCAAATATCTTTGCTGGTTTTCTGCCCTGATCATCTGTCTGATACTGTCAGTGGGGTGTTGACATCTCCTGCTATTATTGTATGGTTACCTATGTCTCCTTGTAGGTCTCTAAGAACTTGTTTTATGAATCTTGGTACTCCATGTTGGGTACATATATATCTAGCATAGTTAGGCATTCTTGTTGAGTTGAGTCATTCATCATTATGTAATGCACTTCTTTGTGTTATTTATTTTTGTTGGTTTAAAATCTGTTTTGTCTGAAATTAGAATAGCAACCCCCTGATTTTTTCTGCTTTCCATTCGCTTGGTAAATTTTTCTCTATCCTTTTACTTTGAGTCTACGGGTGTCACTGAATGTGAGATGGGTGTCTTGAAGACAGCATATAGTTGGGTCTGGCTTCTTTATCAAGCTTGTCACTCTGTGCCTTTTTTTTTTTTTTTTTTTTTTGAGAGGGAGTTTCACTCTGTTGCCCAGGCTGGAGTGCAGTGGCACAATCTCGGCTCACTGCAATCTCTGCCTCCCAGATTCAAGTGATTCTCCTGCCTCAGCCTCCTGAGTAGCTGGGATTACAGGTGCACACCACCACATCCAGCTAATTTTTGTATTTTAGTAGAAATGGGGTATCACCGTGTTAGCCAGGCTGACCTTAAGTGATCCGCACACCTTGGCCTCCCAAAGTGCTGGAATTACAAGCATGAGCCACCACACCTGGCCTCTGTGCCTTTTAATTGGGGCATTTTGCCCATTTACATTCAAGGTTAATACTGGTATGTGCAGATTTGATTCTGTCATCATATTGTTAACTGGTTATTATGCAGACTTGATTGTGTAGTTGTTTTATAGTGTCACTGGTCTGTGTACTTAAGTGTGTTTTTGTAGTGGCCAGTAATGGTCTTTCCTTTCCAAATTTAGCACTCCCTTCAGGAACTTTTATATGGCAGGTCTGGTGGTAATGAATTCCCTTAGCACTTGCTTATCTGAAAAGCATCTTATTTCTCCTTTGTTTATGAAGCTTAGTTTGACTGGCTACAAAATTCTTGATTGGAATTTCTTTTCTTTAAGAATACTGGATATAGGCCCCCAGTATCTTCTGGCTTATAGGGTTTCTGCTGAAACATCCACTGTTAGCCTGATGGGGTTCACTTTGTTGGTGTCCTGCCTCTTCTCTCTAGCTGCCTTTAACATTTTTTCTTTCATTTTGACCTTGGAGAATCTGACGGACTATGTATCTTGGGGATGTTCATCTTATATAGTATCTCACAGGGGTTCCCTGCATTTCCTGAAGGAAATTTTCATGGACAATATCCTCAAATATGTTTTCCAAGTTGCTTGCTTTCTCTCCCTTGCTTTCAGAGACACCAGTGAGTCATAGATTTGCTCTCTTTACATAATCTCATATTGCTCAGAGATTTTGTTCATTCTTTTTATTCTTTTTTCTTTATTTTTGTTGACTGAATTATTTCTGAGAACCAGTCTTCAAGCTCTGAGAGTCTTTCTTCATCCTAGGCTATTCTGCTGCTAGTACTTGTGATTATATTATGCATTCTTGAAGTGAGTTTTTCAGCTCTATCAGATAAGTTTGGTTTTTTCTTAAAATGGCCATTTCGTCTTTCACCTCCTGTATTGTTTTATTGAATTCCTTAGATTCCTTGGGGGTTTTGACTCTCCCAAATCTCAGTGATCTTCATTCCTATCCATATTCTGAATTCTATGTCTGTCATTTCAGCCATTTCACTATGGTTAAGAACCATTGCTGGGGAATTAGTGTGGTCATTTGGAGATAAAAAAATACTCTGGCTTTTTGAGTTGCCAGAGTTCTTGCACTGGTTCTTTCTCATCTGTGTTGACTGATGATCCTGCAATCTTTGAGGCTGCTGACCTTTAGATAGGGTTTTTTGCTTTTATCTTCTTTGATGCCCTTGGGGGTTTGATTGCAGCATGAGGTGGGTTCAGTTGACTGTCTTCATTTCAGGAAGATTTTAGGGAGCCAACACTCAGCTCAGCACTCCTGGGTTGCATGCTCTGGCTCTGGGGGACTGACATTGGGCCCCTAGATTTGTTCTCTGGCCCCTCAAGGTTAGGAACCTGCTACGCTGAATGGGCCAAGGTGTTCCCAGCCCAGTGGCCACAACACTCCGATGGGTGTGCCAGCCAAAGCACTTCGGCAGTGGGATCCATGCTCGCTCACGTGTGCCAGCAGCTGCAACAGTGCAGTGGGGTGCACGTGCATTACCTGGGGTGGGGCACCAGCAGGAGTTGGGTGGTGGTGTTCCTGCATATAGCTGTGCCAGTGATGGATGGCAGCAGCACAGCAGGGGTGGGATACTGGTGGGGGTGGGGTTGCCAGCACCTGTGCTAGCCCTTGCACCAGTGGGGGTGGGGCACTGGCAGGGGCAGGGTTGCCAGTGTCCATTTGTGCATTCATGCTGGCAGTGGCAGCATGGCAGGGTACCCATGTATCAGTAGGAGGCACAGCAGGGTACGCACATGCCAGCAGTGGTGGCATTATGTGATGCATGCACACACATGTGCTGGAAGAGGGGGAGGCAAGGTCCACTTACAGTGCACCAGCAAAGCGATGTGGGATGGTGGGGGAGTGGGGCACGAATGAGTGTGCACCAGTGAAGGGAGGCTGCGGTGAAGGGAGGCTGTGGGTGAGCTGGTGCACACCAGTGGGAGCCAGTTTGCTAGAGTTCTTCAATGGTCTGACATGGTCTGCTGGCAAAGAAGCCATGAAGAGGGTCCCAGGGAAGCACCCTGGTTGGGTATCTGATACTGCCCACTGGGCACAACCAGGCTGGGGCCCCAAGAGAGTCCAGCAGATGGGGGGCATTCAGAATGTACCGGCCTCATCCCACAGGCAAGGCCACCCTGCTCTGTCCAGGTCTGACAGTCACACTCCTAGAGGAGCATGGCAAGCCTTGGGGAATGGGCATCACTGGCCATGCTTCACTGCAGATGTTCCCACACCAAACCCTCTGGGCAACACACAGGCTGGAGTCCTGCCCCTGCCACCTGTCTAAGCAGTTCTCCCTGTCGTCTCAAGTGTCTGTGGGGGTTGTGGGGTATCCTGCTGCTAGGATTCTGGAGGTCCATGGTGAGAGCGGGTCATTCCTCACCTGTTCAACTCATCCCTTCCCCAGGAGTCGCTGGGGGCCAGGAAACAAGTCCCATTGCTCAGCAGCCCCGTGCAGGGTTCCCAGACTTCCCCACTTCAGCCCAGCATCTGCATCCTCCCTCTATCCACTCTCAATGCCTTCTCTCTGAGGATGTGGCTTGAGTGAGCCAGTCTTCCTGATGTCCCGGTCTCTCGGTGGGAGATGTTCCTCCTAGCCCGACCGTCTTTTATCTAGTCACTCTTGCTTTTCTATTTCAACACCCCCTCCCAGCCCCATGCTCATCCAAAAAGGAAGAATGTTAAAATGCGCCCATGAGAACCTACCAGCAAGACTGCTGACCTCCGTCTCTATTGAAACAGAAACTCCTCACCAAGCTTAGAAACAGGTCATCTGAGCATGCTTAACTCACCACCATACAGAACACATCACTGTAGGTTTGTTCTGATAGACTTTAATTGTGTTTTCTTACCTGCTAATTAACTGTCCATACTCGTTATGCTGTAGCAGCTTCCTCTTTTTAATTAGAATTAACAGTCAGTTTGGCCTTTCATGGCCCGTTTGCTCCTGAGACTCTTCAAAAACATCCTCTCCCCCAGACAGTCCAGGATGGTAATGTTCAAGCCTATTGATTCAACTAAAGAACACTGATTTTAAATCCCACTGGAAGAAAGTCTATATCAAAACATGCTAATTGATAGTCAAGAGGAAGAACCACTTTACATTTCCCTAGAGCAGAGTTCAGGAAACAATCTAAGTCTTATGACTGATCCTACACAAATTCAAGTTAGAATCACCATGTATGGTTGTTAACAATGCTGAGAGGCACGAACTTCTTTTCACAAACAACTTCCCTTTTGTTTCTGGAGTTCTGAACTACTGTTTCCTAACCAGTGTCCCAGTCTGCCTCCACACCCTCCCTCTGCTGACCCGTATCCCACTCTGCATCAGGGACACTTTTCAAATCACAAATCTGATCCTGTCTTTCTCCTCCTAAAACCCTCCAACAGGCCTACAGCTTCTGCCTGCAAACTCCTGCCCCAAGCATGGCCTCCTAGACACCCTAGAATCCACCCCTGCTGGCCCCTCACAAGATGCCTCTCCTGTCCCACCTCCCCCTCGCAGCCCAGCTCTCACCAAACCTGCACCCTGGTTAGCCCTCCATCTCCTCAACTGCATAAAGAATTTCTGGCCGGGCACGGTGGCTCACGCCTGTAATCCCAGCACTTTGGGAGGCCGAGGCGGGCGGATCACAAGGTCAGGAGATTGAGACCAGCCTGACCAACATGCAGAAACCCTGGCTTTACTAAAAATACAAAATTAGCCGGGCGTGGTGGCGGGCGCCTGTAGTCCCAGCTACTCGGGAGGCTGAGGCAGGAGAATGGCATGAACCTGGGAGGTGGAGCTTTCAGTGAGCCGAGATCGCGCCACTGCACTCCACTCCAGCCTGGGTGACAGAGTGAGACTCGGTCTCCAAAAAAAAAAAAAAAAAAAAAGAGAGAATTTCCACTCATCCTTAAAAGATCTGTTTAATTGTCATCATTTTCCCTTCATCTGCACATTCAGCAAACATCTGTCAAGCACCCAAGAGACAGACATGATTTGCTATGGGGGAAGCAACAGGGAGAAAAAGAGACAAAATGCCTGCCTTCAAGGAGCACAATGAACAAGCGAAAGATAAATGCAAAGATGATGATGCAATCCATGGAAATAAATAAACATGAGGCTGTGATCGAGAATAAGGTAGTGGTGGAGGGACCTGCCCCTTTTGCCTAATTAATACATGCTCATGTCTCATGCCCATTCCTGGAGAAGTCTCCTTTCCATTTTTTTTTTTTTTTTAGAAAACACATCCCATGTGGTGAGACCACAGGCTTGCGTAGTTACTTATGCTGGCTACCTGGTTGGGCTGTGTAGAAGGGGAAAAAGGCGCCATTGCTTCCTTATCCTATACTGGGAGCCAAGCTCATGTGAAGTAAATTACCCATATCGTTGTGTGCCTTGAAATCTTTCCAAAGCTCAGGGGCATTTCCAGCAGTGGGAACAGTCTAAGCATGGGTGGGCACCAGGAATTCCTAGGGAGGACACAGTAGAGCAGTCAATCAGGCTAGTTTGGAAGTCCTGGATCCTACTCCTCTGAAAGATTGGGAGTCTCACTCCACCTCTCTGGCCTCAGTTTCCCCACCTGAAATATTGGGTTGGGGCTGGCCTAGGGGGTCCCAAGATATTTTCTGCCTCTAACTTTTGCAGTGTCTCTGGATACAACAGGAGGAAAATTCCTTTGCTCTTTCAGTTCAGACCAATGACTCCTGATAATTTGATCTTCCTTGCCCAAGATCAACAATGTCTGATGCCATATCTGATGACATTTTATCACTCCTTTTCTAAAATAATTAGAAACCCTACAAAGGGAAAACCTTTCAAGAACACATAGAAAGTGCTTAATAAATTTTAACTATTCTTATTATTACTGCCCAATGAAGGAGAACGTTAATCTTGTGCTCAGGGCTGGTTTTCTTGACTCAGTGGACCTCAGATGCTGACGGCTCCTTGAAGGCAGAAGTTGAATCAGCTTTCTGCCACCATTGATGCCCCAGCATGGGTTCCTGGCATGTAGTCCGTTCCCAGCAAACACTGAGGGGATTAATGACAGGTAGAAGAGGAATCGCCGTAATCATTGATATTGATTGGGCCTTTGCCAATATGGTTTGGCTCTGTGTGCCCACCCAAATCTCATGTCAAATTGTAATTCCCATGTGTCAGGGGAGGGACCTGGTTGGAGGTGATTGGATCACGGAGGTGGTTTCTTTTATGCTGTTCTCATGATAGTGAGTGAGTTCTCATGAGATCTGATGGTTTAAAAGTGTATGACATCTCCGCCTTCACTTTCTCTCCCCTGCTCCACCACAGTAAGATATACTTGCTTCCCCTTCCCTTTCCAGCATGATCATAAGTTTCCTCAGGCTTCTCCAGCCATGCAGAACTGTAAGTCAATTAAGCCTCTTTTCTTCATAAATTACCCAGTCTCAGGTAGTTCTTCACAGCAGTGTGAAAATGGACTAATACAGCCACACATTAAACATGTTGCTAAACATTATCTCATTTAATCCCCAGTACAGACCTAAGAGGCAGGAACTCCTGTTCTGTCCTCATTTTATGTACAAGAAAATGGAGAGCCAGAGATACAACTTACCTGTGGTTACACAGCTTGGAAGTGGAGAGGTGGGAATTTAAACTGGGTTAAACCTGGTGACTAAGAGAAAATATATCTAAAGGATTAAGTGACATATGGACACACTTGTGGAGATTTTTAAGGAGATTTCTAGGCATTTGGGGGGGGCTTTAGAAGTTGATAATAGTGGTTCCACTGGAATAATTTTAATAAATATGAATTAAGGAAAAGTTTGGGTGTGCACTTTATTTCTTTTATGTAAAAATGAAATTACAGTTGAGCTTTCTCTGGTTACTTGGGCAAGAGTTAGTGCCAATGGTCTTAGCTACTAGCCTGGCCACCTCCACATGGTAATAATTTGCCATGTGCCAAGTAAGCACTATCAAGGTTTCGACTTTACTGAGATTTTAAATAGCTCATTAAGTGAGATTATAGGCAAGGAAACTGAGGTCTAGAGAAGGACCAAAGCCTGTCACCTGGTGGTCAGCAGAGCCAGAGGAGCCCACTGAGAGTCAGGGTGAGTCAAGGCTCTGCAAGGAGACCCCAGGAAGCATCTGCTATACCTCCTCATCCCTGGTTGCTCAGCAGCCTCCCCTGCCTCCCTACCTAGGAAGCACATGCCTGAGGAGGTGGGTGTCTAAGCTCCTCTCAGAAATGAGAGGACAGACCTTGCATACATCCTGTGAGGGGAGGAGCTTCCTGTGTGCACTCCAGTCCCACCCTTTCCAACATGCTGCAGGGCATGAGTTCTAATTGCTGATATATCTTGGCTGTTGTCATGGAACACATCTGTTTGGGAGCCTGTGCATTTTCAAATTCTCAAATGTCTCTCCTAGAGAAAGGGCAGAGGAGAGAGTCTCTTACCTGGGTCCGGATCTCTTGATTTTGGAGCCAAGTCTATCATTTACTGCTCCTGCCACCTTGAGCAAGTCACTCTCTACTCTGGGTTGCAACTTCCTAACTGTTAAATGGAGTTAGAATAACTGCCTCCCAAGATAGTTCTTACATCAACTAGCAGAGTCTGCAAATGCCTAGCACAGGACTTGACATGTAAATGTCGGATGGAAATGGATGAACAAATGGATGAACAAGATTAAGTCTATTTACATAAACAAAACAGAATGCCCGTGAAGAGTTTTCAAAATGATTATATTTCAATGAAAGAAAAGAGCTATTTTTAAACATGGTGCTTAACGGAAAATTTATTTGAAGGATTAAGTGACATATGGACACACTTAAGGAAATTTCTAAGGGGGTTTATAGGCATTTTGAAGGGCTTTAGAAATTGATGATCGTGGTTCCATGGGAATAATTTTAATAAATATGAATTAAGGAAAAGCTTGGGCAGTTGTCCTTTATTTCTTTTATTCAAAAATAAAATTAAAATTGAACTTTTGGCTGGGCGTGGTGGCTCACGCCTATAATCTCAGCACTTTGGGAGGCCGAGGCAGGCGGATCACGAGGTCAGGAGATCGAGACCATCCTGGCTAACACGGTGAAACCCCATCTCTACTAAAAATACAAAAAATTAGCCAGGTGTGGTGGCGGGCACCTATAGTCCCAGCTACTCAGGAGGCTGAGGCAGGAGGATGGCATGAACCCGGGAGGTGGAGCTTGCAGTGAGCCGAGATTACGCCACTGCACTCCAGCCTGGGCAACAGAGTGAGACTCTGTCTCAAAAAAAAAAAATTGAACTTTTTCTAGGGTACGTGGGCAAGAGTTAGAAAATAGAGAGGAGGGAGAAAGGGCCTAAAGATAATATGTAGGAAACATTGCTGGAAGCAGAAATAACAAAGCTGGCTTTACAGAAATACCACAGGTGTGCATTGCTAAGCACAGTCTCATTTAATGCACAAAACAAAACTAAGTAGAAACTATTGTTATCTTCATTTTATAGATGAGAAAACTGAGAACCATAGATACATGTGGTCACATAGCTAGTAGGTAAAGTGATGGGAATTTATATCAGGTTTATCTCTGGAGAAAGAAAGGTAGCAGATTGTTCCTCACTATAGACACCAGGGCACTGTCGCCACAAGACAGCTTGGTTGTTAGACCAGCTGAGCTGTAGCACAGATTCACAGAGAACAGAGATCTGGAGGAAAAGTCAATTTTCAAAAAGTAATTCTCATATGAAGAACATGCATAATTCAATTCCTTTTCACTTGAACATAACTAAATATAACTATTAGGAATTTGCCAATGAGGGGGAAGAATATTTCTTTGCTTGTGAACATTTCTGAAGGAAAAATAATGGCATTACTAATGAAGTAGATAATGTCTCAAAATTATTAGGAATATTTTTAGGATATCTACAGAATTTTTTAAATTACTTGGCAATTCTTTACATAGAATACTCAATTAATCAGCACGTATTTTCTATTTTCCTGGCAAGAAGGGAGAAAAATGAGTGGGGGAAGGAGAGATGGGGAGAAAGAAAGAGGGGAATAAAGTAATTTCAAGGTGAGGAACGTATACCTCAATCCATATCACCTCTTGATATTCTGTAAAGAAAGGAGTCAGAAGGACTTTTTTTTTTTTTTTTTTTTTACTAAATCTGGCTCTTCCACCAAGTTTCATTACCTTGAGCAAATACATTTCCCTCTCTGAGCTTCATTTTCCTAATCTGTAAAATAAGAGTTTTTATTTTACCTAGAGTCCTAGGCAGTATCCTAGGATTCTGTGCCTCAAATGCATGGATTCAAATCTGGCTTCCTTTTCCACAGTGCATGTGCTACTAAGGCAAGAGCAACTATATGTTATTGGGGAAGGCCTTTTCTGCCAAAGCAAATTGGTGGGCAAACCACCCACTCAGGAAAAACAGTTAGTCAACAAGTGTGGCTCAGTGTGCATGGGATCCAGGAGCCAGGAAGCTTACTCAGATCACAGGATTAATATTCTCCCGGAACATGCTTCTTCTGAATAATAATCATCATCATTAAAAGCTATTGAGTGTTCATCACACCTCAGACACATTTCAATGTGTATTATCTGCATTAGGTCCTTTAAGCTTTGCAATGACCCCATAAAATCAATTCCATTGTCCTTGCTTTACAGAGGAGGAAAGTCGAGCCAGAAAGGTGAACTAATGTGCCCAAGGTCACATAGAGCCTGCAAGTGGCAGAGCCAAGACTCTAACCCAGATGGTCTGATTCAAGCAGCATGCTCCAAACTGTAGTATCAGACCCCCACCCAGGCCCCTAACTATAGTGTTACACCCTCACCCCAGGCCCCTAACTTTAGCGTAAGACCCCCACTCCGTGATCCTAATTAGAGTGTGGGACCTCCACCCCATGTTCTTAACCCTAGTGTTATACCCCAACTCCTGAAACTAGTACTTAGGTGTATATGATATAAACATTTTCTTCACTGTTGTTATTAGTAATGGCTACCTGATTATTGCAATAGTCAATGAGAAGTTAAATACTTAAGGAATAGATGGCATAGCAAAGATTCTTGTTATCTTCCCCAAATCCCTTTGTCCACACCCCTTTGTGATTCTCAGACAGACCTACAACTGCTCCCGTATGTGGCTTTTTGCTTGAGGACTTCCCCAGCTCTCTCAGCCCACATCGTGGCAGGCCAAAAGCACTGCTCAAAGTATAACACTCAATGAGTGACTGATGAGACATGGTGGATAAATAATCCAGCCCTCCTACCCCTCAGACTGGGTAACTCTGAGATGTGTTTTCCACAGTTTCCCGAGGGTCCCAGTTGGATTAAAATGTGACTGCCCATGGTGGTGTTGCTAATAACATAGCCCTTATCCACCTCTTTCACCTCCCTGCACTCTTCCCTGCATTTCCTGGGATCAACTGGCACATAAACTGCTTCTCAGGGTCTGCTTCTGGGGCAATCCAGAATAGGATACTCAAACAAGATAGCAAAGAAGACTCTAATAAGATAACAAGATGAGTGGACCCACATACATAATTATTTGGGGCTAATTTTCAAAGTTTAAGCTATATTGGACTGTTGGGCAACATATATTGAGTACTGTGATATGAAGAGTACCCTGTGCAAGACACATTGGATACAGACATGACACCTTCCCCATCTTTCTGTTCTTTTGAAATGAGAGGTGCCATCAAAAGGACATGGTCAGAAGACCCAACTTCATGTCCTATCTCTTCCAGTCACAAGCAGGACTAGTAACTGGGCAAGGCCCTCTATTCCCTGAAATTTCAGTTTCCGAATCTGTAATTACAATTCATAATTCATAGTTTGGTCATGAAGAAAGATTTGATGAGATAAGGTGTGCCAAGTATTTTTATGAATAAAAAAGTCCACAAAAGTAAAGGTCGCAAACCACAGAATTTTAAAGAAGGCACTCTCTTGGCAAAATCCTTTGTAAGAAGGGATTGTTTTCACTTGCTCTTTAATTTTGAAGCATATGATTTTCAGATGAGCAGCACCTACACACCTACCACAAGAAATACCAATAACTTACCTTTGAAAAGCTAATAATCAAGGGATTTTAGGTAAGTATGGTCATGTATAGACTTGTTACAGAACCTTCCTCCTGCAAATACCTAAGAAAATGAGCAGGAAAAGAGTCATTAAAATCAATAACAATACCAACAAAGCAAACCTTTACACAGATTGAAAAAAAATGGCCAGCAGTAACCAAACAAGGAAATATATCACATACCTAGAAAACTAGCAGCCAATAAAGGATAATTCTAGCATAGGAGATTCTGTCTCCACTCTTTAGAAAACAGCACTGACCAGAGAAGGAGATTTTATGAACCCTAAGAACTCTTGCTACGACCTTGATTTTATGGGGGAGACAGAGTGAGCAGGTGAGTCAGCAATTGCAGAGAAAGATCAAGAAGATACCTTCTCCCCAAACAGCCCTCTCAAAGGGTCCTGGGGATTGCCACTTCCTAAGACTATGTCCTAATTTGAGGAAACCAGTTAAAGGCCACTGGAGTAGAATATGCCCCTGACCACATGGAATGGGTTCCAGTGCATGTCACTTTACAAAATCTAAGAAGAGAGAGAGAAGAACCCAGATCCTCCATAAAGGGCTGCTGACAGCCCTAACCAATTTTTCTACCCACCCCACCCCTGCCACATTTTCCCATAATTTATTGAAAACTTACTGAAAGTTAGTACTCAGATCTCAAACTGTGATGTGAAAGCCAAGATAAACTAGAAGATAAAAAGAAAAGGTGTCAAAGATCGGTCTTCCATCATATCACAGCAGGTGGCAATCTGGACAAAGTAGCTCACTCCAATAAGGATAAGAGAAATGGAGGACAATGCACAGGGAAAGAGCCAACCTGGGAAACTAGAACAAAGAAGAAAGGAAAGAAAGGGAGAGAAGAAGGAAGAGAGAGATTTCCCAGAGCATACAATATCTATGCAGAAAACAAGAGAACAAAGTCGCTCACGAGATGGCCAATAGGAAAGGGAAACAAAGCTGATCCAACACAAGGATAATTGGTGTCTCTAAAGCAAAGAATCCAACATGTAGAAAATAAGACATTTTCAAAGGTATAACATAAGAAGTAAATGAAGAGTGGATCTGCAGCTCAAAGGGATATGCTATGTTCTACAAAAAGTTGCTATAGGAAAATCAATACCAGAATATGATTTGGTTCTGTGCCCCTACCCAAATCTCATCTCGAATTGTAATCCCCACATATCAGGGGAGGGACTTGTAGGAGGTGATTGAATCATGGGAGTAGTTCCCCCATGCTGTTCTTGTGATAGAGAGGGAGTTCTCACAAGATCTAATGGTTTCAAAGTGGAAGTTTCCCCTGCTTTCTCTCTTTGTCCTCTTTTGATATGGTAAGACGTGTCTTGCTTCCCCTTTGCCTTCCTCCACGATTGTAAGTTTCCTGAGGCCTCCGCAGCCATTTGGAACTCTGAGTCAATTAAATCTTTATTCTTTATAAATTACTCAGTATCAGGTATATCTTTATAGCAGTGTGAAAATGGACTAATACAACCAAAAACATCATAGTTAATGAATTTCAAAGATAAAGAACAATTTCCTCAGGGTTCTAGGTAGAAAAAGGCAAACACCTAAAAGACAAATATCCCAAGTAGCCCCAATCTTCTTCACAGAACATTTGACATCAAAGCTAAATACCAAAATACAAATGGAGATCATCTCTAGGTGGAAGGCTTAGAGGTAATTTTTGTTTCCTTTTTATACTTTGTCATGTTGCATGCTTTAAAAAATTATTTTACATGAGCAAATATTATTCATGAAAGTCAGAAAAAAACAATAAAACTATTTTCATTCTTAAAAACAAAATAAAAATAAAAGAAGCCCTGCCTGAAATTCATTCTGTTTCTTTATCAAACCCCATTCTTTCTCATTTTACCTTGGATTGGAAGAAAGAGACCTTAAAAGACTCTTAGGAAATCAGGCCACCAATGCCTTCAGTAAGAGAGACAAATGAATTGCAGGGTTTGGGAGAGCATTCAGATAAAACTATGAAGATAGCTAAGTTCTTTTCAAGTATTTTAAGTTTTGTTAGTATCTTAGACTTGCTTGGGGCCCAAGGGAGTAGTTAAAACTCATGCTGTGGAGTTACCCAGAGTCACTGAGTTTGCAGCTTACTGGTGATGTGCTCTTGAAAAAATTACTTACCTTCCACAAGCCTAAGTTTCTTTGTATAGTAAATGGAAAAAATAATAGCAGTAACTATCATATCATAGTGATAATTAAATAAGATAATATATGTAAAGTGCTTTTTTAAACTTTTATTTTTAAGTTCAGGGGTACATGTGCAGGTTTGTTATATAGGTAAATGTGTTTCATAAGGGTTTGTTATGCAGATTATTTCATCACCCAGGTACCAAGCCTAGTACCTATTTGTTATTAACATTTTTCCTGATCCTCTCTGTTTTCCCACCCTCCAGTAGGCCCCAATGTGTGTTGTTCCGCTCTATGTGTCCATTTGTTCTCATCATTTAGCTCCCATTTATAAGTGAGAAAATGTAATATTTGGTTTTCTGTTCCTGCATTTAGTTTGCTAGGATAATGGCCTCCAGTTCCATCCATGTCCCTGCAAAGGACATGATCTCATTCTTTTTTTATGGCTGCATAGTATTCTATAGTGTATATATACCACATTTTCTTTATCCAGTCTATCATTGATGGGCATCTAGGATGATTCCATGTCTTTCCTATTGTGAATAATGCTGCAATGAACATACACATGCATGTATCTTTGTATTTGTATTCCTTTGGGTATATACCCGGTAATGAGATTGCTGGGTCGAATAGTAGTTCTGTCTTTAGGTCTTTGAGGAATGGCCACACTGTCTTCCATAATGGTTGAACTAATTTACACTCCCACCAACAGTGTATAAATGTTCCTTTTTCTCCACAACCCAGCCAGTATCTGTTATTTTTTTAGTTTTTAGTAATAGGCATTATGACTGTTGTGAGATGGTATCTCATTGTGGTTTTGATTTACATTTCTCTAATGATCAGTGATATTGAGCTTTTCTTCATATGATTTTTGACCACATGTATGTCTTCTTTTGAAAAGTGTTCATGTCCTTTGCCTGCTTTTTAATGGGTTTTATTCTTGTAAATTTGTTTAAGTTTCATATAGATGCTGGATCTTTGTCAGATGCATAGTTTGCAAAAATTTCTCCCATTCTATAGGTTGTCTGTTTACTCTGTTGATAGTTTCTTTTGTTGTGCAAAAGCTCTTTAGTTTAATTGGATCCCATTTGTCAATTTTTGCTTTTGTTGCAGTTGATTTTGGTGTTCTCGTCATGAAATCTTTGCCTGTGCCTATTTGCCGAATGGTATTGCCTAGGTTGTCTTCCAGGGTTTTTATAGTTTTGGGTTTTACATTTAAGTATTTAATCCATCTTGAGTGTATTTTTGTATATGGTGTAAGGGAGGAGTCCAGTTTCAATCTTCTGCAAATGGCTAGCCATTTATCCCAACAACATTTATTGAATACAGTCCTTTCCCCATTGCTTGTTTTTGTCAGGTGTGTCAAAGATCAGATAGTTGTAGGTGCACAGTCTTATTTCTGGGTTCTCTATTTTGTTCCATTGGTCTATGTGTATGTTCTTGTACCAGTACCATGCTGTTTTGGTTACTATAATTCTGTAGTATTGTTTTAAGTCAGGTAGTATGATGCCCCCAGCTTTGTTCTTTTTGCTTAGCATTGCCTTGGCTATTCAGTCTCTTTTTTGGTTCCACATGAATTTTAAAACGGTTTTTTATGGCTCTGTGAAGAATGTCAATGGTAGTTTAATGGGAATAACATTGAATTCATAAATTGCTGTGGGCAATTTTAACAATATTAGTTCTTTTTATCAATGAGCATGGAATGTTTTTCCATTTGTTTGTGCCATCTATGATTTCTTTAAGCAGTGGTTTGTAGTTCTCCTTGTAGAGACCTTGTAAAATGCTTTTCATAATGCCTGCCACAGTTACCGTCATCATCTTCACCAGCAGCTACAGAAGCACCATCGTCATCATCATTACCATCATCATCTTCTTCATCACCATCACTTCTTGCTAAGAAACCTTGCATATATTACTCCCCTTCTCTTAGCTTCAGCTAACTCATCATAAAATGGGGGATATAATGGAGAGGAGTCTTGATTATTATTATTATAGTATCTAACACCTATTGAGTGCCCTTCATGTGCAAGACTTATATTAAGTGTTTGCATTTAGTAGTTCATTTCATGCTCACAAATATCCCCAGTAGTAAGCTCCTACTCACTTTACAGGTGAGAGAATTCCGTTCTAGAAAGATTTAGCTGAGATAGGACTTAAACCTGATCTTACTAACACCAAAGCCCAAGCTCCAGTCCCCTGTGCTTTACCACCTTCTCTGGTTGTGAAGATCAAGGGAGATAATGGGAGTGAACACACCTGTGTACAATGGAGCTGTGCAGGCTCCTCATGGTTGCTTAGGGCTTGGTCTGAAGGCCTAGTGAAAGAGAGGATCTGATATCAATGTACCATGAATTCCCTGGCATCCTAATTATTTGTTCTTTCATCAATCCTGCAAACACTTACAGAGCACCTGGTATGTGTTCAGCACTGTGTTAGGATCAGGAGTCTTAACCAATAAACAAGTCATGGCCTCAAGCCCTGAAGAAACAAAGAGATGTACCAGGAGGCAATTTGTCAGTGTTCTACTGCATTGTACATTGATGTACCGCATTCCATTGTACCAGCATCAGAAGTACTGAGTTATCCACAGGTGCTTCCAAAAACACACCTAGGAAAGACACAGAAAGTGAAACATCATCACCTAACCCTGTTCAGGCTTCAGAATTGCTGTGAACTGATTCCCAGTGGTGTTAGCTGCAGGACCAACTGAGTGTGTGACACAAACACTTTCTGACAATGAAATATTTTGCAGAACCAAAGGCTGGTTTCATTACATTTCAGTGTGTAACCATTATTCTCACACAGTTCAATAGATACCTTTAAGATATAGAGTCTAATATTTTTGTAGTGAACAGCATATCAAATCTTGTCAAAATCAACTTTTGAGCATTTAACTTATGTAAGTAAATATTGATGGAGTATCTACTCTGCGGGAAATGCCAGACAAATGGAGATAGTGCCTGATCAGAGGGGCTCACAGTGTAGTGGGAGGTGAGGGGACGCTCCATTCCGAGTTGTTTTTGATTTGTTGGAGTGCAAGCCTTGCTGGCATCATAGTGGGGTGATAACGATGAAAGGTCTGGAGAGATTCAGACTTGAGTTGGCCTTGGCTTTGTGGCTTTGTCACCCTGGGCTGCTTGGTTGGGTCGGCTTGCTAAGTGATTGTGTATGTGCAATGTTTACCTTGAAAGCTTTACCTCAATGGAGCAATTGTCTCCAAATTCAGCCCCTTCCTTTCATCTCACCTGCCTTGATCTGAGCCCCCCTAAACAACCATTGCCTCCTCCCTGGACTGCCCCAACAGCCCGCTGCATCCTCTCCTACACCCTCCAGGCTTTTCTCCAAACAGCAGTGACCTCTGTGAAATGCAAATTGATCACCTCAACTGCTGCATAGCAGCCCAAAGTGGTTTTCTTCAACTGCAAACCCCTCTCCATGATCTACAAGAGGCTGCTTCATTGGACCTGCTCACATTTGCTACCTCACCCCATTCCTCTCTGCCTCCTTCAGGTGTCTGGACAGATTGGCCCCTGTTGTAGACTTTGGCCCAATCCTTTCACCTGTATGACTTCTGCCGGCCCCTCCCTCCACTCGGCATGATCTTCCCCAGATCTTCAGGAGCCACCTTCCCTTCTTCAATCCACATCTCCACCATCTCCTCCCCAGAGCATCCTTCTCCACCCACTGCCAAAATAGACAGTGCATCTCCTCCAGAATGCTTATCACATTTTGTATTTATATGTATTTATTCATTTGCTCACTCCCCTTTTTTATTTTTATTTTTTTATTTCCATAGGTTTTTTGGGGAACAGGTGGTGTTTGGTTACATGAATAAGTTTTTTGGTGGTGATTTCCAAGATTTTGATGCACCCATCACCCAAGCAGTATACATTCACCCAATTTGTAGTGTTTTATAACTCACCCCCTTCCCACCCTTTCCCCCGAGTTCCCAAAGTCTGTTGTATCATTCTTTTATCTTTTTTTTTTTTTGAGAGGGAGTTTCACTCTTGTTGCCCAGGCTGGTGTGCAATATGCTTGATCTCGGCTCACTGCAACCTCCACCTTCCAGGTTCAAATGATTCTCCTGCCTCAGCCTCTCGAGTAACCGGGATAACAAGCATGCACCACCACGCCCAGCTAATTTTTGTATTTTTAGTAGAGATGGGATTTCACCATGTTAGTCAGGCTGGTCTCAAACTCCTGACCTCATGTAATCCACTGGCCTCTGCCTCCCAAAGTGCTGGGATTACAGGTGTGAGCCACCGCGCCTGGCCCCAGTTGTATCATTCTTATGCCTTTGCATCCTCGTAGCTTAGCTCTCACTTTTGAGTGACAACATACGATGTTTGGTTTTCCATTCCTGGACTCACTCCCATTTTAATGAACAAGTCATCCCAGCAGACAAGGGTTCCGCATGAAAGCAAGGACATGTTGCTTTTGACCTCACTGTTGGAACAGCCCCAGCACCTAAATAATTGTTGGATGTTGACACAATGAATGCCTCCAGCCTAGTAATTTCCAAATTGTGTTCACTGTCTCTCTAGAGTTTAGTAAAAGTCCCTGAGGGATTTCCCATCCATGACCCACTCTGTCTTGTCTGAGAAACACCCAGGTGTAGATCTCATTGGCAGAGTGGTGACTCCAGCTGGAGATGGGGAGGTTCAAGTGGGATCCCAGCAGTCATGCTGAGCCCTAGGTCCTGGTCTGGGCACAGGGCGTGATCACTGGTCTCACTGTACAGGATATGGTGGAAAGGAAGGGTATAGACCTGAGACCACATGTGAGTTTGGAAATGTGTAGGGGTGGCTTGGGTTGTGGTGGTGACTGGAGGCTCTCCTGGCATCAGAAAGTAAAGGGTAATAAATGCCCTGCAATTGCACAGGACAGTCTCTCAAAATAAAGACTTGTCCCACTGCAATATCAATGATGTCTCCACTGAGTAACACTAAGCCACCAGGGCGACTCAGGAACTGGGGCCCACTACACATCCAGTCAAGGGGCAGGGGTGGGGGGGTTCTAAAGTATGGCAGATGGAGATGGATGCTGGAGGCATGACCTTCTCAGAGTGATTAATTCCATGTCCTGGCTCACACACTGCAGGTGGCATCCCATTCATCTTGACTGGTGAGTTCTTCCAGCAATCTCAGCGGCCGGCTGCCTTCATCATTGCAGGCACCGTCAACTGGCTCTCCAACTTTGCTGTTGGGATCCTCTTCCCATTCATTCAGGTATGACTGACAAGGAGTCTTTTGCCCATGGGGTTCCCTTTGATTCTGCAGCACTTGAGGGGTGATTCATAGATCAGAAGTTGATCTCTCTCCTCTCAACTGGAAACTCATGCTATTTTCCTAAGGAAGGAAGAAACTATGCTTTGGGCAAAACCTTTCATCCCTTTCTCTTTCCTGTGCCTTCCTAGAGCTTCCCTAAATGCTGTGGGCCGCTTCAGAGGGTGTGGGCTACCCATTGCTGACGGTATGCAAGGACTCCTAGGTTAGCAACTGAAACCTACAACCTACTTATCATTTTTACAATGTGCTCATCACTGTGTAAGACAAATTCCATCTAATAGTTCCAGTGCACACTGCAAACCACCACCCATTTAACATCCTCATTGTCATCATCATAACCACAGCTAATGGGATCATTGTCCCAAGGGTGACAGTGATCAGTAGGAAAATGCCCATATACTCAAGAATCAGATACAAGTCTTTTTGGGTAGGGAAAGGATCTGTTCATTGGAAACCGAATTCATTAATTCAACACATATATATGTTGAGTCCCAGCTGTGTGCCAGGCACTTTTCTAGGCAATGAGGATACAGTGGTAACAAAGCCTGTGTTTCCTGGTTCTGGAGCTGAACGGGGAAACAAAAGAGGCATAAGTGCTATTTTAAATGGGGCAATCGTGAAGGGCTCTGGAAGGAGGTGACCGTTGCGCAGAGGCCTGAGTGAAGTGAGGGAGCAGAGCTGTCTGGGAATGGTGAAGTCCTGGCTAGAAAAACAGCAAGTGCAAGGGCCCTTAGGCAGGGCTAATATTTGGCCTGTGTAAGAAACCACCCAGAGGCTTATATGACTGAAACAGAGTGAGCAAGAAAGATGGGTGAGAGAGAGGATCAGATAAGAGGGTTATCTGGGAGCAGGAACACAAAAGGCTTTGCAAGCCTTCTGCACAGAGCAAGGGGCCCAGAAGCATTTGCAGAAGGAGGATGAAGCTTCCCTGCTCAAATGCCCACCAGGGCTCCCTGCTGCCCTCGGTGCTGGGTGGTACCACCTGCAGGAGGTGAGAATCCGTCACATACATCACCACCCATTCTCAGGAGCTATTTCAATCCTGTCTTCCTCCCCTCACCAACTATTCTGGACACTCAGTTCTATGTCCGCCTGCTAATTTACTAGTGCCAAGCCCAACACATCCCAGAGATTCTGCTGCCAGCTTGCGTGAGCCAAAGGTCAGTATTTGTGGCACTCCAAGCCCCAGCCACCCCAGCATGGTGGCTGTTCCTGCATTCACAGTTACGGAGCAGTTGCTCTGTGCCACCCCCCTCCCCCATGCATGGCTTTCTGTGCCCACATCACCCTCACACAGTCCTGAGCTGGAGTTTCTGATCCTTGCCACTGTACAGGCAAGGAGGTCCAGGAAGCAGACATGGTCAGCCCAGGTCCCACAGTCAGCATCAAACCCAGTTTCTCCACTTCACCACCTTGTGCTCAACTTCCCTCTCCATCCATCACTTGCTACAGCCTCCTCGTCTCAGAGTTAGAAGGCTGCCACACCCTGTAACTTTCAAGACATCTTTGTGTTTTAGCAACAAACACTCTATTTCTGAAACGTAAGTGCCGTTGGGGGCTCCATGAGCCATGGAGTTAGTCAAGATCCCACACTCATTTACTCCCATCCTGGGACACCTTCACGTGGCTGCAGTCAGAACATAACAAGTATCTTTTCAATTGACTTTAAACCTTAAGTGGCTTTTTACAGTTTGGCTCAAAGCCAGCAGAGCCAGGTGTCAGTAAAATCCTCATTATTGTGGCAAAAGTTAACTTCAAGCTGCTTCTGTCAACATGGTTCTCCCATCACATTTATAAATTAAGTAGAGAAGTTCCAGCACCTTCACATGGCCCAGTACTGAGATTTGTATGTCCGAGAAGCAGGCCACTATCTTCTGAGCCACTCGGGGGTGTGGGGTGTGAAAGACCTTGCTTGCCTGCCACAGTTTGAGCATTAACAGCACCAACATGCCACTTTAGTATAGTGTTCACTGAACGCTTGCTGTGTGCCCAGAGTGCTCCACCGCTGCCTGTGCTAGGAGGTAGTGCCTGTATCACTCCCTTTGACAGGCAAGGGGATGAGCTCAGAGAGATGTAGTAACTTCCAAGGTCACTGCACTTCCAAACCTAGATAATTTTTTGTATTTCTAAAAACTGGAATCAATTCTTTGTTTTGTTCTTGCTTCTCTTGCCTGTCATTTATGAGCCTTTTCTTATGCCTGTGGGCATTTTCGAAACAAATCCCCTCTGGAAACAGTTCCTGAGAAGCTGGGTATGTCCAGGGTGTCTGGGTTTTCAGGGGTCATTCGGAAAACATTGCAGGTGTGACTGTTGATGAACCTTCATCGGAGCAGGAACAGCCAGGCTGGACATACAGATGGAGACACCGGGCAGGTAGCTATGTTTAGTATTTTGTGAAATGTCAGCCTCCTGACCCAAGCCTGGGAAGGCACCCACGGTTAATTTCCTTTCCGGAGAGGAGCTTAGCAAGTTAGAGAGCTGGGCTCAGGGGGCTGCTGTGAGCAATGATCAATGCATTAGAGAAATACAGGGCTAACAAGTTCTGAGTCACATCCCCCAACCCCAGCCCACCACAGCCCCACTCACGCCCGCCCATGGGAGCAACGTGTATGTGTTGTAGATGCCATACATGAACCATTTCTGACCTACCTGCCTTCTGAAAACCAGCTCAGCCACAATCAAGAGCTACTGTGTTCATCTACTCGGGCCTCGGGCCGCCATGACCAAACAGCACAGACTAGGGAGCTTCAACAACAGAAATTTATTGTCTCACAGTTCTAGAAGGTAGAAGTCTGAGCTCAAGGGCTTAGCATGGTTGATTTCTTCTGAGGCCCCTCTCCTTGGCTTGTAAATGGCTGTTGTCAAGTTCACAACTACACCAATTGTTATCCCCAGGGTCAGGTTCCAGCTCATGCTGAGGTCCGAAGGGAGTGGGTGGATGAGCAGACAGCTGGAAGAACACTCAGGGGGCCGTAGGCAGGTGCAATGTAGTCTCTCATGAGAAGCTCACTCACACTAGTTCTCTCACACTGTCCACCCTGTCTTGGCTGCTTAGTCCAGCAGCTCCCACACATGGCTGCACTGCCAGCTTGCCCTTCAAGGTCAGCAGCTTAACTCTTTCTCTGGGCACCAGAACTCGAGCTATGTCCTGGCTCCCCTCTTTCCATTTTGCAGATGGACAGCTCTGGTTTTCTTTCTCTTTCTCTGGGCGCCAGCACAAGAGTGCATGTACAGTGTCAGCAGGGCAGTTATACCTTTTACAGACAACAGTGGTGTAGGGCCAAGGGATGCCCTTCCTATGTTATGGCTACATGGCTGTGATAACAAGTAGAGTTATACACCTGCCCTCTAAACTCACTGAGTCACTCTGGATGTTTACCTCAGCCTACCCTTGACCAAAGCACAACCATGTTCCTTGCAGCTGTCTTCTCCCTGTGTCCTCGCATGGTCTCTCTTCTGTGTCGATCTGTGTCCTCTTCTCCTCTCTTATGAGAATAGCAGGATATTGGATTAGGGCCCCACCCTAATGACCTCATTTCAACTTAATCACATCCTGAGGTGCTAGGGCTTAGGACTCAACGTATGAATTTCAGGAGGGATGCAGTTCAGCCCACAGCAGCCACCAAGAGAAACTACTCACACATCTTGATTGTTTCACTTATTCCAATAAGTATCAGTGGCAAATGTATTCTAGCCCCCAAACAGACCCCTAAGAAGCCTGGGCTTCTTCCTCAGAATAAAATGTCTGAGCCAGTAGAGCCACAGACAACGGCACGAATCACGCCTGTATTGAAGCCCATGTATTAGCGGAGGGCCCTGAGCATGCTCCTCAAGCATGGGTTTCCTCTCCAAGCCTGGGTTTCCTCACCTGTAAAACAGGGAAAATCCTTAGCCTTCTCATCACCAACAGAGAAGAGAGGCAACTGTGGTTGTGGGGAGGAGCCCACATCCCTTCATGCTCACCTCCACACTCTGGCTCTGGGATCCTGTTGGCAGCATTTGCTGTGGTCAGCATCAGTGTTGCTTGGGCCGTTTGTTATAAAGCCTGCGAAAAACACTCTCCAGTGTGGAGTGCCAATACTTTCCGATTCAGAGAAAATTGCATGCAAATGTATGCCTCTTTGATTCTACTCGAGTTATAAAATGCAGTTTGAGCTCAATAAATTCTGGAAAAGAGCAAATTATTCTTCTCAACCTGAAGAATATTGGGTCATATCCTGAGTGCCTCAGCAGAGTGAGATGGGCAGGGCTAGTCAAACTTTTTCTGAGCTTTTTGTTTTTCTTCAACTTTTATTCTAAGTTTGGGGTACATGTGCAGGATGTGCAGGTTTGTTACACAAGTAAACACATGCCGTGGTGGTTTGCTACACAGATCAACCAATCACCTAGGTATTAATATTAAACCCAGAGTCCATTAGCTATTCTTCCTAACACTCTCCCTCCACCGCAACCCCCCGATAGGCCCCAGTATTGTTCCCCTCAATGTGTCCATGTGTTCTCGTTGTTCAGCTCCCACTTATAAGTGAGAACATGCAGTGTTTGGTTTTCTGTTCCTGTGTTAGTTTTCTGAGGGTAACAGCTTCCAGCTCCATCCATGTCACTGCAAAGGACTTGATCTCATTCCTTTTTATGGCTACATAGTATTCCATGGTGTATATGTGCCACATTTTCTTTATCCAGTCTATCGTTGATGGGCATTTGGGTTGATTCCATATCTCTGCTATTGTGAATAGTGCTGCAATAAATATACATATGCATGTATCTTTATAATACAATGATTTACATTCCTTTGGGTAGATACCCAGTAATGGGATTGCTGAGACAAATGGCATTTCTGTCTCTAGGTCTTTGAGGAATCACCATGCTGTTTTTCACAATGATTGAACTAATTTAAACTCCCACCAACAATGTAGAAGCATTCCTTTTTCTCCGCAAGCTCGCCAGCATCTGTTGTTTCTTGACTTTTTAATAATCGCCATTTTGACTGGTATGAGATGGTATCTCATTGTGGTTTTGATTTGCCTTTCTCTAATGATCAGTGATGTTGAGCTTTCTTTCATATGTTTTTTGGCCATATGAATGTCTTCTTTTGAGAAGCATCTGTTTGTGTCCTTTGCCCACTTTTTAATGAGGTTGTTTTTTCTTGTAAATTTGTTTAAGTTCCTTGTGGACTCTGGATATTAGACCTCTGTCAGATGGATAGATTGCAAAAAGTTTCTCTCATTGTGAAGGTTGTATGTTCACTATGATGATAGTTTCTTTTGCAGTGGAGAAGCTCTTTAGTTTAATTAGATCCCATTTGTCAATTTTTGCTTTTGTTGCTCTTTTTTTTTTTTTTTTTTTGACATTTTTGTCATGAAATCTTTGCCCGTGACTATGTCCCAAATGGTATTGCCTAGATTTTCTTCTAGGGTTTTTATAGTTTTGGGTTTTACATTTAAGTCTTTAAGCTATCTTGAGTTAATTTTTGTATAAGGTGTAAGGAGGGGGTCCAGTTTTAATCTTTACCTCAGTCTCTCAAGTAGCTGGGATAACAGGCGACTGCCACCACGCCTAGCTAATTTTTGTAATTTTAGTAGAGATGGGGTTTCACAATGTTGGCCGGGCTGGTCCTGAACTTCTGACCTCAAGTGATCCACCCACCTCAGCCTCCCAAAGTGCTGGGATTACAGGTGTGAGCTACTGTGCTCGGCTGAGCCACATGTTCTTGACTGAATTTTGTGAAACTGTGAGAATAATCCTCACGACACCCATCACGTCCCTTGGGAAAAGAAAGCCAAGCAAGAGGCATCTGTGTGGGTGTCAGAGAGGTCCTAGGAAGCCCTGTTTGTGGCCTGGGATACGGCAGGAAGCCTCTCTGAGCCTCAGTCCATCCATCCACTCACTAAGATACTCAGAGCATCTACTGTATATCAGAGACTCTCCGGGCTCTGAGAATACAAGAAAAATGATGACTCCTGCCTTCAGATAGTTACCTCTTGGTAGGGAGAAGGTTAATAAACAGGCAGTTGCACACTATAATGCTGCATAGTGATGAGTGTTTTTGAAGGCAATGAAGCAGGGCTGGGAGGGGCTATTTCGAAATGAGAGTCAGCGAGAACCTCTCTGAGAAAATGACCTTTAAGTCGGATGAAGAGGAGTAAGAAAGCAGGATATACAGAGGCCTAAACGAAGATTATTCCAGCAAGAGAGAACAGCATGTGCAAAGATTCTGAGGCCTAATACTGGAGGGAAATCATAAAGGCAGTGGAGTTGGGGCAAAGAAAGTGAGGAGAGTAAGATCAGAGAAATAAGAGGGACACATGGTCGGTGGCCTTGGAGGCCATGGTGAGGACTTTGGCTTTCCTGCAGGTGACTTAGGAAGTCATGGTGGGTTTTGAGCAGAGGAGTGACAAGTTTTGTCCTTTGTTTAACAGGATCACTCTGGCTTGTCTGTTAAGAATAATCTTAAGATTATGCTTAAAGTGAAAAGCAGGGAAATCAGTTGACAAGCTACTGCAAAAATCCAAGCAAAACATGATGGTGGCTTGCACCAAAATTAGGTTACAATAGAAGTGATGACAAACCCTCAGATTTGGAATACATTTCAAGGTGGAGCAACATGATTTCCTGATGGAGCAGATGTGGGTGGGAGAGAGAGAGAGAAGCTCAGCCTGCCTCCAAGTGTTTTTGTTGGCATAATCAATCAGAAGGATGGAGGCGCCATCAGCAGAGATGAGGAAGGCTAGAGCAGGCAGTTTTAGAGGCTCCACTTTGGACTTGAAAAGTCAGATGTCCATTCCGCCTGCAGATGGGGGTGTGGAGGATGTTGAATGCAAAATTGATATATCTCATTTCATCTTCAAAACAATGTGTGGGTATATGTCACCATGTTGCAAATGAGGAAACAGATGCTCAGTGGATTGAAATTCTATCTTAAATGGCACATCATAAGTGTTAGAACAACATGTGAGTAATGGGATCAGGATTTGAATCCCACTTGACTGGCTTCAGAGCCCATACTCTCCCCCTTCTCCACACTACTCTTGAAGTCTTTGTACGAGCAGAAGGCACAGTCTCAAGAGCTAAGCACCCCCAGGTGTGGAACATTTACTGCATGTGGCACTTTAAAGGGAATGTCTCATTTAATTCATACAACAACCCTACATGTACCATGATTATCCTCTTTTTCAATCATGGAAACTGAGGGACAAAGAGTCTCAGATTTAGTAAATGGTAGATCTAGGATGTGATCCAGGGATCAAGCTTAAGCACTTTGCCGTTCTCCAAAAATAAATGTTTGTCAAATCAAAGAATAGAATGGAATTGACTAAAATCTGGATATTGCTTCTTGGGAAATATTATTCAAAGACAGTGTCACCTTATCTTTGGATCAGTAGATGTTTGTTGCATATAATAGTCACAATCCTGACAGCTGGGACCCAGAAAGTCTTTTATTTCTGGAATGGTGGCTCATGCCTATAATCCCAGTACCTGGGAGACCAAAGCAAGCAGATTGATTGAGGCTAGGATTTCAAGTCTTTTATTCCACAAATATGTCCTGAGTACCTCCTATAAGGCACAGGAGCTACAGAGGTGACTGAGTCACTGAGAAGCTCAAGGTCTAGTGCAGTTGGCAGGGTTATTCTATTCCAAGCACTAATCAGGATACATAAAACGGAGTGATTGCATTGAACATTTCTATTTTTTCTGATCTCTCTTATTTGTGCAAGGCCGCCTCAGAGTATCAATTAGTGAGTTAGATCATTTGCATATTAGAAAAAACTGGCATTACCTTGGCCTATTCTGTGCTCCACATTCTTCCTATGAACTAAGGCATTTATCTTCCCTTTTGATGTCATTCTTGTCTCATGTGTATAGTAGAAGCAAGGAGACAATGTGGTTAATTGTAAATATAAGCTTAAGCTAATATTCAGCAAACATTCCATTTTGCTTTCGTGATGATTAATTTTTAAATGCCAAATTTGCAACAACAACAACAAAAAAGTGCCATTTTCTCATCTTTCCCAGAGTTTGAAGCTGATTTATTCAAGCCTTATGTGATAACACTTCATGTAGGGTACACTTGCCTTATAGAGCCAGCATCACACATGGTGTTTTGTCTAGGAGTATTGGTATATGAATGTGGAGCTATTTTAAAAATCTGTGTAGAGATGGTTTAACAGCAAGTTTACTGATTATCTATTTGAGGGTTTTTGTCTCTGCCTTTCCACAGAAAAGTCTGGACACCTACTGTTTCCTAGTCTTTGCTACAATTTGTATCACAGGCGCTATCTACCTATATTTTGTGCTGCCTGAGACCAAAAACAGAACCTATGCAGAAATCAGCCAGGCATTTTCCAAAAGGAGCAAAGCATACCCACCAGAAGAGAAAATCGACTCGGCTGTCACTGATGGTAAGATAAATGGAAGGCCTGAACAAGTTTCCTCCTCCACGTTGGACAATTATGTCAAAAACAGGATTGTCTACATGGATGATCTCACTTTTCAGGAAACTTAAAATTTACCCATTATTGGGAGGCTTAAATGAATTGAAGCTATGCAAGTCTTTTATATTATTAAATATTTAAAAGTAAACCTGTACTAATCTAACATTGCAACTGTGTTAGCATTATTCACAACTGAATCTCCCAAACCCTTCTGGAAGCTGCAAGGAATCACTCTATGTTTCAGTAGACCCAGCGTTCTTCTATATAGGTTGATGACCTGCCTTCTTCATGACTCAACCCATGATTTCAAAATGAAATTGGGGAAATAGTAGGTTAATGCTTTATCAAAGAAAAATCAATTTGGTCTGATAGGGGACTCAACGGATTAGAGATCACAGACTGAGGTTCTAGTCCCAGCTTTACCACAAGCAGCCTTGACCTGCTCTCAACCTGGGTCCCAGTGCCTCAATGACCCTAGGCTTCCATCCCTGATATAGGCTTTCAGAAGTCAGTGGAAAGATTATTCATAGTGCCTAAGAAATGCCTGTTTCCAATATTTGACCTTGTGGATCTCAGGCTTTGGAGAGCCTAATACCAACACACCAGCCTGCAGATTTTGTCTTTCCCAAACTGTGTTCCAGGAATGGGCTCAAAACTTCAGGGCTGACGCTGTCCTCACCCCAGACTATTAGAGTCCTGTGTGCTCACAGAGAACATGAAGAAGAGCAATGTGTAGAAGACTTAACTTTCTCATAACTGCAGCAGGGACTGAAAATTGACCTCCATCCAAATGAAAAACAATGTTGAGGATGATTCTAAAGCTAAACCTAGGCTTGGTGGGGAAAAAAAAAAAAAACATTGTGATTAATTGGTGATCTCTGCCACAAGTGTGGGGCTCAGAGTGTCAGCACATGTACCTCATGTTTACCAAGTCTAGAAGAGATTTCTCTGAAAAGGTAATGAGCTGTCTTGAAAAATGGGGAGTTCACCATCACTCAAAGTGCTCAAGGGAAGACTGGGTGATTACTCATCTTGACTGTTGCTAAGAAAATCTGTGTCAACTTTGGAGGAAGGTGTTTGGAATAGATATGTTGAAGGGCTCTTCTAACTCTTACATGCTAGGGTTGTTTGAGTAAGATCTACTTACAGCCTGCCATCGTAATGTGTGGCTTGTGGTTTGGGCGATTTCCTATACTTGCTTCTAAAATGAAACAACGTGTCCTAAAGTAAAGTAAAGTGCACTTGAACTAGCACCAGTGTGTTTGAATTTGGTATCTCATAGGAGTGGGGCCAGAGAGGACTTGACTTAGCAATACCACTAGAATCCTTTCGGCCATAATCCCTTGGGTTTGCTCAGATCATTCTTGACCATGGCAGCCTTAGGCAAAATTTGAGTTCAGTTTTCCTTTTCTGTGGAGTATTCTTTCATCACTGGGCCACTCCTTTGGTTAATTGCCAACTCAATGCACCATGCCATCCAGCTTTGGGTTGGCTGAAAAATTTGGACAGTGTTTGTCAAGACGAAGAGAAAGTGAGGTGTGGGTTCCAAAAGTGCCTGAGACCAAAAGAGCCAAAGACAATGTAAAATAAAAGTCTTAGCTTTTTGGTGTTCTCTTTTATTTGGAGACTTGAGAATTTAGGCAATAAATATTTATTAGGTACCTATCATAGACAAGGCACTAGCTACATACTAAAGATGTATCAGTAAGCAAGAAAATATACTGCCCTCACCTGCAAAAGCCCATGTCTACCAGAGAAGATAGAAAATCAAAGCATTAACTGTAAAGTTGTCATCAGTACTGTACTTTATAGTACAGTAAATTGTCATCAATACAGTGATATAGAAACATGCCACAGGGATGACTGGGGTGAGAGGTGAGAATCAGGAAAACCTTCCCAAATAAGTGACAGAAATAGAATGGGGAACACTATGACTGTCAGGCAATAGGCCAGGAATTATTCTTACATGTTATTTTATTTGAAAAGCTCATAGAGCCATTTCTCACTCCATTTTCTACTGCTTATAACAGAATACCTGAAACTTGGTAATTTATAGACAAATAAACTTTTTTTTTTTACTGTTCTGGAGGCTGTAGAGTTCAATGTCAGGGGGACATCTGACGAGTGCCTTCTTACTGGTGGGGCCTCTTGCAGTCCTGAGGCGGCAAAGGGAATCACATGGTGAGGCGGCTAAGTGTGTTCACTGGGGTCTCTCTTCTCTTTATAAAACCACCAGTCCCACTCCCATGATGACCCATTCATTCATTCACTCATTAATCCATTAATTCATGAGGGCTCTCATGACCCAACTACCTTTTAAAGACTCTGCCTCTCAATACTGCCACATTGGGGATTAAATTTCAACATGACTTTTAGAGGGGACATTCAAACCACAGCAGCCACATTAAGGAAATTTTTGAAAAATAAAACAATAAGACACCCATAATCTCATATCCTTCACTCCCCCAACATAAGCAATTTAATTTTTAGACAGCTCTGTCCATTTCTTGCTTATTATTCATCCAGTTGGAATCACAGAATACATGAAACACAATTACAATAATCTTGTCTCTTATCTTCTATTTTTTCCACTTTGTATTAAATCAAATGCATCATCTCAATTCCAAACCCTTTTGTTTATACTCTGATATTTACTCCAGTGAATTCTTCATGTATAAAGTTGTTTTTCACAGCCACACACTTGTACCACAAATCTAGGGGATATTCTTTCTTTTAGTGTCCTTAATATTGTATTAGTTTCTAATATTCACACTTTAACTTTACAAATGAGTAGAATGGAATAGCTGTGTTTCAGTACAGAACTTTTTTCTTATGTTTGCTTGGGCCTTCCTCCTCTCTGTTACCTATGTTGATAATCTAGGATTTGTTGTCTTACATTTTTCCTGATGTTCATATGATATTCAATGAAATAAAATACATGTGACACAAAAAAAGTTGTTCTCCAGATACCCAAATATAATGGGGAGTGGCAAGTCAGAGAGACAGACATTTTCATGAGCTTTGCTTCACAGGCTCTGGTTCTTGGCTGAAAGGTACCAGCCGCTTACAGCACCCTGTATCCATTCACAGACCCTAAAAGAATCTCTAGTCAAATTAACAGGTCTCCTTTCCTAATTCCTGACCAGGAGTTGGGGATTAGGCCCTTGTCTTACTATTTTACATATTCTCTCACCTCCAAGCCATGGAGGTTTATATTTCTTCTTTTCAGGTTCACTAAAAGTAACTCTTCCAGCTGCTAGTTCTGGCTAAGTAAGCACACTCCACCCTATTTCTCCCACTGATCATAACTAGCAACCCTGGGCAGAATCTTAATGAAAACATGTAAGGACTCTGATAAATAAATTATATCAGGCAAATTGAAGAGAGAAATCAAAACCCAAAGGATAGTTAATATGGCAGTGAGTATCTCCTGGCTTATACTCCAGGACAGGGCAGTTTTAGAAACTGTGCAATGGACATGGACTGAAAAAGCTGCAGGAGACATCTCCTGCCTCGATCCCTTCCCAGAGTGACAGGAAAGGGGTGGCCCTTGGGGGAAAAAAATGTGATCAAACTGATGAAAATCAAATATAAAGGAAAAAATCTTGAAAGGCACCTTAGAAAATCAAAGCATTACACAGAGTGGAAAATGATTTGCATGACTTTAGATTTCTCATCAGAAACCAAATAAGCCAGAAGAGACTGGAACAATATCTCAGTATTTTTTTAAACACTGAAAGAACTGTCAATCCAGTTTGAATTTTTTGAAGGCCCATCTGTATGCTATGTACAAGAAGCCCACTGTAAACATAATGATATAGATAGGTTAAAAGTAAAAGAGTGAGAAAATATATAGTATGCAAATGCAAATCAAAAGAAAGCTGGCATATTAATAGTAGAAAAAGTAGATTTTGAAACAAGAGGAATTACCCATGATAAAGAGGAGATTATGTAGTTATAAATGGGTCAATTGAGCTAGAAAGCTCTCAAGTAATTAATATAAAATTTCACCTTAAGAAACTAGAAAAATAAAAGCAAACTATTCAAAAAGCAAACACAGGGAAGAAAATAATAAAGATAAGAATAAAAATATATGAAATCAAAAATGGAAATATATCAAAAACAGGACAAGATAAGAAAATCAATGAAACCAAAAATTGGTTCTTTGGAAAGATCAATACAATTGATAAACCTCTATCCAGGCTAACCAAAAGAGGGAGTATGGAAGAAGTGATGTTGGGGAGATGGAGGGAGAAAAAGAGAGGATAAGAGAGATAGGACACAACTTGCCAAGAGCAGTAATGAAAGAGGCAATATCCCTACAGACCCTGCAGATATTAGAAGGGTAATAAGGAAATGCTGTTAATAACCCTGCCTGTAAATTCAACAACTTTAAATGAAATAGATAAATTTTCAAAAGACACTATCAAAAGTCACTCAAGAAAAAATAGATAACCTGAATAGTCCCATATTCACTTAAATAAGCAGAATTCTTAGCTAAAACTTTCCAACAAAGGAAATTCCAGGTCCAGATGGTTTCAGTGGAAAATTCTACCAAATACTGAGGGAAAATATCTACACAATTTATCCCAGAAAATTCAAAAGGGAGAAATGCTTCCTAACTCATTTTATGAAACTAACACAAACCTGATACCAAAATAATACAAGAAAACAGTACAAGAAAATAAAACTGCAGACCAATATTTGTCATAAACAAAGGCACACAATTTCTTTTTTTAGATATACTTTAAGTTCTGGGGTACATGTGCAGAGCATGCAGGTTTGTTACATAGGTATACACGTGCCATGGTGGTTTGCTGCACCCATCAACCTGTCATCTACATTAGATATTTCTCCTAATGCTCTCCCTCCTCTTGCCCCCCAGCCCCTGACAGGCCCCGGTGTGTGATGTTCCCCTCCCTGTGTCCACGTGTTCTCATCGTTCAATTCGCACTTATGAATAAGAACATGCAGTGTTTCGTTTTCTGTTCCTGTGTTAGTTTGCTGAGATTGATGGATTCCAGCTTCATCCATCCAAAGGCACACAATTCCTTATCAAATATTAGCAACTTAAATCAACAATATAAAAAGGATAATACACCACAACAAGGTGGAGAAATGCAAAACTGTTTCAATATTCCAAAATCAGTCAATTTAATCCCCCATATTAACTGACTGAGGGGAAAAGAACATATGATTATATCAATAGATACAGGGGAAACATTTGATGAAATTCAACATCCCTCTATGTTCAAAACACTTACCAAACCAGGAATTGAAAAAAGCTGCCTTAACCTGAAAAAGAGTATCTACAAAAAAGATACAGCTAGCATCATATTTAGTGGCGCAAAACTAAATGCTTTTCCCCTAAGATCAGGAACAAAGTAAAGATATTTTCTATCACTGCCTCTATTCACTATCATACTGGAAGTTCAAGTCAGTGTAACAAGGTGAGAAAAATAAATAAAAGGTGTACAGATTGAAAAGCAAAACATTAAAAATAAAACTGTTTCTATTCACACACATTATTGTTTACATATTAAATCTCAAAGAATCTACCTGAACTAAAAAGTTAACAAGGTTACAGAATAGAAGTTCAACACACAAATATTCATTGTATTTCTATGTACTACCAATGAACAATTAAAAACTAAAACATAAAAAAGTTGCTCTTCATAATAGTTCCAAAAACAAGAAACACTTGGTTAAATATCTAACAAAACATATTTATGTTCTTTAGTTTTCTGCCGAAAACTACAAAACACTGATGAAATAAGTCAAAGAACGAATAAATGGAAAGGTACACTGTGTTCACTGAATGAATGACTTTACTAAAGTTAAAAGGTCAATCTTCTTCCATTTATCTATAGATTTACCACAATCTCAATCAAAATCCTAAAAGAAATTTTATAGAAATTAACAAGCTTATTCTAAAATGTATACGAATGGCAAAACAGTTTTTTAAACAAAGAATAAAGTTAAAAGACTCATACTACCAGATTTTAAGATTTATTATAATTCTACAGCAATCAGGACACTACAATATTGGTGAAAGTATAGACACAAAGATCAGTGGAATAAAATGGAGCATCCAGAAATAGACCCACACAAAAATGATCAATTGAATTTTGACAAAAGTGCAAAGGCATTATCTTTTCTACAATGGTTCTGAAATAGTTTAAGAAAATAAATTCCAACCTATATCTCACTCCTTAAAAATGAATTCAAAATGAATTCAAAATGAATCATAACCCTAAATATAATATATAAAATTAGAAAAAGTTTAGAAAAAAACTTAGGAGAAATTCTTGTTAAATTTAAGCAAAGACTTTAGGATATAACACCAAAACACAATCCGTAAAAGAAAATTCGGTAAATTATACTTCATTGAAATTTAAAACCTTGTTCTTTGAAAGATACTGGGGGTTTTTGTTGTTGTTGTTGTTTTGAGACGGAGCCTCGCTCTGTCACCCAGGCTGGAGTGCAGTGGTGTGATCTCGGCTCACCACAACTTCTGCCTCCCGGGTTCAAGCGATTCTCCTGCCACAGCCTCCCAAGTAGCTAGGATTACAGGCACGCATCACTGCACCCAGCTGATTGTTGTACTATTAGTGGAAATGGGGTTTCACCATGTTAGCCAGGCTGGTCTTGAATGCCTGACCGCAGGTGGTCTGCACTCCTCAGCCTCCCAAAGTGCTGGGATTACAGGCATGAGCCACCACACCGGGCCAAAAGATACTGTTAAAAGAATGAAAAGACAAGCTAGAGGCTGGGATAAAAATATGTTCACATATTTTTCTCACACACATATTCACCAAAGAACTTGTATCAAAAATACATGAAGAGCATTCAAAACTCAACAATGAGAAAACAACTCAAAAGCTGGGCAAAAGCTATGAACAGGCACAAGGTATACAAATGGCAAATAAGCATGAAGAAAGGTGGTTCATGATTAGTTATTTGGGAAATCAGAATTAAAATTACAATGAGATACCCCAAACCTATTGGAATGGCTAAAATAAAAAATCCTCATAGTACCAAGTGTTGGCAAGAATGTGGAGCAGTGGGAACTCCAATAGATGGCTGGTGGGAATGAAAAACAGAAACAGCCAGTGGAGTAGCGGAGTGGTGATCAAACTATTGTTTCTGTTACTGACTGAAGCTGTACTGGAGAAAACATCTTAGGCGTATTTCCTAATATTGAACTCCTGAGCTGACTGTACCCATCAAGACCTGTATACTTTTTTTTTTTTTTTTTTGAGACAGTCTCGCTCTGTTGCCCAGGCTGGAGCGCAATGGTGCAATCTTGGCTCACTGCCAGCTCCACCTCCCAGGTTCACGCCATTCTGCCTCAGCCTCCCGAGTTGCTGGGACTACAGTCACCTGCCACCACACCTGGCTCATTTTTTGTATTTTTAGTAGAGACGGGGTTTCACTGTGTTAGCCAGGATGGTCTCGATCTCCTGACCTTGTGATCCACCCGCCTCAGCCTCCCAAAGTGCTGGGATTACAGGCGTGAGCCACCGCACCCGGCCCAAGACCTGTATACTTTTCACCTGCCCCCATCCCACACACACTCACAAGGGCTAGACCATCCCTGGATGGAGGAACAGAGACTGTGTCAATGCTGTGGCAAGCAATTCCCAGGACAAAGAAAATAATAATCGTGACAGGGACTTCCTCCTTGACCAAACTCTAGTCCAGCTCCTCTGAGCACTCTTCCCCACTAGGCCTTGGCCTTGGCCAGCAGCCCCAGTGTTAGCGAGAATTCTGCTAAGCCAGTTTAGTGAAAACTCCCTGCCCCTGGATCATAACCAAAGTTCTCTCAGTAATTTTCCATCCACTGACTCCCTCACCCTGCTCCTTACTATAAATCCCCAGCTGGCCATGTTGTAATCAGAGTTGAGTAGTTGAGTTCAAGCTGTCTCTGCTATTGCAATAGTCTTGACAGCTACTGCAATAGTTTTGAATAAAGTTCCCCTTACCTGTTTCAGTCTGTCCAGTGAAATTTTTCTTCGACAATACTCACAGCTCTATACTTTATCCAAACAAAAACTTGAGCCAGAAGATTAGTCCTCCTTGCTTGGGGGAGGAGTGAGTAAAAAGGGCAGAAGTTCCTGTTTAACAGATCCAGGAAGAAATAAGAGAAGGACATAATGGTTGGCCCCATACAGCGTGTCAGATGGAGATGAAAGTCTTGCAAAGGACACCCGCTCAGCATGGCTAGGGTCATCCATGATCCAGCATCCATCTCTGGAGTGCAGACAATAAAAGGAACTGAAGATGCTGGGCCTCCGACAAGGAGGTGACTAGTGAACCTATAATCCTCAACCCCAATTTGTCTTACAGTTTGGGAAACTATAAGTAATGTAGCACTGGAAGGCAGTCACTCAAAATAGTGCCTAGCCACGTACTCACTGGTCAATCCAAGAATGCGGCACAATTGCCCTGCCAAACACCAGCAAACAGGAGGGAGAGACAAAGCCAGTGATTGGTCGAGCGTGGCCTCTGGCAGCAGGGATTGTCTGCTGCTCTTGCAGAACAGGATGGAGTCACCCATGGCTTCCAGAGAGATTAGGGGGCTGAGATTATGAAGACTCAAGTTTGGTAGGGCAAAAAATCTCCCTGCTTTTTATTGTTTAATAAGACTGAGAATTAGGAGAGTTGCATGGAGAGTTAGGAGTGTTCCCTTATAATGAAGTCCCATTCATTTAGCAAAAGGACTCGGAGTGGACATTACATGAACAGAAAATGTTTCTAAAACACGTTTTAAACATTTACAGTAACGAGGACACTCATACAAATGTGACTATGTGAGTGGATGTGTTTGTGCATGTATGTTAAGCATATGAAACATTCCTCTTCTATTATTGCATATGTTGACCCATTCTGGGCTGGATCAGTGGTGCTCATCTAGAAAAATGAAGAACTGCTTCAGGAGGGCAGGAGTCTTGTCTGTTTGATTCTCCACTGTATTCAGCCAACATAGTACCTGGCACATACGTAGAAGGTGCCTGACAAACATTGATTGAATGAATGAGTTAATGAATGGGTAGTATGTCAGGCAGCATCATGGCCCCTTCAAAGATGTCCAGGGCGTAATCCTAAGAACCTTCGAGTATGTTAACTTACAGGGCAAATGGGGCTTGGCTGATGTGATTAAAGTAAGGATCTTGAGTTTGGGTCATTAACATGGATGACTGGGTAAACCCAATGTCCTCATAAGGACACAAAGGTCCTTATAAAAGGGAGGTGGCAGAGTCAGAGTCAGAAAGGAAGTGATACTAGAAGAAGAGATGAGAGAGAGAGAAAAAGCTTTGAAGATGCTGCACTGCTGGCCTTGAAGACGGAGGAAGGGGTCATGAGCCAAGGATAGCAGGCAGCTTGTAGAAGCTGGAAAAGGAAAAGAAATGTATTATCCCCTAAAGATTCCAAGGTGTTGCGTCTCTATGAACACTTTGATTTTAGGATTTTTGATCCCCAGAACTGTAAGATAATAAATTTTTGTTGTTTTAAGCCACTAAGAGGGTGTATGTGCGTGTCATCTTTTTTTTTTTTAATTTTTAACTTTTTGTGTTGAAATACTTTCACACTTACAGAAAACTTATGAAAAGAGAAAATCACCCAGATTTCCATTTTTTCAGCTACATTGAAGTATAATCAACTGAGTCACAAGGGCTAGACATTTAAGATGTAGAACTCGTATATCTGAAATTGCATACATCTAAGATGTAGAACTCAATGTTTTGATATTAGTGTATGTTATGAAACCATCACCACAATCAAGCTAATTAACATATCATCACCTCATATATTTACCATTTTCCTTTCTTTTTATGTGTGGTGAGAACACTTAAAATCTACCCTCTTGGCAAATTTCAGGTATACAGTACCTGAAACTGTAGTCACCATGCTGTTCATGAGATCTCCAGAACTTATTCATGCTGCATAACTGAAACTTTGTACCCTTTGACTATCATCTTTCCATTTCTCCCCTTCCCTCATCTCCTGAAAACCACCGTTCTCCTCTCTGTCGAGCCATAAGTTTTTAGAAATTAGTTACAGCAGCAGCAGAAAACTATTACAGACAGCCTAGAGCAGTTGTCACCAGAGCAGGTAATGAGTGAGCAGAGCACAAGATGCTTTATTGTGATGTGAGAAGAAAATGTTAGAAATTCTATTTATTTATTTATTTATTTATTTATGTTTTGAGACAGGGTCTTGCTCTGTTACCCAGGCTGGAGTGCAGTGGTGCAATTTCAGCTCACTGCAGCCTCTGCCTTCCAGGCTCAAGTGATCCTTCTGCCTCAGCCTCCTGAGTAGCTGGGATTACAGGCGTGTGCCACCATGCCCTGCTAATTTTTGTATTTTTAGTAGAGATGGAGTTTCACCATATTGGCCAGGCTGGTCTCAAACTCCTGACCTCAAGTGATCCACCTGCCTCGGCCTCCCAAAATGCTGGGATTACAGGCGTGAACTACCGTGCCCGGCCTCATTTTTTATTTTAAAGTAAATATTATTGGATTTTATTTTACATGATTCAAACACTGTCCTAACCCAGACTAGCCATTACCTTGCTTAGACACCTTGGCTGCTGCTCTTTATAGACATTTTGAAGGACTTCAAAACTCTGAAGGATTCTCTTCCTTCAGAATCCCAAGATGGCTGACTTTTAATCCCACACATGTAACACCTTTTACTTTCTTTCTAGTCCATCGTAGGAACCAGAAAATTTGCCTTTGTTGGAGGGAGGAACAAATGAAGCATGCAAATGTAGTGACAGGCTCACTGGCCACCCTCCTTAATCCATGAAACTGAAGGCCACACCCTAATGGCACAGGCCAGGGAACTTTAAGGATCTTGGGTCTGGACTTCATGGAGCAGAGCTTCTGTAACAGCTGTGATCTGCCTACCTCTGCCCTGTGCTTGTGACAGTCAAAACTTCTGTCTAGTTTAAGCTACTCTTACTTGGGTTTCCCTTACTCATGAATAAACCTAAACTCAATCCATACAGGTTATGACAGGAAAGGGCACAAGGCAAATGAGCATATGTGAAGTCAACCCAATTCTTTAGACACTTGACAAGTTGTATCTGTGGGGCGCAGGTGCCTCCAGGTTAAAGGAGCATGGATTCCTAGTCTTGGATTCTCTAGTCACAGCAGCTTTGCTGGAGTTCTGGTGCTTTCCCTGGTGCTGGCGTGGGCTTTCCACCTAGCAGTGCTCATTTATCTTCAAGTTTGCATAAATATTTTCACACTATTGTGTATGATGCTGGAGACAACCCATGAAGTAAATATCATTGGGTTATTTTCTGTGATTCAAACCCTCTTCTTCCAGTTTCCAATCCAGTCAAGTTTAGTGTTCCTATCACTACACCACAGGACCTCTCTGTCTCCAGAGTGATGACTCTGATCTGTTTCCCTACCTGCATGTACCACATCCATTTGTTAATCCCTTTCACCGTGGCACTTTGACATCTAGTAACCTTGTGGTCTTGGTGGACTGTGCCCCCCAGTACATGCCTACGTGTAATCCTCTACTGCATTGTCTCTTAGCCGTGCAACTTTCTTTTACCACTGAGACATCAGAAAATGCGATACAAGCAGAAGTTGATAAACACCTTTGCTCTAGCGCTTTCTCTCAGAATGCTGATGTCATCACATGAGGAAGCCCAATCTAGCCTTCTTGAGCATGAAAGACCACATAAAGGGAGAGCCCAGGTGTCTCCACTGTCCCATCTAAGCTCAGATCCAAGTGACCCTCCAGTCAAATACAAGTGAGCCCAGGAGGAAGTAACAGAAGAAGAGAAGAACACAATCAATTCACAGAACCATGACAAATAATAAATTATTGTTGCTTTAAGCCACCAACTTTTGGCATGATTTGTTAAACAGCAATAGATGGCTACTACAGACCCACTGTTTCTGGCCATGTTTTTCTCACCATTCAGTGAGTTTTTTAGCACTTCTTGGATCCCCAAACAAGACCAGAATTAATATTCTCTGGATTAATGGTTAATTCATTCATCTACCAGACGTTTTTTGAGCATTTACTTTATGCTTGTGCTAGGTAATTGGAATATAAAAATAGCTGAAACAAATACCTACCTTCAAGAAGTTGAGAAAACGGTGGGTAAGACAAACCACTGATAGCCAGAATGAGTCTAGTGTTTCCTCTGTGTAGAATGTCCTTCTCCTCCTCTTTACTTGGATAACTTCTATCCATTTCTTTTTCATTTTTGCGATAGAGTCTCACTCTGTTGCCCAGGCTGCAGTGCAGTGGCACAATCTTGGCTCACTGCAACCTCCGCCTCTCAGGTTCAAGTGATTCTCCTGCCTCAGCCTCCCAAGTAGTTGAGATTACAGGCATGTGCCACCACGCCTGGATCTTTTTTATATTTTTATTTTTTACTTTTTTATTTTTATTTTTACTTTTTTTGTATTTTTAGTAGAGATGGGGTTTCACCTTTTTGGCCAGGCTGGTCTTGAATTCCTGGCTTCAAGTGATCCGCCTGCCTCAGCCTTTCAAAGTGCTGGGATTACAGGTGTGAGCCACATCACCTGGCCCATTCATTCTTAATTACTATACTGAGGCACCCTTGCCTCTAGAATTCTTTCTCTGACTCCCCAGTCTGTGCTAGATTCTTTCCTTTTGACTTCCATAGAAGCCTGTGTTCACTTTTATTGATGGATTTATCACTGCTTTAGGATTGTTGTGATTATTTTTCACTTGCACATCTCCCATGATAGACTCTGGGATCCTTAACTACACTGGATTTTTCTCAGGGTTCCACTTTTCTGGCACCTCATAAGTGCTCCTTACATGTTTACTGAACAAGTGAATACCATCATAAATATATAAAGACAGTGTGATGGGTGCCTTGTGAAGGGAATGAATGTGGCTCCAGGTGACCAGGGCAGGTGCAGATGCAGATGTGAGCTGCATCTCCAGTGAGGATTAGGATTTCATCAAACTGCGAAGAGGGAAAAAAGAAATACAAGACCAAGGGCTGAAGACATGGGAGTGAACAAGTAAATGGAATATTCAGAGAATAGCAAACTGTTGGTATGGACAAGTGTGGTGGCTATGAGAGTAAAAATGAGAGATGAAACTGGTTGATGGTTTTGGTCTAGACTCTGAAAAGCCATGAGTATCACACCAACACCACTTCCTAAATATTTCTGCAACCCGCCTGCCCCACATTTTCCATATATGGCTGAACATAGGTCTATGCAGAAAAAACTCAGTTCTGATACTGCCTCTTACTTGAATAAGTGTTGAGGCTCTGGGAGTTCAGATCATTATAATCAGCCTTCTCATTTTGCTTTCACTAAACATTCATTAGTTGGTTATGAAACCGAAAGAACAGAGGTCACACTGAGTGACAGGGACTCAGCAGCTGCTCACAGTGTAAGATATTTGCTATAATTTACACTAAGATGTGAATGTAATTATCCTTATCAAAATCACTTCCCCTGGCAAATTTGTACATTAAGTCGAGTAAATTTCCTCTCATTAAATCACAGCATTTGGGGACTGCAGTTTGTCTCAGCCAAGAACTAGAGCTTGGAAGTAATAAAGGCAAAGAAAAAAAAACTTGGGTTCTCAGCAGGAAGTGTGGGTGGTGAGGAGAGAGGCAGTATTTCAGAGTGTGTCGAAAGCCCAAACCTCTAGCAGTTCCATGACTATGTGTCTCTTGAATTTAGAGCAGTCTTTAAAATGTGGCACTTCTCAGCTACCTACGCATTTGGCAAATTGAGCATGTTGCATCTAGATGCAAGACCTAGATGCAGAAAGGACATCTAAAGACAGATATTTTTAGTGATGAGAGCAGGTATGTTAGAAAGGGCTTATAGTTTCAAACCATGAGGAAAAAAAAAACCATGTTTATGCTGGAACTATGTTAAGTATTTTCACACATATAATCTTCTTTGGTTTTCACAACAAGACTGCAGGATAGGATATTCACACTCTCGTAATGCCCATTTCTTTTTCGTCTTGGAATTTAACACAATTCTAATTAAATAACTTTAAGTGGAAGTTGGGAACACTGGATATGTCATTTCCGGCTAAATCTCCAGGAGTTGCCGCAGTTTCTACACATAGTAAGTGCTAAATAAAGTGCAGCTGAATGAATAAACTAATTCAAGAATAAGATAATTTTTAAAAATCAGGGATTGTTGAGAGATATAGGAACTAACTTTAAAAGTGCTGAAAATCACCAGGCCAATAAAATTTGGCTGAAACCGAGTTGCATGTAATAACACACTCAATAAATGAATGTTTATTACTTAGGACTCTTTCAGTTACCAGTGACATAATCTGGACTCACAGTGGCTTTAACATAAAAGAAGGAAGTTTCTTATTTGCTTAACTAGGATGTCTTGTAAGGCTAATGTACAGCAGGGTCGTGTCTTGTCTGGCTTCAGGGACTCAAATAACATCTTTCAAAATTTCAACTCTGCCTCCTTTATTTTTTCCTTCTGCTTTTCTCTGCTTGGTTTTATTCTTCAGTTTCTCAAGATGGCAGCCTCCATATCCTCAGCCTTGTGTCTTCTCAGCTTGGCCACCTCAGTGAGGAAAAAACTTCTCCCTCCCAATGTATCAGTTATCTATTGCTGAGGAACAAAATATCCCCAAAACTTAGTGGCTTGAAAAAACAACCTTTTCTTTCCTTACAATTCTGTGCATCAGCAATTCAGGCTCAGCTGGGCAATCCTGTGGATCCCTGTGGTGTCTCCTGAATTTAATCAGTCATTTGTGGCCAGGTGGTGTCAGCTGGAGGTGATTGGTCTGAAATGGCTTTATTCACATGTCAGGGGACTCAACTGGGATGGCTAGAATGGCTGGGATGTCTCTCCCTCTTTCTCTTCTCTCAATATGGTCCCTAGACCAAGTGTTACCATCTCCAAAAGGCCCCAGCCTGACTTCTGACAAAGCAGCAGTGTTAGAAAGGAGAGCAGGAATAGAACCTGCAAGGCCTCTCAAGGCTGAGAACTCAGAACTCATACAACATCTCTTCAACTGATCAAACCAAGTCATGGGACCAGCCCGAATTTAAGGAGAGGGGAAGTAGAATTCAGCTGCTGATGAGAGGCCCCCAAAGTCACATCCCAAAGGGGCATGCAGGATGAGGAGTTACTACGGCCAGCTTTGCAAACTGTCTACCACCCCCAATGTCCAGACTTCAATCTCACGAAGATTTGTATTGGCCCTATTCAGGTCATTTGTGTATCCCTGAGTCCATCCCAGTGGCCCAGGAGGGTTAGTTACTCTGATTGGCCAGCTTGGTCATGTGCTCAGCCCAGAAGTGGTGGACAGGGGAGAGGGCAAGAAGTAGAATAATCTCATGGACAACTCTTTCAGAGCCACCTAGAATCAGGGAGGGAATCTCCCGCAAACCAGAAAAGGTTGGAAAAGTTTGTTTGGAAGACAAAATTATCGCTAGTGTGGTTCAAAGCAGGCTCTGTTCATCATAAGGGGATGATGATCAGCGGTGAGAGCCTAAAGATAAAGTTCAGGGTGTCAAAGGGCATTGCCCACTGGCTCTTCCAGGATGAAAATGCCCCAGCTTACAGGCTCAACCTGTCCGATCTCTCCTTCCTTTGGAAATGAACGCATAACTCTCCAAGCCAACTGCCAGAAATGGCAAATACTTATGTCAGTTAACCCATGTGCCTTTTTCTCATTCCATAATCCCTCAGCAGCTTTCTGATTATAACTTGGCTTCCAGCAAACTGGTTAGGCCAATTTGAACACTGACTTTTCTTAATGATATTATTTTTGCAGCAAAAAATAGTAAATGCTCATGCCTGGCTCATATATCAGTCTCTCGTGAGACTAGTAGGTGTGATTCATTTCCCAGTCCAACTAATTATCAGATACTAAGGAAGATTTCATCTTGAAGGCTAAAAGACACACCATGGTGAATTTACCAAAATCTCATCCCTTAAAGGGTCTCCCTGAGGCCTGGCTGGAGATGCCTGAGCTCATGCTGCACCTGCCTCTAGGTATTGTCCCCACTTCATCTCAGAGGAAATTAAGGATAAGAAAAATGACTTGCCCACAGTCACAGCTGGCAACCATAAAGCAGAAAGAGGCTCTTCACCACTCATTCAATACAATCCATTCATCACAGAACACTTAACTGCGGCTCTACTGTGCACTCGGTAATGTTCTTGGTGTTGGACATATGGTGGTAAAGAAGACAGAAAATGCCCAGCCTTCTATGAGGCCGACATTCAAGTGGAGAAACATGGGAAATAATCAAATAAATAAATAGACCACCAAATAGGTCAAATGGTGATCAGTGCAATGCCAACAATTAGAACATGGTGATGTGCTAGAAGTGTCTGGATTGTGACTTTAGATTGGATGGCCAGAGAAGAATAATATAAGAATAGCATCAAAATGTTACTCGTGGGCTTCAGATGCCCACCTATAAAATAGGTTACCTGGACAAAATGATTTTTGCATGCATCTGTCTAGACCGGAGACCTGACTTAATATATCACATGAATTTAAAAAAAAAAAAAAAAAAAAGAAAACTTGTTGATGGCGGCTAGATTAGGGTTGTATAGGTTGGGATAAGTTAAAACCATTGATAGTAATAGCAATATCCATAATTTATTCGGGACTCTGCTAAGTGCCTAAAATGAATTATCTCTAATTCTCACAACATCCCTGCCAGTGCAGGTATTGGTCTCACTATTTAACCAGTGAGGAAACTGGATTCACTGAGGTTAAATAACTTATCCCAAGAGAGGCTGGGAGAAGGTATGTCATGGTGGGTCCTGCAGGCCAGGCTGAAGGGTCGTCTGGAATGTGCTAAGCTGTTTGCTTCTTCTCTCCAGCCTTTCCACGATTCTTCCTCTTGTGCCCGGGCCATTCTGCTCCCTTCTCTCCACCCCAGTACACACAAGAGACTAGAGTCAGGCGCCCTGTGGTCCACAGAGTATTTCTGTTTGAATGGAAAAGACAGTGGGCTACCCATGCCCAACCCTGTTCGCTCCAATCCTCACTAACTAGGTGCTTTCCTGGCTTCAGAGCAACACTAACATTCCCATGACCCCAAGCAACCAAGGCAGCTGGGCTGGGGACAACAGGATATGATACCCAGGGACATCTGATCCACACACTCTGCTCCCACCAGGAAACTTCCAGGCTGGGATTATGTGTCCACTTTTGTCCATTTGTATAATTAAAAATCGAGTCTGACATCTGTGACCTGCTCAAGATTTCCTAGAGCCTACCTACTCTAAACCTTAGTTTAATGTACATTCTACCAAGCCACATCATGTCGAGAAAATGAACAGATTTTCCCAACTAGGGCAAATTAGAATCATTCTTTTCCATTGCATTAGGGGGCTTCCAAGAAAGGCCAGTTGACTCAAACACAAATGTTGCCCATTTCCAGGGCTGCAGCGAAAATCCTGATGTCTGATTCAAGAAAGAATTGATGCCTCCCAGGTACAGTCCAAGCCAGAGTCATTGTGTTACACCTTCTTTTGTGCCTTCTTTTGTGTGAATGGTGCCCCTAGAGTTGTGCAGGGCAGCTGTGACCCCAAGTCCACATAGGACAGAGGAGAGAGATTCCTAAGCCAAAAGACAGTGTTCTTTCTGGTTCACACTGCTGCTCACTTTGGAAGCATGTTGCAAAAGGGAGAGACAACCTTTCTCAAAGACTGGATCTATGAGGCATCATCCTGCATGTAGGCAATCTTTATCTGTGGGTGCAAGATGCTGGTGGAAGAATTCCAAAGTCTCTCTTTTAAATGTGGAACCATACTAATAACAGGTTAAATAATTTATCCCAAGAGGCTGGAAGAAGGCTGGTCCCAGTAATAGTTATTACTACTATTATTACTATAAATATAATAATTATTATTACTGATAATTCCAGGGACTGAGGAATTGCTAGCCAAGCCCATCCCCTCAACAAGAGGTCACCACCCAATGGCCCCTAAAGGCTGACTGCTTCTCACTGTGGCCGACGCAGGCAGAGTACACCAAAAGCAAAACCCGCACTTTCAAGTTCCAGTGAGATCAAAGGCAACGTAATGACAGGCATAGAGTGTGTGATTAATTACCTAGGGTACCAGGGTGAACTGGGGCTGGCCCCAGGGGAGAAGAACCTCATCAAAATGGAAACAAGTTTTCTGAGAAGAGGCCTGGCCAGTGGAAAAGGGGGCTTGTGCACAGCTGCTAGGAAAAGAATGAGCACAAGTCCCAGAAGTCAGGTCCCTGCTCCAGCCAAGACACCGTGACAGCCCTGCCTGCTCCTGGCCAAGGATAGAGCTGTGGAGCCAGCCACCCAGCCCAGAGATGGCAATGGGGCTTCCACGATGGCAGTGTTATCTATGGCTCCATCATGACTTAGAGCCAATCCAGCTGCAAGGTGGCAAGACATGGTGAGATTTCAGGAAAGAGCAAATAAACAGGCCTGGGGCCGACTATTTCAGGGGGCTCGCTGAAACCATGTCGTCCACCTTCACTTGCTGGGACAAGGAGGCTATGTTCTAATTCCATTCTAGAGCCCTGAGAGTCACAAGAAACACGCATTTGACCAGCCTCAACTGCATCTCTCCTTAGAGAAACCGTCCTTGGCCACTGACAGCTGGCCAAGGATTTGGGAGATCTTGAATTCTAGCCAAATCTTCCATCAAGCCTAAGGTCCACATGGGGTAAGCTGGCCCGTGTATCTCAACAAATCAGTCAGATTCCTGCAAATCAGTTACTTGAGCTTGCAGAGTCCAAGTAAGTGGCTTCTCAGCAATGCCATTCAGTTGGTAAGTATCCATCACACACTGATGCTATGCACTGGAAATGCAAAAGGCAAGAGGCCTGGCCCAGCTATGGAACAGCTCAGTTCAGCAGAGGAGAGAGCTGATAAACAGACAGGAAGAGTCTGTGGCAAGTCTCAACATAAACCATGGAAGCTCAAACAAGAGGCATCTGGCCTAGGATTAGCAGGGAATATGGGGGAGATCAGGGGGTAGCTTCCTGGAGGAAGAGACATTTCAGCTGAACTTTGAAGAAGCATAGGGATCTATGAGATAAACAAGGAAGAAAGGGCATTCTAGAAGAAATAAAATGAGCAGGGGCATGGGAGATGTGACACAGCATGGTGTGTGCCAGGGACATGGTGTTTCAATGTGGCCACAGCCCTGAGTGAGGACCATAGCAAGTGACAAAGGACAGAGGGGTGCACCTGAAGTTGATCCCTTGTGGAAGTGTCAGCCCCTCTTTTCCATAGTCATGGCATCTCCTCCATCCACATGCCAGCCAGCTGGATGGCCACTATGTCTGGGATTACTTTTAAGAAACAGGGTCCATTTTCTGTACCCAGACCCCAAACCATGTGAACACCTGAACAACCAAAAGGCAGGTGTCAGTCAGCTGGAAAAGTGGGCTGAGAAGGGGACTCAGGAGGAAATCGATGAGTTTGGTATCTTTCAGTCTTCAAGAGTCTTAAAAGACAACCAGATGCTCCTCTGGTCAGTTCAAGCGTCCTCTGGAGAAGCTATTTTGAGTTCAAGCATATCCCCCTTGAGTGACTGTCACAGGCGCTGAGAGCCAGGCAGCAGAAAGCCATTTTTCCAGCCTAAAGAAACATTATGCAGGGATTCGAAAGCTGATGTTTCCCAGGTTGCTGTGAAGCTAGGCACTCTATATTGTGCTCCCCAACTACCCCCACTTCTCCCCTCCCACCCCCCATGCACACAGCCTTTATTCCAAGGGGAGGGCACCTTCTCCAGTGCCCTCTCGAGTGGAGCCAAATGCCGAGACCAGCTCAGTCGTGGAGACCCTAACCCAGCAGCGCTAGAGGAATTAAAGACATACACAGAAATATCGCATGTGGAGTGGGAAATCAGGGGTCTCACAGCCTTCAGAGCTGACAGCCCCAAACAGAGATTTACCCACATATTTACTGACAGCAAGCCAGTGATAAGCATTATTTCTATAGGTTGTAGATTAACCAAAAGTATTCCTTACGGGAAACAAAGGGATGGCGCTGGCTAGTTATCTGCAGCATGAACACATTCTTAAGGCACAGATCGCTCATGCTGTTGTTTGTTGTTTAAGAACGCCTTAAGCGGTTTTCCCTGTGTGGACCAAGTGTTCCTTGACCTCATTCCGGTAAACCGACAACCCTCAGTGTGGGTGTCAAGGCCATCACGAGCATGTCACAGTGCTGCAGAGATTTTGTTTATGGCCAGTTTGGGGGCCAGTTGATGGCCAGATGTTGGGGCCTGTTCCCAACAGCCAAACATGCAGGTGGAAAGAATTTACTGAGTGTTGACTGCTCCCAGCCTCAGGCTAACACCTTCTCTGCATTCTCTCCTTTGAAGTACAGCACAGAAGAGCAATCCCTGGAGCCAGAGAGCCTAGGTTCAAGTCCAGGCTCCACCGCGTACTTGCTGTGGGACTCTGGTCAGGTTACTTAACCTGCCCTGCCTCAGCATTCTTCACCTGTGAAATGGGGAAAATAGTAAGAACTACTTCTAGAATTATAGTGAGAACATTAGTTGCTACATGGAAAACCCCCAGAACAGTGCCCAGCAGTTAATAAGCACACAATAACTGTTGGCTATTGCCATTACTATTCATCCACAGAGTAGTTATGGAAGATAGAGTGGATGCTTCTTTATCAAGATCAAAGGGGGCTTTTTTTTTTTTTTTGAGACCCAAAAAAAAAAAAACTGACACCCTGCCACGCAGGCTGAAGTGCAGTGGTGTGGGCTCACTACAACCTCCATCTTCCAGGTTCAAGCGAGTCTTGTGCCTCAGCCTCCTGAGTAGGTAAGACTACAAGCACCTGCCACCATGTCTGGCTGATTTTTTTGTATTTCTAGTAGAGATGGGGTTTCACCATGCTGCCCAGGGTGGTCTCAAACACCTGAGTTCAGGTGATCCACCCGCCTCAGCCTCTCAAAGTGCTGGGATTACAGGCATGAGCCACCTCAGGGTTACACTTCCTTGATGAGTTTAATTCAGAAGTGACCAGGAGGTTTTGCTTAGCCAATGAAACACGGATGGGCATGATGTGTGTTGCGTCTGAGCAGAGGCTTTTCGAGCCAGCTCATGGCTCACCACCTTTCTGTGGTCCTTCTGCTATGAAATCAGCAGCGTCCCATGGAGAGGTTGACCCATCAGCCTGGGTTCTGGAGTGAAGCACCACTGGCTACACTGCAGCATGAGCAAGAAAGTAAAGCTTTGCTCTTGTAAACCACTGAGATTCAGGGATTGTGTGTCACGTGGCCTAACTCAGCCTAGCCCAGCTGACTCAGTCAGTGGGAGACACAGGCAGGAGATCTGCAGGCAGGCAGAGGGCGAGGCCAGGGCAACTCTACTTCAGGCAGAGTCTCTTTCAGGGGCCACATTTACCCTGGGGCCCCATCATCTCCTCTTTTTGTCCCTCTGGCTCTAGGGAGGATAGAAGCCTCCTGCTGTCCCTAACAACAGGGCTGTCCCCACCCCTGTTAGCCCTCTCAGCTCTTCCAACTACTTCCCCCTGTTAAAGTCTGTCTTTTGAACTTCCAAGCCTGGGTTCTGCTGTCATGAGTGGACTCTACCCTAACAAAGTGGCGAAGCTGGAATTAGAAACCGCATCAAACTACCTCAAAGCCCAAGCAATTCTCTCCTGTCCGTCCTGCTGCAACTCTTAAAGACTGTAGTACTGATGTGGCAGATGGGAGGATTAAAGAAGAGTGATTCCAACACAATAATAGGAAAAAATGCAGCATTTGGCCAAAGACAGGGTATAGCCTCAAAATCCTAGTGAGAGGAGAGGAGGGGAGCAGCATCACAGTAGGCAGGCAGGTAACTTGCCTGGCATGTGGTGGGGAGTCAGCAAATGGGAATAAATCAGTGGCCTATAAAGAGGGTCCTACCCCTCACCATCCTCCCAGAACAGAAGGTGCTTTCCACAGCTCACAGCTGCTCTGCTCAGCTGAACAGCCCATGGGTGAAGGAAGTGAGGAACAAAAGTCAAAGAGAAAGGCAGATGAGTTGAGGGCCATTTAAAGAAGTTGTGAACAGTAAACCAATCCCCGATGAACTCTACATGTGTGTTGACCTCTCTCAACCTAGACCTGCTGGCACTACCCTGGAACCATAAAAGTTCATGGCTCCTGAGTCCACTCAGCAAATCCCTATTCACCCAGGAACATTCATCACCTTTCTTCCAAAAGCTTTCATGACACCAGGTAGAGCTATTTTCTTCTCCTCATACACAGAGTTTCTAGTAATTTAAAATTGTATTTTTATCATCTGTTCATGTATCTTGCTCTCCTTATAACTATGAACTTCTTGAGAAGAACATGCATGGGTAAAACACCTTCAGATCACTTTGCAGAGCACCAATGGTTAAATTAAAAAGTGCTTGATTCATATTTTGTTGGAAAACAGGGAGGGTAAGAAATGAATAGATATAACCTTTAGACAACTTCATCTAAGCTTTATCAAAACAAAAACACAATCTATCTTGGTGGTTATTGTATCAGAGGATCTAACATATCCCCTAGCACATAGGAGGTGTTTAATAAGTATATCCTTCATTCATTTATCCAACAATTCTTTATTGAGAGCCTACTGCATCCGCTGGGTTCTAGGCACTGAGGACACCATAATTAAAGGACAATGAAGAACTCAGTTCCTCTTAGTGCTGACATTCTATGGGGTAGGCAGACCACAGACACATAATATCAAGTGATAGCAAGTGCTACTGAAAATACTTACAGTAAGAGGTCAGAGTGTGATAGAGCATGTCTCCATAGCTGTCAACGAAGGTTTCCTCAATCTCTCCTGGTGGATAGTGGACTACTCTTTTAGTGGCAAAGAGATTTCAGGCTGCGATGGGATCCTGGCTTTGCTGTGTACTGGCTTTGGGACCTTAAGAAAGTGACATAAATTCTTTGAGCCTCAGTTTCTCATCTGTAAAATGGGAAGAATATTGCCTATGTTAAGCATTGATGTGAGGATTTAAATAAATAATTCATTTAGCACAGTTCTTGGTAGATAAATGACAATGCATACTGCTAGAGGATGTAGTAAAAATACAGGCACAAAGTGCCGTATATCATCACCATCAAAATCATCATCATCACAGTAACAACCTCAAGCTCATATTGTGTTCAGGCTGTTTAAGAATTTCCCATGAACTCACATTTAATCTTCAAACAACCCAACTGTTATTAGCCTTATTTAATAGATGAGAAAACAGAGAGAATTAGACAGACTGAAACCTACAAAGGCTAAGTGGTTTGCCAAGGACAAATAGCAAGATAGTGCCAAAGTCAGGCCCAGGTCCAAACCTTCCAATTCCCAGGCCAATACACTTGCCAAGCAAGTTTCATCTCCTCTGACACCATATATCTATCAAGAAAATGGGTCTGAAGTGAATTCCTGCAGTCCAGCATCTACAAAGTATTCTGGGGGAGTTAATTGGGGTCTTCGGAAAGGGTTCTGTGATAGAGTACAATTGGGAAATGTTCCTGGGTAAGGCAGGATTAGAAAACTCTTTACCCAGCCAGGCGCTGTGGCTCACGCCTGTAATCCCAGCACTTTGGGAGGCCAAGGCAGGTGGATTCACCTGAGGTAAGGAGTTTGAGACCAAACATGGTGAAACTCCATCTCTACTAAAAATACAAAACAAAATTGGCCAGGCGTAGTGGTGGGCACCTGTAATCTCAGCTACTTGGGAGGCTGAGGCAGAATTGCTTGAACCTTGAGGTAGAGGTTTGCGGTGAGCCGAGATCACACCATTGCACTCCAGCCTGGGCGACAAGAGTGAAACTCCATCTCAAAAAAAAAAAAAAAAGAAAGAAAGAAAAGAACAAAAAAAAAGCTCTTTACTGCTCACCTTTTGGAAGAGATTAATATGCTAATTATGCTAATGAGCATGGAGATTCACCCAGTCCCTTCCTCCATATCATATCGGCCACAGAGCCCTTCCTTCCCAAGTATGGCTCTGGCTGTCCCTGAATGTCCTGGGGAGGCGCTGCAGGGGACAGCCTGCAGACCCAACATTGTATTTTCCACGTTGCCAGGATCCACAGGTCACTACTTCTTTGAAATTCATTACTTCTCATTATGATCTCTAGTTTAAAAAAAAAAAAAAAGAGCATTTTTCAGAAACATTTCTCCCAAACCCTTTAATCTGTAAATGCCCTGTCTCTAATCAAATATGTACACATACATCCCTATTTCTCTGCTGGAATGGCCGTCTAAAAGGTTCGGTACCGAGTAAACAAGCCTGGCTAGTAAGCACTTGTCTCATGCTGATAAGCCCATCATTGGAGAAGCAGGAACAAGGCCACACTTGGCAAAGAAGGTGGCCTCCTCCAGGGGGCATCTCAAGTGGGATGGAGTAGAGCTCCCAGCGCTGCAGCCCAAACACAGCTGCCCAATCAATCAGCTGGGAGTCCATCTTTTGCTCACCCTTGCCTGAAATGTTCACCATTAAGTGATCCCCTGAGTTAGATTAAGAAAAGCCATTAAAATGCATCACATTCAGCAGTTTCACAGCACTCCCAAACCCATTCTCTTTGGCCGGTCTCCCTATCCTGTAACCCCCTTGTTTCTTTGCATTGTCCATGTTACAACTTAGATAACTTAGATTCACCACGTGCAGGAGATGCCACTGTAGCTGACTGCAGCTGCTGCTCAGAGGGACAGTTCCTGGGCACCCTGATGGCTTCTCATCTCAATGCCCTCTGAGGCTCAACTTTTCTACCTCAACTTCCTCTGAAGCTAAGGAAACTGGCTCAGCCCCTAGCCCAGCAGTTCAGGAGAGTTAATGTCTGCGAGAACCACCCTCAACGATGGGGATGAGACTCACTGGGTTAGTCCCTCAGCCACTTATACTTCAGAGCTACAGTGTTGACTGCATTCTCCACAGCTCACTAGGGTCTCCAACGGGGTTGAATTTATTGTGTAAACCAGCTCAAAAACACACGCTCAAGTGGCTTTTTCTCTATGAGGTTATAATTATCCTCAGTTAGCGGTAGCTACTGCTGGAAGAAACCACTCCCCCAGATTGTATTTAGCTTGTAAGTTTACCAGGCAGTGGCCCAGGAGGGGCTCTTCTGGGCTGAACTAGACTGATCTTGGCTGGTTTTGCTCACATGTGTGTGATCAGGTGGTAGCGAGGCTGAGAGACAGTGGGGAAAGTCTAGGATAGCTTTGCTCACCTGCCAGGTGGTTGACTGCCTGTCAGCTGGAGGGAAAGAAGGGACTGAGCCATGTGTCTTTTTTTTTTTCCTCCTGACAACAAAAGCCACATTCAAATGAGCCATGTGTCTTACACATATGGTAGAAGCAGGGTTTCCAGAAGCAGCCAACACCAGTCTGCAAGTGCCTTCCACACTTCTGCTTGTGTCATGGTAGCTGGTGTGGCATCCATGAGAAGAACCTGGCAGACCTCCAACTCCAGGGACTGCGCCTGACTGCATGAGTGTACTAGGATGGCTGGAACAAAATACAGTTGTCCCTCGGTATCCATGGCGATTGGTTTCAGGACCCCAAGGATACAAAATCCACAAATGCTCAAGTCCCTGATATAAAATGGCATAGTATTTGCATATCACCCCACACATCCTCCCATCTACTTTAAATCATCTCCAGATTACCTATAATACCTGATGCGATGTAAATGCTATGTGTAAATAGTTGTTATACTGCATTATTTTTATGGATGTATTGTTATTTTTAGTGTTCCTTTTCCTGAATAATTTTGATCCGTGGATACTTAAATCCAAGGATGCAAAACTCACAGGAAGGCTGAGTGTACCACAAAGTGTATGGATTAAACAACACAAAAGTATTTTCTCACAATTCTGGAGGATAGATGTCTGAGACCAAGGTGTCATCAGGGTTGATTTCATTCTGAGAGCTCCCCGCTTGGCTTATAAATGGCCACTTTCTTTCTGTGGCTTCACATCATCTTCTATACATGCCTGTGTCCAAATTTCCTCTTTTGATAAGGACACCCATCATATTAGATTAGGGGTCCACCATACTCCATAGGGCTTTGTTTTAATTAATAATATCAGCAAGGGCATTTCTAAATAAGGTAACATTCTGAAGTACTAGGAGTTAGGACTTCAACATATGAATTTGAGGGGGAACAATTCAACCCACGTCCATGACCTAGAGCCCAGCTGCAGCACTCTGAAATTCAGTTCTGCACTGAGTTCAAGCTTCCCACAAGCTGCTTCTAGCCAGTAACTGAGCTTGGCAGGGATACTGAGGCAGGCCCTTTCCTGGGAGAAATGGGACTCCAGAAGTCCTGGACCCTCTCTATTTCTTTTTATACCTGCTTACAATTTAGCCAATTCTTTTCTGAGCTCATCTCTTTCTTACAGTAGTGACCAAGGGATGTTACTAATGTTCAGTTTCCCTATCTTTTCACCTTAAGCTTCAAGTTCCTTCAGCACATCATCCGCCCTTGAAGTTATTCCTACAACAGCTTTACCAAATATTTCACCACTGCATAAGATAGATTACCATGTTTCCAACCCTCAGTAACGGTTCTCTTGCTGACTGCCATCTGGCTCTAGAGCCACATATTTTAGGGTTTGTGTTTTGGCCACTGCCCACTCCTGGTACCATAACACCATCTATCAAATCTACCTGTAGGTCACGAGATTACATAGGGCTTCACCAAAACTGGTGTGGAAGTTGGGTGGGGGGGGGACAATTGGAATGGAGCTCAGAAACCTGCACTTGCAGAGTCATTTACGTAAGACTGAGAGTGTGCTGCTGGTCCACATCAGAGGATGGAGATTACTATGGTCTGAATGTCTGTGTCTCTCCAAATTTCATATGTGGAGATTTAATCAAGGTGATAGTTTTAAGAGGTGGTGCCTTTAGGAGCTGATTAAGGCATTTGGGCAGAGCCATTCTGAATGGGATTAATGACCTTATAAAAGAGATGAAGATGAACTTTTGACCCCTTCCACCACATGAGGACATAGCAAGAAGGCATCATCTTAAAGCAGAGAGCAAGCCCTCACCAAGACACTGAATCTGCAGATGCCTTGATCTTAGAATTCACAGCCTCAGAAACTGCAAAAATAAATAAATAAATAAATAAATAAACGTCTGTTGTTTATAAATTACCTAATCTAAGGTATTTTGTTTTAGCAGCTCAAAGGAACTAAGACAAAGATCATGGAGACCATCGGGTGAGTCTCAAGACTTCCCCCAGCTCTGCTTGGCTGGTCTCCTGCTGGTATTTTCTGTCTGTAGAGAGGAACAAGAACTTCAATTTTATCTTGCTTACCTGCACTTATGAAATGTCAAACTGAGTCATGTTGAGAGCCAGGGAACATAGGAGTCAGTTCTTCTGCAGCAGCACTCAGCCAGTTGAAGGCAATGTGGAGTGATGGAAGGAGAGCAGTGATGCAGTGATGCTGGCACCAACTCCTTTACTATGGCATCCATTGTACCAGCTGCCATACACCAGGCAACTTCTACACTTTATCTCTAATCATCCTAGAATAAGTATTAGTTTCCCCATCTTCTAGAAAGGAAAACTCAGACCCAGAGACACTAAGCAAGTAGCTCAACATCACACACGTTATCTGTGATTAAGCCTGAGTTAGAAATGGAGCCTTGGATTTCCACATTTATGCTCTTTTCATGAAGCTACCTGACTTTGATACTCAAGTTTGTCCATCTACAACACGGGACTGCTGGACTAGAAATCTCTAAGTCCCCTTTACCTCTGGATTCTGTGTCTCTAAGGATGAGAATAACCAAACTCCTTTGCCTCTAGCACTTTCCAGCTGAAGGCCCTATCACGCTCATTACATCTAATCACTGCAGCCAGAAGCATTAAATAAAATGGATGGATTGACATTGGGGGTGGGCGAGGCGGGGAGGTTGGGGGTGTGGAGAAACAACTCTCTTTACATAATGATTGCTACTATGATTTGGTTATAAGTAACCCATGAAGACAATCAGGCTTCTCTGGCAGTCCCTAATTGTAGTGAATGTTGGAATACAGTGACCACACAAATGCTCCAGACTGATTGCGAAGGTGCCACTTCTAAATCAGCTGGGCAAGTGCATTGCATAAGCTGAGTATTTAGCTTAATGATTGGAGCCAGTTGATGAAACACAAGAATATGGAAGCCTCCTACTACTTCTCAGAAGATAAGACAATGGCATTCCATCACCAGTGTTTACTGTGGTACCCAAAGGGAGCTCCAGTTACTTTCCTCTGTGCCTATAACCCTTGGATCACCTGGTTGCACCAGACCCATCCTGACTAAAATCCCTCCAAAGGACCAAAGAGGGGATAGGGACAAAAATAAAAAATAAATCTCATCTGTTCTCTTTCCTAAGGACCCAGCAGCCTCTATCCATCCATCGTTCATTCACTCATTCCACACACTTTCATCTAGCCCCTGCTGAATGCCAAGCACTGGGCTGGAACTCTGGGGACTGTGGAGGTGGAATAGGAGAATATGGGCTTTCTGTGAGCAGTATTTGCCTAAAATATATACATCAAGGTTGTAGGATCATGTGCACCACTGCACTCTAGCCTGGGCGCAGAGTGAGACCCTGTTTCAAAAAAATAAAAAAATTGTAGGATCATGGAGAAAGTGTCTTAAGTGTTTGGTGCTGTGGACAGGCAACACAGGCAGAAACTGGTGGCTAGGGAATCAGAGAAGTTTTCAGGAGGGAGCATTTGACTTGGGCTTAGACTGAGCATCGTAGGGCAATATAGAAACAAGTTTATGGATAATTCACTGAATTGGTGGCAGTTGATAACTTGAATCTTCCTTCAGATGATTGAAGTTAGTAGCCCAGCTATGAAAGTCTAGGTTACAGATGTCTCAGCCAGAGCTTGCGTATGTGTGGATGAGGCTCATACATATGCAGACTTGGGCTCCTGCCAAGATATGAGAGTTTTGGTCAGTCTGCATCTCAGTTCTAATACCTCTGCCTAAATACTTGAGTCCAGAGTGGTCATGCAAAGAACAGAACCCTGGAACAATCACACAAGGATTTGGTACTAGGCTTAGCCATTTTCTAGCCATGGGGACAAAAGAAAATTACTGAACCTCTCTGAGTCCCAGTTTATTTGTCTGTAAAATAAGGATAGTGATACTGGGGTTACGGGGAAATTGTGAGAATTAAAATAGTTCAGGAGAGGTTAAGTTGTCCTGGGGCCACCTTTGTCCTTGCAGTGACCACAGTCTCTAGTGAAGGCACCCTTGAGAGCAGAGAGCAGAGCTGCTATGTGATTCATCTCTAGAATCCCTGGTTCTTGGAACACTTCCTGAGAGCTATTAGGCACTCAAGAAATGTTAATGGTAGATCACAGTATAATGGTAGATCATAGTATTGTGGTAGATCATAGTATTGTATTATTATTCAGCAAACATCTGTTTTCCCTCCTTTCCATGGAAGTGGTGTACTTCCCCACCCCACTGACATTGGGCTTAGCCATGTGACTTGCTTCAGCTAATGGAATGTGAGTGACTCAGTGAATGCCACATCCAAGCAGAGGCGTTAAACATTCCTGCATGGCCTCTGGTGATCCTGTCCTCCAGCATGAGATGAATATGCTTCAGATAACTGCTACTACTTCCCTGGATCCTCTCATGACAGCCAAGTGAAGCAAATAGGAAGCCAATTCACCACCCAGATCCAGGTCCATCTGAATCTAGCCAAGCCCAGAAGAGCCCTGTAGAACCACAGCTGACCTATGGAAATGAGAAGTAAATGTTTGTTGCTGGCATTGAGATTTTGAGATTACTTGTTATGTAGCATCACCACAACAAAGCCTGACTAATACATTGTATAAAGTTAATTGAGTACTAACAACACACCAGGTATTGTTCTAAGTCCTTTATATAAAGAATCTCATCTAATCCTTACAGCACTGCATAAGGAGGCATGATAAGTATCTCCCTTCAACAGATAAGAATTGAGGCATCTTGTCAATCCCATTCATGTTATTCCTCCTCACTTCCTGCATCCAAATGAACCAAGCCTCCTGTGTTCATTAGAACCACAGACCAAGACTGCTAGAGAAAGATAGGGCTGTGGAGATGGGAATGAATTGGCAAACAGCTTTGGGATGACAATGTTAAGGTCAGGCAAATGCGCTCAGTAACCTCAAAAGGGTGTTGATGTTCATGAGGGCTGCTCAAAAAAGACACAGAAATTGACGTCTTTTATCTGAGGACCCTTCCTCAGCGTCAGGACTTAAGTCTATGGGAGCGTGAGCCACATAGCCATGAGAGGCAGGGGGTTCAGTGAGAAGAATAAGCTCTAGAGTCTCACTTATGGGTCTGAATCTCAGCCGTGCCACACGTACTGTGTGATCTTGAGCAAATCACCAGACCTCTCTATTCCTCAATTTTGTTACCTGTAAAGTGGGACTATTACTTGTACCTACATCCTGGATTTGTTGGGACAGTAAATGAGTTAGTGTTTCCAAGGTGCTTAACACAGAGCCTTTGCATGTAGCAAGCACCCAGTCAATGCCCATGACCATGGCCCTCTGCTCATGCTGCTCTTTGGTTCCCCCTGAGGTCTTTTGTGGACAGAGAGTGTGAAAATGCCCTCTACCCACACAAGGAAACAGGACTCAGGGACAAAGGACCTGTGCCCTGACCAAGGCAATGCGTCCCTCACCATATATGCAGTGGTGCATCCTTTCCTGTTGACTTTTTGATCAGCAATTAAGACTTTAGTCTTTTTTGTTGGTGTGCAAAGTTATTTTCTTAATGGCCCTCCAGCCCAGCCACCACAAAAATGCTTTCCAGCTCTCAGGGAGAACATTTCTGATGCACGCTGAATCCAGAATTCAAATGAAGCAAAATAAAGGCAGCAGGGGCTCTTATGAGACTGAGTGACTCAAAATAGAGGGAATGTGGGGACTTGGGGCATAAGATTGATCATGAATCACCAAATAGAAAAACCCTGGGATGGCTTTCAAGAAGAATCCTCCTTGAGGTTTTAACTTTCACCTACAAGCAAGTTTTCTCACTGCTCAGTACAGCAAGGTAAGGACAGCAGCCTCACAGCATCAGACTGAGGATAGAATGGGTTAATGCAGCTGGGCACAGTGGCTCATGCCTGTAATCCCAGCACTTTGGAAGGCTGAAGCAGGTGGATCATGAGGTCAAGAGATCGAGGTACCCTGGCCAACATGGTGAAACCCTGTCTATACTAAAAATACAAAAATGCTAGCTGAGTGTAGGGGTGTGCACCTGTAGTCCCAGCTACTCGGAGGCTGAGGCAGGAGAATTGCTTGAACCCAGGAGATGGAGGTTGCAGTGCACCAAGATTGCGCCACTGCACTCCAGCCTGGGTGACAGAGTGAGACTTTGTCTAAAAAAAAAAAAAAAAAAAAAAAGGATGGGTTAATGCCTGAGAACTCTTTGGCACAGTGCCCAGCACAAATTCAGCAGTCACTCAGTGTTGGCTATCATCTTTGGTGATGTTGGTCCCAAACCCAGACCTCTGCTCTGGTCCTCGGCTCATACACCCACCTGGGTAGCCCATATGCACTTTAAACATGAGTCCAAAATGGAATCCAAAGTATCAGATCCCCTCGTTGCCACCACCAGGTTTGCTTTCTTCTCAAGCTGCTGAGGGATCCTCAGAAGCAGAGACCATGATGAGAACCCATCTTTAACTCTGGGTCACTAGCACAGGGGCAGAGTAGGCAGTCACTACATCTTCAGAGCCTGTGAGTTTTATTTTGCTTTGTTTTGCAATCTGTCATCCCCACATTCTTACTATATAAGACAGTGCCTAGCCAGACAAGCATAGGTTTAAATCTCCACCTTGTCACTTCTTAGCTGTGTGACCCTGAGTGAGGAGCTTGAGTTCTCTGAGCCTCAGCACCTTTAGCTGTACAGTGAGAATGAACAGACCTCCTTACAGGGCTGCTATAAAGAATTAACAAGGCCAGGCATGGTGGCTCCCGCCTGTAATCCCAGCACTTGAGGCTGAGTTGGGTGGATCACCTGAAGTCAGGAGTTTGAGACCAACCTGATCAACATGGTGAAACCCCATCTCTACTAAAAATACAAAAATTAGCCGGGCGTGGTGGTGGGTGCCTGTAATCCCAGCTACTCGGGAGGCTGAGGCAGGAGAATTGCTTGAAACCAAAAACAGGAGCCAGAGATTGCAGTGAGCCAAGATTGCACCATTGCACTCCAGCCTGGGAGACAGGAGTGAAACTCCATCTCAAAAAAAAAAAAAAAAAAAATTAATGAGATCGCTCTGCACAAATCCTAATGTGGCATATGATATGGGATGAGTTCTAGTAAATGAGCATTTTTTACACTCAAGATATAAGCATGATGGTTTCATTATTAGAGATGAGAGAACCAAATTCAGAAACGTTTAATCATTTACTTAAAATCACACAACTGGGACTCATACCCAAGCCCTTTTCTTCCTGGTCTGATGTTCATTCCTTGTTGTCTGAAATGTCAAATCATTTTATCAGAATAGCAGGGGAGAGAGGGACAGAAAGTTGCTTAAATTATTGATTTTGTTTTAGCGGCCTCTCATCCTGCAGGAGGGGCTTGCAGTAACAAAGGCCTGGCACCTTTGAATTTGTTTTCAGTCCATTTTTTAAATCTTCATTCCCTTTAGCTCTTGTTGAAAGTGGCTTCCTGCCACTTTGCACAGAAAAATCTCTTTCATGAAATACCAAAACCAAACAAAAAAGAGGCCTTTGAAATGCTGTTTTGCCTCCTCCTAAGAGCTAACATTTGCCAGTTGTAAATTAACATTCCTTTCGCTTCTTTCAATAGAAAATCAATCAGGGCCCTAAAATCCCTGCACATCTGTATTTAATCCACAAATAATTCAACAATGTTCTATCTTAATGGGATATTGTGAAAGCATAAATGTCATCAACTTCTTTTATGTGGAAAGAACAATAGGGCATGAACTTGTTTGTGCTCCTGATGTCCTTTGGAAATGAATTCCCAAGGACCAGGAGTGTTCTCCCCACCGATGGTGCACAGTGCCACAGCAAGGACAGTCAACTGGGAGTTGGGAGACCTGGACTTCAGTTCATACCACTTTGCTGGGGTACTTAGGCAAGTCCCTCAGGGCCTCAGTTTCTGCATCTGCACAATATGGGGAGTGGTCAACATGATTTCTGAAGTCTCTAGCCAGATTTCAAATTTGCTTACAGCACACAGAAAATTGCTAAAGAGAAAAATCTATAGTGGCCGTTTCTGTTCAGGCTGCAAAATCTTGTGCACTATTTACATATTTAGGTATGAACTGTCTCAAAGGGTCTTTCATTAAAAAATGACCAACATGGAGAAACCCCATCTCTACTTAAAATACAAAATTAGCTGGGCGTGGTAGCGCATGCCTGTAATCCCAGCTACTCCGGAGGCTGAGGCAGGAGAATGGCTTGAACTCGGGAGGCAAAGGTTGCTGCGAGCCGAGATCGCGCCATTGCACTCCAGCCTGGGCAATAAGAGCGAAACTCCATCTCAAAAAAAATAAATAAATAAAGAGGATGTAGGCTACAGCCATATACCCTGAACATGCCCAATCTCATCTGATCTTGGAAGCTAAAAAGGGTCAGACCTGGTTAGTACTTGGAAGGGAGAAAAATGAAGGTGGAGATAGTTCTTTGTGAAGACACATGTGTGTGCTTATTTGTGCACTTGTGTGCTCGCAATTGCATCTTGGGCACATGTGTATTGTGGAGGCATCTGTGTGCCTGTGGAGTGTGTGTACATAAGTACCTGATGTGTATTTGGCTGCAGAGGCACAGAAGGTCAGCAACAGCAGGTGGCTGCATGCAGGGACACTAATAATTACTCATTTTGTACAAACTCTTTAGCAACAATGTTAGCTATTCTACTGCTGACTTTATGAACAGAGAAAATGTGGCCAGACACAATGGCTCCTACCTGTAATCCTAGCACTTTGTTGGGGCTGAGGCAGAAGAATCCCTTGAGCTCAGGAGTTTGAGACCAACCTGGGTGATGTAGTGCGACCTTGTCTCTAATAAAAATTAAAAAAAAAAAAAACTATCCAGGTGTGGTGGTGCATGCCTATAATCCCAGCTACTTGGGAGGCTGTAGCAGGAGGATCACCAGAGCCCAAGAGTTTAAGGCTGCAGTGAACCATGATTGCTCCACTTCACTCTAGCCTGGCTGACAGAGCAAGACCCTGTCTCCCTGCCACAAAAAAAAAAAAAAAAAAAAAAAAGAAAGAAAGAAAGAAAGAAAAGAAACATAGAATAGAAAACATCTCCCGGTTTGCATCCTGGAATAGAGAAATGAGCACAGACTTTCAAATCAAACAGTAGTGATTCATATCCTGCCCTTGACACTCACCCAGCATCTCTGAACCTGAATATTTTCATCCAGGTTGACTTAAGGATGAAATGGAAAGAGGTTTACAAAGTACCTGGGGTATAGTGAAGGATTCAATAAATGTTCTCTCCCTTTTCTTCTATATTAGTTATCTATTGCTAAATAACAAATTAACCCAGAATTTAGCGGCTTAAAACAGCAAATGTTTTTCTGATAGTATCTATGAGTCAGGAGCCCAGGCAAAGCTTCGCTGGGTCTTCTGGCTCACAGTCTCCCAAAGGCTGCAATCAAGGAATAATATAAAGCTATGGTCTCATCTGAAGGCTCAACTGAGGGACGCTTCCTTTCCAAGCTCACTCATGTGATTATTAGCAGGTTCAGGTTTTGGCTGGCTCTTGGTCAGACACTCCCACAACCTCCAGTTTCTTGCTACTGGGCCTCTTCATAGAACACCCACAACATGACTGCTGGCTTCCATCAGAACAAGAAAGCAAGAGAGCCAGAGAGAGTGAGCAGGATGGAAGTCATTGTCTTCTTGTAACTTATCAGAGGTGCTGTTCATCAGTTTCACCATATTGTGTTTGTTAGGAGCAAGACATTAGGTTCAGCCAAGATGTAAAGGAGTGGAGAGGATTATACAATGGCATGAATACCAGGAGGCATGGATCACTGGAGGCCATCTTAGGGGCTGCCGGGAAGCCTGTCCTCCAGCCCCCAGTGATTCACATCCTCCACCCCATGCAAAATACACTTGGGTCCTCCCAAGATCCCTAAAAATCTCCTCCCCCTTCGGCATCAACTAAAGTTCAGAATCTCATCAAATCAGGTATTGGGGTGGGGACTTCTTGAGAATGACTAGTCACATGCAGCTCCTAGAGTACAGTTCCTCCTGATCTGAGAGCCTGTGAAACTAGAGAGACACAGTATCTGCTTCCATACACCTAGCATTAAATGGTGTAACAGGCATGGGTTAGCTCTATATCTGTCTCCTTTTTCTCTAGATGTTTAATGAGACAAGTATTTTAATTTTGTATTCCACTAATTTATTTATTCAACAGATGCTTATTAGGTACTGACTATAGACTCTTTATTTATTTTCCATTCCCATTTTGCCAACAAGGAATCTGAGAATCAGAGGCAAAATATTACATACAGCTTGGCCCACTGAATTATTTTTTCTCCTCTAAAAGGACCTCTAGGGTTCTCCATCAATGAGGACTTTCTAGTCACAGCTGCAGTGAGGTTTGAGTTTAGCTATTTAGACCATCAACCACAAAGACTATACATTCAAATTATTTTATGTGGCAGAATATCTAAGAATAATTCAAGCTAATAAAAGATCTAGAGAATAATTAGATGTATTCATTGTTAATAAGAGCCCATTTAATATTGTAGCAAAGGCAAGACCAGGGCAGGATCAAGGCAGATAAATTTCAAACATGCCTAAGGATACCATGCAGACCAATGGTGTTTTTCGATTGTGGCTATATACATTCTACCACATCCAATGTTTTTTAAAAAGTGAAGCTTAGGCCCTATTCCCTAGAAATTCAGATTTAACTAATTTGGAGTGGTCCCCAGACATCAATATTTTAACTTTCAACTAGTTCTAGGACAGACAGGTTTAGGGGCTACGGAGAGACCCAGAATGGCAAGTACTTAGAACATTCACACATCCCCCGCCTCCCAAACTCCTAATAGAAATCATTTATTAACCAGGCCCCTCCATGTCATTGGTTGGAATACAACTTTGTAGTCTTTCTCATCCCAGGACTCCAGGCAGCCCCTACCCATGAAGCCAAGTTGACATATGAACGAGGGCATATGTGTTAGCCCCTACAAGCCATACTGGGCATGCTTTCCCAAATCTACAAATTATCAAGGGTGTAGAAAAATAGAGCCCCCTCCATGCTGAGCAGATCTCACTCATGTAGACAACTGAGGTCTAATTACCCATTGGAAAGGGCCATTGGAAGAGCACAGGAAAAGGTCCAAGATGGAGAGGGAATTTACAACCAAGTCTGATAATGGTTTCAGAATCTCAAAATACTTCACCTGGAGAGGACCCATGGGCAATATACACAAAGGAGCTCTCCTCTTCCTGACTCCCTCCAAAGAGTTGTGTAAAGCCCAAAAGGGGGGTTCTCCAGGAGTAGATGCTCTTCAAATCCCACTTCTATCACTTACTAGAAGCATAACCTGGCTTGCTATTGAACCTCTCTCAGCCTCCTTTTCCTCCTTTTTCAAATGAGGACAATGGTGCCTATGTCACAAGAATATTGCAATGATTGCATGAGAAGATGTATACAAAGCACCTCACCCAATGTATAGACAACAAATGCTGGTTGTCTTCTTTATTCTGTCAGTGTTGGTGGAGTGCTGGTACTCTCATTTCACTAAGAGTTTTCAGGACAGGAATGGTCTTAGAAGAGAATCAGAACAATATTCTGAGTGTTTTCCCTGGAACTGGCATTGTATTATTAATATCCCACAAATGGCAGACATGTATCCCTTGGTCTCATACCTGGAATATCAAAATGGTACTTCATTAACAGTGTCAAAGCAAAAGTCTGATGGCTCTGCCTGCTCTTGTGAGTAGGGGTACTCATATTCCCTTTAAGCCCTTCCCCCAAATTGGCCTAGAGGCCCAGGGGGTTCCACATGGGCTCAACATTCTCCGCTTAACTCTCCCCTCATATCAACAACTTCCTCCTATCAAGCTTGACATCTTGTCCTATTTCTTCCTATTCTAGGTGTAGGCAAGTCTAGTCTGCTCTTTAGCCACTCTATCCGTCTACTGCATATTGATTCTTGAATTATTGATCCCTAGTAGCTTCCCACACTGCCTGTAAAATGGAGCACAGAACCACTACATAGAAACAGGAAGGTTCTGCCCTGTACTCTCAGCTCTTAAGGACACAGTCACAAGAAAACCATTTCTAAATTCTCATTGTATAATGCCCTTACACATTCCACATGCATCACAGCACATAACCCTGACAATAAACTACAAGGTAAGCCACTAATTATTCCCTTTTTAATATTTTTTAAAACCTAGGAAGGTAACTTAATCTCTTTGACTTCCAGGTCTCATTAACTAGAACATTAGAGAATCAAGATTTAAACGAGAGGTGATGGTTTTTAAAATATTTCTGCTAGATATCAAAATGAATGCATGGGATTTGATATATCTACATAAGTAGGCATAGAAATAGAGATGCTCACTGATATGTGTATATGCACATATGAATATGTGTGCATGTATATACATGTATCCATTTCCCAGCTCTTCTTTTAAGAGGATATAGAAACAGTGTCACCCCAGCAACAATAAACACCCTAGTGCCCACATCTTGATTTCTCTGTACCATTTTCTACTAGAAGGAACCCTGGTCTCCTTGGAAAAATGGCTGATTCCAAGGCTTGGACAGGGAATATACAAGATGAGTCTGACATATCTCGTGTTGAAAAGTAAAAAACTACTCAAAGAATAATGACAGCATGTCAAAAGGACACAAGAATCAACTTAAAGGGCTCCCACTAATCAAATCTAGGGCAACCTAAATATCATGATAAGTATGGATACCCCCAGTTCACTGAGAGATGTGAGGGCAGGGACAGTCTTAGAAGACAATAGAAAACAGTGTTCTGAGTGTTGCCCCTAGACTGAGCATTGTGTTAATATCTTAGAAATGGGACACATGTGTCCCCAGGTCCCATACCTGGAATGTCAAAATAGTATCCATTAACAGCGTCAAGTAAAAGATTATAACCTATTATAAAAACTAGAAACCCGGGCTGGGCATGGTGACTCAAGCCTGTAAATCCCAGCACTTTGGGAGGCTGAGGCAGGAGGTCTGTTTGAGCCCAGGAGCTTGAGACCAGCCTGGGCAACATAGGGAGTCCCCGTCTCTACAAAAAAAAAAAAAAAAAAAAAAATTACCTGGGCGTGGTGGCATATGACTGTGGTCCCAGCTACTTGGGAGGCTGAGGTGAGAGGATCACTTTGGCCCTGGAGTCAAGGTTGCAATGATCTGTGATCATGCCACTGCTCTCCAGCCTAGACAACAGAGTGAGACCCTGTCTCAAAAACAAGCAAACAGAAAACTAAAAAACCAAGATTCTATGCTGATGTAAATAAATATATAAAACAAATATTCTTCCTTACAGTAGAAAACCAACAATACATTTAGAAAGATTATGGAATTTTTTTAAAAACACCATTTGACAACCACAGTAATAACTGATTCAGGGAAGGGCCACTAATAAATGCTAAAACCAATGGATGCAAGTTTGAGAAATAATAGGATATCTTCATAGTCTCAAAGTATTTCTCCAAAGGAAATACATATTAATTATAAAGAGTAAAACAGTGGACAGCACCGTAACCTCATGAGCAAAGTTAACATTGCTAGTAATGGGACTAATTAACAGCACCTGCCCCCCATGCCATGAGCTACAGGAGCTCAGCATGGCATCTGTGATATTCCTGCCCAACATACATGACAGAATCTAATCATGGAAAAGCACCAAAAAACCCAAGTTGAAGGACAATTCTACCAAGTAGCTGGCCAGGTAATCTTCACAAAGGTCCGTGTCATGAAAGACAAAGCAGCAGAAACTTTCAAATTAGAGGGGACAGCTAAATGCAACACATGGTCTTGGATTGTTTTGTTATAAAGGACATTATCATGAAGTCTGAATAAAGTCTGTAGATGAGATGAGAGAATTCCCTGTTTTTAGGAAATATGCAACAAAATATTCAGAGTAAATGGGCATTACATCTTAGATGACTCAGAAGAAAAAGGGAAGAACAGAGATAAGTGATACAGTGAAACATTGATGTTTGGGGGATCTGGGTAAACAATATTTAGAAATTCTTTGTACCGTGTTGCAAGGTTTCTGTAAGTCTGAAACTATGTGAGAACAAGTGTTTAAAAATAAAGCATAAAATGTAAAACATCTCTTCTGCAAATTCTTTGGCACTCTTCCCATGAAGAGGTAAAGTCTGATCATCTCCCCTTGAATATGATTTGGACTTAATGACTCACTTCTAACCAATGAATATGGTGTATGGATGTGTAATTATAAAAGAAGATTCAGCATGTATCAGAACAAGGAAGTTCTGGGGCATGTGTTTTGTGTAATACACGCTCTGTGTGGTTCATGTGCCCATTGCTCAGATAAAGAAGCTGGAGCTCAGAAAGGTGCCCAAATTCAGATGACTAATAAATGGTGGAGCCAAACTTCAAACTCAGGGCACTGGAGCCTCCAATCCCAGGCAGGTAGCCTTGTGGACAGGGAGCTGGGACCTGGAGTCTGCCCGCCTGGCCAAGTCCTCTCGAGTGCTGCAACATGGGTATTTGGGGCTGGATAATTCTCTGTGCGCCAGAAGTTGTTTAGCAACATCTTTGGCCTCTACCCTCAAGATGGCAGGAGCACCTGACACCCAGTTGTGACAACCAAAAATGTCTCCAGACATTGCCAAATATCTGTGGGGGTGCAGGGTGCAAAGTTCCCTCATTTAAGAACCACTGACCTAGGGTGAACCCTGGTTCCTCTACTAATTTTCCCATGACCTTGGACAAACAACCTTGTCCTCAAGGTCCTCTGTGCCCCCATGTCCTCATCTGTAAAATGGAAAAATAATAACATGTGAGGTTAATGTGAGGAATAAATAAGAATCCAAGAAAGCACTTGGTCCATCATGTAAGAGCTACTTTGCCCATAACCCTAGGGTGCCTTCCCTCCAAACACAAAGCTGTGCACAGAGCAGGTACACAATGAAGATCTGCTGTTGTATAGCTGTGGGGATGAATCAATTAACTATTTCAGTAATACATGAACAAAAAACTGAATGTCCTGATCTGTGCACTAGTGCATTTGCTGACTGAAGATGTTCTGGCATCCTGTCTCACCATCAAAGAGCAGTTAGGATTAAAGACTCCATGGCCAGGCTACCTGGGTTCAAGTTGAGTTCTGCCACTCAGGAGCTCTGTGACCACAGGCTGGTTATTTAACCTGCCAATGCCTTCATTTCCTTATCTGTAAAATGGGGTAATAAAAGTGCTTACCTCACAGGGCAGCGAGAGTCAAATGAATTAACACATGTGTGTACCCAGCACAGGCTGGGTCTCCATCATGCCTGCTGCAATTGCTGCTACAGCAATTAACATTAATCCTATCACGCTCTTCTTTTATAGCCCTCCAGCCACACTCCTCCGAGGGCACCAGGAACAATCCCATTTCCAAGCCTTTGCACTTGCCACTCCCTCCGCCTGGATTACTCTCCTTCCCAGACATTAGCAGCCCTCCAACCCTTACTTCGTCAAGGTCTCTCTTCATGCAGCTCTTTGGAAAGTCCTCCCCTGACCACCATAAATAAAACAGCAGCTTCACCACCCTACTCACCCTGGGTTTTTTTGCAACATAGCAATTACCCCTGCCTGGCGTTATCTATCCTGGTCAGTACAGCACAGTGCAATGCAGTGCAGTATAGTACAGATCTCTTTATTGGCTTATCTCTCCCCTGACTCACATAAATGTTCCAAGACAGCAGAGAATTTGATTGACAACTATATTCCCAGCATCTAGAACAATGCCTAGAGCATAGTACCTAATTATAATGAATGGTGAGTGATATTTTACAGAAGGAAATTCCAAAGTCCTCACATAATCCATTTCACATAACACGGAACTCATTTAAACTGGAGCCTAGAACAGTGTTTTTCACAAAAGATTTTGCTTATAGCAACTCTTGCTTTAGAACAGAATATTGTAAAGACTTCCAGATCAGTTAGATTTGAGTTTCTCAAGTCGTGACTATGGACTTCAGAGAAACAGTAACAGGAATTCCACCGAACAAGGTTCACGAGGTGAACAGCATTGGGAAATGATACAGAATCTTCTCCCACTGGAGGATGCATCATGCACAGGAGAAGCTCTAAGAAGTCCTATCGAGAAAACAGGTGTTGAACATGGGTTTGCTGAACTTATTTCACCAGAGACCCCATCCATTAACATATGCATCACAAAGCACAATTGGGTAAACAGTGATCTAGTTGAAGTCTTTCCATTTACAGACACAGACAGAAAATGAGGCCCAGAAAGGTTAATTGACTCACTCAAGGTCATGCGACGATCTCCTGAATCCTAGAGCTGGGTGCTTTTCACTGCCCCTAATGTTGCCTAATGGTTCGCTTAGCTATCCATTCACAGGAGGTCAGAAACTGAACACGGACCTCAGATTCCAGTATCATTTTGACTAAATTATATATAAAAATTGATGTACTGAATAGGATTTGCTTTCAATCTCACTGTTCCAGAAATAGTCATTCATTCAACAAATATTTATTAAGCACTATGTTCCAGGAACTGCACATTTTGCAGTGATCAAGATATGGCTGCACAGAAGACTGACAATAAAATTAGCCTTAAAGAGATCAAAATTGATTGAACTGTCCTTGATAAAACGGCTTCAAAGCAGGGACTTGCAAGAAATTGCATATTCACATTTCATTTGCTTCCATTAATAGTGCTCACATTTAGATCTGATGGTAATAATATGCTCTCAACTGGTGTGGGTCTGGAATGAAACACTCCCCTTGGCTGTGCACACTGCAGAGAGGAAAAACAAAATGATTGGAGTCAGCCGGGCTTTTCTATCGAGCACCTCGACCTACAGATTTTCCAATTTCAAGTTCATTCACATTTCATCTCTGGCTTCTACATTTTACTTAAAAAGCATTTCCCTATTTGCTATTGTCCACTAAGGAAAATGCCTATTTAAAAATAGGGTTTCTTTTTTAAAGCATCTTGATTCACACATTTCAAAGCTCTTCAGAAAACACGATTTCTCAAAAGCCATGTCATTCTAAAACATGCTACAGTTGTCAGATGGAGAAAGATTCAATATATTATTCTACATGATCTTTTCAATGAACTGATCGCATCTGTCTAGGAGTAAGGAGAGTTGTCTTATGTTACTTCAAAAAAGATTTCATATGAGAAAAAAAACATCTGGTCTTGAGAAGATCTAATGCCATGCCATTGAAGCCAGGTTTCAGCACAGACCCAACATGGGTATAAGTAATAAAAAGAAACCTGAGAAAACAGAAGCTCCTCAAGGTCCTTTGCCCTGGTGTATCTTTAAGGCCAAACTGTACAGAGATTAAGCATGTACTTCCAGACCCAGCAGATATCTTCTTTGCATTTTAAGGATGCACTCATCGTTTCTTCAGAAGCAATCCTGAAACCCAATGTAGCAAAGCAAAGATAGTCACCCCATAATACAAATAATCTGCGTTTATTAGACACCAGAATAAATCAGGGAGTCTTCTTAAGCTATGGTAAAGAGGCCCCCACCAGCACAGAGAGAAGAAATGACATAAGCACAAAGCCACGGGAATCCAGACCCAGGAAAGCTGTGCTCCCACCGCATCACTGCACACACACAACCTGCTGTTTAAAAATCAATTCAAACACAAACAAGTGACTGAACAAGCCATTTGTTTAAAAAGGGAGGGGAGAGCATATTTTTTAAGGACCAAGTATCTTTTTTTTTTTTTTTTTTTTTTTTTTTTTTAAGGACCCAGCACCATACTCTCTTCTCTCATAGGATCGTTGGTCCATCTCTGGTAGGCTGGGTACATTTGACTGAGTTTATTGCAACTGCTTCTGCCAATTCTTTGAACTGGTTTCTAAGCACACGAGCTACTACACAGAAATACATGATAAAGGGAGCAGCACTGGAAAGGCATGTATTTGCGTGTGTGTGCGTGCTTGTCAATGTCTATGCGGTTATGCAGATCCATGAGGGGGTTTCTTAATGCAGTTTAATGGAATCCATTCGGGGTGAAAGGTGTTATTTTGTCTAAAGAAATCTCCCCCTCGCAGTCCAGCTCCCAGACAGACTCAGCAACAGGGTCACCATCTGGGGACGTCTGATAGATCTGGGACATGCGATCGAAAGGACCCTCCTCCTCGTCGTTGTCCACCTCCCGGTTGCCGGGGGTAACGGCGTTGGGCATCATGTGGATGTAGGCAGCTGCGATTTCCTTGTGGAAGACGATGTCTTGATTGTAGGAGATGAGCTCATTGCTGATGTTCACCGTCTCCACCGGCGTGCGGGAGCAGAAGTGGCTGCACCCCAGCAGCTGGGCAAACACCTTCCGAAAGTCGGCGTTGAAGGCATAGATGACGGGGTTGAGTGAGGAGTTAGCCCAGCCGAACCAGACGAAGACGTCGAAGGTGGTCTCACTGACGCAGGGGAAGCCGGCCGGAGGGCCTTCGGGGTGTCCACTGCAGAAAGGGACCATGCAGTTAAGGATGAAGAAGGGCAGCCAGCAACACACGAAGACCCCCATGATCACCGACAGGGTCTTGAGAACCTTGGTCTCCTTCTTGATGGAAGCGCGCAGGCTGGTGTCGGGCGCGCAGGCTGCGCTGCTCCGGCAGCTCTGCGCGTGCTCTGCGGCCCTCTCCAGCGAGGAAATCCTGCGGATCTGCACCTGGGCGATGCGGTAGATGCGCGTGTAGGTCACGATCATGATGGCCACGGGGATGTAGAAGCTAATGAGCGAGGAAGAGATGGCGTAGGTTCGATTCAGGCTGGAGTCACAGTTCTCTGCATTCACGTCGGGCTCCCAAAAGTCCTCCTCCCAGGGCGTCCAGTTGGCCAGGTTGTTTGGCAGGTCCAGCCCGCCCCAAGAGGCCGCCTGGTCCCTGTGCCAGTTGAACTGGACCGGAATGAAGGAGATGAGGATGGACAAGGTCCATGCCAGGCCGACCATGACCAAGGCCATGCGCTGAGTCATCTTGCGCACGTAGCGGAAGGGCCTGGAGATGGCCCAGTAGCGGTCCACGCTGATGACGCACAGGTTCAGGATGGAGGCGGTGGAGCACATGATGTCGAAGGCCACCCAGACGTCGCAGAACGCTCCAAAGGGCCAGTAACCGGCCACCTCGGCGACTGCCTTCCAGGGCATGACCAGCAGCGCCACGAAAAGGTCTGACACGGCCAGAGACACGATGAAGACGTTGGTCATCTTGGCGCGCAGGTGGCGGCTCCGCACGATGGCTGCGCACACCAGCACGTTGCCCAGCAGGGTCCAGATGATGAGTAGGGTCAGCAGGCAGGCGGTGACCACCTGTGCGGGCCCCAGTGGCGGTGCCCCCGCCGAGCCCCCCACGGCGTTCCCTTGCGCCAGCTGCTGGTATAGCGCGAACTGCCCCGGGTACGCGGTGCGGTTGCTGCCTGGCGGCAGCATTTCGGGCTGGACTGCAGGGGCGGTCTGTGCGCGGTCCCAACTTCAGCCCTGCGACCCCCAGGCAGCCCCATCGGGCACCCCGAGGATGCGCCCCCTCAGCCAAGGGACCCTCGAGCCCCAGAGGGCGCTCACCATGAGCTGCGCCGGGCTCCTGAGCACGCGGGGACTTCTCTTGCCTCCTGAAGCGCCTCTGGCTCCATGGCCGTGGTGCGCCCCTTCAGTCTCTGCGATGGGGACAGGAAGCGGCTGGTGCTCGCTGACAGCCAGGGCTGTTCTCCGGAGTCTGCAGCGCGCCGGACGGCAGCGGCAGCGGCTGTGTCTGGTTCGGAGCGAGAGAAGAAAGCAAGCCGCCACTGAGGGGCTGGGGCAGGCAGTCGCTGGCGCCGGGCTGGCACTGAGGCTCTGCCGCGGTCCCTGGCCGCTCCCAGGCCCCGCGTCCCGCCCCCCGCGCCTCCGCGCTCTACTCCCGCCCCACCTGTGCCTTGGCGCCCTCGCTCACCGCCCTCAGCGCGCCAGAGTGTAGGGGCGATCCCGCAGGTCCGAGGGGCGCCCCAGCGCCAGACCCTAGTCCCCGGGCCGGGGAAAATTCTCTCCGGGAAAACCGAATGGTGCTTGGTGCATCCCTGGAGCCTTAGCCCTGGCCACGCTTGGGGAACAAGAGGTGGGGTAAGGATGAGGACGCGAGGGCTTCCGGAGGGGGAAAGAGCATTTGAAGGGTAAGCGGGGCAGCTTGGATTACCCACAGACCCGAGTCCCAATCCGGACTTTATTCCTGGCTCTGCGACTTTAAGGGCCCTACATAACTTTACCCGGCCTTGGTTTCCTTCTCCACAGCGTGGGATAATGATTCCTACTCCTGGGACAGTGTCAGAACTCAGGGAAGCCGTCTAGGATGAGGTGTCCAGTAGACAGTGTCTCCTAGGAACAGGCTCCCGCTTCCCCCAGCCCCTCTCTCAACACCCTGAGGCTGGGGCTTCACCTGACCTCTTGGGAGATTGTCCTTTTCCCCACCACCGCCCCCAGTCCTTGAGCGATTTTTCCTTTGGGGAATAATTCGGAATGAACTCAGAAGACAAGACGAGGAAGAGAGCCCCCCGCCCCCATAGAGTTGGAGGCCTCTTCTTTGCAGGGCACTTTTACAGTCTTTCTCTTTTTCAACCTTGAGAGGGATGGATAAATACCTCAGTGTTTAACAGAAAAGGAACTGACGGGGCCCAAAACCCAAACTGAAAAAAAAGAATGATGGAAAACAATAAAGAGGGAAAACAGTGTTCCTGAGCTCTGAGTGCACCTCCCAGCTGACAAGTTGCATTTGTGAAGTGTTTCGGCCTCTACTGGCGTTAAGCTCAGCTGAAGGCAGCTGGGAGAGAAAGGGATGTGACAGCAGCCAGCTGCATAGCTCCGGCTGCGACCTGCTGGCCCAGACACCTGCAGCATGGTGAGGTCTAGAAACAGACTGGACTTTCTCCTCCCTTCCTAGTCTCCCCTTCCACCAAACGCACCTGTACCCTGGACCAACATCTGCAAGTGGCCCACCTTCTCAGACTTAAGCTGCTCAGCCTACACAGTCCCTTCCCCCAACCTCCTTCCCCCTCAGTGCTTTTTGCCGCTGGAGAGGGCAAGACCATCTGTCCAGGTGCCTAAACCTGAAACTGAAGGGCCATCCTCACCTCTGGTCTCTCCTCATCTTCTGGGAGCTGGACCACTCCTCCGGCCATGGACATCCCTGTCCAGAATTGTGCCTCCTCCATCCTGTTTGATGGTGGCACTTTCCTGGCCTCCAGTCTCTGCCCTGACCCTCTGTCTTCCCAGCAGGCAGTGATCTTTCCTGAATGTGACTATGTTCATGTCACTCCCCTGATGAAACACCGTCAGTGTGTTTCATGATCAGCTTCCTGTGGCCCCTGTTCCTGGCCGGGCATGCAAGGTCTTTTCCTCATATTGCCCTTGTCTTTGTCCACAGCTCCTGCTTCTTCTCCTTTCACTACTCCGAATACAGCCTGGATTCAAGCTGCCGCCACCACCACCGCCACCAAAAAAGAACACCCATTGTAAACGGTCATGTGGTATTTCCTCAACCTGGAATGACCTTCCCCTATCTTCTTCTCCTGGAGAACACCAAGTCATGATGTCAGACAAGAGCTTGGATTTTGGAGACATGGGTTTGAATTCCAGTCATTCATTCTTTTATTCAGCAAATATTTAACAAGTACTGACATGTCCCATATGTTGTTTTACCCACTGGTTATACAATGGGAGGGAGAGAGAGAGAGAGAGAGAGAGAGAGATGCTATTCTAAAAGCTTGAAGTCTAGGCTGTGCACGGTGGCTCACGCCTGTAATCCCAGCACTTTGGGAGGCCGAGGTAGGTGGATCGTGAGGTCAGGAGATTGAGACCATCCTGGCTAACATGGTGAAACTCCCTCTCTACTAAAAATACAAAAAATTAGCTGAGCATGGTGGCGGGCACCTGTAGTCCCAGCTACTTGGGAGGCTGAGGCAGGAGAATGGCGTGAACCCAGGAGGCGGAGCTTGCAGTGAGCCGAGATCACACCACCACACTCCAGCCTGGGTGACAGAGCCAGACTCCGTCTCAAAAAAAAAAAATGTTTAAAGTCTAGATAGACTTTAACCCAGGAATAATCCAAAGAAATACACAATTACAAATGTGAAAAGGGCTGTGAAGGGAAAGTTCACAGCCTTATCTAAGTGTACAGCAGTTGGGGAGGTTGGCCAAGGCAAGATGTTTAGGGAAGGCTTTCTGGGGAAATTTCTCTTTGGGTTGAATCACAGTTAAGTAGGCAAAGGGGAAGACAGAGGGAAGGGAAGTATGGCAGGCAGGAAGAATAGGCACTTACTAGCTTTGGTATATTGGGCAGGTCACTTGATCTCTCTGAGCTTCAGTTCTCTCATCTGGGAAGTGAGTTAATAATAGTCGTTTAGAAAGTGTGATGAGACCAGCCAGGTGTGGTGGCTCATGCCTGTAATCCCAGCACTGTGGGAGGGTGAGGCAGGTAGATCATGAAGTCAGGAGATCGAGACCATCCTGACCAACATGGTGAAACCCCATCTCTACTAAAAATACAAAACTTACCTAGGCATGGTGGTGTGCGGGAGGCAGAGGTTGCAGTGAGCCAAGATCGCACCACTGCACTCCAGCCTGGGTGACAGAGCGAGACTCCATTACAAAAAGAAGAAAAGAAAGAAAGAAAAAAAAAAGAAACTGTGATGAGACCAAAACAATTAATGCATGAGTGTTCTGAACCTCCTTTCTCCCTCTGCTCTATCTGTGCAGTTTCTTGACCTGGGCGGCGCTCCAAAGAGGATTCTAGCTTGGCCTTTGTGATAGAGAATGGATACATTATTAGACCTGAAAAGCCGGAGGAGGGAGGAATGGTCCCAAAAGGAAGAAACTGTGCTTGTCTTCCCAATAAAGTGCCGAGAAGTGGGGAGAGGTATTGAAAGCTGTGGGTGGAGTTTTGCAGGGAAGATTGTGTGAAAGAGGTGAGGGAACTACGATCTGGGGGAATATGGATAGGACAGTAAAAGGGAATTCTAGAGAACAATCCCTACTGACTTCACACAACTTAAGAAATGCAAGTAAAGGGCCGGGTGCAGTGGCCCACACCTGTAATCCCAGTACTTTGGGAGGCTGAGGCAGGTGGATCACTTGAAGTCAGGAGTTCAAGAAGAGCCTGGCCAACATGGTGAAACCCCGTCTCTACTAAAAATGCAAAAATTAGCCAGTCATGGTGGGATGTGTCTGTAATCCCAGCTACAGAAAGAGAGAGAGGTGGCTGAGGCAGGAGAATTACTCAAACCCAGGAGTTGGAGGTTGCAGTGAGCCGAGATCGCACCACTGCACTCCAGTCTGCTGGACAACAGAGCAAGACTCGGGGGAGCGGGGGAGAAGGAAAGAAGGAAGGAAGGAAGGAAGGAAGGAAGGAAGGAAGGAAGGAAGGAAGGAAGGAAAGAAAATAGAAATAGAAATGCAAGTAAAAAATTTCAGTTTGAAAATTGCCTTTTGTCTACTGAACGTGAGACTGCTTGGAGACTGGGCAACATGGATTTTTATAAGTTGTACAAAGCACTTAGCAATGTTTGAACCTCTCCATCCTGCAAAGCCAGCTCAATCAGTTCTCCAGAAAGACTTACTGAGTCCTCTGCACTGAACAGGTGTCCTGTGTTCCAGGAGAGCCCTGGGCTGGCTCCTAGTGCAGCCGTTATGACCCTGGACTACACCATCTTTCACATCACCGCCTGGCCCTCTAGAATCTCAGCCTCTTAAATCAAGAAATTGTGTCTTGTTCATGTCTGAATTCCCCAAGCGAACACAGTGAGTGGGTGCTTGACAAATCTTTGTTGGTAATGAGCAAAAAGGGGATTCTGTGCCCAACACCATGAAATCAATGCACAGAAGTTTCAATCAACCAAGAAAGGTGCACAGACGCTGGCCACACACACTGACATTTGTTTTCAGATGTTCCAGTCCCCCTGACTTTCACCAATCCATTCATTCATTCCACAAGCATTTTTGATGGGGTGGAAGCAAGACAATATATGGTGTGTAAGTGACAGATAGGGTGGGTTTGTATAATGAGTATAGAAAAACTTCTAGCAGAAGATGATAAAGTATATCAAGAAAGGGCTCTCTTCAAGATCACACCACTGCACTCCAGCCTCGGTAACAGAGGGAGATTCCATCTAAAAAAAAAAAAAAAAAAAGAAACAGAGACGGGGGCAAGGGAGCTCTTTTTTTCTAATTAGCACAAGATTGCCATTTCAGCTAGGGATTCTGCTGCAACCATCTCCCAGACCCTATTCTAGGGCCCGGGGACAGAAACAGAATTAAAAACATATTCCTTGTCTTTCTTGGGCTTATATTATTGAGGAGAGAGAAATAAACAATTTCAAAATAAACAATGTCATACAGTGCTAAATGCTATAAATAAAATCAAACAGAATAACGAAAGAGGGAGTAGCTGGATTGAAGGGAAAAGCTGCTTCACAATGAGTTGTCAAGGAAGGTTCTTTGTAATCAGAAAGGTGAGAAGGATGTAGTCAGGCAAATATCAGGAGTAAATTATTCTTGGAGGAAAGTAAGCCCATGTAAAGGCCCTGGGGCAGAATGAGCTTATTTGATAAAGAGGTAAAAGGGTCGGGATATCTGTAGCAATAGTGGCCAAGGGAGGGAGAGGTATGAGACAGAGGAGGTGAGACCTGTTGCCATGGTGAGGGCATGAGGATTTGTTCTAAGTTCCAGATACCTGGAATTAATGTCCTCTGAACTGGACAATAACTACGAGCCTTCATATCTCAATGCTACAGTCTTTAAGCCCCTGTTATAAGAACTCAGAGGCTTCAGGGATGACAGGAAACACCAGAACACTATGGTGGAGCATATCTAGTTGCCTTCTCCCAACTCAGACCCTTTGACTGTACAAAGACACAGGTTTCAAGGCTGAGATCCACAAAACTCTAGCAAATACTGCACAGACACCAACCAATGACAGCAGGTGCTGCCTGTCACCCTGGAGCACCAGGCAGCATTTCAAAGCACTCTTGCTGTGCCGGCCTCTGATTGCTGGTTATAGGGAGGTCTGGGGTAGTCCCAAAAGCTGGGATGCCCAAGGTAGCTGGGGTCAGTCAGGAGGCTCAGGGCAGTGGCAGGAAAGTATTTTCCTCCCTGGTAGAGCAACAGTGGGGTATCCAGGCTGAATATCAGTGGCGAGAAGGACGATCGCACAGCACCAAGACCTGCGGAACAAACTTTGTTGGAGCTGAATCCAGAAAAACAATCTTCTTCTAAGCCACTCTCCTGCCCCTCATTTAATTATTGTGCTTTTGAGTGTACTTGGACTACTCTGAAACATTCAGAACTCTGTCAAAAAAAAAAAAGAAAGACTTCTTTCCTCAGCACCTCTCTGACTTGGGCATCAGTCTTGGCTTCCTGTCTACTTGCTTTCACTTGCTGTTTGTGGCAGAGATGGCCCCCAGCAGATCCCTTCCCTCGGGTTCCCTTGCTGTCAAGTGGAGGCTAGGGAGCGAGATTATGGCCAATAGAATGTGAGCGGAAGTGATGTGAACCACAGATCTGAGCCTTAGGAACATCCCACAGGACCCTGAGCTCTTCCCCCAGCTGCTGCAGTAGCCTTGGAAGCCACGTGTGTTCTAGAAGTGTAGCTACAGATGGAGAAGGCCCATGTGCTAGCTAGTCTCCAAAGATGGTGTATTAGGCCATTCTTGCATTGCTATAAAGAAATATCTGAGACAAGGTAATTTATAAAGAAAAGAGTTTGAATTGGCTCATGGTTTTGCGGGCTTTACAAGAAGCATGGTGCTGGCATCTGCTTGGCTTCTAAGGAGGCCTCAGGAAGCTTACAATCATGAGCAGGCACATCACGTGGCCAAAACAGGAACAAGCAAGAGAGAGTCGGTGGGTGTGGGGAGGGACATGCCACACACTTTTAAATAACCAGATCTCACAAGAACTCACTATCTCGAAGACAGCACCAAGCCATGGGGGATCTACCGCCGTGGTCAAAACAACTCCCACCAGGCCCCAACTCCAGCACTGGAGATTGCAATTTAACATGAAATCTGGGTGGAGGTAAATATCCAAATTATATCAGAGGGCCTTCCCTGGAAGCAGACCTCCTGGTTTCCAGGTCCCCTTTCTTGCTGCTTCTGGGCTGGTCTCCTGGGAAGCCAAGACTGCAGTGGCTCTGATGCTGCATGGGGGCTGAGGCTCAGCCATGAGGAGGCTCGCAGCTGCCACTTTGGTCTTTTGGAAACTTTGCTCATGAAAGTCTCCCCGTTGGGCCCCAGCCACCATGCTGTGAGAAGTGAGGGTCATGTGGAAACGTCACATGGAGGTTTTCTGGTCTAGAGCACAACTGAGCTCCCAGAAACAGCCAGCATCAATGGCTGGCCATGTGAGCCAGCTGGCATGGACATTCCAGACCAGTCTGTCCTTCTGTCACCTTAGCTACAGGGAAGGCCCATCACCCCAGAAGTGCCCGTCATTATGCTGAATTCTCTGGCCTCAGTGGTCCACCGAGGTGTGCAAGCATGTCTCACAAGGGTCAGATGGAGTTCTGGCCTAGATTGATGTGTAGATGCTGGAGAGAGAAGCTGGGTTTCTTTCGGCTGGGTGGCTCTGCTGGGATGTGGTGGGCCTTGGGTTTCCAGGTGGTCATTTTCCTTATTTGCAGAAGGAATGAGGCCCATATAGAGAATAGAGCAAATTAAAGGGAGAGAAAGAGAAAGAAGTAGGGAGAGAGGAAGATAGAGAAAAAGAAGGAAAAAGAAGAACAGAGGGAAGGAGAGGAAAGAAAAAGAGAAGAAAAATGAGAAGGAGGAGAGGAAGAGGAGAGAGAGAGAGAAAATGATTTCTTTGGACCTCAAAATTCAGGCATACCATGGTCTTTGCAGTTACAAACGTCAATAAGTCACCCTTTAGCTGAAACATGTCTAAGTGGAGTTTCAGTTGTTACAACTGACAAAGTCCTGCCTAGCACAAGGAATAAACAATGTTCAGCAGTGGCATGAGAACAAGGGACAGCCTGTTTGGTGGGCAGCATGGCAAATGGCTGTCCAGAAAATATGACATTTGGGCTGGAGGGCAAAGTGGAATTCACCAGCATCCAGGGTGGAAGCACGACCGTAACAGAGGGAACATCACAGGCAAAGGCTCAGAGGCAGGAAGCTTTACGTGTGAAAGGATACATTTTTAGAACACTAAACATTCTCCCTGCTTTCCAAAACACTGAGTTTCTCATCATTTTTTGGCCAGGTGTGGTGGCTCACGCCTTTAATCCCAGCACTTTAGGGGCCGAGGTGGGTAGATCACCTGAGGTCAGGAGCTCAAGACCAGCCTGACCAACATGGCAAAACCCCATCTCTACTAAAAATACAAAAATTAGCTGGGTGAGGTGGCAGACACCTGTAATCCCAGCTACTCAGGAGGCTGAGGGAGAAGAATCGCTTGAACCAGGAGGCAGAGATTCCAGTGAGGCGAGATCGCACCACTGCACTCCAGCCTGGGAGACGAGACAGAGCAAGACTATCTTAAAAAAAAAAAAAAAAAAAAAAAAAAAGACTGAGTTTCTCATTATTTTTTGAAACTGAGAGTTTTCTGTGTATCAATAAGACCTTATGATGCAAAATATAATATAATGTGCAGCTAGGTCTCCACAGCCTTCAGTCTTTCCCTGGAAGGGCTCCATGAGCTGCTTGTCTGCTGGGTATGGTGGTTTTGAGTAAGTAGTGGGTGTCCTCTGTTACCTAGGCTCTTTCCCACAAAGAGTTGAGCAGAATTAAAAGCTACTGGAAACCAAGATCTCTCTCTGACATTGACTTGTCAGAGCTCAGCCTCATCAGCACAGGCTCTAATCAACTAAGCAGCTAATAAACTCCTGCCTCATTTCATCCAGCCAGAGCCCTGATCTCAAGGGATGATAGTGAGGAAACGATCCTTTCACATGCCTGGCTCCTGCAAAATTGTGCTAAGAGGATTTTCCTCAAACATTTTAGCACAGAGCAAGTTTTCCTAATCCAGTTAGCAAATATTCTTCTATTTGAACTCATTGACCCTCCTTCTTCTGAAGATGTATTTTAAATTGGATTTGCTTCACTGACACAAATGGAAAACTTGATAAGAAAATCGGTGGGGTTTTGCTGCACCCACTGCTGATATCAAAAGACTCAACTCTGTATTACAGCAATGAAAGCTCTGTTCTGTGGCTACAGGATACACGCTGAGCTCCCAGCCACCAGCCCTGCCAATGTGCTCAGCTTGGCACAGGGCAGGGAATAGGGTAGAGGGGAGGGGATGGGGAGGGGCAGGTGGAAAGGCCCAGGTGATGAGCCAGCCACATCACCTCAACCACAGGACCCCTGATGGTGGCCCTAGAGCCTCCTCTTGAAATCCAAAGCTCAGTCCCTCTTCCCAGTTCAGGAGCAAGGAGGTTTCTGGCAGATTAAAATGGCTAACTCAGGAGCTTGCCACCTTTGAAAGGCAGCACTGTGTAGACAGAGGCAGAAGGATGGGCTTACGAGACAGTCCTGGGTTCAAATCCTTCTCTGACTTACCAGCTCTGGAACCTTAAGCAAGTGACGTAACCTCTCTAAGCCTCAGTTGCCTCATCTTTAAAATGGCATCCCTAATGCTTACTATGAAGAGATATCATGGGTAAATGAGATGCTGTACTTACAAAAGTGCAAGTCCCTGTATTGGTCAAGTTTTTTTTACAGCAATGCTACATAACACACAGCCCCAGGGTCTCAGCAGCTTAAAACAAGTGTTTATTTCTTGTTAATAATTTGCAGTCAGCTGGGAAGCCTTGCCTCAGACTGGGGGCCAGGCTCTGTTTGCTTCTGTGTGTCTCATTCAGAGGCCGGTGGTTCCCTGGAGCTTGCTTTTCTCATTGTGCAGGGGTGGGGTCAATGCGGCCACCCAACACCACATTCAGTTAGAACCTCCAGTCAGACCAGGCATGCACTAACTCTGCTCATGTATCTCTAGCCAAAGCTGGTCATGTGCACAGCAAGAAATCTGCTCTGTCCTGTCCACAGGGAAGTCGCAGGAATGTGGAAAGGCCAGGAAGGATTGTGAGCCAATAATACATCTTGACAATCCACAATAGATGGAAGCTATTATTGATTCATTATCTCAAAATGGCTCCACCAGCCAACCCCTTCTATCCATCCCCAGTGCCACCTCCTAATACAGGTCCTTGATGCTTTTTGCTTGCATGGCTGCCAGAGCTGTTGGGCAGGTCTCTCAGTGCTGATGTCTTCACCCCCACTCCTATCTCCTCCATCCAACATTCTACCACCAAGGCAATCCTCCTAAAACACAACCACAGTGTTCTTCATACTCCCTATGATTCCCTGCAACCCACATTATTAATCATTAACCCAATTAATAAAAATTAATGCACTAATTCCCAGCTCCTCAGTGTGGCCCTTCACAATCTGCTTGTCCAGCCTCATCTCTTGCGTCCCCAGCTTTCCCCAGCAGACCCCTCTCCCACCCATTCCAATGCTGTCCTCTTCTCCCAGCCTAGTTCTTTCAGGCCCTGTGCCTTTGCACTTGCCCCTGTCTGAAATGTCCTTCCCACTTCTTCTTGAAGGGGGTGAGTGCCCACTCACATTTCAAACCCCACACCAATGCACACCAGGATCTCCTCAAGACTCCAGGGTAGTAACCACCCTCTGTATTTCTGCAGCACACTGCACCTGCCTCTAGCACAGCTCGACAGCCCACTGAAGTGAATGATCTGTTCGCTCGGTGCTGACTTACCTTTCTTTCCCAGCTGCAAACCACTCAAGGTGAAGTCATCTTAGCCTCTTGGAGTCAGCCTGACTGGGATGAACCCATTGATATGTATTGCATAGATGAACATATCATGACAGTAGTGATGAGGGATCTCCAGCTATCTGTGCACTCTCTATGCTTCCCAGACTCTTTGGCAGTTGTGTTGGGTACTGGCTGAGTTCTGGAAAACAGGAATGTGAGGAGAGTGCTGCAGATCTCCTTGTCAGGAGCACCTAAGAACTGGCATGACTCTACACCCTCTCTCCTTCTGCAGTGACCTCATGTCAAGAAGGCAGACCTGCAGAAATGAATGTGCCTGGATACCTGAGTCACCAGGTGGAGGAAACTCCCATTGACCTGCATCACACTCCAGATATGAAACCCTTCTTTTTCTGCACCGTCACTGAGGTTAGGGATTATTACTCACTGCAGCTTAGCCTAGCATTAAGTTGCTTGACTAATATAAGTTTCAATAAATGTTGCTCCATTTCCCATGGCTTCTGACTGAATGCTTTGCAATATCCACAAACCATCCAGATTGTGGTTTATAAATACCACCCTTCACTAAAAGGACTCAGAGCTCCTTGGAGAAGTGGCTGATGCTAACACTGGGGTAGGGAAGTACAAGGTGAGCCCAGAGTGCTGTGTGGTTCCAGAAAGCAAGGAAGCATTTAAAAAATGGCAGGGACATGTCAAAGCACACATCAATCAACTTGAAGGGGCTTCCATTGGCCAAATCTGGGATGATGTGAGCATCCAAATTAATAATGATAATGGTAGATTATAGTCTATTGAATAAAATGAGAACCTATAGCTATAGAAAGAAAGAAAAGGGAAGGAAGAAAAGAGAGAGGGAGGGAGGGAGGGAGGGAGGGAAGAAGGAAGAAGACTTTCTTACAGTAGAATGCCAGTGAATAAATACAGAGGGAATAATAGAAAACTCCATTTGCATGATCATAATAGTTTATTCAAGGAAGAATCATCACTGAGTGAAAATTTAAAAAGGTAAAGTATATTTTCATTGTCTCATAGCACTTCCACTCATATGGTTTATTAATTGCAAAGAGAAAAAGTGGTAACTTAACAGTAGAGAAACCCGGCAGGTCCTCCCTTAATGAGCTGAACAAAGTTAACATCACCAGGAATAGGACAAATAGGTGCCAAGTGTCTCTTGATGTGATACACTGAGAACACAGCATCGCTTCTGTAGCATTCCAGTCCCCGGAGGAAACATCGGACAAACACAGATGGAGGGACCTTCAAGGACTGACCTGAACTATTCATCGGTGTCAACTCCATGATAGACAAAAAGAGGTAGAGGAACTGTTCCAGATTAAAGTAGACTAAAAAGTTATGACAGCTGGATCAGGGGAAACATGCCTTAAAGGGCATTATTGAGACTGTTGGCAAAATTTTAAGTGAACTGTATATTAGACAATTATCAAGGACTAGATGATTGTATGGCATCAACCTCAAATTCCCTGAACTTCAGCACTAGACTCTTCTTGTTCTAAGGGAATATGTTCTGAAATGTTTAAGGGAGAGGAGAAGGATGCCTGCAACTGAATTTCAAATGGTTCAGGGAAAGATAATAGAGTAGAATAGACTCTATAGATGGAGAAAGTAAATGTGGCAAATAACAATTGGTGAATGTGGGTGAAGGGCATGAAAGTTCTTTGCCTTACAATTAATTCTTCTATAAGTCTGAAATTATTTGAAAATAAGGGAAATGCTTTCAGCTGTGAATAACAGAAAGCCTGACTACTTGTGGCTTTTGCAATAAAGATATTTAGTTATCTAACATAACAGGATTTAAGAGGAAGAAGGCAAGGGCTTGGAAAGGCTCAGTGATGTAGCTGAGGCCCCAGATTCCTTTTATCTTTTTGTCCAAAGGCTCCACCTTCCTGAATATTACTGCTTTATACCCTTGGAGACTCATGGTCACAGGATGGCTGTTATAGCTCCAGCCATCATGACCAAGTTCAGACTCCAGGAGCAAGATGGAGGAAGCTATGTCAAGGGGGGCTTTTCTTGATGTGTCTCTCGTCTTTAACCAGTGAAGAAAATCTTCTTAGAAGGACACAGCAGACTTCTCCTTATGTCTCATTATCCAAAAGTGGACCACAGGACAGTCCCTACTGTAAACTCTTTCAAGTATCAGGCAAAAAGGAACAAAAGGCCCCAGCCTGGCTTAAACCAACCATGAGTCATCACCTGACACTGGACATTTTGTTTCTCCGGGCAAAATCAGGATTTTCTGTTAGCAAGCAAAGGAACTGCTCATGGGTAAGAAATTAACAGTGTGTGCCAAAATTCATGTTTGCCACCAAGCATCTCCTCAGGCTGACGCTGTGCCAAACAAGGGATTATAGAGATGAAGACGCAGCTTCCATCCCCGAAATCTCACAGTCCATTCTCTCAGGGCAATCCCGGTAACCTCCTCATCACAATTATCCATCCAGACCATGGAAGTCCCTTTACTCCCCAAATAGGAAGGAGTGGCAGGAAAAAGTGACCTCATCAAGCTGACTTGAGTTTTTCCAAAAGCAAATAAATAAATAAATAACTTTTTAACCTGCACAGCCAAATATCAAATAAATACATGTATGTTTTTGCAGGAGTTGGGGGGTGTGTTTTTGGTTGTTGTTGTTGTTTTTTTTTTCCGGAGCTTCCTGTCGTATTGAAACTATCTCCCACTTCCTCCTTTTTGTCTCAAAAGATCTTAAGCATTGGGCCAGACACAGTGGCTCCTGCCTGTAATCCCAGTACTTTGGGAGGCCGAGGTGGGCAGATTACTTTAGCCCAGGAGTTCGAGACGAGTTTGGGCAACGTAACAATAGCCCATCTCTAAAAAAAAGAATACAAAAATTAGCCAGGCATAGAGGTGAATGCATGTAGTCCTAGCTACCTGGGAGGCTGAGGTGGGAGGATCACTTGAGCCCCAGAGGTCGAGGCTGCAGTGAACCGTGATCATCACATCTGGGCAACAGAGCAAGACCCTGTCTTAAAAAAAAAAAAAAAATCTAAGCATCCTTTCTTTTTAGTTCATTTGAGGATAATGATTGAGCTCCTCTTCTACCATCACTAGGGATACAGAGGGGGAGCAAACAGACGTTGTTCCTTCCTCTTGAGGCTCACAGTTAATTGGTAAAGAGGGACCACTATTCAGAAAGTCCCACACATCATTGTATGATCAAAAGCTATGACAGATGCAAGGAAGGAAAGCTAGATGGTGTTGTGAGGCTTCATGGCAGGGACACTAAACCTGGTCTAGAGGTGAGGGAAGACTTCCCTGAGGCACTGGCTTGAATGGAGAGCTGAAGGAGGAGTAAGAATTCACTAGAAGAAAGAAGAGGAAGCAGCAAGTGCAAGGTCCTGCTGCAGCAGGAGGGAGCATGGCATGTTCAAGAAACACAAGAAGCCGGCAATGTGGATTACAGAGGAAGAGTGCAGCACGAGGGCAGTGGCTTGAGATGAGGCCAGAGAGGAGGGCATGCAGGACCAAGGGGACCAAGGCAAGGATTTTGGTGTCCATCAAATTGGAGGGTGCTGAGCAGGGGAGGGGTAACCATGTAATTGCCTTTCTCAAATGCCCCTCTTGCCATAGCAAGGACAGACTGGTAGAAGCAAGGGATGAACTGGAGAGATGAGTGAGGAAGCTGCTCCAGAAGACCCATCAAGAGATGATGGTGACAGAGAATTGAGTGGTAGGAATGATGATGGGAAGAGATGAGTGGAATCCAAGTATTTGTGGGTAGAAGTGGCAGGTGTGGCTACTGAAGGGAGATGGGGCTGTAGGGCTGTGAAGGTGTGAGTCCTTTACTTATCCATCTGAAGGGTCATGGCTGACACTCCTATAGCAAAAGACACATTAACAAGAGAAAAGCAGAGCAAATTTATTTAATCCAAGTTTTATGTGACATGGGAGGCTTCAGAAATGACAACCCAAAGGCCGAGGGAAAACTGTTGATTTTTATGCATAGGTTAGATGAAGAATGGACAGCCGGATAGAAATGTGATTGAACAAATGGGTATGACCTACTGGGAACAGACTAAAAGGGGACCCAGCAAAACTGTCTGCTCAGATTTTTCTCAGCCTCTCTGTGTAGGCTTCCTTCCTCCCAGGTATGGGGCAGGACCCCTACTGAAATGAGAGTTTTCAAAGGAGAAGGAGAAGATGACAGTGACCTTTCTAGGTTTTATGGTTTGCTTTAGCAGGAGGGTTTCTAGGTTCTATGACCCATCTTGAGGAAGATAAATTCTGGTTTCTGTGACTCACTTTGGAGGATGAAGGCAAGCAGAAGAGAGGGTGTGAGGAGAAGGTTGGAAAGACCTGGCTTCTGAGTTCCTTCCAATGTCCTTCAGTTCAAAATACTCAGGCTGAGGCACCATGCTTTGGGGTGTCATGTTCTGAGCCCCAACAGCATAACGGCAGCGTCAAGACAGCCTTTGCAGCCCAGCTTGCATAATGGACAGACACTGGTGCAATCCATGGGGTTGGAAATATGGAGAGATAACTGGCTGATGATGCCGGGAGCCTTGAGTTCAGTGTTGGACACATTGAGTGTAAAGTGCCTTTGAGACACCCAAGTAGGCTGTTGGAAATAACCAGCCTGGAGCTGAGAGGTCAGGTTGAAAAGCAGTGTCCGGATGGCAGGTGGGCCCTTGGCCATGAATTAGACCACCAAGGAGAGCAAAGTGAGAAGTCAAGAGGACCTAGTAGGGCCCCTGAAAACTCCAAATGGCCAAGAATAGGCAAAGAGCTACAAACAATCCTGAGAGGGGGCCGAGGGCAGAGCCACCTGGAGGGAATGTTCATCGAAGTCACACCCTTCCCCTGCATCCGCCCCTCACTCTGCAGATGGGAGCTCAAGAAGCCAAGGGGCTTGCTCTGTAACCAGGTCACCCGGCTTCATCCTGGGCAAACTGAGATCACAGTCCCCGACTCTCATTTGCCCTCTTCTCTGCTTTTGGGTTTTTTTTTTTCTTTTATACTCTTTTTTGTTTTTTTCTGGGTACATAGTAGGTGCATATATATGTGAGGTACATGAGATGTTTTGATACAGACATGCACTGTGAAATAAGCACATCATGGAGAATGGCGTGTCCATCCCTGAAGCCTTTATCCTTTCTTTTTTTTTTTTGAGACGGAGTCTAGCTCTGTCGCCCAGGCTGGAGTGCAATGGCACAATCTCTGCATCTCTGCTCACTGCAAGCTCCGCCCCCTGGGTTCATGACATTCTCCTGCCTCAGCCTCCCGAGCAGCATTTTTTGTATTTTCAGTAGAGATGGAGTTTCACAGTGTTCACCAGGATGCTCTTGATCTCCTGACCTCATGATCCACCCGCCTCAGCCTCCCAAAGTGCTGGGATTACAGGCGTGAGCCACCACACCCAGCGCATTTATCCTTTCTAATACGAACAATCCAATTACACTCTTTTAGTTATTTGTAAATGTACAATTAAGTTATTATTGACTACAGTCATCCTGCTGTGTGATCAAACAGTACATCTTATTCATTCTTTCTAACATCATCCCCACCTGCCCTCAGCCCCCCACTCCTCTTCCCAGCCTCTGGTAACCACCCTTCTACTCTCTAGCTCCATGAGTTCAACCGTTTTGATTTTTAGATCCCACAAATCAGTGAGAACATGCAATGTGTGTCTTTCTGTGTCTGGCTTGTTTCACTTAACATAATGACCTCCCATTCCATCCATGCCATTTTCTGCTTTTGTACAAGGCACAAAAAGCAGGGCAATGGGACTCAATGGATTTTCCACGCTGCTCTAACACACTACTGCAAACCTGGTGGCTTCAAACAATGCCGATGTATTCTCTCATAGTTCTGGAGGTCACAAATCCAAAACGAGTCTTCCTGGACTAAAATTGAAGTGTTGCCAGGGCCCTTGGTAGAAGCCCTAGAGGAGAATCCATTCCTTGCCTCTTTGGTGGCTGCTGGCATTGTGAATTGTGGCCACATCACTCCAATCTCTGCATTCACGGTCACATCACCTTCTCTTCTGTAGTCGAATCTCCTCTGCCTCCCTCTTCACTTATAAGGACATTTTGTGATTACATTGCGTATCCATACAGATAACCCATGATAGTCTCCCCATTGCAAATCTTTGAAGTAATCTCATCCACAGAGATTACTTTGCGTATTACATTGCGTATCCATACAGATAACCCATGATAGTCTCCCCATTGCAAATCTTTGAAGTAATCTCATCCACAGAGTCTCTTCTGCCAACATCCCATTCACTAGTTCTGGAGGTTAGGACGTGGACATCTTTGGGGGTTATCATTCCCCCTTTCACAGGCTATTTGGGCTGTATACAAACCAGAGATCTGAGAATCATCTTGGCGGCCTCACTCTGTAAGCAGGGAGACGTCTGTCTGTGCTCAGCAGCAATCCCTGGAGGCAGAGACTGGAAATTACACCTGCAACCGTAGTAAGAGCTTGCCATGGGCTGGCATGGGTGCCATACCTGGAGCTGTACATGCATCCCCCACGATTCTCTCAGTGGCCCTTTGAGGTCGCTCTCTTACTGCCACCAAGGTGCAGGGTGGTGAAGGCAACTCAGAGCAGAGACCTGGCCTCGAAGCCTCATCTCCCTGGAGAACGACCAATCATCAAGAATCTGTGAACACAAGCACGAGAGGCAATCTGAGCCCTTCCCCAAAGCCTCACTGTCCATTCACTCTGGCTGGAATCCTGCCCTCCCTTCAGGGCCCAGCTTAGTGACAAGGAGCAACCACATCCTACCTCTGAGGACACAGCCCTCACGTATTTCTGCAATCCGTCTGCAGCCGATGGTCTGAATGAGCATCGTGTCATCATAGCACTTGTAAATTGTTGGAGGGGCTCCTCCACACTGAGGGAATGTGGTTGTTCAGGGAAGGGCACACTCCCCCATTTCTCCCCGAACCACACTTCTGCCATGGGACCCTGCGGACACAAGGGCCCTCCCCTTGCCCTGTTGCTTCATGTGGCTTAGTCTTGCTTAACAAACGTGCTAGGTGTGGAGGCTGAGGCCTGCGTGTAGTGTTGAGGGCAAGCAGGGACCACCTGGAAATGCTGAAAGCATTCTGTTAAAGTGGTGCCTTTCCATCATGATTGCTAGGCCCATGATGAGAAGATATTGCAGGAAAGCACAACCTGGACCATAGAAAGGACAGATCAGTGGGTGGGGCTTTATGTGCTTATCCCTCCCACCACCCTGCTGCAGACCCCGCCCACACTCAAGCTTAGCCCCTGTGGCTTAGAACCCAAGGGCACTTCTGAGCTGAGGCCGACTTCAGGGAGTACTAGTTAGGACAGGTCAGCTGCAAGTAACAAACAAACAAACAAAATACACAGGAAACTCTGACCCTCAGGGCCAAATCCAGCCCACCACCTATTTTTATAAATAAAGTTTTATTGGACCATAGGTGTACCCGTTCATTTACACATTGTCTATGGTTGTTTTTAGGATTGTAGTGCCCACAGAGATCTTATGGCACACCCAGAGCCTAAAATGTTTTCCACGTGGCCCTTTATGGAAAAAGTTCACCCATCCCTGGCTTGAACAATGACAACATTGAATTATCTGCCATCACAAGAACTCCAGAGGAAGGCGGCCCCAGGGGCACACGGAGGCTCAGCAACATCCTCGAGGCCCCAGGCTCCTGTCCCCTCCTCGGCAGGTGGGTCTTTCTTTTCGGGCTGGTTGCTTCATGGTCACAAGCCGGCTGCCACAGTTCCAGGCTTGACTGCCTCTCACAAGCACATTCAAGCCATAGGAAGGGCAGGCTTCCTCCTCACCTCTTCTTATTTAGGGATCAAAATCCTTCCAGGGTGGCGCAACAGAGTCCCCTTACCTCTCAGTGTTTAGACCAGGGGTCTATAAGCATTTCCTATAAAGGAACAGATAGTATTTTAGGTTGGTTGGGTCGTGTATGATCCCTGCAGCATATTCTCTCTGTGTGTGTGTGTGTGTGTGTGTGTGTGTGTGTGAGAGAGAGAGAGAGAGAGAGAGAGAGATGACCCTTTCAAAATGTACACTACATTCTTCTCATGAGCCATAGTTTGTCAATGCCTGGTCTGGCACTCTTCACATGCCCACTCCGTGCCCATCTCCAGCAAAGGGTAGCGGACTTACCCTTGATATCAAAGGTCCTTGGCTTAGACCAATCACCCAAAACTGATGTTTCAGAGATGCCTGCCGGAGGAGTGTGGGCAGCTGTTACTGATGTCAGAAAAACAGTTTGAGTGCCACTTCATTCTCCGGCAGGAAGGAGTGATTGGCTGCTGGTCCTCCCCTGTCCGAGGAGGAAGATAGAACCCACCCACCAAGCTGTGGAGAGGTGGACCCCACGGATCCCCTTGCAAGCCACATCTGAGAGTGAGCAGAGGGAAGAAACTCAAGCGTTTGTAGTCCTCTTTCTCAACAACCAGGCTTAAAGCGCCATCTTGTGTCTTGAAGGGGAAAGGAGGTCAGGACGTGTGTGCTAGAAGCAGGCAGAGGATCTTCACCAAAGTCTCAAAAACTAAAGAAGGAAACATGGCGATCCTCAGGGCCTGCAGAGGCCCCGGACCTTCCCATGCCCTACGATAGTCTGGTCTCATTTACTTCTTGTACTAGCAGGGAAGTTGCTGTCAAGGCCCTCAAACAGGGGGGCCATACATTAGTTACCTCATCTAGTTGTTTAGAGAGGTAGGCCACCGGCCTCAGCCAGGGCCCCACAGTTTGGGTGAAAAGTCCAGCTGCCATCTTTTCTCTCTCTGACACATAAAATGGAAAAGGCTTTGTCAGATCGGGTAGCCCCAGGGCTGGGGCTGCCAGAAGTTTTTCCTTTAACTCAGGAAAGACTTGCTGTTGTTGGGATCCCCATTCCAAAGGTTCCCGGACCCCGCCCACTTTGGGACCTCATACAAAGGCTTGGCTAATACTTCAAAGTTTGGGATCCACTGTCTACAAAACCCCGCAGCTCCTAAGAATTCTCTCACCTGCTTTCTGCCCTTAGGCTCTGGTAGATTGCAAATGACCTGCTTTCTTTCTGATCCTGGGCTGCCTTCCGACCCCTGTCAGATAGTAAATCCCAAGTAAGGTACCTGCTGTCGGCAGATCTGAGCTTTCTTCTTGGACACCTTCTACGCACAGTCCTCCAGGTGCCGGTGTAGGGCATCTGTTCCCTTGGCGCACCCGACTGCCGTGGGGTGTCCCAGCAGAAGGTCATCAACCTACTGGAGCAACACACAGCCTAGGTCTCTGCTGGGAAACTTCTGGAGGTCTCGAGCCAATGCCTCCCCGAAGATGGTGGGGGAGTTCTTGAACCCTTTGGGAAGCCCGGTCCAAGTGTACTGAGTAGTGACACCTGACTCCGGATCTTCCCACTGAAAGGCAAACAGCTTCTGCCTCTCAGGGGCTAATCTGATAGGAAAGAAAGCATCTTTCAGGTCAAAGCAGGTGAACCAGCTGTCCTCAGCTGGCAGCAACCCCAACAATGTGGACGGGTTAGGTACTGTTGGATGTAAAGTCAGTGTAGCTTGATGAAACAAGTGCAAATCCTGTACCGGCCGGTAGTCCTTGGTCCGTGGCTTGGAAACAGGCAGGAGGTGAGTGTTCCACGCAGACTGACAAGGAACAATAATTCCAAAAGTTCTTAGGTGCTTGAGATGGACCTGGATACCTTGAAGGGCTTCTCTGGGGACCGGGTCCTGTTTCTGCCTCACCGGCTGGGCCCCAGTCTTACCTGGCCAATCCCGGAGGGTTGTCTTCCGCCCGTACTCTTGGCCACCGCTTAGCCAGAGCTGATCTTCTCTCTTGGCCCAGCTCAGTTCAGAAAAGTCTCCATTCCTACTCTCGGGGACCATAAGGGTCATAATGACTCCCGTTCCGGGTAACTTTGGCAGCAAAGAGCCATGCTCTGTCAAAGAGATAGTGGCTCTCAGCTTGCTGAGCAAGTCCCTTCCCAAAAAGGGCAAGGGACAGTCAGGCATGTACCAAAACTGATGAATGACTTTATGTTCTCCTACAGTAGAAGTCCGAGGCAAGCAGAAAGCTTGCTTTGCTGAAACCCCCATGGCTCCGATGATGTCAATCATCTTTTTGGATAAGGGGGCAACCGGGGCAGTTACTAGCGAATGTTCAGCACCTCTATTTACAAGAAAATCAATGTCTCTACCCCGGACTGTCATTCTGACCAGAGGCTCTTGGGGACGCTTGAGCCTGGTCTCCCTCAGTCCAAGAACCCTTCTGCCAGGTTGAGCAGGGCCCCTTCCTCCTTGTCCGGGGCCTCCTGCTCTGAGTCACCTTGTTTTCTTTTGAGCTGAGGGCATTTGTTCTTCCACTTTCTTATTTCTTTACTATAAGCACACTGGGTATGCTGCAAACTCTGACAGCCAAGCTGAGTTTCTTTCCCGGGGCCCCCCTTCCCTTGCCTCTTTGGGGGTCCCCTCTGATTGCTGCAGCTAACAACCAGGTCGGTGTTTCTCCAGGCCTGACTTCCATTCTCTTTGCCGTTTTCCTTAGGGCTTGCTGCATCCCTGTTTACAAACACCTGGCTAGCTATTTCTAGTAATTGTGATGTATTCATCCCTGCAAGCCCAGCCTGTTTCTGCAGTTTTCTTCTCATGTCTTCTGCACTTTGACGGACTAAAGCCATGTGAATCATGCACTGATTTCAGGGCTATCGGGATCAAAGGGAGTATACATACGATAGGCCTCATGTAGTCTCTTGTAGAATTGTGCTGCACTTTCTTCTTTTCCCTGAATGACCTCAGAGAGCTTGCTAACGTTTGTGGCCTTCTGAGCTCCCCTCATGAATCCTTCCAAGAGAGCTTCCCTGTCTCGGTTTAGCCTTTGCATATCCTCTCTTTCATGTGGGTCCAACTGGGGGTCGGTTCCTGGTAAATGGGTCCTTCCATACTCTTGGGGGTTTTGCTAATCAGCTGGTGCATGTTCCTCTAGCCACTTAGTTGCTGCTTGGAGGACTCTCCGCCTTTCTTCTCTGTTAAAGAGGAACATGAGCAACTGGTGCCAATCAGCCCAGGTGTGGTTGTGGGTCTGGATAATAGTTTGGAGCAAATCAATTAGAGCTTGTGGCTTTTTGGTATAGGGCGGTGTATTGTTTTTGCAGTTGAGAAGGTCGACGGAGGTGAAGGGCTGGTACCCAAAAACGCCTCTCCACCACGTGACCATCATCTATCCCTGTATACCGCTGCTCTCTCAGGGGAGTTTGTATCCCCGTTTTGGGTCGTAAACGAGCTGCCGAGGGAGGGGTGGAATGTGACTTACCGAAATTAATAATCTCAATTATTAATTGACACTAATAATGATCAACATTAATAACTGATCATATAATTTTTAAAATCAATACCGATAATAATGATAATTAATATTAAATAGTTATACTAATGATAACAATAAATGATTAATATTAATGATTAATGATGCCTGATATTAATAACTGATGTTGATCTTATTCATTAGAAAACAGTAATATTAGCTCCTAATAATTAATATTAATATTAATAATAGCAATATCACTATTAATAATAAAAAATGATATCAGTAATTAATGTTACTTCAATCAATCATAAGTGATGTTGGTAATAAAACAATAATTAATATGAATATTAATAACTAATATTAAAAGTGTCATTAGTATTAAAAATTAATTTTAATCATGCATAATCATACCTTGAACATAATCATTAATGATTAATAACGTTATACTATTAATTAACATTACCATTCATAATTATTAATAAGACTGATCTTTAATAATTCATAATATTATTACTGCTAATACCACAGGGGGTGTACACCTACCTGTGATATTGTTCTTAATATCCAGGGATGGAGAGCACGATATTAGTTTTCATATCGCAGTAGGTGTACACTCACCCTGTGACACCGATCCTAATACCCAGCGGGTAGAGTATGAAATGACTGCCAACATAGCAACGAACGTACAGCCACCTGGTTATATTGCCCCTAATATTCACAGAAGAAGAGTATGATATTACTCCCAATATCGCAGGAAGTGTAAACCTCTTCTGTGATACTGTTCCTAGTATCCCGAGGGGGAGAGGATGATAATAATTCCAGCATCACAGGCTGTGTTCACCCAGCCTGTGAAATTGTTATTAATATCCTGAAAGGGAGAGGATGATATTGCTGCCCATAATAGATAGATATGGCTCCCCATAATAGAGCAGGAGGGGTACACTCACCCTGTGATATGCTTCCTAATATTCAGAGGCCGAGAGGCTGATATTGTTCCCAATATCGCAGGAACTGTACACCCCCCTGTGAAATGGTCCTTAATAATATTCCAAGGCGGATGGGTTGATACGAACACATAGATGGCAGAAAGTGGACACCCCCGAGGGCTATTGTTCCCATGATCCTGGAGGGAAGAGGAGGATATTACTTTCAATATCAGAGAAGGTGGACACGCCCCCACTGATATTGTTTTTAATTCCAACGTGGGAGAGGAGGATACGACAAGCGATATCACAGAACTGGAAACATTCCTGTGATACTGTTCTCAATATTCAGGGAGGAAGATGATGATATCACATCCAATACAGACGGGTGTACATCCTGTTTACACCGAGGGTGTACACCTGTCTGTAAAACAGTTCATAATCCCCAGAGCGGGAGATGATATAACTCACGATATGGTAAACAGGCTGTGAGTCCACCGCGGATCCTAAGAGCCAGTGGGGCAAGAGGGGCTGGCTCTTACTCCCCGCATCGCGGGGGGTGCCTCACCACCCTGCGAGGCGGGTCCTAAGAGCCAGGGGGGGCAAGAGGGGCTGGCTTTTACTCCCCGCGTTGCGGGGGGTGCCTCACCCCCCTGCGATGGGGGTCCTAAGAGCCAGGGGGGGCAAGAGGGGCTGGCTCTTACTCCCCGCATCGCGGGGGGTGCCTCACCACCCTGCGATGTGGATCAGCATATCCAGGGGGCGATAGGGGGGTGATATGTCTCCCCGCGTCGCTAGTGGCGTCTACCCCCCTTCGATGTGGATCGTCATATCCAGGGGTGGAGAGGGGGGTGATATTACTCCTCGCATTGGGGGAGTCGCCTGCCCCCCTGCGATGTGGATCGTCATATCCAGCGGGGGAGTGGTCGGTGCTATTTGTCTGCGAATCGCTGGGGCACCCGCCTCCATGCGATGTGTGTCTTCATATCCAGGGGGGAGATGGGGGTGATATTATTCCCAGCATCGAGGGGTGCGCCTGCGCCCCTGAGATGTGGATGGTAATATCCAGGGGGGGTGTGGAGGGTGATATTACTCCCCGCATCGCGGGGGACGCCCGCCCCCCTGCGATGTGGATCGTAATATCCAGGGGTGGAGCGGGGGTGATATTACTCCCCGATTTTTCCTAGGATCTTTTCTGTACTGCGACCCTCGGTTCACACCCTGTGACATTATCTTCCATATTCTAGCAGGATGAGGCTGCTAAAGTCGCAGGGGGTATTCACCCTTCAGTATTATTCGTAATTTTGTAAGGGAATGTTAAACGTGATGTCACAGGACTCTGCACACTGTCTTGCTATTCCCAATATCCTAGCTTTACCTTAATAATAATGTCACATTGTGTGTACACCTTGTGGTGTTATTCTCATTTTCCTAAGGGGAGGTTGCTTTTATTGTCACACGGGGTAAGTTCCTTTTGTTATTATTCATAATGTCCTAGAGGGATGTCACCCCTTATGTCACAGGGTTTGTACACCTTGTCAAATTACTCGTATTATCCTCATAAGATGTCACTCCTCATATCACAGAGGGTGTACACTCTGTGATATTGTCGTCATATTCTAGGGAAATGTTACTTTTATTGTCACAGAGGATGTACACCTTGTGAAATTATTCGTTATAATTTTGTGGGGTGTTACCCCTAATGTCACATGGCGTGTACACACAGTGATGTTACGTGCAATATGCTATGGAAATGTTGCTTGTAATTCACAGGTCCTGTACACCCTTAAATATTCTTCGTAATCTTCTAGGAAAACGTCACTGCTAATGTCACAGGGCATGTAGAACCTGTCATAAAATTCCTAATATCCTAGCGGGAGTTCACTACTAATTTCACAATGTGTGGACACCCTTTGATATTATTCGTATTGTCCTGAAGAGATGTTACTACTGATATCCCAATGCAGGTACATTCTCTGATCTTATTCGTTATATCCTTGGGGGATGTTACTTCTAATATCACACGGGGTGTACTCCCTGTGTTCTATTTCGTAATATCCTAGGGCAATTTTACTGTTAATGACACAGGGGGTGTACACATTGTGATATTATTTGTGATATTCTAGAAAGATATTACTCCTAATGTCACAGGGCTGTACACCCTGTGATAGTATTCATAATTTCCCAGGGGTCTATTCTCCTATTCAAACTGACAATAACACCCTGTGACATTATTCGTAATATTCTAGTGAGATGATACTCCTCATGTCACAGGGGGTGTACAACCTGTTTTATTATTCTTACCATTCTAGGGAGATGTTACTCCTAATGTCACAGGGATGTACACCCTGTGATATTATTCATAGTGTACCAGAGGGATATTAGCACTAATGTCACGATGCGTGTACACCTTGTGATATTATTTGTCATATCCTAATGTCACAGGGGGTGTGTTCCGTGTGATATTCTTCCTAACATCCTAGATGGATATTGCTCCTATTGTCACAGGGTGTGTACACCTTGTCACCTCATTCACAATATCCTAAAACTACGCTATTCCTCAGGTCACAGGGGGTGTTCACCCTGTGATATTTTTCATCATAGTTTGGTGGGATGTTACTCCTAAAGTCACACGGGGTGTACACAGAGTCACACAGTGATATGAGTTGTAATATTCTATAGACATGTTACTTGTAAATCACAGGGGCTGTACCTCCTGTGATATTATTCATAATGTTCTAGGGAAATGTTGCTACTATTGTCACGGGGGTGTACACCCTGTGATATGACTCGTCATATCCCAGCGGGATGTTACTACTGATGTCCCAATTCCTGTACACCCTGTGATACTATTTGTAATATCCTAAAGAGATGTTACTACTAAGGTCACAATGCATGTGCACCCTCTGATATTATTCATTGTATCCTCAGGGGGTGTTACTCCTAATGTCACATGGGCTGTACTCCTTGTCATATTCGTAATATCCAAGGGGGATGTTATTTTTAATGTCACGGGGGGTGACATTATGCATTAAGAATGTGTATTCAAGGCCTGTGATACTATTCCTAATATCCTAGGGGCACGCTCTTCCGAATGTCACATGGGGTGTACACCATGTGTGTACACCTGCTGTGATATTATTCGTAATATCCTAGGGGAATGTTACTCCTGATGACACAGGCGGTGTACACCATGTGTGTACCCCTCCTGTGTTATTATTTATAATATCCTAGGGGGATGTTTCTTTGAATGTCACAAAGAGTGTACAAAACGTCACAGGAGGTGTACACGTTGTGACGTTAGCTGTAATACCCTAGAAGGATGTTACTCCTAATATGTCACAGGGGTGTACACGCTTTGATGTTATTTATAATCTCATAGAGAGACAAGACTTCAAATATCACAGTGGATGTACACACATAATGTATACCCTGTGATAGTATTCATAATATCCTAGGGAGACACAACTCCTGATATCACAGTGCGTGTACCCCGTGTGTGTACACCCTTGATATGAGTCATAATATCCAGGGTAAATATTACTCCTCATATCACACAGTGTGCACACCCTGTGATATTTTTCATCATACTTAGGGAGATATTGCTTCTAATATCACAGTGGGTGTACCCCATGTGTGTATACTCTGTGACACTATATTCTATATCCTAGAGAGTTATTACTCATAATGTCACAGTGGATGTTCACCCTGTGATATCATTCTTATTTGACCTTGCTGCCTTTTTTAACCCACCCTACAAAAGGAATGGAACAGATAAGAAGATATTGAGATTAGACCGTGCTGCCGTGCGGCCGCCGCAGGACACTTTTAATATCCCTGTTTCTCAGGCTGTAGATGAAGGGGTTCAGCATGGGGGTGACCATCTTGTACATCACTGAGGCCACTGCAGCCTTTCTCAGGGAAGATGACACATCTGAACTGAGGTACCCTCCAACACCTGTTCCATAAAATCAGCAAATAACTGACAGGTGAGACCCACAGGTGGAGAAGGTTTTATACTTCCCGCCTGATGATGAAACCCTCAGAATGGAGGAAACAGTTTTAGAGTAAGAGAAAAGGGTCCCCGAGATGGGAAGGAAAACAAATATGACAGCAGGGAAATACATGATGATGTTATTGGTGAAGGTGTCACAACATGCAAGATGGGGGAGTTGAGAAGGGTCACAGAAGAAATTAGGAATTTCCACATCCTTGAAGCAGGTCACTTGTAAAGCAATCAAGTTGTGCACCTGGTTGTCTAAAAGACTGAGAGAAAAAAAAAAAGACAACAAAAGTAGGAAGCCACAGAAACACGGATTCATGATGGCTGAATGATATAGAGGGTGACAGATGGCTACAAACCGGTCATAGGCCATCACACTCAGGAGCATGTCTGTCTTCCATGCCTCCAAAAATGGCAAAGAGAGACATCTGAGTCAGGCGGCCTGCATAGGAGATGACTCTGCTGTGAGACTGGGTGTCCACAATCATCTTGGGGACAATGGTGGAGGTGAAACCGATGTCAGGCAAGGACAGGTTGGAGAGGAAGAAGTACATGGGGGTGTGGAGGTGGGAGTCAGGGCTGATGGCCAGCATGATGAGCAGCTTCCCCAGCACTGTGACCAGGCACATGGACAGGAACAGCCCAGTGAGGACCGGCTGCCATTCTGGATCCTCTGTGGTTCTAGGAGGAGGAATATAGAGACATCCGTTAGATTCTGTGGGTCTGTAGAGATTGGACACGTTTTGCCTAGAAAAGAGGGTTGAGAAATTGGAAACAGGTAAACCAACACCCAGCATCGTGTCTGCATTTTGGATAGAAGCAATTCACAAGTCATGTTTTCAGATTTCAGAGCAATCCACACTCAGCAATATTTTGCAGTTCTGACAAACTCAATTATCTTCTAATGCTTTCATCATTGATTTCTGTGTTATTCACTTCTTGTTGTACACACCCGCCTCAGAGACACTAGATTCAAGAATGTTCCAAGAACCAGATCATCATATATAACAAATTCATAATTGCTAGAAAATATAGCCTATCTTTACCAAATGAAACTATGTAATAAAATCATTCTCTTCACTTTAAGAAAAATGTTATCCTAATTAAAGGAAATTAAGAACTCAAATGTTTTATTTTATTCGAATAGATTGATACAAATTCCCTTGATTTAGAACATCTGTAAACACTGTATAGCTGCTGAGACCATGCCATCTGGAAATGAAATGAAAGTTGATAGTTCATAAGCAAAAAATAGTTCCACAGGCCAGTTGGGTCCTAGTGATTTCATCATTCTGTTTTCTGACTTTTCTCCTTCAAGAGAGTAATTGCTTACTCAAATCGGTGGGTCTTGTTTCCAAATTCATGGAAGCTATAACTCCTGTCCTTAGCTTCGGTGGACTTAGAGTTTTCATCAGAACGTTTGGCCAGACACTGTGGCTCACACCTCTGATCCCAGCACTTTGAGAGGCCGAGGAGGGCGAATCACGAGGTCAGGAGATCAAGACCATCCCGGCCAACATGGTGAAACCCCGCCTCTACTGAAAACACAAAAACCTCACCCAGTATGGTGGTGCACACCTGTAGTCCCAGCTACTCGGGAGGCTGTGGCAGGAGAATGGCTTGAACTTGGGAGGCAGATGCTACAGTGAGCCGAGATCACACCACTGCACTCCAGCCTTGGCAACAAGAGCAAAACTCCTTCTCAAAAAACAAAAAACCAAAAACACACACTCTATCACACTGACGTCACACTGATGACAGCCAATTTTTGTGAACAAAGGAAGTATCAATTCAATAATTCACATAGATGTTTCCTTTTGCTATCTCCTATGTGTCAAGCAAGATATAGGCTCTGGGGAATCAGAAACAAGAGACTCACTTGCTCCTCTCGCAATACTCAGTACTTACTGAGATAAGGACAAAATAAAATGTCCTGTCTGGAATGCAGGGAAACCAGAACTTCAGGTCAGGGGATATTTCCGTTGAACCGTATGGAGTTTAAGCTTAAAATATTTATGAATGTATCTAAAATTCACTTTGCCTTTACTTTATGCATCCATCACGTAGAGATCACACAGCGGGCAACCACGATCAGTTTAATCATTGCTTACTTCCATTGGATCAACTAGAAATCAACTCAGATCAGAGTGCTGAGTCTCAGAGGATGGACGTCTCACCCCTTGCCATACAGAGAAGTAGAAAGGGTGGTATTGAAAATTAATGAACAGACTCTAAGTCCCGGGCACTATACTTGATGGTCTCCCAACCTTCAAAATGTTGTGGGTTCTTTTTTGTTTTTGTATTTGTTTTTTTTTTTCAGACGGAGTCTCATTCTGTTGCCCAGACTGAAGTGCAGTGGAGTGATCTCGTCTCACTGCAACCTCCGCATCCCAGGTTCAAGCTGTTCTCTTGCCTCAGCCTGCTGAGTAGCTGAGATTACAGGCGCCCGCCACTACGCCAGGCTCATTTTTTTCTCTTTTTAGGAGAGACGGGGTTTCACCATGTTGGCCAGGCTGGTCTCCAACACCTGACCTTGTCATTTGCCTGCCTCAGCCTCCCAAAGGGCTGGGATTACACGCGTGAGCCACCGCTCCCAGCTTCCAAAAGTTTTCAACAGAGCTCAGAGGTCTGAACCACAGGCACATCGGAGGAGCATTTTTGAAACGCTTTCCAGCTTCCTCAATAGGAATGGAAGCCAGACCCCGAATTGATGACTCCTTTGAGGAAGTCGAGAGCTGTAAGGAAAGCCAGGAACGGGGCAAGGGACAGACGCATCCCGAATGATCCTGTGCCAATTCTTTCCGGAATCTTTGATGTGATTTCAGCTGCCATTTCCATAGTTGACACAGTGATTGTGGCACCCACTGGTCTAGCTGTGGTCTAAAAGGAACCCCCAAAGGGAAGGGCACAGTGAGCAGGGGCATCGGCCCGAGTGACAAGGATTGGAGGGGACAGGTTGGATGCAGGGAGAGGACTGGCCAAATGCCATGTGTCTGGCCTTAGACTGCCTGGTTCAAATTGGGCTTCACCCTTTTTGACTTCATGATCTGGTACAAGTTCTATGAAAATGTGTTGCTCCTTTTCTAGTCTGTAAAATCATCATGAAATGTGCACTAATAACTGAGAGACTACACAGATGAAATGAAACAAGCTGCATAGAGCACAGAGCGCAGAGCCTGTCCTTTAGGAAGCTTTCAGTTAAGTGTTCATGATACCATGGTGTCTGTCATCATCCTCTTTATCCTCATCATCACCTTCATCATCTTTTTGTTGTTCTGAGGGAATAGTTTAGAGGGACTCATTCCCTGCTATCATGGGTGAGATGTCTATGAAAAGGACAACAAGTGGGGGAGGGAAGCAAAATTTTGAAGAAGATTTCTGAGACCCCCAGCACAACCAAGAACAGAAACTCCACAGTCTGCTGAGCAGAGAGTTTGCACATTGGTCTCCTCCCATCTGCCCACCGCACTCTCCTGTTTGTCCTGAGGAGGAGGAAACAAAAGAAGGCTCCCGACCGTCCCTCAGCACTCACTTGAAGGGGTGACCTGCCCCTCCACACCTGTGGGTATTTCTAGTTGGGTGGGATGAGAGACTGAGGAAAGAAATAAGACACAGAGACAAAGTATAGAGAAACATGTGAGCCCAGGGGACCAGTGCTCAGCATACCAAGGATCTGCACCGACACCAGCCTCTGAGTTCCCTCAGTTTTTATTGATTATGATTTTTATTATTTTAGCAAAAAGGAACGTAGTAGGAGGGCAGGGTGATAATAAGGAGAAGGTCAGCAATGAACATGTGAGCAATGGAATCTATGTCATAATGAAGTTCAAGGGAAGGTATTATGACTGAACGTGTACGTAAGCCAGATTGATGTTTCTCTCCACCCAAACATCTCAGTGGAGTAAAGAATAACAAGGCAGCATTGCTGCAAACATGTCTCGCCTCCCACCATAGGGCGGTTTTTCCCCCATCTCAGAATTGAACAAATGTACAATCGGGTTTTATGCCAAGACATTCAGTTCCCAGGGGCAGGCAGGAGACAGTGGCCTTCCTCTCTCTCAACTGCAAGAGGCTTTCCTCTTTGACTAATCCACCTCAGCACAGACCCTTTACGGGTGTCAGGCTCGGAGACGGTCAGGTCTTTCTCATCCCATGAGGCCACTTTTCAGACTATCACATGGGGAGAAACCTTTGACAATAGGCCACTTTCAAGGGCAGGACTCCCTGAGGCTTTCCACAGTGTATCGTGCCCCTGGTTTATTGAGACTAGAGAATGGCGATGACTTTTACCAAGTATACTGCTTGGAAACATCTTGTTAACAAGGCACGTCCTGCACAGCCCTAGATCCCTTAAACCTTGATTTCATACGACACATGTTTTTGTGAGCTTCAGGTTGGGTCAAAGTGGCTGGGGCAAAGCTACACATTAACAACATCTCAGCAAAGCAATTGTTGAAAGTAAAGGTCTTTTTCAAAATGGAGTCTCTTATGTCTTTCCTTTCTACATAGACACAGTAAGAGTCTGATCTCACTTTCTTTTGCCTACACTCACTGAACTGTCCTTCCCCTCTGCTGGGCCATGACCACGGAGAACAGGTCCACTGTCCTCCCTGCGTGGTGCACGATGGAGGCTCAGACTCCGTCCTCAAGGCTGGCAAGAAGACAGGGTGAGACATGAGCCTCCTGATACAGGTGACGGGTGTGGAGCCCACAGGACTGGAACCTCACACTGCAGGGCTGGAGGCACAGACTGAGTATTTACTGTTTTGTGGCCTGGGGGGTTCAAGACACAGAGCTCCTCATTAGCCAAAGTCACCGAAGTTCCCCAGCCTCTAAGGATTTCCTCATAATAATGCAAGAAGAAGAAGAGAAAAGTGAATGTCCATAGAAGCTTTGGGGCTCTTCTTCTAATCAGGAGAAAGCTGGTGTGTATTATTCGCTTCTTTCTCTTGCTTTTAAAGATCCAACTGCTTTAATTTTCATCTTTTATTATGGGAAAACATACCGCGTATAAATATTAAAAAATTATATATATATTAGTTCATATAGAATGGCCAGTATAAACATTTACAATTTCCACTCTTTTTCACTTTACAGTTTCATGGCATTAAGTACATTCACATTGTTTAGCAACCATCACCGCCATCATCTCCGGAACAGATTTATCTTTGAAAATGGAAATTGCACCCATTCAGCAAGCTCTCCACTCCTCTCTCTCACCCATCCCTGGGGGCCACCTTTATATTTTGCAACTCTGTAAGTTTAACTACTCTAGACACTTGATAGATAAGTGGAATCATACCGTGTTTAATTTTTTTGTTTTGGAGACAGTCTTTCTCTGTCGCCCAGGCTGGAGTGCAGTGGCATGATCTTGGCTCACTGCAACCCCCGCATCTTGGGTTCAAGTGATTCTTGTGTCTCAGTCTCCCGAGTAGCTGGGATTACAGGTGTGCGCTATCACGCCCAGCTAATTTTTGTATTTTTACTAGAGACGAGCTTTCACTATATTGGCCAGGCTGGTCTCAAACTCCTGAGCTTAAGTGATCCACCTGCGTCAGCCTCCCAAAGTGCTGGGGTTCCAGGTGTGAGCCACTGAGCCTGGGCGTGTTTATCCTTTTGGGATTTATTGATTTCACTGACGAGAATGTCTTCAAGGTTCATCCATGCTGTGGCCTGCGTCAGAAGTGCCTGTTTGTTTTTGTTGTTTTTTTTTTTTTTGGTTTGGTTTTATTTTGTTTTGTTTTGCGTTTTCATGGACCCTCACTCTGTCGCACAGGCTGGAGTGCAGTGGCACAATGTGGGCTCACTGCAAACACCACCTCCTGGGTTCGAGCGATTCTTGTGCCTCAGCCTCCTGAGTAGCTGAGATTACAGGTGCGTGCCACCACACCAGCTAATTTTTGTATTTTTAGTAGAGATGGGGTTTGCCATGTTGGCCAAGCTGGTCTTGAACTCCTGACCTCAGGTGATCCACCTGCCTCAACTTTCCAAAGTGGTAGGATTACAGATGTGAGCCACTGTGCCCAGCCCAAGGATGAGTATATTTTCTATAGACTTTTGATGATAATCCTTTGACAGCAAATATATTGTGAATATATATATATATATATAGAGAGAGAGAGAGAGAGAGAGAGAGAGAGCATGTGAGAGAGAGAGAGAAAGAGAGTCTCCCTTTGTCACTCAGGCTGCAGTGCAGTGGCACAATCATAGTGTGCCATGGCCTTGAATTTCTGGGCTCAAACAATCCTCTCAACTCAGCCTCCTGAGTAGCTGGGACTACAGGCATGTACTACCATGCCCGGCTAACATTTTATTATATTTTTTTGTAGAGATGAGGTCTGACTTTGTTGCCCGGGCTGGTCTTAAACTCCTGGCTGAAAGTGATCCTCCTGCCTTGGCCTCCCCAAGTGCTGGGATTACAGGGGTGAGCCATTGCATCTGGTGTGAAGCTGGGATTGCAGGTGTGAGACATGGCATCTGGTGTGAATATCTCCTGGTAAGTACCTTGTACTTTCACTTTCATTAAGATGTCTTTCGACCTCATGAAATTATCTGAAAAACAGGGATGAAACACTGTTCTGCTCCATCTTCCCTGCAGGCACTTGGTTCCCATCCTGCTCTCTTGCCTCCCTCTTCTAGTGAATGGCCAGATAGGAACTATTGCAGGTTTATGGGCCATGTGGTCTCTGTTGCAAATATAACAGCTCTGCTGTTGTAGTGCAAAAGTAACCACAGACCATATGGAAACCATCTTTCCTGCATGGCCTCTATAATCTTTTAGAAATACACGTTGGGTCACACCACTGCCTGACTTAAAACATATAGATGACCTCTTCCCTCTCCTAAGCTATTAGATTGGTGCAAAAGTAATTGCTGTTTCCATTAAAAGTAATGGCAGAAACTGGCTGGGCATGGTGGCTCACACCTGTAATTCCAGCAGTTTGGGAGACCGAGGCAGGTGGATCACTTGAGGTCAGCAGTTTGAGATCAGCCTGGGCAACATGGTGAAACCCCATCTCTACTAAAAATATAAAAATTAAAATTAGCTGGGGGTGGTGGCGTATGCCTGTAGTCCCAGCTACTTGGGAGGATGAGGCAGGAAAATGGCTTGAACCTGGGAGGCAGAGGTTGCAGTGATCCAAGATCACACCACTGCACTCCAACCTGGGTGACTGAGACACACTCTGATTAAAAAAAAAAAAGAAAGTAATGGCGGAAATCACAATTACTTTTGCACCAACCTAATAAAAGTCAAGTCCTGACCACAGCCTAGGAAGCCGGCTATGACCTGGCTCTTGTCACCCTCCCCAAGTTCAACTCCCGAGAACTTCCATTTCTTCTCCGCTCCCCGCTCTGGTCTCCCATTCCTCACTCGTGTTGCATCAGATGCCTGCGCACCCTGGTGTTTCTGCATGTGCTCTTCTGTTAGCCTGGAAAGTTCTTTCCTCCCTCTTCATCCAGCACTACTAGATACCTCCCCCTGCTTTAGCCTAGCCAGGTCCCCTGTCGTTTAGTCTCAGAGTATCTTGAACGTCTTCTTCACAGCCCAACTTACAATCCTCACTCATTCGCTGAGTGGGTGCCATCCTTTCCACCTAGAACGCAAGCTCCCTGAGGGCAGGGGCTGGAACCGTCTTGTTCTTTGCCAAATCCCCAGTGCCATCTCTGGCACAGAGTGGGCATTATGAAAATATTTGCTGAGTGCATAAAAGGAGGGAATCATGGATTTAAGCACTCGGCTTGGTGCCCTGGGGATGGGGCTCCATAAAATCAGTTCCCATTTTTTCTCTCTCCTCTTCTCCTGGGAGGTGGGTGTCTGGGTTCTCCTACCAGGAGAGCTTCTCTCTCATAAGACTCCAGGTGCCTTTTGGTCTAGGCCTGCCTCCTGCTAAGTGAGACTCTTTAGGGCAAGTCTGCGTCTACTCTGCTGAGATGCAGCCACCAGAGATGGGCAACATGGGCCATGCTTGGCAGGTCCCGGGAATGAGGCTTCCTAGTCATCTGAATCAACTAGTCTGAAGTTACAAACTCACCAGATGTTGGTCAGCTGGAATCTTAGTGATGAGCTGGTCCAACCCCTCTTGTTGTAGTCAAGTCACTTGTGCAAAGCCACCACTTGGCTGGGACCCCAAGCTCAGGCCAGGGCTCTCTCCATGGTCCCAGGCTTTACACTAAGGGAATGTCAACTGTTCTCTAGAATCACTTGGACTACTTTATACTTTTGTGTCTCCTTTTCCTATTCTGTATTCTGGAAAAACAGAGTTTTCCTTGTGATTGAACAGAATCTTCACACTGTGTTATTGCCGGCATTGTTCGAAATTTAGCCTTGGTTCATCCCCAGCTGGAGTGAATGGCTTTCATTTGATCAGCTGCTGGATGCGCTGGGGAGCCTCTGAAGGGGGACCTATGGCCTTTAAGGCTCCTTTCCACCGTTAGATCCTGACTTGGGGCAAACACACACTCCAGCTCCTTCATGTCCAGATAAGACACCCAGAGGCCATGGCGTGGGTTCCCCCTGTCGGGGCCCTATTGCTGTTGAGAGGATCAAGGCAGCAGTCAGGGCCCGAGGGTTGTCCAGAAGAAAGCACAAAGCATACCGAGCGCTGGTCTGACAGCACTTAGGGGTGTGACAAAACCTTCTGTCATGGAACCAGAGATTGGAGACCATGGGAACACATCTGAATCCACATCTCCATGACAAGCTGGTGCTGATTTCCAGTGGTCCTCCCTGGTGGGGGAATCACGTAGCTCTGACTCTGGAGCGTGTTGTTGTGTTTCTCTTTCAGTATGAGCTTCTCTGTGGCCCTGGAGTTCCTCCCTTATGAAACAATGATGCCTCCCAACACAGGACATCCCAGGCTGCAAGCCTGTCCCTTCTGCCCAGCTTCCTTACCCCTGTGCCCCAAAAGCCCACAGCAGGGCCTGCCAGAGGCTGATGACATAACTGTCACTGTCCCAAGGGGGCAGGGGTAGCGATGGAAATATTAGGCCACAAAAGGCATGCCTGCAGGCACATATGAGGGAAACACCCAAAGCCAGATGTCAATGAAACAGTAATTCGGTGGAATAGGAGAGGTCATATTCTCATGCAAGACTGTGTAAATACATAAGTCTCCTTGGGCACAATCTGCCAGGGGACAATGGTTCATGCCGAGCCAGCTATTACACTGTGTTGCTAAGAACTTCCAACACATACTTAGACACACAGATACACACGCACATATGCATGCACACATATGCATGCATACACACATGCACCTACACACACACGGAAGCACACATACAGATACACACACGCACAAAAATACAGATATACATACAGGCACACACATGCACACACACAGATACACATGCACACACAGATACACATATGCACAGAGCTACACATGCATGCACACACATGCAAACACATGCACATGCACACATATGCACACATATGCACGCACATACATGCACACACACATGCACACCCAGAGATATGCATGCACGTACAGGCACACACATGCAAACATGCACACACAGATACGCATGTACACACATGTACACACAAACACACATGCACACATATATATGCACACACAAAAACACGTGCACACACACATGCACACACGCATATACACATACAGATGCACACACATGCACACACAGACACATGCACACAGATACAGACACATGCACACACAGACGCACACACATGCACACATCCACATGCACACACACGCTCACACATAGGCACGCACATGCACATGCACACACGTATGCACATGCTTACAGACGCACACGCACACTTGCACACATGCACATGCACACACGTGAACACACATGCGCACACGTATACACACATGCACGTGCACACACATGCACACACACATGCACACACGCACACACATGCACACATACACACACACCACTCCTTTTCCATTTCTCTAATTTCCAATTTTTTTTTCTATGAGCTTCCTCAGACTCATGATCTTGATTCTAGAATGAATTCAGGGAGTAAGTCTGTATTATTGAAATGACAGTAAATTCAAACATGCCTAAGCTTTTTCAATGTTGGGGAAACCATCTCACAGATCATTCAAATGACCCCAGGAGACATTTCACCAGGAACACTTGTTCATCTCCCTCTACCTTCTGCCAACCTCTGTGCTTTAATTATCAGGGGACCAATCTCTCGATTTTGGTTTCTCACCTCTTTGTCCCCATGTACACTGGACTGCACTACTGTGTCAAAGCTACTTGCAGCCTGACCTGGGAAATGCACTTTTGGATTCACTCGATTTGCCATCTATTTGGGTGATTTGGGCTGGAAACTGCCCTGCTCACACTCTTGGCTCCCAGCTGCTCCTGCTTTGGGGGCGCCTAGAGACCCCAGCTTATCCCATGGGTCACATCCCCACAGTGGGGCCGGGGATGCGACTGAGAGTTGTCTGGGCTCCTCTCTCCAGCAGCATTGAGGATGGAGCTCAGCACTGTGTGACGTTGGCTGGTGGCCACTGCCTGTTTAGGTCAAAATGGCCCAGCCTGATGTCCACGTGCACCTCTGCGGCACACTGGCCTGCAGACCCCCGAGCATGTGCTGCATGCTTCTCACCTCTAGAATGGCCACCCAGACAGCGATACAGACACACCAAGAAAACCCACAGGCAAGCCCAGAGTCGCCCGTTCTATAGGGCTTTGTGAGCCTCTGTGATTTGAGTCACGAGCTTCTTGTGGTGATTTCATTTAGCTAACATCCAACACAGTGCATTTAGAGACTCTTTCTCTTGGAAATTATGTGGAGGCGTGGCAATGGTTTGTTGAGATAAATGTCCCAAAACACCCCTCAATAAAACCAAATAACAGCTCATCAATCCCTTACATTTAAAAAAAATTCATATCTTATAAACAGCAAATATTGGATGACAATAAGGCACAGGAAAAAGCTCATAAGCCCAGATCAGCAGTCATCATTCAGTTGTTCCTTAACTACTGACTGTGCACCTGTTCTGTACCAGCACTGCATCCTACTTGCAGGGACACCACACGAAATAAGATGACAAAGCAGCTGCCCCTGTGGAGCTGAGCCACTAGCAGAAGAGACAGTCACTAAACGAATATCTCTATCCTGTGGTTTCTGGGAATGACAATCACATAAAAGGATAGAAACGGATGGAGGAAACCTAATTCAGACAACTCAGGATCAGAGTGGGGAGGTGGTTGCATCCCTCAAAATTCAGAGTAGCTGGAGTGCAAGCCTTGTCTTAGCTGAGCCTGAATCCTGGCCCTGCCGTTGTCCATGGTGTCCTCAGGCAAATGGCTCAACTCCTCTGACCACCGGCTTCAAGTGCAGAACAGGGGACCAGAGTCCCATCTCTCAGGGTTGTTGCTGTGGACTGAATTGTGTTCCCCCCAATTCACTCATTAGGAGCTAATTAAGGTTAAAGGGGGTCATAAGGGTGGAATCCTAATCTGATAGGATTGGTGGTTTTATAACAAGAAGAGATGTCTCTGTCTCGGTCTCTCCCCCTCTCTGTCATGTGAAGACAAGCAAGAAGGCTGCTGTCTGCAAGGCAGGAAGACAGCCATTACCAGAAAGGGATTGGTGGATACTTCGATCATGAACTTCTGGCCTCCAGAACAGTGAGAAAATCAATGTCTGTTATTTAGGCTATCCGGTCTCGAGTACTTTGATATGGCAGCTGGGCTGGCTGAGGCAGTTGTTGAGAGGAACCGACAAGGTAGTTGGGGTAAAGCACACAGCACAGCCACAGCTCACTGAGCACAATGTCAGTCTCATTCCCCTTCAATTGTTATTTTCTGTCTGGAGGATTTTCATGATGGATTTTCTCCAAGAAGCTCCCTGGGGTCTTTGTAAATATGGAGATATTTCTGACAAGAAAAACCCTTACAGTTCTTAACATTGACAATGATCAGGAACAGCAAGACATGAAAATGAGAAGGTGACTAGAAAACAGAGGACCCACAGAAGAAACCAACAACCACACAACACACACACACACAGGAGGAATTCTAAGGCAGAAGGAGAATAGAACAGCAGGGGACCCCGAGACTGAACTCTGCATCTCATGTATTGAGATCATTCCCTGATATGGTTTGGCTGTGTCCCCACCCAAATCTCATCTTGAATTGTAGCTCCCCTAATCCACATGTGTCATGGGATGGACGTGGTGGGAGGTAATTGAATCATTGGGTGGGTCTTTCCCATGCTGTCCTCATGATAGTGAATAAGTCTCATGAGATCTGATGGTTTTATAAAGGGGAGTTCCCCTGCACAAGCTCTCTTGCCTGCTGCCAAGTAAGACGTGACTTTGCTCCTCATTCACCTTCCACCAAGATTGTGAGGCCTCCTTAACCATGTGGAACTGTGAGTCCATTCAACCTCTTTCCTTTATAAATTACCCAGCCTCAGGTATGTCTTTATTAGTAGCATGAGAACAGACAAATACATTCCCTAAGCCTCTATTTTCCTCTGAGACAGGCTTACCCTGAATAGCCCCATCTTTGCAGGCCTTGAATAGTAATACTGTTATGTGTTACATTAACATGTATTTTACTGAAGGTCTCTGGTTTTTGTCTCTCTGAACATAGGCAGGCATTGCTGAAACTTGCAGATGACATTCCAAAATGCGTTCTATCTTAAGATAAAAAGAGAGGGTCATGAGGAAAAACTGTACATACCTTCCCCTCAATGATGAGGTCCCCACGGTGTGGCCGGCCTTTGTATAAGCCTTTTGGCTCTGCTAATTCATGAGGGCTGAGTCTGATTGATCCTCATGGGGAAGACTAACAAGGGAATCCTTGGCAACCATTAGGAATAACACTCATGACCCAGAAAGTGGTTCTGTCTTCATGGGGCATCATCTGTCTTGTTTACTAAGTGACCTTTGGGCTCATTTTTCTTCCAGCCAGGGTTGGAATTAGATAATCCTAGTTCCTTCCCAAATTTTAGAGCTGGGAAATGCATTCCTCGGGTTTCTACTTTTCAAAACCAACAATATCTGTGGAGCTCAACTCCTAAATAGTGTGACTTTGTCTGTTTATGTGGTTCTCTTTCTGACTGCCTGGTTGCGACTGTGCCTGAACTCAGGCCTCTGTGTTTCTGAATCTTAGAAGCGGTGGTTGGCATGTCAAACTTGAAGTCATTGTCCTTTAGTTATCTGAGTGTTATAATTGAACAGTACATTTATTAACAAGACTTTGGTAAATCCATCAGCTTTCTAGGAAGCTTTGATTCATTGACCTATCTCTAATGTAAGCAAAGGCTGCCAGAGAGTTGCTAACAAGAATTCCATCTTTCCTCAGAACCTTCGATTCGCTTGGGTCAAAGTTTATACCTGTTTCATGAAAAATGCAAAACCAATTAATCACAGCTGTTCATAGCATGCCTATTCTAAGAGACCTCTGCTGTTCCTACCCCAGGGACCGCCAGAATAATTAAAAGTCACAGAAATCAAACAAATGGGCCTCTGGCTAAATTATAGATGATTAACCCAGGAAGAGCACTTATTAAATAGTAAGCAGTCCCTGAAAATATTAAAGTACAAAAAGGATTAGAAATTGTTTTAAGTGTTGGTTCCAACTTCAGGTGCTGGTCTTCCACTCCACTGCGGAAGGGAACAAATGGATTTTCACATCCTAAAGACAATGACATTCATCACGCCCCTTGGAGGCTTAATAACATCTCATTTTATGTTATTTTATTTATTTATTTATTTATTTTTGAGATGGAGTTTCACTCTTGTTGCCCAGGCTAGAGTGCAATGGTGTGATCTCGGCTCACTGCAACCTCTATCTCCTGGCTTCAAGCGATTCTCCTGCCTCAGCCTCCTGAGTAGCTGGGATTACAGGCACATGCCACCATGCCCAGCAAATTTTTGTATTTTTATTAGAGATGGGGTTTCACCACTTTGGCCAGGTTGGTCTCGAACTCCTGACCTCAGGCGATCTGCCTGCCTCGGCCTCCCAAAGTGCTGGGATAGCAGGCGTGAGCCACCGGCCCTGGCCAATAATATCTCACGTTAAGCTTGGAGTTGCTGTCCGCTGTGTGGCCAGAGATAAAACAAGTCGCCATTACAGAGGGAGGTGGTATGGGGCTACATTTTTTTTTGGAAACAACAGCAAAATGTGAGGCAAATCCGCTTTTAGATCCTGGTTACACTGCTGGATGGAGCTTAGCAAGCCTGTGATAGGGTAGCCTGGTGGTGCCTTGGGGGACTCCTAGCCATGTCAGATGGGACAGATGCCTTTGAGGAGAGATGGCACAGTGCTGGCTCTCAGGCCCCCATTGCAGGGGGACCAGGCTGTTTATGGATCGGGTGGGAACCCTGTTAGAAAAATAAGAGGAGGCTGGGTGTGGTGGCCTACGCCTGTAATCCCAGCATCTTTGGAGGATGAAGTGGGTGGATTGCTTGAGCCCAGGAGTTCGAGACCAGCCAGGGCAACTTGGCAAAGCCCTGTCTTTAGAAAAATAATAATAATAGTTAATTAATTAGTTAATTTTTTTTTAAAAAGAAAGAGTAGTGGAGCTAAGGAACACAGAGCCTGCCAGAAAGCCAAGGTGGTCAGCTAGAAGGACACAGAAGAACATTACCATAGTTCTCTCTGAGCTTTTGGACTAGGGGTGTTTCATGTGGTTTTCACATCATACTTTACTTTTATACTTAGCGGGGAAAGACCTAATACATACAATAAAGGTAACACAAGACAAAACTCTCACCAAAGCCTAACATCTTAGATGCTCTACTGGGTCTCTGCAATTTCTACTAGGGACCCCACGGGTTTGAATTCCAGTCTAGATTTGATAAGAAAATCCAAATGCTCAACCCCATCATCCCCCCCGCCGTCTTCCAGCCCGTCCACCCTATTTACAAAAGCCAAGTGAAAACTAAGGAGGGGCCAGGTGCAGTGGTTCACACCTGTAATCCCAGCACTTTGGGAGGCTGAGGCCAGGGGAACACCTGAGGTCAGGAGTTCGAGACCAGCCTGACTAACATGGTAAAACCCCGTCTCTACTGAAAACACAAAAATTAGCAAGGTGTGGTGGTGGACACCTATAATCCCAGCTACTTGGGAGGCTGAGGCAGGAGAATCACTTGAACCCGGAGGCAGAGGTTGCAGTAAGTGGAGATTGCGCTACTGCACGCCAGCCTGGATGAGAAAAAGCGAAACTCCAAAGAAAAAGAAGAAAGAAAGGAAGAAAGAAAGAAAGAGAGAGAGAGACAGAGGGAGAGAGGGAGAGAGGGAGGGAGGGAGGGAAAGAAAGAAAGAGAGAGAAAGAGAAAAAGAAAGAAAGAGAGAGACAGAGAGAAAGAAGAAGGAGAAGAAGGAAGGAAGGAAGAAAAGAGAGAGAGAGGGAGGGAGGGAGGGAAGGAGGGAGGAAGGAAACTAAGGAGGAAGGTGGCGTGTACAGAGGTACAGAGGCCCTCATGTCCTAGCCGGCACTGGCACCTACGCAGGTTCCAATGGGCTGAGCTTTGCAAAAGCTCATTGTGTAACCCAGGAAGCACAAATTTATTTCTGAGCAGATGTCTTTTCAAAGTGATTTTCTTTTAGGAAGTGAGAGGAGAATGAAGGGGAGGTTTATCCTACTTCTGATGTTAAAAAAGTCATAACAAAATAAATTGGTGTTCATTTGCAACTATTGGCCAAAGCACTATCGTCACCAGGACCGGTACCTCAAACACACCTCCTGACAGCCCCTTCCATTCTAATCAAGGTGTTCCCAACTGTGGTCACCCAGGGGCTGTTTACTTTTACTTAAAGAGAAATGCTGGTAGTAAGCCATAAAAATTACCATATTCACCATCTTTCTGCTTCAAAGAAGGTTTTAGATTAGCAATGGCTGGATCAATCACTGTGAGTATGTTCTTGGGAACTAAAAGCCAAAAAGAAATATTTTAAATACGTGGTATATTTTTAAAATGTGGACTCAATATATTTTTAAATGCAATGTAGATAAGATTTTAAAATCACTTTCCAAATCGGTGCAAGAGTCACTCCCTCTCCCTGTTAGATACACATACTTACACACAAACCAATGGTATCCACGTGATCATCAAGTGCTCCAGAGAGGTGGTTTTAGGTCTACTTTGCAAGATTTAAAAAATGGAGAATAAAAACAAGATATGATATATCCCTCCAGCAGACTGCACCTCAGTAATAAAAGGGAATGAAAAGCTCGGCATGGTGGCTTACACCTGTAATCCCAGCACTTTGGGAGGTCGAGGTGGATGGATTACTTGAGGTCAGGAGTTCGAGACCAGCCTGGCCAACATATTTGAAACCCCATCTGTACTAAAAATACAAAGTTAGCTGGGCATGGTGGCACACGGCTGTAATCCCAGCTACTTGGGAGGCTGAGGCAGGGAGAATTGCTTGAACCCGGGAAGCAGAGGTTGCAGTGAGCGAAGATCGCACCACTGCATCCCAGCCTGGGTGATAGCGTGAGACTTCAACTCCAAAAAAAAAAAAAAGTGAAGTACTGATATGATACATGCTACAACATGTACGAACTTCTGAAACATTACATTCAGTTAAAGAAGTCAGCTGTGCACACACACACAAAATCATCCATTGCATAATTCCATTTGTATGAAATATTCAGAAAAGGCAAATCTAGAGAGAAAGTAGATGCGTGGTTACCTGGGACCGGGGGGTTGGGAATGGGGCAGTGATGGCAAATGGGCACACGGGAGCTTTGGGAGATTGTGAAAATGTTTTAAAACTGGAGGGTAGTGATGGTTGCACAACTCTAAATTTACTAAAAATCACTGAATTTTATTCACATGTAATAGAATTTTGAGAAAAATAAACAACACCTCAATAGAGTGGTTAACTCTGGGCCGGGCATGGTGGCTCACGCCTGTAATCCTAGCACTTTGGGAGGCTGAGGCAGGTGGATCACTTGAGTCAGGAGTTCAAGACCAGCCTGGCCAACGTGGTGAAACCCCGTCTCTACTAAAAAATACAAAAATTAGCCGGACGTGCTCACTTGAACCCAAGAAGTGGAGGTTGCAGTGAGCTGAGAGTGTGCCACTGCACTCCAGCCTGGGTGACAGAGCAAGACTCCATCTCAAAAAAGAAAAAATTATATATATATAGTGGTTAACTCTGAAGATGAGCTTCCCTGGACTTAGTAAAGCAAAATGACTGTGACCAACTCAAAATCCACCATCAAACTCTCCCAGCACCTGCTCTTCTGCTTTCTACCCCAAGCTCTTTGCCTCTGTGTTTCCATCGTAAATCTGGAAAGAATTCGAAGACTCTGTGCTAAAGTGATTTGCTAAATATTATCAGAAAGGACTACAGAAAGATGCAGAGAGGATGGCAGCGTGACCGACTCCTTTGAAGGTGGTTTAAGACTCTGCTGAACTGACCCTAAGGATAAGCCCTGGGATGTCAGAATCCCCAGGCAAAGCAGCTGGCAGATGACAACACCCGCTGAAACAGAGGGCAGAGCAAGAATTCTGCAGGCCAAGCACACTGCCACAGGCTGGGAGAAGGGAGTGGAAACCAAATATTCCTCCTGCATAAAATTACTTATTTTTGTTTGTTCCTCAGCCCAGCTGAGATCTTGGAGAAGTAGCAACAGGAAATGGAAAGAAAGCAAAAACAAACTGCAAATTCAATTGCACTGCTTTTTTAAAAAAGAACAAGTGAGACATCTTCAGCAGCAAGAAAACCTTGTTTCCTTTCTTGGAGGGCTTAACTAAATTCTTCTGGGGATGTCCCAGGATCAGCAACCACAGGACATTCCTAGATTTTGCGTTTTCCATGTACAGGAGGCCCTGGTGCCTTCGTGCCCATCAGCAGCAAGGGAGACTTCCCAGGGAGGCCTGGTGAAGTTGCTGGAGGTGGCTGATGATTTCCAGGGCCTTGAGGAATGTCCCTTGGCTGTCCTCAGGGCACACCACTGATCCTGGGACCATGGCAGCTTCGGAGAGCTGAGCGGAGCTGCTGCAAAATGCTTTCTGCTTTAATTACCTCGCATTCATTTCTGGGCCCTGAGAAGGATGCAGTGGCCTGGGAAGTGTCAGCTCTCCCTGCCAGGAGTGGTACTTCTTTCTCATGTCTGACTCTTGGCTTGTTCTCAAACTGTGGCTTCAGGAGGGTCTTGGCTCTTGGCAAATGCCAGAGGCTTTACAGTTTGAGAAAGAATCAGAATTTTGAAGAGGAGCTCAGAGAGGAAGGTAATTCTAGGATGCACTTTGCAGAATAACCAGGCAGTGAAAAGGTTAATTGGCTGTGGATGACACAGGCCACTGCAGGGAATGTGCCCCTCTACTATGTGAAATTGGTTCTGTAATCCAGAGAATCTCTTAGGACCTTTAAAATCACCGTTGTCAACACACTTGTCAGATTCTTGCATCTGCTTGTTTCAAACTGGTTCAGAATGAGGTCGGGGACAGGGGTGTGATTGATCACCGTCCTGCTCCACTTCAGATATGTTGGTGAAAACACTAGGGACCACTCTTCATGGAGCTCCTACTGTGTGCAGGACCCTGTTCTCAGCAGTTTAAACCAGGGCCGTCTTCCTCCTCATCAACACCTTTCCTCTCCCACTCAGCAATCTCAGCGTCTCAGCCCCTAGTGTGAAGCTAGTGTGCATACCCTAGTGTTCACCCTACAGGATGGTTCTCTTTGGAAGACTTAAACCACCACCCCCAAGCTAAATTAGGCCCCCTCCACTGCTATAGTCTTCTTCCCTTTTCTAAAATAGCATTTGTCACAGTAGGGCATGATGATGTGTCTGCCTATTTGGTTAATGCTTGCCTTTCTCCCTCAACTGTTCACCCATGAAAACAGGACCCTGTCGTTTTTTTTTTTTTTTTGAGACAGAGTTTCACTCTTCTCACCCAAGCTGGAGTGCATTGGTGAGATCTCAGCTCACTGTCAACTCTGCCTACCAGGTTCAAGTGATTCTTCTTGTCACAGCCTCCCAAGTAGCTGGGATTACAGACATGCGCCACCATACCCAGATAATTTTGTATTTTTAGTAGAGACAGGGTTTCATCATGTTGGCCAGGCTGGTCTTGAACTCCTGACCTCGTGATCCACCCGCCTCAGCTTCCCAAAGTCCTAGGATTATAGGCATGAGCCACTGTGCCCGGCCAGTTCTTGTTCTTTTACTTATTTATTTTTGGCAGATTACTGTTTACAAGCATTTATACACACACACACACACACACACATATGGGAGTTTATTAAGTATTAACTTTCACGATCACAAGATTGTGATTGTGTTATTAAGTATTGACTTCCACAATCATATATATATATGTATATATATATATATATATCCCATTGTATATCCTATTAGTTCTGTCCCTCTAGAGAACCCCGGCTAATACACATACAAAAGCACATACCGAAAATGGGGGAGCCGCTTTGCCTTGGAGGAGCAGATGTCCCTTTCCTGGGTCCTCCTGCCATATGTCACAGAGTAGATGTTGAGGAACTTGGATTCATGGCAATGCAGTTTCAGCTCCTTGTCTTCACACACGGTTTTGTTTTTTAATTCATGTGAAGCAGAAACAAAAATTGAAGGCACCATCAGCTTCCCCAGAAGGAATTGATGGGCTCTCTCCAAGTCCCACTGCTCATTTCCCCGGGGCTGCATGCTGAGAAGGGGGCAGCAGGGATGGCCCTGTGGGCTCATGCTGTCTCTGACCCCAGAAAACAAAGCCCTCTGCAGGAAGCAGGTGGGAAGTAACCTGTTGACAAGCGCAAAGACCCTGGGAATGATACTAAGGGGCAAATGGAGGAGAGGTGCTGGCGTTAAGGAGGCAGACACATGGAGTTAGGCCCCAGGAAGGGCGTGGCTAGAAAGGAAGTTTCTCTTGCTCAGCACTTAAGGTCACACATTCCTTCACTGAAGGGGACCTTTTCTCAAATGTTGGCTTGGGATCCACATAGGTAAAGACAGACCAGAAATTACTTGAAAGAAGCATTAAGCTTTTTTCTCTCTCTAGAGAGAGCCCAGTTAAACCTCACCTCCAGCCCCTCAACTGGCATCCCCTTGTGTGTACGAATTATTTATTATGTTAGTTTAGCTTAGTTTTTTTTTTTTTTTTTTTTTTTTTGAGATGGAGTTTCACTCTTCTTGCCCAGGCTGGAGTGCAATGGCACCATCTCGGCTCACCGCAACCTCCGCCTCCCGGGTTCAAGCGATTCTCCTGCCTCAGCTTCCCGAGTAGCTGGGATTACAGGCATGTGCCACCACACCCAGCTAATTTTTTTGTATTTTTAGTAGAGATGGGGTTTCACCATGTTAGCCAGGATGGTCTCGATCTGACCTGGGTGATCTGCCCGCCTCAGCCTCCCAAAGTGCTGGGATTACAGGCGTGAGCCACCGCGCCCAGCATTAGTTTAGTTTTTTAGAGACAGGGTTTCACTCTGTTACCCAGGCTAGAGTGCAGTGGTGCAATTATAGCTCACTGCAGCCTTGAACTCTTGGGCTCAAACCTAGGCTCAAGGGATCCTCTCGCCTCGGCTTCTCAAGTACCTGGGAATATATGAATGCACACCATGCCCAGCTTACATTTATTTGTTTAAAAGACAAGTAAGAGGCCAGGCACAGTGGCTCACACGTGTAATCCCAGCATTTTGGGAGGGAGGCTGAGGCAGGAGGATTGCTTGAGCCCAGAATTTGGAGACCAGCCTGGGAAACATAGCAAGGCCTCATCTCTAATTTAAAAAAAAAAAAAAAAAAGCAAGAAAGATGATATGATACCAAATAAAATCATTTCCTTTCCTAGGAAAAGGGAAAAAACAAGGCACGTTGTCAGTTAAGAATCCCTCTTTAGAGAAGCATGAAGTCTGCCCCAAATCTGGTAAATCCAGGAACAACTGACTGTGAAGCTGATGGTGCATTCTAGGTTAGGATGATTTGGACCAGGTTGTACTTTGTTCCCAAAGAATTCAAGGAAAAGTTTGTTTGTTTGTTTAATCTGCTTAACATAGTAAAATCTTTCTTTGCAATGTCATACAAAGTTGGCATTACGTGTGCACTGTTGAAGAAAACATAGTTAATTGTTTTTTTTAAAGAATGTACTCCAAAACCATTTAATTAGTAAATATGTTTAATAATGATTTTTTTTTTTTTTTTTTTTTTTTTGAGACAGAGTCTCGCTCTGTTGCCCAGGCTGGAGTGCAGTGGCGTGATCTCTGCTTACTGCAAGCTCCACCTCCCGGGTTCATGCCATTCTCCTGTCTCAGCCTCTGGAGTAGCTGGGACTACAGGTGCCCACCACCACACCCGGCTAATTTTTTGTATTTTTAGTAGAGACAGCGTTTCACCATGTGAGCCAGGATGGCCTCAATCTCCTGACATTGTGATCCACCTGCCTTGGCCTCCCAAAGTGCTGGGATTACAGGCATGAGCCACCGCGCCTGGCCCTTTGAGTACATTCTCTAAGAAGTTGGTCATGAGTTCAGATGTCTGCCTCAAAGAGATACTTGTGGTTTCCATTAAAGAACCCACCTTCCCTTTCTACAGGAGTATTTATGGGAGATACGGGCCTGGAGGTTGGAATCTATCCTGGTTGTACTTTGCTATACTGAAGTAAGGAGTAAACCCACAAGTAAATTCATATTGAAGTGTACAAAGGGACTCTACAATAGGTAGGAATTCTATTTAGTTTTGTTGGGTAACAAATCCTTTGAGAAGCAAATAATAGCTCACCTACAAAACTGGTGATCTGTATAAGTTGGGATTTTTCATGGATCAGTTTTGTTTGGATTGAACTATATAATCACAAATATATTTATACCCAGAGAGACAGAAAGAGTGTCTGTTGAAACTGTATCATCTTAACGTGTCTATAAAAGGCAATATCTGGAAGGTGGTGGGTGCCACACAGGTTAAGCTGTCTTCCCTCTGGCAGGCAGGCTTCTGGGAACTACACATTGGGTAATCTTGCCCATAAAATGCCGATTGGACACTTATTGTAGAATGCCAAGGGCACTGTGGATTCAGATAGTCCCCATCACAGGCATAGGTGGTGTGGTTTTGCAGGAGTTTGGTTAGGTAACCTGGAAAATAGTCAGGTTACAAGAGGCCCAGGAACCCACCACTCCTCCTTGGGTTTGGGGACAGGAGGACGTTGGTTCCCCTGGGGAAGGGCTGTTGAGTTAACAACATGTGGGGTAGGGCCTCCCTAGCAGCTCTGGTGCAGAGGTCATAAAACCAGGCCCAGAGGTGGGGCACAGGAGCCAATGTCAGCTTTCATGTTGATATGGAAGGGGGGCAGGGGAATGCTGGGTAGAGAAGGGTGGGGTCCCTGGCGAGGGCTTTGCCCTTGGGCTTGTGCCCTTGCACCTTAGTGAGAACAGGCACTCCTGTTTTCATGTCCAAATATTGCATTTTCCAAGACTACTCTGGCCTGCTATGACCCCCATCCTGTGCCCATAAAAAACCCAAGACCCTAGTGGGCACAGACACAAGTGGCTGGACATCCAGAGGAGCAGAGAAGCAGAAGAGGACACCGACAGACATCAGCAGATGCTGGCAGGCTTTTGACAGTGGGGAGATGTGGAATTCAGTTGGGGGCGGTTGGAGGAGAGTCTGGCTGCTAGGCAGCCCAACTCTAGGGGAAGACCACCTTCCCACTCCATCCCCTTTCTGGCTCCCCATCCATCTGAGAGCCACCTCCTCCACTCAATAAAATCTTGCATTCATTCTCCAAGTCCACGTGTGATCTGATTTTTCAAGTAAAGCAGACATGAGACTCCATTTTGTTCTGTACTAAGAAAAATTCTTCTGCCTTGAGATGCTGTTAATCTGTAACCCTACCCCCAACCCTGTGCTCCCTGAGACATGTGCTGTGTCAACTCAGGGTTAAATGGATTAAGGGCTGTACAGGGTGTGCTTTGTTAAACAAATGCTTGAAGGCAGCATGCTTGTTAAGAGTCATCACCACTCCCTAATCTCAAGTACCCAGAGACACAAAACGCTGCGGAAGGCCACAGGGACCTCTGCCTGGGAAAGCCAGGTATTGTCCAAGGTTTCTCCCCATGTGATAGCCTGATATATGGCCTCCTGGGAAGGGAAAGACCTGACTGTCCCCCAGCCGGACACCCGTAAAGGGTCTGTGCTGGGGAGGATTAGTGAAAGAGGAAGGCCTCTTTGCAGTTGAGATAAGAGGAAGGCATCTGTCTCCTGCTTGTCCCTGGACAATGGAACATCTTGGTGTCAAGCCCGATTGTATATTCCGTCTACTGAGATAAGGGAAAACCACCTTAGGGCTGGAGGTTGGACATGCTGGCAGCAATACTGCTATTTAATGGATTAAGATGTTTATGTGTATGCACATCAAAAGCACAGCAGTTAATTCTTTAACTTGTTTAAGATGCAGAGACCTTTGTTCACATGTTTTCCTACTGACCTTCTCTCCGCTATTACCCTATTGTCCTGCCAAATCCCCGTCTCCGGGAAACGCCTGATAATGATCAATAAATACTAAGGGAACTCAGAGGCTGGTACCGGCATGGGTCCTCCGTATGCTGAACGCCGTTCCCCTGGGCCCTATTTTCTTTCACTATACTTTGTCTCTGTGTCTCTTTCTTTTCCAGTCTCTCATTCCATGTAAGGAGAAATGCCCACAGGTGTGGAGGGGCAACCCACCCCTTCAATCAGGAACCTCAGAATGTGACATTTGGAAATTGGGTGGTTGCAGATGTAACGAATTAACTTGGCCACATACTGGAGTAAGGTGGGCCCTTCACACCATATGACTGGTATCCTTATAAGAAGAAAAGAAGAGACACAGAGGGAAGACAGCCGTGTGCAGCTGGAATGATGCATCTGAAGCCAAGGAATGCTGCGCATTGCCGGCCACCACCCAAAACTGGAAAAAGTCAGGAAGGATTCTTCCCTAGAACCTTCAAAGGCAGCACAGCCCTGCCAACACCTGGATTCAGACTCTGGCCTCCAGAACTGTGAGAGGATGAATTTCTGTTGTTTTCAGCCACCCAAGCTTAGGAAATGGGTTGCAGCAGACTGGGAATAAGACAGGCAGCCAGTCAGCCTCCGTGGAATTCCCAGGCAGCTTGCAGGAGCCACAGTGGGCCCTGAGCTCTGAGAAGGTCTGAGGCCCAGCAGGTGCAGGGGCCTAAATTATTTCTTGGCAAGGAGGAAGGAAGGCTCATCCAGAACGTAGATCCCCTTCCTCCTTCTCACACCTCACAAGGTCACAGCGAGGTGGCTGGGAGGAGAGCCAGTGACTTTTCACTGAGGTGTGTGGGATACAGCTTGGAAGCCCTTGGCCTCTGAAGGGAGGAGGTGGCATGAAGGAGGGCGGCTTCGGAACTTCCCAGTTCCTGCTTGATGACCTGTGTGTAAAGTATTCCTGTTTAGGTTTCAAAATCCTCTCAGAAACAATTCTCAGAAAATCCAGGCACCCAATCCAGCTCCCTGGCCTTCCCTGAAATCTGAAGTCAAAGGGGCTGAGCCAGCCTGCCCTGGGTGTCAGGCCTCTGAGCCCAAGCTAAGCCATCATATCACCTGTGACCTGCACGTACACATCCAGGTGGCTGGTTCCTGCCTTAACTGATGACATTCCTCCACAAAAGAAATGAAAATGGCCTGTTCCTGCCTTAACTGATGACATTGTCTTGTGAAATTCCTTCTCCTGGCTCATCCTGGCTCAAAACCTCCCCCACTGAGTATCTTGTGACCCCCACTCTGCCCGCCAGAGAACAACGCCCCTTTGACTGTAATTTTCCCTTACCTACCCAAATCCTATAAAACGGTCCCACCCCATCTCCCTTCACTGACTCTCTTTCAGACTCAGCCCGCCTGCACCCAGGTGAAATAAACAGCCATGTTGCTCACACAAAGCCTGTTTGGTGGTCTCTTCACACGGACACACATGAATCTGGGGTCCTTACACCCACCAGCCCAGAGTGCTCTCTAGAGGAAGGCTACAGACACTTCCTGGCTCGCTCATCCAGACGTTAGCTGTCTTACTGAAACTCCTTTTTTCACCCTTGAAAACCACTGGAAGAATGTCCAAGAACCCAGCTATCCTGAGTAAGTTCCCTTAGAGAAGCAAAATCTAACATGAGTGGCAAAATGGACATTGGCACCAGGAGTGTGGGTCAGAATCCTGCCCCTTGGAACTACATCATCGCTTGTACAGTGTACCCCCCAGGCAACAAGAGACCAGGCCGAGATCCTTCAGTGGCCCTGGGCCTCTGGTCAGTGTCTTCCCGCCTGGCACACAGGCAGGCCCTCATAAAACAATGAGTACTGAAAGTTCTAGCCTTCTTGGTGGGTTCTTAGTACCCTGTCATGAGCCACACCCTGCCCCAGGGAAATCAGGATCACCCTGATTCTACCCCTAGGCCAGTGCCCCTTCTGAAGTGCCCCAGGCTGGCACCCCTATACTTAGGTCTCTTCAGCCTCCTCATGAAAACCTTCTTGTCCATCACCCCAGCATTCCCCACACTGTGCTAAATGAGCAGCTGACCACACGTCAAATCAATTTTCAGAGTTTGCCTTTGGTTTAATATTCACGGCTCATCCAAAAGATCTTGTCACCATAGCTAGATGAAAAAAATGACAAGGCTCTGGAGAAGCAGAACCACAAGATGGAAGATACCTGGGTCCCAGCTTCATGAGGAAAGGAGCTGCCTGCTCCAAAGACTGTCACATGAGTGGGAATGAAACTTTTGCTGCGTTTAGACCATTACCTTTCTTCACTCTGTCACATAGTCTATCCCCGCTAAACAGAACTTGACCTCTGCCAGACCTCATCAAGACCTGTATGTGCAGTGCAGTGGCCTGAGCCTCCCATCCATGCCCCACCTATCCAACCAGCCTTACCATATTCTTCCTCTGAGAGTGGGATTCTGGGGACAGAAGCTCAGTGCATAGAATTGACTAATGCCAGATCCTTCAGGCACTTTGCACTTTGAAGTCTATCCGTCCTAGCACATTCCAAGTACAAAGAAGACACTTCAGCAGTATAACCTGGCCTACACTCAGTTCAATTCCTTCTTCAAAAACCTAGGCCCGGACAGGTGTGGTGGCTCACATCTGTATTCCCAACACTTTGGGAGGCTGAGGCGGATGGGTCACCGGAGGTCAGGAGTTCGAGACCAGCTTGGCCAACATGGTGAAATTCCATCTCTACTAAAAATGAAAAAAATTAGCCGGGTGTGGTGGCACGCCCCTGTAATTCCAGCTACGCTGGAGGCTGAGGTGGGGAAATTGCTTGAACCCTGGAGGTGGAGGCTGCAGTGAGCTGAGATTGTGCCACTGCACTCCAGCCGAGGAAACAGAGCAAAACCCCATCTCAAAAAACATCAACAACAACAACAACAAAAAACAAAGAAACCTAGGCCCACTTCCAGACAATGGAATGTTACTTAGCACTAAAATGAAATGAGCTATGAAACCACAAAAAGACATGGAGAAACCTTAAATGCATATTCCTAAGTGAACGAAGCCCATCCGAAAAGGCTGCACACTGTATGATTCCAACTATATGACATTCTGGATAAAGCAAAACTATGGAGACAGCGAAAATATCCACGGTTGCCTGAGGTCAGGAGAAAGGACGAATGAATTGGTGAAACACAGAGGATTTTTAGGGCAGTGAAACTACTCTGCGTGATACTACAATGGTGGATCCACGTCGTTGTCCATATGTCCAAACCCACGCAATGTACAACACCAAGAGTGAGCCCTCATGTCAACTATGGACTCTGGGTGATAGTGATGTGTCTATGTAGGTTTATTGATTATGACAAATATCCCACTCAGGTTTGATATTGCTAGTGGGGGAAGCTGCGTGTGTGTGTGTGTGTGTGTGTGGCAGGTGGGAGTAGAGGTTGATGAAAACTCTGCACTTTCTGCTCCATTTTTCTTTCTTTTCTTGTCTGTTTCTTTCCTTTTCCCCTTCCTTCCTTCCTTCCTTCCTTCCTTCCTTCCTTCCTTCCTTCCTTCCTTCCTTCCCTCCCTCCTTTGTTTCTCTCTTTCTCTCTCTTTCTTTCTCCTTTCTTTTTTTCTTTCTTTGTCACCCAGGCTGGAATACAGTGGTAAGATCTCAGCCCACTGCAACCCCCACCTCCGAGGTTCAAGCAATTGTCCTGCCTCAGCCTCCCAAATATCTAGGATTACAGGCATGCACCACCATGCCTGGCTAATTTTTTGTATTTGTAGTATAGACAGGGTTTCATCATGTTGGTCAGGCTGGTCTCAAACTCCTGACCTCGTGATCTGCCCACCTCGGCCTCTCAAAGTGCTGGGATTACAGGTGTGAGCCACAGGGCCTGGCCTCTGCTCCATTTTTCTATGAACCTAGAACTTCTCTAACACATTAAGTCTATTTAAAAGGAAAAAAAAATCCCTATCCCCAGGATAGCATTACCTTTGGGAGGAGAGGAGCTAGCGTTAGGGAGGTGAGAACGAGGATCTCAGGAGAGCTGGACATGCCCTGTTCTTTGATCTGCATGGCGTGCATATGCTTTACTTTGTGAAAGCTCACCCAGTTATCCACTTTGGATATGTAAACAAAAATGTTTAAGAAAACTTCACCTGCAGTTATCTGACCTACACTTTTAAACAATAAAGAAAGCCTAGGCATATGGAGCCTTGGGTAACTCATGGAGCAAGGGAGTGCGGAATTCCTTCTGTAGCCAGCCTCTGTCCCACGAGGACAGGCTGCTGGGTGACAGCAGGACAGGCTCATGAGGACCAGCCATCACCCAAATGCTCTGGTCCTCCAGGCTGCCTGCCCATGCCTCAAGCTGTTTGGTCTACAGTGCCAGAAGTTGAGGAAGAAGGACAGTTAGAACAACCCCATGGTTTCAGCAACATGGAGGCCATCAAGAACCATTTTGAAACCATATGGAATGGGGGGTGGGGACAGAAGCTTGTTTGGAAAAGGTGGAAAAGTGAGTGGAGGGGCCAGGTGCGGTGGCTCATGCTTGTAATCCCAGCACTTTGGGAGGCTGAGGCAGGTGGATCACCTGAGATCGAGAGTTCAAGACTAGCCTGACTAACATGGAAAAACCCCATCTCTGCTAAAAATACGAAATTAGCCGGGCGTGGTGGCAGGTGCTTATAATCCCAGTTACTCGGGAGGCTGAGGCAGGTGAATCACTTGAATCTAGGAGGCAGAGGTTGCAGTGAGCTGAGATTGCACCATTGCACGCCAGCCTGGGCAGCAAGAGCAAAATTCCATCTCAAAAAAAAAAAAAAAAAAAGAAAGAAAGAAAAAGAAAAAAGAAAAGTGAATGGAAGTTAAGAAAGTCAAAGATGGTCCATGTGGTAGGCAGAATAACGGCCCCCAAAGATGTCCACAGGCCTTAATCCCCAGGACCAGTGATTATGTTACCAGACATTCGTGGTAAAAGGGACTTGGCAGATGTGAGTAAGTTGAGGATTTTGAATGGGGGAGATCATCCTGGATTATCTGGAAGGAGTTTATAGAATCACAAGCGTCCTTAAAAGGAGGAAGGTGACTGAGTGCAGTGGCTCACACCTGTAATCCCAGCACTTTGGGAGACTGAGGTGGGTGGATCACCTGAGATCAGGAGTTCAAGACCAGCCTGGCCAACATGGTGAAACTCTGTCTCTACTAAAAACACAAAAAATTATCTGGGCATGCTGGCGGATGCCTGTAATCCCAGCTACTCAGGAGGCTGAGGCAGGAGAATAGCTTGAACCTGGGAGGCGGAGGTTGCAGTGAGCCGAGATCGCACCATTGCACTCCAGCCTGGACAACAAGAGCAAGACTCCATCTCAGAAAAAAAAAAAAAAAAAAAAAAAAAAAGAAAGAAGGCAACATAATAAAATGGAAATGGTTTATACTGGATCATGCTACCTGGGGAATGCAGGGAGGAGATATTCCCAAGCAGGGAGGCTCTTTTCTCCTATGACTGACTCTGCAAGAGCGAGTTGCTGCTGGATTCTATCAGCAGTTCGACAGTGCCCTATATAACCAGCTCTCAACTCACTCACCCCCAGCTGTTTGGTCTATGGATGACAATTTCGAGGTGAACAAACAACATCCTGTTTGGACAGCTGCTACTCTGGCTAAAGATGGTAAAAATCAGTCAGCTCAGTGAGCTGAATTGCATGCTCTTTTTCTAGCTGCTGATTTATACTAGAATGATGGCAATAACTGATTTTCAAAGAATCATAGTATGTGTCCCAAAGTGTTCCACAGGAGTGTGATATTGTGAAATATATATTTGATCAGTTGAACAGTGGTAGAAGCCCCCTGTTTGGGTTTTTACTGACTCCTGGGCAGTGACCAGTGTCTTGGCTGCACACTCAGGCAAGAGGACAATAGCCACCTGGCTTATTAACAGGATATCCATATGGGGCACAGCCCTGTGGAGAGGTGAAAGATGGCTTGAAGTAGAACAGGTTCACGCCCATCAGAAAAACTCCCTTCCAGTCTCTGGAGGTGGCTGGAGTCACCAAGTGGATTTTTTTTGTGTGCTCCTGTGAGGTGGTCGCCTGGGTCCATGAAATGAGTGAACAAGGCGGTTCTGCAGCAGTGCAGAGATGGGCTGAATCTAGCCATGCCCCTCGGGCTCAAAATGCCAATAAGAACTGTTCTGTCACTGGGTGCGGTGGCTCAAGCCTGTAGTTCCAGCACTTTGGGAGGCCGAGGCAGATGGATCACCTGAGTCTGGGAGTTCGAGACCAGCCTGACCAACATGGAGAAACCCCATCTCTACTAAAAATACAAAATTACCGGGGCTTGGTGGTGCATGCCTATAATCCCAGCTGAGGCAGGAGAATTGCTTGTACCCAGGAGGCGGAGGTTGCGGTGAGCCGAGATGATGCCATTGGACTCCAGCCTGGGCAACAAGAGTGGAACAACGTCTCAAAAAAAAAAAAAAAAAAAAAAAAGAACTGTTCTGTCTGCCAGCAAGAGAAAGAGAGACTGCCCATGGCTGCGAGGTACATTCCCTGGTGGGAAAGCTCTTAACATAACTGGCAAGTGAGATGGATGCTGGCAGCCCTGGGGGGCTGCATCTAGGTCTTGACAGGAATAGACACTGTCTCCGGACTGGGCTTTGTTTGTGTGGTAGAAGATGCAAACACTCAGAGTGCCATTAAAAAAAAGAAAAAGGGCCAGGCATGGTGGCTCATGCCTGTAATCCCAGCACTTTGTGAGGCTGAGGCGGGCAGGTCACCTGAGGTCAGGAGTTCAAGACCAGCCTGGCAAACATGGTGACAATCCATCACTACAAAAATACAAAAAAATTAGCCAATCCCAGCTACTCGGGAGCCTGAGGTGGAAGAATCACCTGAACCCAGGAGGCGGAGGTTGCAGTGAGCCGAGATCGTGCCATTGCACTCTAGCCTGGGAGACAGAGGGAGACTCTGTCTCAAAAAGAAAAAGAAAAAAAAAAAAAAAACAGAACAGGAGATACTGCATGAATCTTGATGACCAACGTCATTGCTTCAGAAAAAAGAGCACTCTGTACAGCCCATAATGTCCAACAATGGGCAGAGAGGCATCCTCTTCAGAGTCATAATTTGGCACAGAAATGGAACAGGCAATTCAAACGCTGGTTGTCTAAAACGGGGGAGGTGAAAGCAGAAGGGCTGGTGATAGAGTTTGGATCTGTATCTCCACCAAATTGTGTGTTGAATTGTAATCCCCAGTGTTGGAGCTGGGGCCTGGTGGGAGGCAGTTGGATCATGGGGGCAGGTTTCCCATGGATGGTTTAGCACTATTCTCTTTGGTATTGTACTCACGATAGTAAGTGAGTTCTTGTGAGATCTGGTCATTTAAAAGCGTGTTGGGCCGGGCATGGTGGCTGATGCCTGTAATCCCAGCATTTTGAAAGGCTGAGGTGGGTGGATCACCTGAGGTCAGGAGTTCAACACCAGCCTGGCCAATATGGCAAAACCCCGTCTCTAGTAAAAATACAAAAAGTAGCCAGCGTGGTTGTGGGCACATGTAATCCCAGCGACTTGGGAGGCTGAGGCAGGAGAATCACTTGAGCTCAGGAGGCAGAGCCAAGATCACTGTGATCTTGCAGTGAGCCAAGATCACACCATTGCACTCCAGCTTGGATGACAGAGCAAGACTCTATCTCAAAAAAAAAAAAAAAAAAAAAAAGTGCACAGCACCTCCCCCAGTCATTCTCTCTGGCTCCTGCTCCTGCCATGTAAGAGAACTGCTCCTCCATCATCTTCTATCATGATTGGAAGCTTCCTGAGGCCTCACCAGAAGCAGAAGCTGCTATGCTTCCCGTACAGTCTGCAGAACAGTGAGCCAATTCAACCTCTTTCCTTGTAAATTACACAATCCCATTGCTTCTCAGCCTTTTGGCTAAGATCAAGAGTAAATTACCCACTCTCAGATATTTCTTTATAGCAATGCAAGAATGAACTAATATAGCTGGCTTGCACGCTTTGTGAGTGTGCACTCATACTTAGCATGAGTGGTCTAAAGGAGTGGCCTTCCAGATTTTTCTCCTTTTGGTTGATCTGGGGAAGAAGGGTTGGGGAGGATGCTGACATGACCATGAAATTTTTTTTTTTTTCCGGAGACGGAGTCTTGCTTTGTCACCCAGGCTGCAGTGCAGTGGTGCAATCTCAGCTCACTGCAACCTCTGCCTCCCAGATTCAAGCAATTCTCCTGTCTCTTCCTCCTGAGTAGCTGGGATTACAGGCACATGCCACCAGGCCCAGCTAATTTTTGTATTTTTAGTAGAGGTGGGGTTTCACCATGTTGGCCAGGTTGGTCTCAAACTCCTGACCTCATGATCCACCCACCTCAGCCTCCCGAAGTGCTGGGATTACAGGTGTGAACCACCGCACCCAGCCCAATGAACACTTCTTGAATGAATGAGACAGTGAAAAAGACTACCAGAACAAGAGCAGATCAAAGGTGAATAAGTGAGTAGTAGCTTCTGATTAATCCTCATTAGCAACCAACATAACCCAGGGCTTATAGATTTGTCTATGTAATATGCTACACACACGTCTACGGAAAGAGAGAGAGAGAGAAGCACATCAGTCAACCAATTATCAAAAGTTACTGTAAATCTGCTGTGTTGGTCTTGTATTACAATCTTTAGATTACACTACTATTTTATTTCAAACAGGTCTGGTAGAAACTTTTTCATTCCTTTGCAACCAAAGGCCTTTAGTCCTATAAAACTGATCACCTTGTTGCTTGACCAAGTACCAACCTTAGAAAGTTATGCAGTGAACACCATCTGACTTAGATTAGTTGAAAAGTAACTGGATCAATCCCCCTTTACCCCAAACATCTAAACGGAACAATTTTCTTTTCTTCGGGATGCAGCGTAATCCTCAAACTGCAGAGCCACTTGGTGATGAAGCCAGGATCGCAGTGCATTTGATAACTTAATGCAACTTTTTACTAGCACTTAAAACTCAGATATGAAATCTATACTTGATCTTTTCTGCTTGGAATTGGCCAGATTAGTGGTTCTGCCCCGGCATACAAAAAAAGGCTCTCAGAAACACTCAGGGTCGCTAACCAATCAGGAGGACCAACAGAGCTCGACAAACAGACAAGAGGGAGAAGGGCACCGCCTTTCACTCCACCCGCTTAGACAGCCTTTCAACTCTGCCCACTTTGAGGATGTGTAGGATGATCCCGGTAATCATGACACCTACCTTAACTTCAAGGTAGAAATTAAGGCTTGAGGGCACTTATTTGGTGCCTTATTCAGTTAATTGGAAGATTATATGGTAATTTCACTGCTCATAATAATTAAACCTTTTTTTACACTTTAGGGATGATAATGACATTTGGAGAGTAGCACTATAAACGTCAAACATCTATTTTGGAGATGATTGGATTTAGGAGCAGGACAGGCTTGCTGTACACTTGACCGAACATGCTTTGTTCCCCAAAGCAGCAAAAAAGCCACAGCCTGGAAGTTTCTAAAACTTGAAGCAGATGTAAGTGGCAAATCCAAAAAGCCGTGCCTAGAGAACAGGTCGGGTGACCGGCTGTATCTATTCCAGCCTCCCCACTGGCTCGGTGGAGGACTTCGGACAGGTCTCTCAGTTTCGCCTTCTTTGGTTTCACCTTAGAATGAGGGGAAGTCACAGCATTTCTTCCTTTGTATTTCACAGAAACAGTCAGCAAATGTAAAGAAATACGGGCGCCCACATGGTGATTATGCTGGCCTGGTCTCAAGCTTCATATTCATCCTTAATTGATTCCCAGGCACACTCGCCAGTGACCTGGCTCTGCTTCACCGAATGGCCCCAAGGGTCCACGCTTTCTTAATTCTCCTGTGGACCCTTTATTCACTCCCCCTCATCCTTCCTTTGCTGACGGTGGTTGCTTCTGACTGCCCCAATCTTTTTTTTCTTTTTCTTTTTTCTTTTTTTTTTTTGAGATGTAGTCTTGCTCTGTTGCCCAGGCTGGAGTGCTGTGGTGAGATCTCAGCTCACTGCAACCTCTGCCTCCCCAGTTCAAGCGATTCTCCTGCCTTGGCCTCCTGAGTAGCTAGGATTACAGGCATGTGCCACCACGCCTGGCTAATTTTTTTTTGTATTTTTAGTACAGATGGAGTTTCACCATGTTGGCCAGGCTGGTCTCTAACTCCCAACCTCAAATGATCCACCTGCCTTGGCCTCCCAAAGTGCTAGGATTACAGGCACGAGCTACCGAGCCTGGCCTCAATCTTATGCTTACTATTCTTAATCTGTTGCCTCATTTTATAGCCACAGCTCAGGTGACAGCTGAGGGATTAGCTTCATCTGTCTCTGAGCCTCTAAGACTTCTATTTTCTTCACCACTCTCCAGGAATCTTTTTTTCTAGCTCTTGGTTGCTGGCCATCTCCTGGACGGTTCAGTTGAAAATCTGACCTCCAGTTCATTGGTGCATCTACAATCAATCCTCATTACCTGCAGATTCTGTAGCTGCAAATTCACCTGCTTGATAATGTTTCTTTATAGCCCCTAAATCAATCCCAGTGGGGCTTTCCTGGATGTGCACCAAGTGCTGAAGAGGTTGAATGGCTGATATGCACGGTCCCAGCAGAGCTCCATCGAGGAACCTCTGCCTTTTGGTTTCCGCTCTTATACCATAAATGAATGCCCTTTTCTTGGTCGTTTTGGGTTTTTTTTTGAGACAGAGTCTCACTCTGTCAACCAAGCTGGAGTGCAGTGGTGTGATTGAAACCTCTGCCTCTCAGGTTCAAGCGATTCTCCTGCCTCAGCCTCCCGAGTAGCTGGGACTACAGGCATGTGCCACCACACCCAGCCAATTTTTGTTTTTTAGTAGAGATGGGGTTTTGCCATATTGGCCAAGCTGGTCTCAAACTCCTGACCTCAGGTGATCCACTTGCCTTGGCCTCCCAAAGTGCTGGGATTACAGGTGTGAGCCACCATGCCCAGCCAGGGTTCTCTTAAATGTAATGGAAAGAGGAGAATTGGAATGGCAGAGAGAGAGAACTAGGACCCTGAATGAATGAATCAAGTTGAGTTGGAGAGAAACTGTATTTATAGGAAAGTTAAGGCTCTGAGTTTGGAGGCCAAGCAGGGTGGGGGTGAGCAAAGCCGTGAGAAGGAAAGCAGGGCTTCAAAAATCAGCTGCTCCTTCTTGATAGACGCAGAGAGGAAACAGGAAAGACCGGGGGCCATGCAGTGTTATTTGTAGCACTTGAATAACTTGGCGCTTAGAGTCCCAAGGCCTCCAGCTAGTGATCCAGAGATGCCATTAGAGGGCAAAAGCACTCACTGCTCCCTCATTTGTCACCAAGAAGACCTGGTATGGCCCGGGTTTTAAGGACAATTTAGTCAATTGCTTATTGTATATCACGAGATGAACGCTGGGAGAGAGGAAATGCAGGGTCTGTAGGGAGAGGGCAAAAACAGCTACATCTGACCCACCCCAGAGACGAGGAAGGCTTCCAGGTGGGAGGTGATGCCAGGAGGTAACCAGGTGGAAATCACCCTCAAGTAGCAGGGACAGGTGTGCAAAAGCTCAGAGGGAGCTTCTCCAGGAACAGCAGAGCTCGATTGTAGGATGTGAGGCTGTCACAGAGGCTGGAGAAATAAGCAGTGCCTTGCTAAGAAGTCTGAATTTTATCCTGAAGGGACATGGGAGTTACTGCAGGCTGGTAAGCAGGGGGGTGATATTGGTTGGATTGCAATGCAGAGAAACCCTGGGTTGGCCTGCGTCTGATGGACTGGAGAGACCCTTGAAGAAATCAGGGTACAGGTAGTCCTCTGGAGTAGAAATGAGGAAGGTGCCACCTGAGACCACAGCAGTGGGGAAGAGTGTGAGAGGGATGGAAATTGAGATGAACTCATGGGTGTTTGGCCTGTGCAGTCACACAGGGCCCCATGCTGAGAGGGACCCTGAGCTTGGCTTAATGCTTTGCTGTTACCGTCTTAAAATTTCTCCTCATTTTATGTTTGAGTCTATGTTTTGTTTTGTTTTGAGAAAGAGTCTCGCTCTGTCACCCAGGCTGGAGTGCACTGGTGCCATCTCAGCTCACTGCGACCTCCACCTCCCAGGCTCAAGTGATTCTCCTGCCTCAGCCTCCCAAGTAGCTGGGACTACAGCCACCTGCCAGCACGCCTGGTTAATTTTTGTATTTTTAGTAGAGAGTGGGTTTCACCATATTGGCCAGGCTGGTCTTGAACTCCTGACCTCAAGTGATCTGCCCACCTCGGCCTCCCAAAATGCTGGGATTACAGGCATGAGCCACTGCACCCAGTCTGAATCTATGTTTTATCAGTGAAATCCAACGGGGCAGTAGAACATGTGCATGGGCAGATGAGACACCAACAATAAGAGTTACCCCCATCCCTTGCCACTGCACTCCCCATGGCGTGTCTGCCGTGCCCTGAGCATAGAATCTTGGGGGGCCCGCAGTGCATGGGAGTCCAGCAAGGCTCCAAGTGAGCATAAGGGAAGGCTACTATGTCCACAACGGAGTCTGTGAGACATGCTGACAGCACCAAGAGGTCATGCTTTCTCTTATTATAGAATCAGAATTGAAAACCAAGTCAATGGCATTCTAAGAAACAGGAACAAACAAGGAACCCTCTCCCAGCCTTTTCTACCCATCTGATTCCCTGTAGTAGCCAGCCACTTCCACTGGAAATGATGACACAGGAGAAGCAAAGATAGCAGAGTCATAGTTATTTTTCCTTTCAATTCTTCCTTACACATCAGTAAGCCAAAGGTAGAGAGTGGTGGTAGATTGTATAGGTGTGAAAAAGTGAAATAAAAACAGCTGAATGGTGAGTGTGGTGGCTCATGTCTGTAATCCCAGCATTTTGGGAGGCCGAGGTGGGTGGATCACAAGGTCAGGAGTTCGAGACCAGCCTGGCCAACATGGCGAAACCCCGACTCTATTAAAAATACAAAAATTAGGAGGGTATGTTGGCGGGCTCCTGTAATCCCAGCTACTCAGGAGGCTGAAGGCAGGAAAATGGTCTGAACCCGGGAGGCAGAGGTTGCAGTGAGCAGAGATCTCACCACTGCACTCCAGCCTGGGCAAGAGAGCAAGACTCTGTCTCAGGGAAAAAAACAAAAACAAACAAACAAACAAACAAACAAAACCAGCTGAATTAGTTTCCTGCAACATCTCACTGTTTCTGTGACACAAAAAAATCCCACATGCAAAGTACAAATTATGTCATTTCTGTGATTCCACATTTGAGTCCAGTGTTCCTGTTGAAATCTGGCATTGCACAATATAAAGAGGAACAGTATAATCCATGCTGGTAATTTAAAATGTTAATTTTTTTTTTTTACTTAGAAGGACATTAAATAACAAATGAAAGCATCATGATAAATTGAGACACAGAGACCACAGAGGAAAGAAAATGCTGTATATGTTAATACTTCAGCAGTGCTTTTCCTCTGATTTTTGAATAAGGGGGCCCATGTTTTCATCTTGCACTGGACCTTGCAAATTCTGCAGCTGGTCCTGACTGTCAAGAGAGGGATTTAGCCATTAAATCAGCAGGGGTTGGTCGTGGGGATGTGGGGTACAGGAAGATAGAGGATTTAGGCATGGCTGCAGGGTTTTAAGCTGGTGGGACTGTTGGCTGGGAAATCTAGGAAATCCAGCATTGAAGGACAGGCTTTGTGAATCTGTTGTGGATGGGCTGAGCCTGCAGTGGCCATGGGGCATCCTGCCTGGGAGGAGGGCGAGCAGCAGTTCATCAGCATAGGTGGTGACTGAGGCTCAGGAGGGGCTACTGAGGCCGGAACTGTGGGCAGGGATGGATGCTGGGGAAGGCGGACATTTAGGAGATGGGACAACAGCTGGGTATGGTGGCTCACACATGTAATCCCAGCTACTCAGGAGGCTAAGACAGGAGGATAGCTCGAGGCCAGGAGTTCAAGATCAGCCTGCAAAACATAGCGAGACCCCCTTTCCCCCCCCCACAAAAAAAAAATTACTGCAAAGTAAAAATACAAAAAAGAGATGGGACAACAAAGAAGGCCTCATAAAAGAGATGGAGAGGAAGGGGACAGGAGGAAAGGGGAGAGGGAAGGTGACAGCCAGGGGCAGGCATGAGAGGTTCCCTAGAGTGGAGTTTTATTATCTCAAGTGACCATGAGCAAACTCCTGAACCTGTCTGTACTGCAGACATCATGGATAAAATGAAGACGAAATGAAGACAATAACAACAGCACTTATGGGCGGGGCAGTTGTGGTGAAGATTCAATGAAGAGTTTATATGGGAAGGGCTCAGAATGCTGCTGTATTAAATGCCTCAGGTTGCTGTAACAAGGTACCACAAGCTGGGTGGCTTAGAACTACAGAAATGCATCGTCTCACACCTGCAGGCCAGAAGGCTGAGATGAAGGCGTTCTCAGGGCCATGCTCCCTCTGAAGATGCTAGGGAAGGATCTCCCTCCCAGCTTCCGCCAGCTCCTTAGCTTGTGGCAGCAGAAGTCCAATCTTCACGTGGCCCTCTCCCTGTGTGCATCTGTGTCCAAATTTCCCCTTTCCATATCTATAGCTATATCTATATCTACACACACACATACACATATATGTAGTGTGTGTGTGTATATATATATAATATATATTTATGTATTTACGTATTTATTTATTTATTTATTTATTTTGAGACAGAATCCTGCTCTGTCACCCAGGCTGGAGTGCAGTGATGCAATCTTGGCTCACTGCCACTTCCGCCTCCCGAGTTCAAGCAATTATCCTGCCTCAGCCTCCTGAGTAGCTGGGATTACAGGTGCCCGCCACTATGCCCAGCTAATTTTTTTGTATTTTTAGTAGACACAGGTTTCACCATGTTGGCCAGGCTGGTCTTGAACTCCTGACCTCAAGTGATCCACCCGCCTCGGCCTCCCAAACTGCTAAGATTACAGGTGTGAGCCACCGCACCTGGCCTATTTATTGTTTTTTAAAGATGGGAGTCTTGCTATGATGGCCAGGTTTGGTTTTGGACCTTGGCCTCAAGTGATCCTCCCGCCTCAGCCTCCCAAAGTGCTAGGATTACAGGCATGAGCCACTGTGCCTGGCCTATTTTATTTATTATCTTTTTAATAGAGATGGGAGTCTCCCTATGTTGGCCAGGTTGGTCTTGAACCTCGGCCTCAAGTGATCCTCTTGCCTCAGCCTCCCAAAGTGCTAGGATTACAGGCATGAGCCGCTGCACCTGGCCAATTTCCCCTTTCCATAAGGACACCCATTATACTGGATAAAGCCCACTCTATCAACCTCATTTTAACTTGACTACCTTTGTAATGACTATCTCCAAATATGTCACGTTTTGAGGTACTGGGGGTCAGAACTCCAAGAAGTCTTTTGTGAGAGAGGGGATGCAATTCAACCCACAACAGTGCCCTGCTCTGTTAAATGTTCACCTTTATGAAGAAGACGACCTCCACGAGTTGTTCTCTTCAAAGGTATGAGGCAGAGACCAGTGAGGGACAACCTGAGGGTGGGGAACCTAAATTTTCGTGGCCACAATCTCCGCAACAACCCGATGTTTCTCCCGCAGCACTTAGCAGCCCAGGTGAAGGTAAATACAAGAAGGAGAGGGAACAAAGATGAGGGAGGGACACATCTTGATAACGCGCCAAAGACAACCACAGGCAGGAATACTGATGGCAACGAGGCAGACGGGGAACACTGCCCATTGCTCTGCCTGCCTCACTTTTGTTCAGGGGCCACCAGGAGGCCTGAGGTCCCAGGTGGACAGAAATCACCACGATCCCCTCTTGGCCCCAACCAACATACCCACAGGAGGCAAACCAACTTTTGATCATTTATTGAAACAAATAAGAGGTTAATCTCTGGGTAAAAAGGCCTTGTTTGCCAGCAGCTCAGGGGATGCCTTCAAGCTGACAGGCACTAGTGCACTTTGAAGTAGGAAGCATCACATGGGTTCTGGAGATAAGCAATAGATAAACAATGGGAGTTACCAGAAGTGTCGAGCCAGGCATCACCTTAACAGAAATTATTCCTGGAGCTAACGTGGAAGTCATTAATCCCAAGAGAAAAGACAGAGGTGGGCATGGTGGCTCATGCCTGTCATCTCAACACTTCGGGAGGCCAAGGCGGGAGGATCCCTTGAAACCAAGAGTTCAAGATCAGCCTGGGCAACAGAGTGAGACCTCATCTCTAGAAAAACTAAAATAAATAAAATAAATTAGCCGGGTGCAGTGATGCACACCTATAGTCCCAGCTACTCAGGAGGCTAAGGCAGGAGGATTGCTTGAGCCCAGGAGGTCAAGGCTGCAGTGACCTATGATCACATCACTGTACTCCTGCCTGGGCAACAGAGCAAGACCCTGTCTCTAAAAATAAGAGAACAGAAGACAGATGAAGCAAAGTGGGCCAAAACTTAGAAAAAGGGAATTGCTCTGTTTTAGATGAAGGATTGTGAAACAAAATTTTCAAGAGCAGCAATGAAACACCTGTCTACCACAGTGTAGCCCTCAGCAAAACCACAAGTGGGCAGACTCTGACTCTCCCACACCCCTCTCGCTAACCCCAAACCCCTTCTAGATAGAATGTTCTCCTTCCTCTTCATCCTAATGCCAGGAGCAAGTTTGGTGGTGCGTTCCCCACACCTGCGCCCTTTGCCAAAGCTCCAGGTTCCAGAGCCTTCCTTTCTTTCTTCTCTTCTGCTTTAAGGCTTGCTTACCCTGAGTTCAAGACCCATACAGCCTTGTTAGATAAATGGCTACATAAGATGATTGGTTAATCAGAGCGAGTATGGCTGATGATGGCTTCTGCAATATAACGCAATGAACCCGCACCCACCTTCACTGAATGATCAACATTCACTTTGGTGTAATGGGATAAACCATCAGCATGTCCCTCCTGATGCGATGCACAGAGAACATGACACCATTGCTGTGATAATCCCACCTCAAATGCATAAGAATATCACTGCCAAGAAACATCAGCCAAATCCAAAGTAAGGGACAATCTATCAAATAACCATCTTGCGTTCTTCAGGAATGCCAATACCATGAAAGATAAAGAAAAACTGAGGAGCTGTTCCAGGCTAAAAGGGACCTACAGAGACACAGCAACTGAAAATAATGCATGATCTGGGATTACCGTTTGCTCCAATGTACATCATTGGGTTAACTGGCGAAATCTGAATGAGGTCCCTACATTAGAAAACCTTGTTGTAGCAGGGTTAGTTTCCTGATTTTGATATTGCCTTGGTTATATAAGACAAAGTCCGTGTTATTAAGGAATACACAGGAATATTTAGGGGTAAAAGATAACTCATCTGCCACTTAGAAAATAATAAAGCAAATGGGGTAAAATGGTAGCACTGGGGAATCTCAGCGAAGGGTATAAATGATGTCTTTGTACTATTCTTGCAACGCTTCTGTGTCTGGAAAAATAATAATAAATATTACATATTTAATAACTAAATGAATGAAAAAATGTGCAAGGTTTCTGCAGGTGTCAACCTTGGTGATACAACAGGATCATCTCAGAAGCTCTGCATGAATATCAGTGCCCAGGCCCCAACCCAGAGATTCATAGTCAGTTAGCTGGGGGTGAAACTCCAGACATCGGCACGTGTGAAACACACCCCAAGGTCATTCTAGCGTGAATCCAGAATAAGAAGCAAGCTTAGCCTTTAGTGTCATTGGGTGACAGGAAAGTTCTAGGCTGGGGACTTTCTGAGCCCCCCATGTCTGCTTGGTTTGAGATCTGATCTTGGGGGCAGCATGGTGACACAAAACAAGAGTACAGTTGTGGGTCCAGTCTTGGTCCTTCCTCTAATAAGATGGGAGACATTGGGTCAGATCCCTTGCCTGTGCCAAGCCTGGGTTTTCTCAGCTGTGGAATGAGGTTAACCAGGAAGTGCCTCAGAGGCCAATGTGCACTCAAGGAAGAAGATGCCCAGCTCAGATATGGTGTGGCTGTGTCCCCACCCAAATCTCTAATTGTAGTTCCCATAATCACATGTTGTGGGAGGGACCTAGTGGGAGGTAACTAAATCATGGGGTGGGTCTTTCTCCTGCTGTTCTCATGACATTGAATAAGTCTCACAAGATCTAATTCTTTTTTTCTTTTTTTGAGACCGAGTCTCACTCTGTTGCCCAGGCTGGAGTGCAGTGGCGTGATCTCAGCTCACTGCAACCTCCACCTCCTGGGTTTAAGCAATTTTCATGCCTCAGCCTCCCAAGAATCTGGGACAACAGGCATGAGCCATCATACCTGGCTAATTTTTGTATTTTTATTAGAGATGGGGTTTCAACATGTTGGCCAGGCTGGTCTCAAACTTCTGATCTCAGGTGATCCACCCACCTTGGTTTCCCAAAGTGCTGTGATTAGAGATGTGAGTCACTGTGCCCTGCCTGATCTAATAGTTTTATAAAGGGGAACTCCCCTGCACAACTCTCTTGCCTGCTGCCACGTAAGATGTGACTTTTTTCCTCCTCCACCTTCTGCCATAATCATGAGGCCTACCCAGTCATGTGGATCTGTGAGTCCATTAAACCTCTTTTTCTTTATAAATTACACAGTCTCAGGTATGTCTTTATTAGCAGAGTGAGAAAGGACTAATAGAGTAACCCTTAAACCCCCGGACCCCAAAATGGAGTTGCCACAGGATGGCAGTCTGAAACCCTTGTGATGTCCAGCTGGCAGAAAGGAATTTGGATGAGTAGGGCTGGCCAACTTCTGGTATTGCTGGTGGGTCCTGTCATTGTGTGGGTGACTCCTTGCAACCCTGGCCCTTCATAGGACTAAATTCTGGGAGGGTTCTTGGGAAAGGGGCTAGAGAAGGCAAGAGGACATCAATCTTCTTCCAGGCAGTAGGAAGGCAAGCTGGAGAGGCCAAGCTCCCAAGTAAATGGAGGCACCTCCACTGGCCCCTTTGTGAGGCACGCTTGACCTGGGTTTTATGGAAAGAAAGTGCCCTCACCAAACGGTGCGAAACAAGATCCCAGGTGCCCCCTTCTGCCCTGCCCTAGACTCACCTAAAGCTGTACTGCCCAGAGTCATGGCCTCAGGCCACACATGGCTACTGGCCACTTGAGATGTGGCCGTCTCAGTTGAGATATGCTGTTAGTGTAAAATATACACTAGATTTCCAAGCCTTCATAAGCAAAAAGAAAAACATAAAATATCTCATTAAGAATGTTTAAGTATTCATTAATGTTGAAATAATAATATTTTGAATATAGTGGTTAAATAAAGTTTACTAGGAGAATTCATTTCACCTCTTTTACTTTTTCTAATGTGGTGACTAAATTATTTAATATTACACATGTGGATTACATTATATTTCTATTGGATAGCTCTGTTCTAAAGTCTGCACGTTGTCCTTTTGTGGCTTATTTCCTTGATAATTTTATTAAAATTAAATTGGGGGGCCAGGTGCAGTGACTCACATCTGTAATCTCAGCATTTTGGGAGGCTGAGGCAGGTGGGTCACCTGAGGTCAGGAGTTCGAGACCAGCCTGGCCAACATGGTGAAATCCTGTCTCTACTTAAAAATACAAAAATTAGCCGGGCGTAGGGGTGCGTGACTATAATCCCAGCTACGCGGGAGGCTGAGGTAGGAGAATCGCTTGAATCCTGGAGGCAGAAGTAGCAGTGAGCCGAAATCACGCCACTGCACTCCAGCCTGGGGGACAAGAGCGAAAATCCATCTCTAAATAAATAAATAAATAAATAGAAAAACAAAATTGAGGGCCGGGCATGGTGGCTCATGCCTGTAATCCCAGCACTTTGGGAGGCCGAGGCAGGAGGATTACCTGAGGTCAGGAGTTCGAGACCAGCCTGGCCAGCATGGTGAAATCCCATCTCTACTAAAAATACAAAAATTAGCTGGGCTTTGTGGTGGGTGCCTGAAATCCCAGCTACTCCAGAGGCTGAGGCAGGAGAATCACTTGAACCCGGGAGGTGAGGTTGCAATGAGCTCAGATTGCACCAAGGCACTCCAGCCTGGGCGACAGAGTGAGACCCTGTCTCAAAAAATAAAGAAAGAAATAAAAATAAATTGAGGAAGGACTGAGCATGCAAAATAGAATCAGCCTTTGACCCTGAATACCCTGCAGTGAGAATTCCCCTGTGGTTCTCAGGCTTCTGTAATTCCAGCAAATACACTCTTTCCTCAGGTTCACTAAAATGCAGATATTGTGAGATAATGCTCATTTCTCACAGATTGTTTGAATAATAATAATGATCATTACAGTAATTTACAACTTAATAGTCAATACTGCCTTTTTAACCCAGTCTGTGAGACTGAATCATAAACGTGACATTCTTTGAAGTAAAGCTCTCAATTAATATACCAGACTGCATAAACTCTAATAACTTACCTTTCCATGGAAAGAGAATATGTGGGTATTCTCTTTGAAGACAAATGGTGGAGAGTAGACTCTCATCAAAGACCCTCTGGCAGTAATGAGTTGCATTCAGGAAGGTTCCAGAAGGTTCTGTGGAAGGCTGCAGTTTGGGATTGGTTCTCAGGTGTCTGTCTAACTGCTTTCTAAGGATGAAGACTCCTGGTTCATGCTTCAGCTCCACCCACAGGAGCAACAGACTGACATTCCTCCACATAATAACAGACCCAGGCAGTGCAGAGCCATGTGGGGGGTCTTATCTGTCCTGTTGTCCACAGTCTGGTTTTATCTTAGACCCAGCCTGATGCAATTCATGTTGTGTATTGGCACTCCACTTAAGTTTCCCGTTTGTAAAAAGCCTCTTTCATTCGGTGATTCCTCAGGGCTTTAGGGGAACTTTCTGGAAAGCAGGAAGAAGGAAATAAAGGTTGTTTTGCTGAGGATGGGTGACACTGGGCGCGGGACCCAAATGAGTGGTTTGAGAGGAAAGTAGCCTTCATGCTGGACTAATGCTTGGCAACATTATGGGAAAATTTGGGGAAGCTGGGAGAGGAGGGGGCAGAGTTTCCTTCCAAGCCAGCCAGGGGGTCCAGGCAGTTTTGGTCCTAGGACATCTCTCTGTGCATTCCCAAGTAATTGCAAGGCTCCTTCTTGTCATCGTCTGAGACTTGGATTCCCCAAGCGTCCTTCTTTTCCTGGAGCCTCTGAGTCCTCTATTCCTGAGGCCTTTCTTCAGCACCCCCAATAGCCCCGCCATGATTTCATTGCAGGGCTGTGACCATCTACGACAAGCCGGCATCTTTCTTTAAAGAGGCACCTCTGGACCTGCAGCACTGGCTCTTCATGAAGCTGGGCAGCACACACTCTCTGTTCAGGGCCTGGTAGGCCTCCCATCCTCAGCTGCCTTCTCTCCTGCTCGCCACTGCCCTGGCCTCTCCCATTCTCGCTGCAGACCTGGGAAGCCACTCATCCAGGGGTTGGCAAACTATGGCTACAGGCCAGTCTCCTGCATTTGTAAATCAAGTTTCATTGGGACACAACACACTCATTAACTTCTAAGTTGTCTACAGCCGCCTTTGAGCTACAATAGCAGAATCGCGTTTTGCAACAGAGAACCTGTGGCCCGCAAAGCCTGAAGTATTTACTCTCTGGCCCTTTAAGAAATGTTTGTGGACCCCTGCACTGTCTTACTCTCCTGCCAATGGGTTCCCAGATCTGTGGCAGGATCTGTGGACCTGTGTGTCCCTTGGGGTGTGTCATGGAGCTAAGGAGGGGACCTTTGTGCAGGTCCACACACCCTGAGGTGTGCCCCTGGGTAAGCTGGGGTGGTGTGGGAGGGCATCCCTGCACCCTCATCTTGAGTCCAGGGGATGATAAGACAGTAAGTCCCATGGAGAAAAGGAATGAGTCAGTCTTGTTTGCTGTTATAATCTTAGCACCCAGCAACAATATTAGAGAAAGCAAGCCCAGGCCTCGGATGGCAGGGGTGGCCTGGTGTTGCTGATGTGGCCAGGCACCCCAACCGCTGGGAGCCTGCAGGCCTCGCCACGGCAGGAGATGCCCGTCCTTGGTCCTGGGCCTGCTCTGTGGCCTCTCACAGGCTTTTTTTCTGCTCTTTCATCTCAGAACCTGAGGACCCAGCCACGGAGCAGTCGGCCTTCATGGAGCAGGATGCTGGCAGCAGGCTGGTGACATGTCTCCATGAGCAGCCAGCCCTGCTGGTCAGCAGCACGAGCTGGACAGGTCTGCAGGACCCCTGGGGCACATGGGTTTGGTGTGAGGGGCACCTGGCCAACCTGTGTTCTCCTCACCTCTGCCAGTCCTGCATGCCCCCACCCCGCCACAGTCTCAGTGAGAAGGGGAGGGTGTGTGAGCTGGAAGAGAGGTGTCTAGTAACAGGCCCCTGACATTCAATTCTCTTCTCATAGAGGATGAAGACTTCTCCATCCTGCTGGAAGCTTTAGAAAGTAGGTGTGTGGCTGCGGTGAGGAGCTCTGGGCTTGTTGGGGGCCACTGAGCTGTGAGCTGCTTGCCTGGCCTGCAGCATGTTCCTGACCCGGACCACTGGGTGGGGCAGCCTGGGGACAGTGGGGGTGGTGGAGGTGGGCCGCCCTGAATCCCCAGTTGGGTCATTGAGTGACCAGGCCCTCAGGCTGAAATGCCCCCTCCAGGAGAGTATCTCACAGAGGATAGTGGCCTCCCCACCAGAGCAGTGAACTTTCTCCACCTTACCAGGTGACTCTGGCTATTGTTTATTTAAAAATTTTTTTCTGAATGGGCATGGTGGCTCATACCTGTAATCCTAGAACTCTGGGAGGCTGAGGCAGGCAGACCACCTGAGGTCAGGAGTTCGAGACCAACCTGGCCAACATGGCGAAACCTGTCTCTCCTAAAAATACAAAAATTAGCTAGGTATGGTGGTGGGCGCCTGTAGTCCCAGCTACTTGGGAGGCTGATGCATGAGAATTACTTGAACCTGGGAGGCAGAGATTGCAGTGAGCTGAGATCGCGCCATTGCATTCCAGCCTGGGTGACAGAGCGAGAGTCTGTCAGAAAAAAAAAAAAAAAAAAAAAAAATTCTATCAGAAATTCCATGTAGAATTGTTTCTTTTTTTAAACACAGAGTTTGAACAACTGACTCTTGACGGACACAACCTTCCTTCTCTCGTCTGTGTGATAACAGGTACCGCCTGGGACCCTGGGTGTCTGTTTGGTTGGGGGATGGCGGAGGGGGAGGAGCACGCAGTCTTTACCCTGTGCTTCCCACGATCTTGTCTCCTTAATCCTCACTGCAGCTCTCTGCCATAGGGTCTTATATTGCTTGACATGGGGGAAACTGAGGCTCAGAGGGTTTCACAGCAGGGCAGGGAGCCCAGATTTGAATCTGTAGATACCAAGCTTTCTACTTTTTCAGTAGTTTCCAAGCATCTTCTTTTTGTTGTTGTTACGTCATTGGTGTCTTTTTTTTTTTTTTGAGATAGAGTCTTTGTCGCCCGGGCTGGAGTGCAGTGGTGCGATCTCGGCTCACTGCAACCTCCGCCTCCCACATTCAAGCAATTCTCGTGCCTCAGCCTCCTGAGTAGCTGGGACTACAGGTGACCACCACACCCGGCTAATTTTTGTATTTTTAGTAGAGACAGAGTTTCACCATGTTGGCCAGGCTGGTCTTGAACTCCTGACCTCAGGTGATCCACCCGCCTTGGCCTCCCAATATGCTGGAATTACAGGCATGAACCACTGTGCCCAGCCATGTCATTGGTGCCTTAACCAAGTCTCTTAATTTTTCAAACGGAAGAGCCCCTGTCCCACAGTTACTGCTGCTGAGCCCTTTCAAGGTGACTCAGTGAGGAGGGAGAAAAGCGGAAGCGGTGTGGGAAGAGGCGGGGTCTGGGCCAGCTGTTGGTCCTGCTCTCCTCCTTCTTCTGGCCTCTAGGCTCCCAGGAGTGGTTTGGAACCCGCGCCATGTGCTCTGGAGGCTGTGGCAGGGCAGCGGGAGTCCTCGTGTTCCCTGTGCACAACACAGACAAAAGGCTGGGTCCACCCAGTGGGCGGTCGGGTGCCAGGCCAGTGCTTACCCCGCCATGTTTGCAGCCCGAGGCCAGCTGGCTGCAGGTACAGGGCTGTGCGTCAGGGGTCAGCGTGCACACACCCCTGCAGGTCTCGGGGCTCCTGGGTTGCTTCTGGAAGGGCCCGCATGGGGCCTGACTGGAGCTGCCAAGGAGTGGAGCTTCTGGGAAAGGGATCCCTCCTAGGGGGGAGTGTCTTGGGCCTGGGGCCACGTGGCAGGGACAGAGACGGGTCCATGGCAGTGTCTGCTCTTCTCTGTGAAGGCAAAGGGCCTCTGAGGTAGTATTACAGCCGCCTCATCCGCCAGAAGCATTTCCAGCATATCCAGGTCTGCACCCCCTGGCTGGAGGCCGAGGACTACCCCCTGCTTCTAGGTGAGAGGCCTGCAGGAGGCTCAGGGAGGAGGCGGGGCCTTAAGCAGGGGGAACAGGGGTGGGCGGGATGTGCTTTTTCTGAAAAGGTGGCTCTGGAGGCCACTTGGGCACGGGACCTGGGCTCTGGCTGAACTCCCAGGAGGAGGCTACTTCCTGGTGTGCCAGCCCATCCCTGCCAGTTGGCCCCAGAGGCCGTTTACCAAGGCGTTTGAGGAGGCCACGTCCTTTCAGCCTGCCACGCCCTCCATTCAGTCCTCTTCCTTCCTGCAGGAGGGCTGGGCCTGGGGTTGGGGCCACTGTTGCCCAGGTGTGGGAGGGCAGTGGCTTTGGGAGGTACAGGGACGATGTGTCAAACAGCGTCACCTCTCCCAGTGAGATGGTTCTCCTTTGCCTCCGTCTCTTTCCCCATTGATTCCTCCAAGTGGGGAGTCGTGTCTTGGTCCTGATGCGTCTCTAGAGCTGCATCTTCCAGCTTTGAGTGAGCAGAGCAGTTGGAGGCTGAGGGCCTTTTCCTGGCAGGACTCTCCACCTAGTCTTTGTTTTAGACAGTCTCGCTGCATTGCCTAGGCTGGAGTGCATGATCTCAGTTCATGCAACCTCTGCCTCCTGGGTTCAAGTGATTCTCCCACCTCAGCCTCCCGAGTAGATTACAGGATTACAGGAGCCCACCACAACACCTGGCTTATTTTTGTATTTTTAGTAGAAACAGGGTTTCACCATGTTGGCCAGGCTGGTCTTGAACTCCTGACCTTAAGTGATCCTCCTGCCTTGGCCTCCCTAAGTGCTGGGATTTCAGGCATGACCCATCATGCCTGGCCCCAGCTAGTCTTTAGAAATGTTAAGCTTTATGGCTTTATTTTCACAGTGACAGCTGGTTTGTGGTGGGTGTGCTGTGGTTTATTATTATTATTATTATTATTATTATTATTTTGAGATGGAGTTTCACTCTTGTAGCCCAGGCTGGAGTGCAATGGCATGATCTTGGCTCACTGCAACCTCTGCCTTCCCGGGTTCAAGCGATTCTCCTGCCTCAGCCTCCTGAGTAGCTGGGATTGGAGGCACCTGCCACGATGCTTCGCTAATTTTGTATTTTTTTAATAGAGATGGGGTTTCACCATGTTGGCCAGGCTGGTCTTGAACTCCTGACCTCAGGTGATCCACCTGCCTTGGCCTCCCAAAATGCTGGGATTACAGGCGGGAGGTGAACTTGGGAGGTGGAGGTTGCAGGGAGCTGAGTTTGTGCCACTGCACTCCAGCCTGGGTGACAGAGTGAGACTCTGTCTCAAAACAAGACAAAACAAAACAACAACAACAAAACCAAATTGTGGTTATGTAGAGAAAGTGTCAACTTATGTTTTCAGATGTCCCAGCCAGGCCGTGTGGCTGCTTGCCCAGCTTAAGCCACTTGTGCTTGGTGATGTCGGGGGCCTTATGAGATTTTCACTCCCCTCCGGGGATGTTCCCTCACTGTGCTGGGAGGATTTGTGTTCCCAAGGCAGAGACCAGCGCTCTGACCGCACCCCTCTTGCCTAGCATGGTCGGTGGACCTGGGTGTCTGTCTGCACACGTCCTCCAGTGGCCTGGACCTGCCCATGAAGGTGGTGGACATGTTCGTGTGCTGTTTGCCTGTGTGTGCCGTGAACTTCAAGTGGTAGGAGCAGAACCCGAATCTTTCTGGGGATAGCTTCACAGATCCACCGCTGAGGGGGAAGCAGTGCAGAGCGAGCTGCCCACAGCGAGGCCCTGTCCCTCGGTCAGTCCAGCACACACTGGAGGCCAGGAGGAGGAGCCCTGCATTTACTGTGGCTGGGCTGAGCCTCATTGAAGTAGTTGCTTCCATTTAGAGCTCATGTTATATTTAGGTTGGTGCAAAAGTAATCACGGTTTTTGCCATTAAAAATGACAATTACTTTTGCACCAACCTAATATGAAAAAAAAGCATCTTAAATACTAGAACTCCACTCGGGGCTTTTGCTCCTGGAGTAGAATTGGCGGGAATTGCCTGCAGGCTTACATGGTTTTCTTTGTTGTTTTCTCTCCCACCATGTCCCTTTTGGCCAAGCTTACGTGGTGGGTTTGAATCAGTTGAATGAGTGTCATGCTGTGGCCTCACTCCACCCAGCATAGATGGGTGTTTGGAAGGGTGGCACTAGAAGAGATTCTAGAAGCAGTAGCCTCAGCACAAGTTGAGCCCTTGGCCCCTGCTCAGGAGCCGGCCCCTGGATGGGATTCAGGGATGTGAGCCCCTCGTGTGAGCTGAGCTCAGGGAATGTCAGGATCAAACCTGGTGCCCTAGAAAAGTCATCTTTTATGTGCTGAGCCAGTCTCCAGGGGGTTGCCTTTATTCGTTCCATGGCCATAGAATTAAGAAAAACGTGCAAAAATAATTCTTCAGTCCTTGAAGAGCATCCAGCACAGAAGGTACAAACCCTCCTTAAGGCTCCCTCCTCAAATCGCTTTGGCAATTTTGATGTGCACCCGCACCCCCCAGGCCTTTGTACCCTCAGATGTCAAGTCTAAGAACCAGCTCCTGGAAACCACACCCCCCGTTCCAACCCCCAGCCTGGCTTGAGCGTGGGGTGGGTGGGAGCCCTGGTGGGCACCACAGCGGTCTGGTGTCTTCTCCAGGCAGCTCTCAGGCTCCCTTGGTTCTCTCTGCAGTTTACATGAGCTGGTGAAACATGAAGAAAATGGCCTGGTTTTGAGGACTCAGAGGAACTGGCAGCTCAGCTGCAGGTAGCCACATCTGCCACCACGCCCGGGTGGGCAGGGTTCTGGAGACTGGCATCGAGCCACGCTCCCTGATCCCTGCTTCCCACAGCCAGGGTGGGACCATGTGGGGTCTGGTGGAAAAGCTAGGGAGGGAGCAGAAGTCACAGAGGCTTCCTACTCTGCTGTCCCGTTTCGGTACAGTAGGCTCGGGAAAGTTAGGACACACCCCCTCCTGCCCTCTGAATTTATGGAGCTGACACTCCACAAATGATGCTGGAGCCAGGTGGGCCGGGCTGCAGTTTAGGAAGTGATCAGGATCAGGTAGGTGCATGGGCAAAGGGAGCTTCTGGGACCAGCCTTGAAAGATGGGCAGAATTCTGCAAATGTTACTTGTTTCTTATTGCTAAAAGTAATACATCATTCTTGCCAACAGAGTGATTGGGAGGATTTTCAGTAAAGGTCCAGGTCGGAAGTCATTTAGACTGGGTGCCCCAGTCTCTGTCAGAACCATGGTACTCTGTTGTGGTGTGAAAGTAGCCACAGATCGTCTGTAGATTAAGGGGTGTGGTTTTGTTCCAATAAAACTTTATTTAGAAACACAGGCTGTGGGCTGGATTTGGCCTGCAGGCTGTAGTTTGTGATCCTTGATTCAGACAGTTTAGCAAGGCTGAAAAGAACACCGACAGCCCCTCATTACCCACAGATGGGTGGGACTGTGTTGGCCACAGGCCGAGAGGAGGGTGCTCACAGGGGAACGTACAGCATGTAGAGGCCAGAAGGTGCTCCAGGGCACCAAGTGTGGGAAAGTGGGACATACAGGTAAGTTTCCAGGGGAAGTTTCCGGAAAGCATAATGTCAAGTTGGAGGCAGAGCACTGCTGGGGCGTGAAGGGTCTCGAGTTCAAGTGAGGGAGTTAGGGGCTTGGGAGGGGTTGTTATTGGGTCGGGGACCTGGGGTCAGCCAGGTGGTGACCTGGGATGGGGTGGGGACAGGCAATGAGGTAAGATCTGCTCTTTATTTTTTTGCAGATGCTTTTCTCAAACTTTCCTGATCCTGAGGGCAAGCTAAACCAGTTCCGGAAGAACCTGCGGGAGTCGCAGCAGCTCCAGTGGGATGAGAGCTGGGTGCAGACTGTGCTCCCTTTGGTTATGGACACAGAACTCCTGGGCCAGAGGCTAAAACCCCAGGACCCCTGCTGTCCTTCCCGCAGCTTCTTCTCAGAGTGTCAGGGCAAATCCTTTCGAGTAGCGCCTCCCAGTGGCCAGAAGCTGATATGACGGCAGTGGTGCCGCCTGGTGAATGAATTGGTTCTGTGACCGGGGAAGCTGTGGTTGGCCCTGATTTCTTCTCTGGAGGCTCGGAAACGCTTCCTGTCTTCTTCTGTTCTTCACGCCCCATGCCCCTGCTAGTGTATTACTGTTCTGTGACTTCCCTGTGACCTCTGCAGTACTCCTTAGCCTGCGTTTGGTCTCCAGGTGTCACCTTTCTGCCGTGTTCCTAACATGTTGATTCCTGTCTTGAAAAAAGCACCTGCTGCACCATAAGCCCAGGGATGTGGCAGCTGCAGCGGGCTTGGCTTTGTGAGGAACCGAGTGTGTCCACGTTGGGGGAACATCATACTTGATACACACGTTTTTATTTGCACAAAGAAATTGCTATTTTCAGAGCCAGAATTTTCATGTTTGATTTATGGTGATTTTCTTAAGAACCAGAACTGCTGGTAGAAAGGGGGCACCCACACGCTTAGATAGACAATGTCTTATTAGAGGGCAGTTTGTGGTTCCTGATTTGGAAATTAACATTCTCCAAACATTCCAGTCCAATGAAAGTTTTATCCACTTTTCCATATAAAAATTCTTCCCACGAGAGTGACTTGATTCTCACGATCCCGTTGGAGTCGTGTGTGAGTCCTACAGTGTGAGGTTCAGCATTGTCATCTCCAAGTGCTCTCCTTAGGGAAACAGTTTCTGGTCATGATGAGCTTCCGCTTCCCATCTGATCCTGGCCCGGCCTGGAAACAGAACACGTGTTTGAGGATGGCAGTGTTTGGGGACAGGACATGAGCATTTTGTGTGGGGCTTCTAGGACAGGCCTGGCGGGGTGGGGGGTGTCCAAGTCAGTTTACTTGGTTCACAGGTTCCCAGGCCCACCCAGGTGCCTAGAATTGGCCTCCAGGTTGGGACAAGAAATCTGGTTTTGCGTAGAAATGGCTAGCAGCAGGCACCGTGCTGCTGTCCACTCTCTGCCTGTGTCCGCCCCAGCACTTGGCACAGCGGGACAGAAGCAGAGATCTGAACCCACATCTACCTGGCTGCTCAGTCAACCCACTCTTCACAAAGCTTAGAAAGCTGCCGGGCACAGTGGCTCAAGCCTGTAATCCCAACACTTTGGGAGGCCGAGGCAGGCGGATCACTTGAAGTCAGGAGTTCGAGACCAGCCTGGCCAACATGGTGAAACCCCATCTCTACAAAAATACAAAAATTAGCCAGGCATGATGGTGGGTGCCTGTAATCCCAGCTACTTGGGAGGCTGTGGTGGGAGAATTGCTTGAACCCAGGAGGCGGAGGTTGCAGTGAGCTGAGATTGTGCCACTGCACTCGACCTTGAGTGACAGAGGGAGACTCCATCTCAAAAAAAAAAAAAAAAAAAAAAAAAACCTCACACACCACACACACACACACACACACAAAGCTTAGAAGGGGCTGGTGTTCTCAGAAGCACAGATGTCTGAAGAGCCATTAGCCAGAATGATTCTTTTTTTTCTTTTTTTGAGATACGATCTTGTTCTGTCACCCAGGCTGAAGTGCAGTGGCACAGTCATTGCTCACCACAGCCTCGACTCCTGGGCTCTAGCAATCCTCCCACTTCCTGAGTAGCTGGCATGACAGGTGCATGCCACCATGCCAGTAATTTTTTTGTTTTGTAGAGATGGGGTCCTGAACGCATGGCCTCAAGTGATGCTCCTGCCTCAGCCTCTTTTATTATTTTTTTTTAGACGGAATTTTACTCTGTGCCCCAGGCTGGAGTGCAGTGGCAAAATCTCAGCTCACTGCAACGCCTCCCAGGTTCAAGTGATTCTCCTTCCTCAGCCTCCCGGGTAGCTGGGATTATAGGCGTGCACCACCATGCCTGGCTAATTTTTGTGTTTTTAGTAGAGATGGGGTTTCACCGTGTTGGCCAGGCTGGTCTTGAACTCTTGACCTCAAGTGATCCACTCACCTCAGCCTCCCAAAGCCTCAGCCTCTTACAGTGTTGGGATTACAGGTGTGAGACACTGTGACCTGGGATGATTTTCAATCACAGTTTTTTGTTACAAGTGGAAAATGCGTATTTTTAAAAATGAAGTAGCACAGACATGAACGTGTAGAAGTCTCTATAATCCTGCCAATGGCACGTGTTCACGTGTATATCAGGGATATCCAATATTTTGGCCTCCATGGGCCACGTTGAAAGAAGAAGAATCGCCTTGGGCCACACATAAAATACACTAATGCTAGCAATAGCTGATGAGCTAAAAGAAAAAAAAATCACACAAACTCCTCGTACTGTTCTAAGAAAGTTTACAGATTTGTGTTGGGCCGCAGGTTGGACAAGCCTGCTGTATATATATTCTAGGTTTTCCCCTATAGGTATACTTATGTGAAAATGATGATTGTGATAATTTTTTTTTGAGATGAAGTCTTGCTATGTTGCTCAAGGTGGCCACAAACTTCTGGGCTTAAGCCATCCTCCCGTCTCAGCCTCCTGAGTAGTTGGGAATATAGGTACTCATAACCATGTGTGGGTGATTATTATTAGTTTTTAAACAAAAATGGGTCGGGGCGCAGTAGCTCACGCCTGTAATCCTAACACTTTGGGAGGCTGAGGCAGCAGATCACTTGAGGTCAGGAGTTCAAGACCAGCCTGGCCAACATGGCGAAACCTCGATTCCACAAAAAATACAAAAATTAGCCAGGCGTGGTAGCACGCGCCTGTAGTCCCAGCTACTCAGGAGGCTGAGATGGGAGGATAGCTTGAACCTGGGAGGTGAGAGGTTGCAGTGGGCCGAGATGGCACCACTGCACTCCAGCCTGGGCAATGCGAAACCAGACTCTGTCTCAAAAAAAAAAAAAAAAGGTTGGTAGGGGCTTATGCTATGTGTGCTGTTTGGCACTTTTTTCACTTAAAAGATATTGCAGGTATTTTTTCATGTAAGTATCTGAAGAAAGACTTCCTGTTTTTTTGTTTGTTTGTTTGTTTGTTTGTTTTTTTGCCTTTTTGAGACAGGGTCTTGCTCTGTTGCCTAGGCTGGAGTGCGGTGGTGAGATCAGGGCTCACTGCAGCCTCCACCTCCTGGGCTCAAGCCATCCTCCTACCTCAGCCTCCTGAGTAGCTGGGACTACAGGTGTGCGCAACCACACCTGGCTAGTTTCTGTATGTTTTGTGGAGATGGGGTCCCACTATGTTGCACAGGTTGGTCTTGAACTCCTGGCGTCAAGAAGTCCTCCTGCCTTAGCCTCCTAAAGTGCTGGGATGACAGGCCTGAGCCCCGCGCCCGGCCAGCCTCCTGTGCGACGTTTTGCGGGACTCTGTCGTGGAACCCAGTATGCCTTCGTGTGCTGGCTTGTTTGTTGGCTTTGTAGTTAACGGGCTGCCCCACGTGGGCAGGCATTGGATCATCCGTGTCTCTGTGTGCAGGCAGAGGCTGCTGCGGGTGCATCTGTGCACATGGCTCCCAGGAGGGGCTGTGCTCAGGGGGAGCTGGAGCAGAGGCTGATGGCATTGGGGGGCTTGGGTGTAGTGTGGAGGCACGAGAGCCAGGTGGCCGGGCTGCAGTCTGCGGGAGTTCAGGGGTCGCTTGGCCTTTGTGTGTCCTAGTGTCTTTGTCAGTGAGATGGGACAAGGACAGCACACCCTCACAAGTGCTCGGGGCTGACAAATGTCAGGTCTGAGACAGTTGCTGGCACACTACGGGGCCAGTTCCCCTTCTCTACAGTCACCCTGCTCGTCTTCCATCGACTGGGTGCTCAGGACAGTGGCGTGGTGGATCCACCTGTACAGCCTGTGCTCCAGCATCCTGCAGGCCACAGCTGTGTCCAGCCCTGACCCCGACTGCCCCTCCCACCACCTCCATTTTATAGATGAGGAAACCGAGGCCCAAGGGCTTAGGGAACCCTGCTCTGAAGCACACAGTAGGGCTCCTGGGCTCAGACCTTCCCTCCCTGGGCTGAGCTGTCCTCCTGCTGCCGCAAGCCCCCCATGCCCCAAGCCCACCCTGCTCACTGTCCTCTGCCCGAGTTCCCCGCATTGTGTGGGAGTGTGGGGCAACCTAGCTTTTCCCCGGCGCCCAGTTCTTTCACTTCCACTGGAGTCCTGCAGGGACAGCTCGGGGACCATGCAGGCACAGGTGGGCATGGGGGCTCACCTAGCTCGGTGGTGAACAGCTGGCACCTCTCTGGGTTGCGGACAGTGAAGGCCACATAGACCTCAGGAGCCCGCTGGTGATCCCGGCAGGCAGCCAGCCTCCGCAGGACCCTGACCAGCGACACGATGGCTTCTGGGCAATACAGCACGTCTACGGTGAAAGCTTCAGGTTACTGAAAGGGACCAGCGGACAGTTCCAGGTTATGCTGACCTCAGCAGCAGGGCGAGGCCAGAGAGGCAGCGGTCATATGAGATTGGTAGATGCCATTTGACCATTTGTGCCATTAGATGGAAAGGCAATTACTTGGTGAAAAAGGAGAACCCTTAGTAGAGCAAGCTGCAAAAGACCGAAGCAAAAGAAAAAAATCTCCAGACTCACTGGTGTTCCTTAGAGAAACAGCTCTGGTTCTCGGCCTATCTAGAGGGCTTCGAATGACACAAAGCCTGACCCTGCCATGAACTTCGTGTTTCAGGCATCTGCCGATTGGTCTGCTGGCTTGCAGGCGTGGGCCTGTGTCCCTGGCCACCGCTGGACCTGTGGTTTTCAGGGCTGGGACCCAGGACCACAGGCAGAGCTCTGCTTGACCAGAGACCCCTCTCTGGTCTCTAGGGTGACCAGAGACACCTTAGGGACTGAGTGTGCTGGCAGGGGCGAGGGGTTTTCGGTGGCCCAGCCAAACACCACCTTCTCTCAAGGGCCCTGTCCTTGTCCCAGAAGTGGTTGTTTTCCTCCTGTGGTCTCTGAAGGACACAGGGCATGGCTCTGGGACAGAGCCATGTGGTGACGACTGTAACGGGAGTGTGCCTGTCTCCAACAAGAGGGCTGTGGCTTGAAGGTCACCTTAAGAGGCACCCCTGTCCTTTGATGTCACCCTGGAGGCCCAGAGTAACTCTTCTGGAAGCCCCATCATGCCCATGCTCCAAAGCATCCATTGTTCCCTTTTCCCAGAGCCAAGAGCTGGGTAGAGCTGCAAGGACACCGCCTGCACAGGATGCCCGGGGCTGGGCATTACCTGCTGCAATGACAACATCTGGCTGGAAGGCAGAGAGCTGATGGACTGTCGCGACGTCCCAGTCCAGCTGGGCCACTGTCACCCTGGGGCTGTCTAAGTTGGCAGTGATGTCTGCCTCTAATGAGAGGCCATTGAGAAGAACAATCCCTCAGAGCTGCTCGAGGACCCGGCTGTGACAGTCGCTGAAGATGTATGCCCGGGGGCGGCACATCTTGCAGATGGCCAGGCCTGTGAGGCTGGCGCCACTGCCAAGCTCTAAGACAGTCCTGGCGGGAGGAAAGGGGACCGTGTCTGCGACTGCACCAGGGTAAGCCTGCCCTGCGCCCCGAGGTCACCTGTGAGTGAAGGCTGCTGGGTTCTCGGCCCATTCTGCAAGGTAGAGGGCAGCGTCCCATGTGACCAGGCCTGTGGTGCCATGGGAGATGATGGCCGTACTCTTGGAGAGTGTGACGGAGCCTCCCGAGGGCTGCACCAAGAGAGGGCGGGAGAGTCAGTCCAGCAATCAGAAGACAAGTGGCATAGAAGATAAGTAGCCATCCACCACATGGCTGAATAAACCATGACAGGACCAATCGCCACTCAGCAATCAGAAGCAGCTAACTGTTGACATCCCAAAAGCTTTCATGGGCCTCCGGTGTCACGTGGCATGAAAGACACTCATCTCAGGCCACACAGGAGTCCACTCATCCAACATTCCTGAGACGACAGAATTCTGGTGATGGAGCACAGGTCAGCGGTGGCCAGGGCCTGGGTGTGGCTATGAAGGGGTGACTGCCTTGTGATGTTTCAATATGCTATGTTTTTCCTTTGTGGTTTTCTGTATCTATGTTTTATCTTTTTTTTTTGAGCTTTGTCACCCAGGCTGGAATCAGTGGCACGATCTTGGCTCACAGCAACCTCCACCTCCTGGGTTCAAGCAATTCCCCTGCCTCAGCTGCCCAAGTAGCTGTGACTACAGGCATGTGCCACCATGTCCGGCTAATTTTTGTACTTTTTTTGAGACAGACTTTCATTCTCGTTGCCCAGGCCAGAGTGCAATGGCGCAATCTCGGCTCACTACAACCTCCACCTCCCAGGTTCAAGAGATTCTCCTGCCTCAGCTTCCCGAGTAGCTGGGATTACAGGTGCCCAATGCCACACCCTGCTAATTTTTGTATTTTTAGTAAAGATGGAGTTTCACCATGTTGGCCAGGCTGGTCTCGAACTCCTGACCTCAGGTGATCCACCCGCCTCAGCCTCCCAAAGTGCTGGGATTACAGGCATGAGCCACCACGCCCAGCCTAATTTTTGTATTTTTAGTAGAGACAAGGTTTCACCATATTGGCCAGGCTGGTCTCGAACTCCTGACCTCAGTTGATCCACCCGCCTCAGCCTCCCAAAGTGCTGGGATTACAGGCATGAGCCACCACGCCCAGCCTAATTTTTGTATTTTTAGTAGAGACAGGGTTTCACCATATTGGCCAGGCTGGTCTCGAACTCCTGACCACGGATCCACCCACCTCGGCCTCCCAAAGTGCTGGGATTACAGGCGTGAGCCACCGCGCCTGGCCCTGTCAAGTATTCTTTGAGGACTGGGCACCAGGTCCTTGTGCAGCATGTAGTGTGTGTTACCTATTGGACAAATGCCCAACAACCCCACGAGACATGCTGTTGTTGAAGTGCTTGATTTACAGACAGGGAAACTGAGGCCAAAGAAGGTTAACAGACCTCATGTCTAAGACTGCAGAATGGGTGAGTCAGGATTTGAACCCACACCCACGTTTTCACTTTGTGCAGGAAGGGTATCTGGGCTGTGAAGGGGAGGAGGGTGCCCTTCTCATACCAGCAAATAGCTCCGGTGGCCCTGGGTGGACCCCTTGGCCATCAGGGTCTCCGCCAGCACCTCGTACAGCTTGTCCAAAGGCTCCGTGTGGACAGCCTCGTGCTGGGGGCAGACAGAGTAAGAGCTTGTTTGCTTTCCTTCTAATCTGTAAAAATGTACAGATGATTTTCACCAAGCTTGGAGGGGAGATTTGGGATGGAATCGTGTAATACCGGCCAGCTGGCATATAAAATATTCACTTCGTTGGTCATGGTGGTGTGTGCTGAATAGTCCCAGCTACTCTAGAGGCTGACATGGGAGGACTACTTGAGCCCAGGAGTTTGAGGACAGCCCGGGCAACAGAGATCTTGTCTCTAAAAAAATAATTCACTTGGTAGGGAAACCTGGATGGGAGGGCCTTCAACAAGAGGTGTTGAGAGGGTAGGGTTAGGTGTAGTCTAGTGCAGGAGACAAGGATTCCGTGAGAGCTGCCACATAACCATGACAGAGAGGAGGAAAACAAAAGGTGCTTTTAAGTGAGCCCAGGCAGAACTGTGAGGGCGGCCCATGCTGCAGGCTGTGGCTGTCAGCAGGCTGCTTCTCCACAGCTGGCCCCGTCCTAAGATTCACAGGGCAGCAGCAGGGTACACTGGGTGACTGCTGCCCTCTCTTGGTGGCACAGGGCAGACCTGCTGGTGACCACAGATGCACCCTTTTGGGGAGGACTAGGGAGAAAGCAGGTATTGGAAAAGCAGGGGATTGTTTATTTGCTAAAAGTGTGGCCCTTTCACTCAGCAGGTCTGCTACTGCCTACTAAGGAATGGCCTCTCGACATCCTCATGTCAAACCCTGCATGTTCGGGCCCATCTTTAAAATCCATCCTAGGCCAGGTGCGGTGGCTCATGCCTGTAATCCCAGCACTTTGGGAGGCCAAGGCAGGCGGATCACCTGAGGTCAGGAGTTCGAGACCAGCCTGGCCAACATGGTGAAACTCTGTCTCTACTAAAAATACAAAAACTAGCCAGGCATGGTGGTGTGTGCCTGTAGTCCCAGCTTCTTAGGAGGCTAGGCACGAGAATTGCTTGAACCAAGGAGGCAGAGGTTTCAGTGAGCCGAGATTGTGCCACGATAATCCAGCCTGGGCAACACAGTGAGACTCTGTCTCAAAAAAATAAATAAATAAGTAAAAAATAAAATCCATCCTATATCAGTCAGGAAAGAGCTCATTCCAGCAGGATCAATGCGGAGAATTCACCAGAGGAACTAGTTCCAAAGGTATGGCAAGAGGAAAAACTTCCAACAGGGGCCCGTGGGGCAACCCAGAGACGGAAAAGAGCAGGAAACTCCAAACCCTTTGGCGGGCAGGACAGAGGGTGTGGGTGAGGGTTCCAGTGCTGTGGGCTGGGCCAGCCTGGTAGGAATGAGAATCCATATGCTAGGAGCTGGGGCCCCAGAGAAGCAGCTGCTGCGGAAACCCCAGGAGGCAGAGTGAGGGAGAGACGCTGGCCTCCCCTTCTTCCCGCCCTGCACTGTTTCCCATGGGTCACACACAGCTGCAGCCAGTTGCCTGGGGAGGCCCCTGCCATGCTGGGGTTTGCAAAGCAGGGCCAGGGCCTGGGAAGGACGGGGGCTCCAGCATGCAGGTGGCTATGCTGTCCGGCTACTGGGTGGACACTGCCCATAACTGACCTTTTTGATGAGTTCTGAGAGAAAGCACCGGGCATACTTGACTGACGGCGGGTGCTTCACACACACAGGATGCTTCACAGTCTATGGCAAAGGACAGAACATTGGTTGCTCGAGAGCCCATCTTAAGTCTCCTATGAGCTTCAAGCCAACACAGCAGAGGGCAAACTCCAGGCTACCCAATCCCTCAGCAAAGATGTAGATGGACACAACATTCTGGCCCCACGCATCTGAAGTTTGTCTTAAGATATAAGCCGTTTCCTAAAAATGCTTCCACTGCAGTGGCACAGGCTATGGCAGCATTTCTAATGCCCATTCTGAGCAGGAACACAGGGCATGTGGGCCCAAACCACCTCCCTCCCAGGGGAGCCTGTGTGAACCAGGGTTTGCAGGAAGGACAGTTGTCAACTGTCTGGCTCTATGGAAGAGGCGGGAAGGCCCACTCGGCAACTGCTCTCTTGGAGCATGTGTCCCTGGGGACAGGACGGAGGGGAGGTGACACTCCAACTAAAGCCAAGAGAAGCCAAGTGCAGGACGAGCAAGTTCCAGGCAGTGGGAACAGCCGGTGCAAGCTCTGAGGTGGCCACAGCCTGGCACTTGGAAATGAGGGCAGAGGGAATTGTGCAGCAGGAGTGGGGACGGTGGGAAAACAAGAGCCTGGAGGGAGAGGGAGGAGATGGTCCGCAGTGCCTGCTGGCTGGGAGGGATGCAGATTCTGCCCAAGGGCAGCAAAGTACCCCACGCAATATACAGGCTCTTCACGCTGGTGCTGGTTTTTCATTTTTTCTGACACAGAGTCTCGCTCTGTTGCCCAGGCTGGAGTGCAGTGGCCCGGTCTTGGCTCACTGCAGCCTCCACCTCCCAGGTTCAAGCAATTCTCCTGCCTCAGCCTCCCGAGTAACTGGGACTATAGGCGTGCACCACCACGCCCAGCTATTTTTTGTATTTTTAGTAGAGATGGGTTTTTGCTATGTTGGCTAGGCCGGTCTTGAACTCCTGACCTTAGGTGTTCCATCCACCTCAGCTTTCCAAAGTCCTGAGATTACAGGTGTGAGCCAGTGCATCCAGCCTTTTGCTGGATTTTAAAGCAGCTCTCCCTACATTTCATGCTTCACCACCTACGAGAGTGAGGCTCAGGGTGAAACTCAGAGTAGGGTGCGAGATAACTTCAGGTATCTCCATGCTTGAAGCCCTGTCCTACTGTATTGCCCCGAAAGTCTTCCCTGCTGTGGCTGCATCTTTTCCACGTGGATAATCTTGGTTCACCTCTAGCACAGGAATTCTTCACCGGGGCTCCTAGGATGGGCTGGGTGGGTGGGGGTGGAGGATGTCTGCCTCCCCTGAGTTTGTATAGAAAACGTATTCTTCTGGTGCACTTCTTTCTGGGAGGGAGTCTGTTGCTTTGTCTTTTCTGAAGGGCTCATGGCCCTTTGAAGGTGAAGACCCAGGATGCAGGGTGATCTGCACTTGGCCCTCAAGGCCAAGGTCAGGCTGTGGCTGGGCCGGGTGGTGATCCTGCCTCTCACCTGCATGCAGATGCACTTGAGTGCAAACCCCACCCTGGGCAAAGCAAGGGCCCATTTAGGTCTAGAATAGACAGGAGTGGGCAGGACAGGCCTCATAAATGCAAAAAAGAAAGTCTCTGAGCATCTACCAAATGCTAGAAGCTGTTTTGCACCTGTCATCTCTGTTTCTGCTGTGGATGGTTTAAAAAACATTCCCTAGATTCCCCCCTCTTATGCAGATTTTTGTATATACTGATGTCTTTGTCTAAGTCTTAGATAGAAAACAAAAGTGCTGGAGCTGTCGGAGGTGCTGACACACACCTGCAGTGCTGACTCAATGGTTTTGTTCTTTGAACAGGGGTGTTTTTAAAGGGTACAAGCACACCTGTGGTTCTTCTCTCAGGTCTTCCGGAGAGATTCAGGAGGCAGGGTCATGAGTCCCAGGGACTCTGGGACTCTTACCTTCTGCAAAATATCCCGCAGAAGCTCAGAATCTGATGAGTTTCTTAACTTTGCTTCTAAGCTCTGTGTGGAGGGAAGAGAGAGAAATCTCAAGGGTGCATTCACAGGAACATTAAACATGCAATAGAATGTGTTGGCAAAGCGCTATGTGATCTCTCCTTGGGGACGTGGAGCCAGTTGGAAGTGGAAGCCACAGCAGCTGAAAGCCTGACCTTCAAATGTCGCAGGTGCACCTGGATGAGTCACAGGAAGAAGGCTAGAAGACTGACTCTTGGCCACATTAGTCTTGGCTACTTAGCTGCCACCCAGGTCATGGGCCAGCTCCCTGGTTGCACTGGTCAGCCAGGAATTACCAGGGCAGCCATTGCACCAAGGTTTGATGGGCTTGCCATCTGAGTTTAAGTGGAAATGCAGAATGTGCCCATACCAGCCTGGGTTACATTGTCCTCTTACAGGGGCCTCAAGCCCAGCAGCGAGCTTTGGCTCCCGAGTTAGGCAGACTGTCTCGGCTGGTATGTGACACGGGGCAAGGCACTTCATTGCTTCAGAGCTCCTTCCATGCCGTAAAAGGCCCTACAAGACCTGGTCCTAATCCCTCTCTCTGGCCTGTTCTCCTTCACCTCTTGCCCACCCTGCTCACTCCACTCCAGCCACACTGGCTGCCTTGCTGTTGTTCCTCAACCACAGCTGGCTTGTTTCCACCACAGGGACTTTGCATATCCTGTTCCCCAAGCCCTTCCCATGGCTAGCTGCTTCACCACTCAGGCCCCAGTTCAAATGCCACCTCTTTGGGGAAGGCTTCCCTGATTCCCCGACTTTGGTGACTCTTCTCCCCAGTTGCTCCATTCACCATTTCCCTGTTTTATTGGCTTTAAAGCTACTCTCATCTGGTCTTTTCTTGTTTATTCATTTATTTGTTTATTCTCTGGCTCTCCCATGAAAGCAGAGCCTCATCTGTCATGGGTACTGCTGATCCATGGTGCCTGGCTCACGGAAGGCATTTATTAAACATTTTCAGACCGAATAAAAACAGTAGCTAACACCGACATGCATTTACCATGAGCCAGGCACTGATCCACAGGCTTTTGTACTCAACTCTGACAACAACCCTAAGAGGTAGCTATCATTATATCCCCCATTTTATTAAGAAGAAAACAATAGCACAGAGAAGGGCTCAGGAGGCGGGGCCAGGGCGGGGCGTTGACTATGTCGTAGCACGTGACCAGGCGGTGCTCGGACTCTGGGAGGCAGAGCTTAGGGCGGGCCGATGTGGGGAGGGGCCCAGGGTCCGGGAGGCGGGTCCGAGTCTGGGCTGCGGGCTGCGCTCAGGAGGCGGGCCCTGGGGTATGGCCAGGCGCTGCTCGGGCCCTGGGAGGCGGAGCTTAGGGAGGCGCCAGTGTCGGGAGGAACCCAGGGACTGGGAGGTGGGTCGGGGCTGGGCTCAGGGGCCGAGAGGGAGCTGGGCTTGGGGCGGGGCCGAGACGGAGCGAGGGGTCCAGGGTGTGGGAAAGGGGGAGGGGTTTGAGGCGGGGATCGGAGTGTGGCTCACGTTCGGGAGGCGTTACCTGCGGAGGGTTTGAGGCAGGCCCAGGAGCAAGGCCATGGTCGGCCGAGGCGGGGCCAGGGGCGGGCCCTAGGAGCCGGAGCTTTGGGCGGGGCCGAGTCCGGGTTTGGGGCCCGGGAGGCGGGGCCGGTTAGGGCAAGGGTCCCTGGGATCGTCGAGTCAGGCCTTGGGCCAAAGTAGACCCTCTTGCAGTTCCTCCGCCTTCAGGAAGGTCTTTTTGGCAGGGGCCTTATGGGTGCGCGCTTCGGTCCTGGAGGCCTTATCCTAGCCGCTTCTCCATCAGCGCCACCCGTCTGGGGCCCGACAGGAGGGAGCTTTCCCTCTGTCCCCCAGCCTTTGGACTGTCACCAAACAAGCCATTCGTTCACCAAATACTTACTAAGCGCCTACCATGCGCCTGGCAAGGCAGATGTAACAGTGAGAAAAACTAGGTGTGGTCCAGGCCCTCCAGGGTCTCTGGGGCTCGTGGAAGAAGTGGACATTGAAGTACTTATCATATAAATGAATATAAAAGTACAATAGCAATATCTGCCATGAAGGTGAGCAGACAGAGCTAGCGGGGCTTCCAGGAGGAGTTTTGATCTTGCAGGGACAGGAAGGGTTAGCTCCTGCGGGGTGGGATTAGTGGTGGTGGTGATATAGACTTGGGGACAGAGTGGAAAACAACAAAAATATAATTATTTTAGTTCAAAGTTATTGTGTCTTGAGTTGAAAAGCAGGGCAGTTAGCAACACAGTTCAGATTTCAGTACTGCCCCTGAAATCTGAACTGTGTTCAAAGTCTAAAACGTTTACCTTAGCAAATGCCTCATACAACTCCATTTGGAAGAGTCCTGAGAGCTAATTTGTTAAGTATACTTGCAGAAGGTAGATGAGGAGACAGATTAAATCTTATTACCTCTTTCAGATGAGAGGCACTTGAGCCCTGCTCAGCTATGAGAATAAGAGAGGGGAATTAATTCTAATTGAATACACTTGTTCTCTCATAGCTGTTGTTCCCCACCAGAACCAAATGAGCGCAAGATCTGACAAAGAAAAAAAAGGTTCATCTTTTATTCTCCCAAACACTTTCATTTAAATCAAGAGGGTGGGATGTGGTTATTGCTGTGCTTTTAGACAGAATCAACGGTTTCTGGGTCTGAGATATTGCATATACCCTCTCAGTCCCTGTATCCTGAGATGGAGTCACCTGAGAATCCACAGCAAGTCCTAACCAGGGATGGGTCTGCGTGGTTAAGGAAGGTTGGCTTCAGAACTGGGCCAGGGGCACTGCTTTGCTTTTGCTGTTTTGATCAGCTCTCTGCCTGCAGGAGACAAGGAAAACCAATGGGAACAGGTTAGTTACACTCATAAATCCTGGGCTTATTTTACTAACTCACATAATAGCTATTAATTGCCTTTCTTCCAAGGAGCAAAAGGGTATATACGGTCAATGCCATAGTAAGTAACACTGTATTATGTTATACTAAAATATTAATAAATCTAGGTTTGTTCAGTCTTTCCTGATTCCATAGATTGGAAGCGGATTGAGGAAGGACGCTAGCGGACCACAGAGCTGAGCCATGCACACAGAAGAAACCTTTTTTTTTTTTTTTTTTTTTTTTTTGTGAGACGGAGTTTCGCTCTCTTGTTGCCCAGGCTGGAGTGCAATGGCACGATCTCGGCTCACTGCAACCTCCACCTCCCGGGTTCAAGTGATTCTCCTGCCTCAGCCTCCTGAGTAGCTGGGATTACAGGCGTGAGCCACCATGCCGGGCCATTTTTGTATTTTTAGTAGAGACAGTGTTTTAACATGTTGGCCAGGCTGGTCTCAAATTCCTGACTTCAGGTGATCTGCCCGCCTCTGCCTCCCAAAGTGCTGGGATTACAGGCGTGAGCCACCGCGCCCGGTCAGAAGAAATCTTTATCTTGGTGTGCGGGCTCTGATGAGGGACAAATGTCATCTATCTTGGACCTGAATCTGGAAGGATCAAGGAACTGAAGGGAATTTTTTGTTTCAGACAGTCTCCCTCTGTTGCCAGGCTGGAGTGCAGCGGCACGATCTCGGCTCACTGCAACCTCTGCCTCCCGGGCTCAAGCGATTCTCCTGCCTCAGCCTCCTGAGTAGCTGGAACTACAGGCACGCATCACCACGCCCAGTTAATTTTTGTATTTTTAGTAGAGACAGGTTTTCACCATGTTGGCCAGGATTGTCTCAATTTCTTGACCTCATGATCCATCTGTCTTGGCCTCCCAAAGGGCTGGGATTACAGGCGTGAGCCACCATGCCCGGCCTCACTGAAGGGATTTTTTTAATGTCACGTGGCTCTCACAGGTGCGGTGTGTTCGGGTGCAAGTGAAGATTAGGACTGATGCTTAAAACCAAACGTAAAATTCCAGGTGGTGTTGCTATGGGAAGAAGCATTAGGACAATCTGAGTGGTTTCAGTTGCAAGTGTGTGTGTATGTGCAAGAACTACAGTCAAGATTCAACTTCTGGCTTTGAGGGTCTCTTTAATAACAGTAATAGCAACCTAAGGCAGTTTAACAGTATGGAATGATTGCCTTTTAGAAATTAAGCTATGGGCATGGAAGTTCAATCAGTACACTGAAGTTTTTCCTTTATCTCTCCTATGGTTAATGGTTTCTGCAGAAAAGGACCAATCGATTTCTTTCTAAAATGTTGCTTCAGGGTGTAGAGACCTTTATAGGTCCTGTTTCAACTTACAGAAAATTTTTATAGTTCAAATATAAATTACGTTCAATGTGGACTTTGTAATAGGATTTAAGGTTAAGTAAAGTTTCCACTTTCCTTAGGCTGTTTGCAGTGCCCAGCAGGCCCCATGATATCGAGATGGAAGTTATGTTAAAGGAGGAGATTGGTCAGGGATGGGCAGAATAAGGAATATGGGCAGCTCAGGCTAATGATACAATGATTGAGATGTAGAAAGAGGGCCAGGCATGGGATAACGCCTGTAATCTCAGTGCTTTTGGAGGCCAAGGCAAGAGGATCGCTTGAGGTCAGAAGACCAGCCTGGTCAACAGAGTGAGACCTAATCTGTACCAAAAAAAAAAAAAAAAAAAAAAAATTAGTTGGGCATGGTCGTGTGCACCTGTAGTCTCAGCCACTTGGAAGGCTGAGGTCAGGGGATCCCTTGAGCCTAGGAGTTTGAGGCTGCAGTGAGCTATAATCACATAACTGTACTCCAGCCTGGGTGATAGGGTGAGGCCCTGACTAAAAAAAAAACTAACTCAGGGAAAAAATTGGAAATCTTAATCCTCAGTACCCAGGAATGTGACCTTATTTGGAAAAAGGGTATTTGTAGATGTAATCAAGTAACGATGAGTCATACTGGATTGGGGGCTGCTGTTGGGGGGACAGATGCAATGACTGGTGCCCTTATAAAAGAAGAGAATGAGGGCCGGGCATGGTGGCTCATGCCTGTAATCTCAGCACACTTTGGGAGGGTGAGGTGGGTGGATCACTTGAGGTCAGGAGTTCGAGACCAGCCTGGCCAACATGGTGAAACTCCATCTCTACTAAAAATACAAAATTAGCACTGCGTGGTGGCGGGCGCCTGTAATCTCAGCTACCCAGGAGGCTGAGGCAGGAGAATCACTTGAACCTAGGAGGCAGAGGTTGCAGTGAGCCAAGATTGTGCCACTGCACTTCAGCCTGGGTGACAGAGGGAAACTCCATTTCAAAAAAATAAAATAAAGAGGAGAATGTCAGGTGAAGACAGAGACACAGGGAGAAGGCAGCCATGTGATGAGGGAGGAGAGATTAGAGCGATGCATCTACAAGGAACACCAAGCATTGCCGGCGGCCACCAGAAGCCAGAATAGGCGAGGAAGTATTCTCTCTTACATGTTTCAGAGGAAGCGAAGCCCGGCCGACACCCTGATTTTGGACTTCTAGCATCCAGGCCTGAGAGACAATACATTTCTGTTGTTTTCAGCCACATGTGGGGCCCTCGTTGTTGTTGTGGTTTTTTTTTTTTTGGAGATGGAGTTTCACTCTTGTGCCCCAGGCTGGAGTGCAATGGCAAGACCTCGACTCTCTACAACCACCTCCTCCCAGGTTCAAGAAATTCTCCTGCCTCAGCCTCCTGAGTAGCTGGGATTACAGGCATGTGCCATCTTGTCCAGCTAATTTTTGTATTTTTAGTAGAGATGGGGTTTCACCATGTTGGCCGGGCTGGTCTCAAAATCCTGACCTCAAGTGATCCGCCCGCCTCAGCATCCCAAAGTGCTGGGATTACAGGCATGAGCCCCCACGCCTGGCCTTGTGGTTTTTTTTTTAGACAAGATCCCTCTGTGTCATCCAGGCTGGAGTGCAGTGGTACAATCTCAGCTCCTGCAGCCTCGACCTCCCTGGGCTCAGGTAATTTTCCCTTCTCAGCCTCCAAGTAGCTGGGACTACACGCTTGGTTAATTTTTGTATTTTCTGTAGAGATGGGGTCTTGCTATGTTGCCCAGGCTGGTCTCAAACTCCTTGGGCTCAAGCCATCTGCCTGCCTTGGCCTCCCAAAGTGCTAGGATTACAGGCATGAGCCACTATCCCTGGCCACCCTTGTTAAAAAATAAAGAATTTCAAGATGGTGATGGCAGATTATTAAACCACAGTGGGGACTCTTCTGTGTCCCTGTGGGACTGTCCAGGTTGCAAACCCATGAAGCTGGCCCTGGCTGCTGGGTTCTTGGAGTGCTGGACCTCCTGTGGCATGTGGCAAGGAGTTGTCATGGGTTATCATATGAGTGATCAACTACAGGAGACCCAAAGACCACTCAGTCCTTTTTCCGACGAATGGCTGTGTATGTCACACTAGCAACAAACAGAACCGCAAGAGCTCCTGTGACAATGCTGAACCCGATCACTGCACCTTGCAGGGCAGATACCATCTGTACCTCCGCTCCTGTTAAGAAACCAGAGGGTTTTTAATTGCCTGATTATGAAGAGGTTGTTCTGGTTGCTCCTGGTTCCCTGGGAAGTTTCCCATCTAGTCGCCAGTGAGTATTCATTATGGAAATGAAATGTACATTTAACCCAAGAAAATGCTCACTCTAGAGAAATCTCATAGGGCAAGTCATTGAAAGCCGATTTACTAAATGACCTTTTCGCTAAATGACCCATTTGCCTAATGAACAATTTGCCAAGTGATCAATTTGCTGAAAGCCAATTCACTGAAAATCTGTTTGTGGGATGTCCTGCTTATCAGTAACTGACAGTCAGACGCAGCTTATCCCAGGCTCCCAATGGGATGTGGGACAGGGGAGGGGCTACAAAATAGTTGTAGCAAAACTCCAAAACTTAAAAAGCAGAAAAATCCTCCGTAATTTGGTGAATTAGTCATTCATTTAATTAGTTTTCTACAAAAGGGACTGCTTCCTGTATGTTCGAAAGGAGATCATGGGCAGTGGCTTAGAAGAAGAGAAAGGATGTGTATCACCCCTGCCCTCCCCTCTTTTCCTTTTTTTTTTTTTTTTTTTTTTAGAGGCAGGAATTGGAGTCCCGTAGCACAATCATAGCACACTGCAGCCTCAAACTCCTGGGTTCCAGCAATCCTCCCGCCTCAGCCTCCCAGTAGCTGGGACTACAGGCATGTGACACTACACCCAGCTAATTTTTTGTAGAGACAGGGTCTCACTATGGTGCCCAGGCTGGTCTCAATCTCCTGGCCCCAAGTGATCCTCCTACCTCATCCTCCCAAAGTCCTGGGATTACAAGTATCAGCCACTGTGCCCAGCCCCTTACTCCTTTTTGCATGTAATTGCTTTAAGCGCTCATTAGATCACTGGACAGTATCCAAGTCTTTCCTGGCAAAAGGAAAGATAGCCAGTGTTTGTAAACAACCCACAAAAGAAGGCAACAGCAAATTCTGAGATGATTTTATTCTTCCTTTGTATCACCCAGATTGAAGGAGTTTGAAGTCTTGAGAATTTGCAGTCTCATTTCAGACTCTCCCCTCTCCTTTTTTCAGCATCGAGGGAACAGCAGGGTTTTGCTCCTCCCCTATGAACAGCTTTCTGTGCTATTGAAGGAGGGCTGATTTCCGTATCTGGAAGGGGCATCTTGGGGGCAGACTGTACACAGTGATTTCCTGAGGACCGGAAGGATTACAGCCTGACTTTATAGAGCGCCTTCCCTTTGCCTAAAAGACACTATGTAAAATGTTACCAGCAGGTCGAGGGATTCCCTACCTCCCCTGCTATCTGTTTGGAGCTATTGGCATCTTGTTCCTGGGGCTCCAAAGCTGCTGGGAAACAGGATTGTTGTGCTTGAATTCCCTCCTCCCCACCATGAGACCCCTTTTTGATTCTTTTCTATCTCAGGACAGAGCAGACTATGCTGACAGTTTTCTGGCAGCTGCTTTTGTGTCTCACCTGGCTGCTGGACATAGGAGTTCACGAGCATTTCCTGGGTGACTGCCAGGGAGATGTTGTGGGTTTGGGGGTGACTCCCAGGAGCTTACACATGAATGGGTAGATGTGGATGCCGTTAAAAGGCTCGGCCAAGCGATTCCTCTTGAAATCTGGCCCGAAAGCTCTGAATATGGTCTCATATCCATGAGGACATTATCAAAGCCACGGCTGCCTTTGTTGAAACACATTATAATTCTCTGAAAAATAATAACAATAAAAAAGCCATTTTAGGTTCCAATCCGCTGAAAGAAAACTGTCCCTTAGTTAATGTCATGCTTGTTGAATCCATGAAGTCTTTGAGAATTTAAACTACAAGGACACTGCTCTCGGTGGTGGTGGAGAGAATACCAAGGATTTAAAGGTCTTTAAGAAAGAGAATGTAGAAAGCGTACCCATTGGAAACAGCAAGATGATGATAATCGTTCTGACAGTAATAATAAGCTCATATATAGAGAGCTTACTATGTATCATGAATTGTTCTGAATTCTTCATAAATATATGTTACCTCCTTTACCCTCATGGCAGCCCAGTAAAGGTGCCATTCCCCATTTTACAATTGGGGAAACTGAGTTACAGAGCTTTTCTGCACTGAGTCATCAGGAGCAAATGCTAGATCAGGTAATTGAACCCAAGCAATCTGGTTCCAGAGCCAAATAGATGTATTTTTTATGGTATAAATACATATACATATACTTTTAGGGGAAGGGTGGGGGTAGAATGGGATGAGGATTCTGGGTAATTGCATGGTAAATGCCAAATACCTTTCTTGTCTGTCCCTCTTTTCAAATGATAAAGTAATGTCAATTGCAACACTTTTTTCTTTTTTTGAGACAAGGTCTAGCTGGAGTAGAGTGATGCAGTCATAGCCCACTGCAGCTTCAAATTCCTGGGCTCAAGCAATCCATCTACATCAGCTTCCCAAGTAGTTGGGACTACAGGCCCACACTACTATGCCCAGCTAATTATTTTAATTTTTGTAGAGATGGCAGGTGGTGGTGGGGGTGTCTTGCCATGTTGCCCAGGCTGGTCTCGAACTCTTGACCTCAAGTGAACCTCCTGCCTCAGCCCCACGAAGCTCTGGAATTACAGCCACTGTGGCTGGCTACAATACTATTTATTTATATTTTAGACCAACAGATATTCTAGCATATAAGAAATGTGATGCTGTCTGTACATTGAAGAGTTGGTCTAATATTTGGCCTGGTGCATACAGAAATTGCCTGTCTGCTCCGCTCTGGTTGAAGAAACCAGTCCGACTGTCTCTGAGGCTATGGAGCGGTCCATCAAGAATGAAAGCCCTCTGCCAGGCACGTTTCCTCACACCTGTAATACCAGCATTTTGGGAGGCCAAGGCAGGTGGATCATTTGAAGTGAGGAGTTCGACACCAGCATGGCCAACATGGTGAAACCCCGTCTCTACAAGAAATAGAAAAATTAGCTGGGCCTGGTGATGCGTGCCTGTAATCCCAGCTACTCAGGAGGCTGAGGCAGGAGAATCACTTGAACCTGGGAGGCAGAGGTTGCAGTGGGGAGCTGAGATCACACCACTGCATTCCAGCCTGGGCGACAGAGTGACACTCTCTCAAGAAAAAAAAAAAATGAATGAATGTCCTCATGATGGCCTCAAGCACATTGGTCCCTGAAGAGAGTCAAGGAAGGCCCACTTTACTCTGCACTGCAAAGCAGGCAGGTGGACAGGATGAGAAGTGGATTCAGTGAGAGGCATTGACTCAAAGGATTTTCTGGCTAATGGTCGGTTCAGCAGAATATTAAACTGAGCACAGCATCCTGTTCCCTCAAACCATCTGGTTGGTCAGTGGGGAATGTTCTTGTCTCGTTAAATGTCCTCATGCTACTGTCAAGATACCCTGTTACAAAACGTCATAAACCAGGTTTATGGGAGTGGGATTGATGTGCAGTAATCACAGTGTTCCGGGCCACTTGAGGGATAAAATATACCTTAGGTGATAAACTGTTGTATTTTAATGTGAATATTTCCACCAACATTCAACAGTAACCCCATGAGTTTTCTCATACCTGTTACACTCTGGAGTTGCAGCAAGCTAACATGAAGCAAGTTGTAAACATAATGATCGCATTTGGCTCCTATTCACAGCAAGCGTTCTTCAAGCTGTACCTGGGGCAGTCTTCCCTCACATGAGGTTTATAGCATCATTTATTTATTTAATTAATTATTTATTTTTTGAGACGGAGTTTCGCTCTGTTGCCCAGGCTGGAGTGCAATGGTGCGATCTTGGCTCACTGCAACCTCTGCCCCCCCGGGGTTCAAGCGACTCTCCTGCCTCAGTCTCCCGAGTAGCTGGGATTATAGGCACCTGCTACCACGCCTGGCTAATTTTTGTATTTTTAGTAGAGACGGGGTTTCACCATGTTGACCGGGCTGGTCTCAAACTCCTGACTTCAGGTGATCCACCCGCCTCAGCCTCCCAAAGTGTTGGGATTACTGGCGTGAGCCACAGCGCCTGGCTATAGCATCATTTAAACTTTGTTTCTGCCATGAATTGTTAGTTGGTAGTTAACAAAAAATAGACCACCTCATTTATGTCTCACAGTTAGCATTGGTTTTTGTGTTTTCTTTAGGCTTGTTTTTTAATTGTTTTCAAAATTGTGAAACAGGGTCTTGTTCTGTTGCTGAGGCCAGAGTGCAGTGACACAATCTTGGCTCACTGCAGCCTCAACCTCCTGGGCTCAAGCAATCCTCCCACTTTAGCCTCCTGAGTAGCTGGGACTACAAACAAAAGCCACCACCGCTGGCTAATTTTTAATTTTAATTTTTATTTTTTGAAATGGAGTTTTGCTCTGTCTCCCAGCAGGTTGGAGTGCAGTGGCGTAATCTCGGCTCTCTGCAACCTCCACCTCTCGGGTTCAAGCGATTCTTCTGCCTCAGCCTCGGCACCCACCACCATGCCTGGCTAATTTTTAAAAAGTATTTTTAGTAGCAACAGGGTTTCACCATGTTGGCGAGTCTGGTCTTGAACTCCTGACCTCAAGTGATCCACCTACCTCAGCCTCCCAAAGTGCTGGGATTACAGGCATGAGCCACCATGCCAAGCCTAATTTTTAAATTTTTTGTAGAGACCAGGTTTTGCCATGTTGTCTAGGCTGGTCTTGAACTCCTGGGCTCAAGTGATCCTCCTGCCTTGGCCTCTCAAAGTGCTGGGATTACGGGCATGGCCCTTATATCTGGCCCTTAAAGCTACTTTTTAATAACAGCTTTATTGAAAGATAATTCACATACCACACAATTTTCCCATTTAAAGTGTACAATTTGGCCGGGCATGGTGGCTCACACTTGTAATCCCAGCACTTTGGGAGGCTGAGGTGGGAGGATCGCTTGAACCCAAGAGTTTGAGATGAGCCCGAGCAACATGGCAAAACCCTGTCTCGACCAAAAATACAAAAAAATTAGCTGAGCATGCTGGTGTGTGTCTGTAGTCCCAGCTACTCAGGAGGCCAAAGTGGGAGGATGGTTTGAGCCTGGGAGGTGGAGGGTGCAGTGAGTTGAGACTGTACCACTGCACTCCAGCCTGGGCAACAGAGCCAGACCCTGTCTCTAAATAAATAAATAAAGTGCATAATTCAGTGGTTTTTAATATATTCACAGAGTTGTGCAGCCATCATCACCATCAATTTTAGAAATTTTAATTACCCCAGAAGAAACCCTGTATCCATTAGCAGTCACCCCTTATTTCCCCCCGATTATCCCCACCCCTGGCTCCTGGCAACCATTAATCTACTTTCTGTTTCTTTGGATTTTCATATTCTGGGCATATATATATACACACACACACACACACACACAGAGAGAGAGAGAGAGAGAGAGAGAGAGAGAGAGAGAGAGAGAGAGAGAATCATCTCATATTTGTCTGGCTTCTCTCACTTAGCCTAATGGTTTCAAGGTGTATCCAGGTTGTAGCATGAATCAGCCCTTCATTCCATATTTTGGCTGATTAATGTTCCATCACACAGGTAGACTGTACTTGTTTGCCCTTTCATCTGTTGTTGTTGCCACCTTTTGACAATTATGAATAATTTTGCTATGAGCATCTGTGTGTGTCTTTGTATGAACAGGCTTGCATATTTTTTGATATGGGCAAATGAGAACCAGTGGCGGGGGGCTTCTGTGGTGACTTTTTAGGTGATCTTTGTGTACTCTGTATAGTGATTGGCCACTCAGGCTTGGGGGCAGCACTTAACCTTACATTTCTTTCTTTTTTTTAAGATAGGGTCTCTCTCTCTGCCACCCAGGCCAGAGTGCAGTTGACGAAGGGCAGGGGAGCCCCGAAATGGAGCATAGAGTGTCTGGAACTGGTGGGTTCTTGGTCTCACTGACTTCAAGAATGAAGCCACGGACCCTCGCGGTGAGTGTCACAGTTCTTAAAGGCGGCGTGTCCGGAGTTTGTTCCTTCTGATGCTCGGATGTGTTCAGAGTTTCTTCCTTCTGGTGGGTTGGTGGTCTCGCTGGCTTCAGGAGTGAAGCTGCAGACCTTCGCAGTGACTGTTACAGCTCATAAACGCAGTGTGGACCCAAAGAGTGAGCAGCAGAAAGATTTATTGCAAAGAGCAAAAGAACAAAGCTTCCACAGTGTGGAAAGGGACCCCAGTGGGTTGCCACTGCTGGCTGGGGCAGCCTGCTTTTATTCCCTTATACGGCCCCACCCACATCCTGCTGATTGGTCCATTTTACAGAGAGCCGATTGGTCTGTTTTACAGAGAGCTGATTGGTCTGTTTTGACAGGGTGCTGATTGGTGCATTTACAATCCCTGAGCTAGACACAAAAGTTCTCCAAGTCCCTACTAGATTAGCTAGATACAGAGTGTCGACTGGTGCATTCACAAACCCTGAGCTAGACACAGGGTGCTGATTGGTGTGTTTACAAACCATGAGCTAGATACAGTGTGCCGATTGGTGTATTTACAATCCCTTAGCTAGACATAAAGGTTCTCAAAGTCCCCAACAGACTCAGGAGCCCAGCTGGCCTCACCAAGTGGATCCCACATGGGGGCCGCAGGTGGAGCTGCCTGCCAGTCCTGTGCCCTGCACTGGCACTCCTCAGCCCTTGGGTGGTCAATGGGACTGGGCGCCCTGGAGCAGGGGGCGGTGCTCACGGGAGAGGCTCGGCACTCATCGGGGAGGCTCAGGCCACACAGGAGCACATGGCGGGTTGGGGGGAGCCTCAGGCATGGCGGGCTGCATGTCCCGAGCCCTGCCTTGCAGGGAAGCAGCTAAAGCCCGGCGAGAAATTGAGCAAAGCAGCTGCTCGCCCAGGTGCTAAGCCCCTCACTGCCCGGGTCCAGCGGGGCCAACGGGCCACTCCGAGTGCAGGGCCCAGTGAGCCCATGCCTACCCAGAACTCGCGCTGGCCCACAAGCGCCGTGCCCAGCCCCAGTTCCTGCCCGCGCCTCTCCCTCTGCACCTCCCCGCAAGCTGAGGGAGCCGGCTCCATCCTCGGCCAGCCCAGGAAGGGGCTCCCATAGTGCAGTGGCGGGCTGAAGGGCTCCTCAAGTGCCGCCAAAGTGGGAGCCCAGGCAGAGGAGGCGCCGAGAGTGAGCTTGAGGGCTGCCAGCATGCTGTCACCTCTCAAAAGTACGTGAGGGTTCTTGTCTTTACCCAGGAAAGAATTCAAGGGCAAGCCAGAGGTATAGAAGAAGACAGCTTTATTGAAGACGCAGCATTATAGCCCTGCGACTGCTCCTGTAGGGCAGGGCTACCCTGGAGGCAGAGAACAGCGGCAGAGAGTTTGCAATCACATTTATACCCACTTTTAATTGCATGCAGATTAAAGGGCAGTTTATGCAGGAATTTCTAGAAAATGGGTAGTAACTTTTGAGTCATTGGGTCATTGCCATGGAAAGGGGCAGTAACTCCTGGGTGTTGCCTTGGCAATAGTAAACTCACATGGCACACTGGTGGGCATGTCTGATGGAAAGCTGCTTCTGCCCCAGCCCTGTTTTAGCTAATCCTCAATTTGGTCTGGTGTCCAAGCCTTGCCTGTGGAGTCAAGTCCTGCCTCCTATCTCACAGTGGCGTGATCATGGCTCACTGCAGACTCAACACCCCCGGGCTCAAGCAGTTCTCCCACCTCAGCCTACTGAGTTGCTGGGACCACAGGCACGTGCCACGACGCCCAGCTACTTTTTTTGCATTTTTTGTAGAGGTGGTGTTTCACTGTGTTGCCTAGACTGGTCTCAAACTCCTGGGCTCAAGCAGTCTACCTAAGTTAGCCTTCCAAAGTGCTGGGATTACATGTGTGAGCCACTGCACCCAGCCCAACCTTACATTTTTAATCTCAAGTCACTTCTCTCTAGGTTTTGATTTCTTCTTTAAAATGGTGGAACTAAGATAATCTATTTTATAGGGCTGTTGGGAAGACAAAAATGAAAGAACTTATATTCAATGTTTAGTGAAGAGCTATGCACAGTTTTGAATAATGAAGTTGGTGTTTATTTTTTATTATTTGTTTATTTATTTTTTAGAGGCGGGTTCTTGCTCTGTTGCTCAAGCTGGAGTGCAGTGGTGCAATCACAGCTTAGTGCAGCCTTGACCTCCTGGGCTCAAGAAATCCTGCCACCTCAGCCTCCTGAGTAGCTGGGACTACAGGCATGCATCGCCATGTCTGGCTATTTATTTATTTGTTTGTTTTTTGTAGAGATGGGTCTCCCTATGTTGCCCGGGCTGGTCTTGAACTCCTGGCCTTAAGCAATCCTCCTGTCTTGGCCTCCCCAAACACTGAGATTACAGGTGTGAACCACCATGGCCAGCCTTATTTTTATTTTTAAATCAGCCTTGTCAAGTTGAATTGGTCATTAATCTTGTATAATGGTAATTTGGGACAGCATTGGTTGGGCGGGGGGTGGGGAACATTTAGGACCCTGTGGGCTACAACTCGTAGTGTGTGCACTTATTTTATTTTGTTTTGTTTTGTTTTGTTTTATTATGTTATATTATATTATATTTTTTTGAGACAGGGTCTCACTCTGTTGCCCAGACTGGAGTGCAGTAGCATGATCTTGGCTCACTGCAACCTCTGCCTCCCAGGTTCAAGCGATTCTCCTGCCTCAGCCTCCAGAGTAGCTGGAACTACAGATGCGCGCCACCACGCCCGGCTAATTTTTGTATTTTTAGTAGAGATGGGGTTTCACCATGTTGGCCAGGCTGGTCTCAAACTCCTGACCTCAGGTGATACACCTGCCTCAGCCTCCCGAAGTGCTGCGATTATAGGCGTGAGCCACCGTGCCCGGCTGTGCACTTATGTTTGATTTTTGCAGAACCACCCTTCTCTAATGGTTGTCTCCTAGATCCAAGGTGACTTTATTCATTTTAGAATGAACTTACCCCATTGATACTGTAACCAGAGTTGGCATACATCACAATTGGCAGGACCTGGTCATGTTTAGCGAGATGGAAATGCTCTGGAAACTCCTCCTTCTTGAAGATGTGGAGGTGAGGGTACGCATTCTTCAGTGCCTGGTAAAGGGTTTCCTCTTGCCCCAATTTGGGTAGGGGCATCACAAAGCCACCGTAGCCCACAATATCAAACTTGACCAAGTTCCTGAACTTGATGTAGTTGGACAAGGGATCTTGTTGACATTGGGTCTCTTCTTCACGGTGGTCATCCCATGGTCTCATGTGATGATGATGCTGAGGTGCTCTGCAGGCTGTGCTTCTCAGTGGCTCCCACCAGATACCCGATGGTCCTGTCGATTTGCTGAATCATCAACTTCCTGTTCTCTGCCTCTGGCCCGAATCGATGTCCCACGTTATCTGGCTCTCTGTAGCACAGAGTCACAAAGTCAAAGTCTTCCTAGGTGAACCAGTTTATGACAGTATCGATGTTCCCCTCTGCTCTGTCTCGTTGCTGTTTGGGTGAGTGTAGGACTCCACCAGGGACCGCTTGACAGCCTCACCCTCGTATTTAGCACCTCCCCTGGAATAGTGGAATGGTGCCTCTTTGTTCCTCTGCAAGTACAAGAAGAAAATTCCATCAGGGCTATTTCTCATACCTTTCTCACAATCAGCAAAGCTCGAGTTGTCTACATCTGTGCCCCAGTCCAAAGGCATAGGAAATATGTGATCTTTGGAGTCAGACAGGGTGGAGTTAGATTCTGGGCTTCCCGAGGATCTCATAGCATCTACAACATTGTTAGTTACAAGATGTGCTATTATGTTATGGGCTACTAAGCAGAAAAATGCTGCCAAGGAGACCGTGACATTCCAGTGATTGTAAGGTGTATTCCAACTTCAGACATGGCAAAATGAAAAATAATTCCTTAGAATAGAGGGAGAGGGTAATTTCTGAGTTGGTGGTGGTGAATTTGTGCATGTGTGTTTTTTATATATATACATATATATACACACACATATATACACGTATACATGTATATATACACACATATATACATATACTTGTATATATGTGTGTATATATACATATATACGTATACATGTATATATGTGTGTATATATACATATATATATACATGTATATATGTGTGTATATATATACATATATATGTATATATAGTGGTGCAGTAGTACAATCATAGCTCATAGCACCCTTGAACTCCTGGGCTTAAGTGACTCTGCCACCTCAGCCTCTTGAGTAGCTGGGGCCACAGGCATGTGCCACCATACCTATTTTTTTTTTTGAGACACAGTCTCACTCTGTCACCTAGGTTGGAGTGCAGTGGTGCAATCTCAGCTCACTGCAACCTCTGACTCCTGGGTTAAAGCAGTTCTCGTGCCTCAGCCTCCCAAGTAGATGGGATTATTGACATGTGCCACTATGCCCAGCTAAGTTTTGTATTTTTAGTTGAGATAGAATTTTGTCGTGTTGGCCAGGATGGTTTTGAATCCCTGGGCTGAAGTGATCCACTTGCCTTGGCCTCCCAAACTGCTGGGATCACCTGTGTGAGCCACCGTGCCTAGCCCTAATTTAAAAAAAAAAAAAAATATTTGTAGAGATGAGGTCTCACTAATTTTCCCAGTCTGGTCGTGAACTCCTGGGTTCAAGTAATTCTCCTGCCTCAGCCTCTCAAAGTGCTGGGATTACAGGCATGAGGCACCGTGCCCGGCTGGTGGTGAGTTTTAAAATCTCCCAGTGCCTCAGTGTCTCAGTGTTTCTACGTGTAGAATGCCAAAAAGTAGATGGCATCTTTGTGAGGATTAAGCAGGCTAGCTTTTTATTTTTTTATTTTTATTTTTTTATTTTGAGACAGAATTTCTCTCTTGTCACCCAGGCTGGAGTGCAATGGCATGATCTTGGCTCAATGCAACCTCCGCCTCCTGGATCCAAGTGGTTCTCCTGCCTCAGTCTCCCAAGTAGCTGGGATTACAAAGCCAGCTAGCTTTAAGATACAGTGTTGGGCATCACATTTTGGCACAGAGCAGGCACTCTTTTCTTTGCCCCCAGGTGGGACTAAGCCACCACAAGCCTTCCCTGGTGTGTGCAGTGGGTGATGAATGCTTGCCTGCTCAGCACCCACTCCCTGGTGGGCTGGGTCACATTACTCTGACTCCCCCTTGAGCTTCAGTCCACGCCTGGTTCAAGATGTATTGACTCAACCCGAGGATCCAGAGGTGGGATGTAGCTCTGGCCTGGCCAGAGGACTGAGGATGCTGAATGCCATGGCTACAGCAACTGGTCAGCTTTGGGCTCATGTCCTAGTCAGAGCCAATGAGATGTAATGTTGGGATATCTGCTGGGCTGTTGGGAAGGGGAAAGGCTGCCCTGCTCATCCCCATTCCTGATGCTGAGGGATCTGAGAAAATCACTTGTAAAATTTGGGGGTGTCTGGAAAAAGGGGGACTGATGTCTCTTTCTCTCTACAGACATCTGATCAGCTACAGAGCTTGACTAACCTACCCAGAGGCAGAATGATATGGTGGTTAAAAGTGGGCTCTGGGACGAGATTTTGCCACTGTACTCCAGCCTGGACGACAGAGTGAGACTCCATCTCAAAAAAAAAAAAAAAAAAAAAAAAAAAAAAAGTATGCTCTGGGCTGGGTGCGGGGGCTCACGACTTTAATCCCAGCACTTTGGGAGGCTGAGGCAGGAGGATCGCTTGAAGTCAGGAGTTTGAGATCAGACCCTATCTCTAGAAAAATGTTTTTTAAAAATTAGCTGTGTTGGTGGGGAATGCCTCTAGTCCCAGCTACTCGGGAGCCTGAGGCGGGAAGATTGCTGGAGCTTGGGAGTTCAAGGCTGCAGTGAGCTATGATCAGGCCACTGCACTCCAGTTTGAGGGACAGAGAGAGACCCCATCTCTCTGAACAACAAAAATGTGTGCTCTGGTGCCACACTGCCTGGTTAGATCCTTTGTCCACCACTTAGATGCATGTTATATTAATGCTCTCCTCAGTTTCCTTGTCTGTAACTTGGGGATGGTAATGCTGCCCCAAGAAGTGGTTATGGGGACTAAATGCATGTGGGCATATTGGTAAGTATTCAACAAGCTTGATTTTTCCTGGAGAGAGAGAAAGAGCATGTAGTGAGTTGACATGGTCAGGTGCATTGGGACAAGGATTATTTCCTCTGGCTTCTGCCTCCTGGGAGATACTAAGAAGGGATCTGAAATGTGTCTGCAGACCCCAGAGTTGGGGACTACAGAGGAAAATTGAGATCAGGGACCCCAGTCTGGCAGAAATGTGTGCAGCATGGGGCATTGTGTTCCTTCCATCAGAGGCATGGGGTGTGTTGCAGACAGTCATGAAATGTGACTGAATCTTGCAAGGGACCCGCGGTCCTAGGGTTGCCACTTGAGACAAAGACCATTGTCAGTGGAACCTGGTGACCTTCACCCTTCTGTGTCAGGCTGCAGACAGCAAGAGATGGCAGCAGATTACACCCAACAGGAAAAGGTCCATTGCCATCCCACAGGTTGCCATAGGAGGAGATGACATCTCTCCCTCTCCTCCTCCAGCAGTGTCAGCTGGGGAAGAGGTGGGTGGGTGTGCACAAAAGAGTAGACCACAGACTATGCTCCTTCTCCTCCAGTCTGCTGGGACCCCCAGAGAGTCTGCAGCCCTTGACCAGGGACCGGCTGACACAGGAGAACAAAACAGCTTAGGCTGGGATAACATAGTGGTGCAGTTCATCCTCTGGCACTCCCTGTGAGATCAGACTGGAGCCAGTCTCCAGCTGAGACCACATCTCACTTAGCTCCTGCCCTGCCATATCCTGTTTTCCTTACTCCTATCTCCTGAGAGTTCTTCCTGAATAAATTACATGCACTCAATCCCTGCCTCAGGCTCTGCTTTTAGGGAACTTGAGCTAAGACAGAAATCTTAGTACTAAATACTTTGCAAGGCCTCAGAAGCTCTGCTATCCATAGGCAGGTGAGATATTACCTTCCCTACTGCCTGTCAGTCATAGTCTATGATGCGATTCAGCTTTATGGAAGTGCTTCTCTAAAGAACTTCCCCCAATTTAAGATGACCTTAATTTGCTCACTTGTTTACTGTCCATTTAGCTGCTCTAAAATATGAGCTCCAAATCAGGGGCCATGTCTGGTTGGTTACCCATTTCCTGGGACCTAGAACAGGCCTAGCTCAGAGCAGGTGCTCACTATTGATGGAATGCATGTTGAAACAATGCATGAATCTCATCTCCTTTTGTGGGTGAAAAACTCATCCTATTCTCACCCTGATTAACTTTCTTTCTTTCTTTTTTTTTTTTTTTCAAAGTGGAGCCGTGATCTGTCACCCAGGCTGGAGTGCAATGGTGTGATCTCTGCTCGCTGCAACCTCTGCCTTCTGGAGTAAAGCAATTCTCCTGCCTCAGCCTCTCGGGTAGCTGGGATTACAGGTGCATGCCACCACGCTCGGCTAATTTTTTGTATTTTTAATAGAGACAGGGTTTCACCATGTTGGCCAGGCTGGTCTCGAACTCCTGACCTCGTGATCTGCCCCCTTTGGCCTCCCAAAGTCCTGGGATTACAGGCATGAGACACCATACCCAGCCACTCTTGATTAACTTAATGGAAATATTTACAGGGATTCTTTCTCTTTTGGGTTCTAGGGTCTTATCTGTAACCTCTGCAGGTAATACATTTTCCTTCTTGATGATAGCATTTCTATGGTTGCTTTCACTTGCAAATCCTCTAATACTTATTTATTCCATTTCTGATTGGCATTAGACATAATTCTCAACTTTTAGTGACAGCACTTTGTTTAACTTACATATAAATCGACTTTGCCTTGAAATGTGACATTGACTAGAAGGATGAAACTTCTAACATGCAGTAGAACACAGTTTGACTGGCTAATTTATTATTTAGAAGAAGCTAATATTGCCATTATGAGGGACTTAGGTAGCTCTGAAGAACCAGTTGTATTTCTAATGTTTGCAATGTTAAATCACAGATATTGCCAACGTGAAATAGTTTCCATATGCTGTGTTCTTAATACACACCTTTTCCAAAGATATTCCTAGCTGTAGTCTTAGGAAACTGTGATTTTTCTTATTTGGTCTCATAGGAATTTGGGGAGCTATGTGGGATCTCCATAAAACGAGCTCCAGAAAAACACGTGTGCACACACACACACACACACACACACTCACACACTCACACATGTACCACACCACACTTGACTCTGTTTATTTGGGACACTTGATTATCAGAAGTGCTATTTTCCACAAATACTTCTGAGAAATAATCTGAACACTTAATTGGATGCAAAAGAATGGGTATTTACTGTATATATATATTACTGTATATATACATACAGTATATATACAGTATATATATACAGTATATATAATATACAGTATATATACAGTATATATACAGTATAATATATATACTGTATATATATTATATAATATATATTATATATATTATATAATATATATAATATATATATTAAATATAATATATATAATATATATATAAAATAATCAGTGTTTCCAGCAGCAAAAGCAATTGGAAAATCGCTAGTTTTATTAGGTTCATTATTCTCCCTTAGCGTAGTGTGGCATCAGCATGGCTCTTATTCCTAAATTGCCTCTTTAAAACAAGGGCTGGTGCTTCTTACAGGCAATTCCTAACTCTTGGGTTTTGTAGAGGGTCCAAAACTCTTTGGAACCTATAATTCAAGGAAAGGCTCCACTTTGGTTTTGCATTTTGTGTGGTCTCTTTGGGTGACTGAATTTATGTCACAAGGTGCACATGTTTGGGGGAGGATCATGGACAGCCCATCGCTCTTGTGCTTTGGTAGGAAGTACGTGCCGTTAAGGGGAAGGACTTAGTTACTGATTCTAGGGAACAATTGGGTAGAAAGAGATGGACTCCCTGTATTTGAAATTCGAACTCAAGCTTGGCTCTAAGTGTTTCCTTGCTTTGCTGTGCTCCAGGGGAGTCACTGAGCAGAAGGAAGCGAGTTGCCTGAGATTCCTCAAAGCCCGCAGCCCTTTTGGAGGTTACATTGTTATTCTCAGAACCTTTATGATGCATCATAAAGACCTAGCTTAGACCAATATTAGGATGAGTTATCTTGCTATTAACATTCTTTTAGGTAGAAGTTGCTGGTCCCATCTTGCTCACAATCCTCCAAAGTTTGGAAGTTACTTTCCAGGAGACTTAGCTTGCACTGAGAGCTGCCCTCCCACCCTCTCTCCAAATTTCCTCTTGGGGGTAGCCTAACAAGGTGCTGTCACAGACACTTGCCAGCCACGATGACCCCATCCAGACCATCCCTCTGCTGTTTCACTCTTTGATACTCTGGAGCTCTCTGGGGAGGGGTGAGACCTGCTGTCTGGTTTGTACGGTTTGCCCAGGTCTTACAGTCATGGCTGGCTGCCTCTCTCTGAGAACTGGGACTCCTGAACTTGGTGAAATACCTCAGCCATCAATCATGTTAAATTATTGGGGACACTCGTTTAAAATCCGAGTCTGCTCCAGATGGACTCTCTCTCTTTCTGCCCAGACCGTGAGAGAGAGACCGTGAGAGACAGAGACCGTGCCCTGACCTGCTGGATGGTGGAGATGCTCGTGGGCTGTGAGCAACAGATGCAAAGGCTGCCGGGAATCCCATCTTTCCAGCATCATCTGCCAAGGCACATCAGTTCCTGGGTGTCTTGATGGGTTCTGGCAGCATTACTGTCATTGAAGGAAAACATTTTAGCCGTATTAAAGGTGAATGCAGCAATCCCCACACAGGCTGCCTGGAAGGGACGCGGGACAAGGGTAGATTTTCTCTGTGATGGACAGGAGGCAGGCGGCCCTCCCACAGCCCTGCCTGGCAATGCAGATGTGTTCCCAAAAGGCACTGGGGGTCAGCTGGAGTGCTGTGCCAAGGCGGGCCCCGGGCCGTGGGTTCGCTCTGATTGCAGTGGTTTCCCACCAGCTCCTTGGAGAGCTGGCAGATGACCCAGCCCCACGGCAGGAGCTGTGAATGGCAGAACGAGGTACAACAATTTGATATCCACTTGCCAGATGAGCTGGGTGTTGTCAGTCACCTGGCTCTGCGCCAACCTCTTTTTGCACAAACACTTATGAATTCAGCCAGGAGGAAAAGCACTCTGATTATGAATTGAGCAGAAGGAAACAAAGTTCTGCAGATAAACACCAATGAGACAAAAAACCACGAATAAGAAAAATGACAGAAAAGGAGAACCTTCCCAGAAGCCTCCTGCCAGTGAACGGCCACCATAGCAAGAGCATGGAGGCCCTGGGTTTTGAACTGTGAGATAAGGAAGATGATGAAAACCTCCCTAGCAGCCAGGCAAGCACAAGATTCCTGTGAAATCCAGATCTAAGCGTTTTGACCACAGAAGTAATATTATGTCATAGATGAGAGCTGTGAGTTGCTGAACCCAAAGTGAGTTCAAATTCGAGCTCTGCCTCCTGCTACCTGTGTGACTTTGAGAAGTTTCAGCACTGCTTTGTGCCTCAGTTTTGTCATCTGTTAAATGGGCATAATCACAGCTCCTGCCTCAGAGTAGTTGTAAATTAATACATGTAAAGCACTGAAATCATCCTGGTATACAGTAAGTGTTATGAACGTTATTTTCTTGGAAGGACAGAACTTATTTTCATGGTCTAATCCTAAAAGTCTAAAAAATGTGAGAGAAGAGGAAAGAATCTAGAGTCTCACCATGAGGGGGAAAAGTCAACTTGAAGCAGGACAGGGTCATTGACAATTTCCTGTGATTCTACAGCTGCCTTGTACACTATGGTAGCTCCTAGCCACTTGTTGTTTAGATTTTGTGATTTAGAAATGAATTAAGGCCGGGCATGTTGGCTCACACCTGTAATCCCAGCATTTTGGGAGGCCAAGTTGGGCAGATCACCTGAGGTCAGGCGTTCAAGATCAGCCTGGCCAACATGGTGAAATCTCGTCTCTGCAAAAATACAAAAATTAGTCGGGCATGATGGCGTGTTCCTGTAATCCTGGCTACTCAGGAGGCTGAGGCAGGAGAACTGCTTGAACCCGGGAGATGGAGGTTGCAGTGAGATGAGATTGCACCACTACACTCCAGCCTGGAGGACAGAGTGAGACTCTGTCTCAAAAAAAAAAAAAAAAAAAAATCAGTTAAGAGAAAATTGAAATTTCAGCTCTTCATTCTCACTAGCCACATTTCAAGGGCTCAACAGCCCATGTGGGTGGCTAGCAGCTCCCATGTTGGACAGTGCAGAGTAGAGCAAGCCCGCCATTGCAGAATGTTTGATTGGACCGTGACTGAATAGTCTAGTGCAGTGGTCCCCAATTTTTTTTAGCACCAAGGACCAGTTTCCATGTATTTGTGGGGGGAAATTTCAGGATGATTCAAGTGCATTACATTTATTGTGTACTTTATTTCTATTGTTATTAACATTATAATATATAATGAAATCATTATACAACTCACCACAATGTAGAATCAGTGGGAGCCCTGCACTTGTTTTCCTGCAACTGGATAATTCCATCTCTAGGTGGTGGGAAACAGTGACAGATCATCAGGCATTAGATTCTCATAAGGAGCACACAACCTAGATCCCTTCCACATGCAGTTTACAATAGGGTTGGTGCTCCTATCAGAATGTAATGCCACTGCTGATCTGACAGGAGACAGGGCTCAGGCAGTAACGCTAGCCATGAGGAGCTGCTGTAAATACAGATGAAGCTTCACTCACTAGCCCACTGCTCACCTCCTTCTGTGCAGCCCAGTTCCTAACAGGCCACAGACTGCTACTGGTCTGTGGTCTGGGGGATGGGGACCTCTGGTCTATTGGATAACACTGGCTTGGAGGGTACTGATCAGCCAAAGAAGCGCTGAGATGATTTGTCCTCCATTAATAAGAATGATGGACTTTTTTTTTTTTTTTTTTTTGAGACAGAGTTTCACTCTTGTTGCCCATGCTGGAGTGCAGTGGCACCATCTCGGCTCACTGCAACCTCTGTCTCCCAGGTTCAAGAGATTCTTACACCTCAGCCTCCCACGTAGCTGGAATTACAGGTGCCTGCCACCATGCCTGGCTAATTTTTGTGTTTTTAGTAGAGTTGGGGTTTTGCCATGTTGACAAGGCTGGTCTTGAATTCCTGACCTCAACTGATCCACCTGCCTCAGTCTCCCAAAATGCTGGGATTACAGGCGTGAGACACCGTGCCTGGCCACATGGACTTTTTTTGAGCATTTATTTCCAAGCACCTTCCCTGCATTTTTTGTTAATCCTCCCAGTGACTCTTTGAAGCAGAGACTATGACAATCTTCATTTCACAGATGGAGCAACTCAGGCACAGAGAGCAAGTCAATGGCCACGGTCGCCCAGCTAAGGAAGGATGGAGCCGGCTGAGATCCTGTTCTGGGGATCTAACTCTGCAGCCTGCACTCTGGGCTGCTGTATTCTCCCATGTTGCTATCTGACGAGCACAGTATGGGCTCAGAGTAGAGAGAGGAGGCACCAGCTAATAAGGAGAGGTCTGGGGTGAAGGCTGGTGCCTTGGGGAAGAAGAGAGAGGTCCCATTCTAAAGGGATGGCATTGGAAGTTCATAGTGATAAAGCAAGGCCAACAGATTTTGGGCCTGGGAGTTAAACACACAGCTCTGGTTTCTGCCTTTTCACAGCGGTGACGAATGGGCACTGAGAGCCTCTCAAGCTAAAGTTGTCATCACTGCTCTTCATAGTCTGAAGGTGCATGAAATGGTCAACTTTTTTCCAAAGGGCTTTTATGCCTAAGTCTGTGGTTAGTGTATAAACAGATATTTACTGAAGTCCTGCTGGGTGCAGACACTGTGGCCAGCCCTGAGGCTACAGTCGAGATAAAGCCAGTCTCTGTCCTCATGGAGACCTGTCAATTGATAAGAAAAGAGAAAGCTCACTGAGCATTGACCCTGTGCCTACTGCTTTTGATGCATCTCTCATTTAATCCTTCTGTCAAATCTGTGAAATAAACACATCACCATCATCCCTATTTCACATTTAGGGAAACATATGCTTAGAGAGGGTAAGTAACTTGGTCAAGGTCACACAGCTTCGAACTCTCATCCCAAGGTGCAGGAATGAGAGGCAGCAGCTTTGGAAACCAGGGTCTCTGGCAGTCCTTGTCTCTGGGCGGTGATGCAGAGAGAGAGAGAACACGATTGTCTCAGCACTGGGTCTTCTTCTGAGTCATCTTGAAGGAGTAATTCCAGAGCGTCTCAGTGTTAAACATCATGTTGTGAATGACTCCGTGAGCTGTGACCCAGTGACCTTGGGGTTAAAGGAGGGGAGGTACGGAGAAACTCTTCGAATGGATGTTACTGGGGTGTCAGTGTTCTTTGAGGGCACAGGCTATGTGTCACCAAATTGAAGGGGTGGCCTGCCCCTCCACCCCTGTGGGTATTTCTAGTCGGGTGGGATGAGAGACGGGGAAAAGAAATAAGACACAGAGTCAAAGTATAGAGAAACAACAGTGGTTCCAGGGGACAGGCACTCAGCACACAAAGGACGTGCACTGGCACCGGCCTCTGAGTTCCCTCAGTTTTTATTGATTATGATTTTCATTATTTCAGCAAAAAGCAATGTAGTAGGAGAGCAGGGTGATAATAAGGAGAAGATCAACAAGAAATATGTGAGCAAAAGAATCTATATCATAATTAAATTCAAGGGAACGTACTATGCCTGGACGTGCATGTAGGCCAGATTTATGCTTCTCTCCACCCAAACAACTCAGTGGAGTAAAGAATAACATGGCAGCATTGCTGCAAACATGTCTCACCTCCCGCCACAGGGCAGCTTTTCTCCTATCTCAGAGTTGAACAAATGTACAATCGGGCTTTACAGCGAGACATTCAGTTCCCAGGGGCAAGCAGGAGACAGTGGCCTTCCTCCATCTCAACTGCAAGAGGCTTTCCTCTTTTACTAATCCACCTCAGCACAGACCCTTTGCGGGTATCGGGCTGGGGGACAGTCAGGTCTTTCTCATCCCATGAGGCCATATTTCAGACTATCACATGGGGAGAAACCTTGGACAATACCCTGCTCTCAAGGGCAGAGGTCCCTGTGGCTTTCCACAGTACATTGTGCCCTTGGTTTGTTGAGACTAGAGAATGGCGATGACTTTTACCAAGTATACTGCTTGTAAACATTTGGTTAACAAGGCACTTCCTGCACAGCCCTAGATCCCTTAAACCTTGATTTTATACAACACATGTTTTTGTGAGCTTCAAGTTGGGTCAAAGTGGCTGGGGCAAGGCTACAAATTAACAATATCTAAGCAAAGCAATTGTTTAAAGTACAGGTCTTTTTCAAAATGGAGACTCTTATGTCTTCCCTTTCTACACAGACACTGTGACAGTCTGATGTCTCTTTCTTTTCCCTGCATTTCCCCCTTTTCTTTTTGACAAAACTGCCATCGTCATCATGGCCCATTCTCGCTGGTCGCTGTCTCTCCGGAGCTGCTGGATATACCTCTGTAGACTAACAATAGAGAGGACAGACATACAAGAATTAATACAAAATTTGCAATAGTGGAATTTCCAATGGTTTTAACCCAAGTGATAGGGTTAAGATTTGTGAGGCTATCAACAGCTTTTACCATTGCCTCAGTTTCTGGCACCAGATTTAACTGGGCTTTTGATGTTTCAAAAATTTGTTCTTTCAATTTAGAAATATCTAAGGTAAGATTATCTTCTCTTCCTTGTAGATGGCGTCTAACCATGTCCCAGTGATGTTCAGATTCATTATAGGCTCGAGGTCTAATACAAAAATCTGACGTATTCCAGTCACACTGTAACTGAAAAAGATATTCTAAGCTCATGAGCCTATCTCTCATCCAAATAACAGTTTGTCTAAGATCATTAATTTGATTTGCCAATTTTTGATCTATTTGAGTGTGAGAATTCCACAATTTTGAGGAATTCTTTTGCCAATTATTCACATATTCTGCAGTTTGAACAGAGGAGTGTAAAGCAATTCCAGCAGTTGCAGCAGTAGCTGTGACTGCAATAAGACCCATAATCACTGCAATCAGAGTAAAAATGAATCTTTTAGATCTAGTTAGAACTCCTTTTACTACTTCTGTTAAGATATGTACGGATGGAGAAGCCTCCCACGGTCGATCCATGGACAAAGGGATCCACACGCCTTCTCTTGCCCTTACTAACAGAATACCATGCTGTCAATCAAAAGTTGAATCAATGCAAGTAAACAATCTACAATTTTCACAGGTTATAGTTTGGGAATCTGGTTTAATAGCTATGTTTCCTACAACTAGCATATAAGGGGGTTTTACACAACTTTGCAAAGGAATTGTCAGATTGGAATTTAGGTTAATAGTATAATATGGCTTATGATTTCTTGTTCCCATAACTTGATTTCCAGACCAAATTCTAATGTGGTACGAGGCCACAGTGAGCTTCCATAATTCTGGGTGTTCAGGACCAACAACAGGACTAACTAACTTTGGTCGAGGTGATGGAATCCCCTTTTCACCCCATTTCCATGGATAGGGTGATTCTAGCCTTCTATAAACCTGGTCTAGCCTTTTAGTTAAATCACCATCGTAGGCCAGATTAGTGGGCCAGACAGATGGAGCCTGTGAACATGAGTGGGTCTGGCCCATACAGTCATAATATAATTGCCCTCGAGGTGCCCAGTCTATAATAATTCTGAATTTATTGTTTTGTATTACCACTGCAGTATCAGCCACACATTCTTCCCAAACTAAGACTTCTGAGTCTTTTGATTCTTCTGGAATTTCCTTCTGGCATGGTTTCCATTTAGGCCTAAATTTTAATGATCTTTGATAGGAAGAATTCTGTAAATTATTCATTTGTGACCCGAGTGACATTCCACTTATCATATGATAAGTAAATTTACTGGTGGCAGTGACAGTAGGTTCTTCTACCAACCAATTTAGGATTGTAGGCATTAAGCATCCTGGTGCTTTTCCCAGGCAAATAGAAGGATAATGATACCCAATGGAAATGTTTATCATCATTCCTTCTTCTTCAGGTTGGGCAGGGCCACGGTCATCTGTGGGGCCTGGTACCCATGCACTGTTATTAACATATACTTCAATAGGATTATCTATCCAAGTGACTGCCCGAATTAAGGGTGGGAAAGGCATATAGGCCCAGTAAGTATAGTTAGCTGTAGCAGCTCCTGCAGACATAGGGAGACTTACCACCGTTGATACAATCATTAAAGCTGCAAGCAGCTTATTCTCTGGAGTTTGTGTTACCCTTGTGTTTTCCAGGCTTTTTCAGCTAACTGTGTCAGTTTCTTTAGCTGGGCCCAGGTTGGCGGCCCCACTTTCTTGGTGGATGGCAACTTCATCTGTTCTTCTGATATCACCATTTTGTTCACCCTGCGAGTCAATGATGTTCGATTGCGGGTTCTCTGTCTCTGCGGAGGTGCCTTCCCTTGCATCTCTGATGGGTTCATTGTAGAACTTCAAATGTCTAGTGGGTACTCAAACAGGAAGCTGATTTTCTCCTGGTGAAACACAAGCAAAACCTCTCCCCCATGTCATCACCTTACCTATTTCCCAAGTTTTGTTTTTGTTGTCTTTCCACCAAATCACTTTTCCCTCATGTGGGCTGTTGTTTTTACCAGTAAAATGTTATTCTGCAGAAGTAGTGGTCTGATTTCTATATATATTTAAAACATTTAAAGTATATCGTGCTAGATTAAGTTGCATCTGGGGAGTGTTATACTCCTTACTGTCTTTTTCCTTTTTTTGTTTAACCATTTGAGCTTTGAGTGTTCTATTAGTTCTTTCAATTATGGCCTGTCCTTGGGAATTATAAAGCATTCCTGTTGTATGTGTAATTTTCCACTGATTTAAGAATTTTTGAAATGCTTTACTACAGTATCCTGGCCTATTATGTGTTTTAATTTTTTCTGGAACTCCCATGACTGCAAAACAAGATAATAAATGTCTTTTAACATGGGAAGTACCTTCTCCTGTCTGGCAGGTTGCCCATATGAAATGTGAATAAGTATCAACTGTCACATGGACAAATGACAGTTTTCCAAATGAAGGTACATGTGTGACATCCATTTGCCATAATGCGTCAGGACATAAACCTCTAGGATTAACTCCTGCCTCTTGAGTGGGCTGGTGTAAGACTTGACACTGAGCATAATGTTGTACAATATTTTTTGCCTGTTTCCATGTGATATCAAATTTGTTTTTTAATCCTGTTGCATTTACATGAGTCAGGGCCTGAAGTTCTTGTGCTTCCATGAAGGCAGATGATACTAGCAAGTCAGCTTGTTCATTTGCCTTAGTTAAAGTCCCTGGTACATTAGTATGTGCTCGAATATGAGTAATATAAAATGGGAAACTTCTTTTTCTTACAGTTTGTTGTAACAATTTAAACGGCTGATTTAACTGATCATCCACACTATATTTGATTAGGGCTGTCTCAACATCCTTTGTAGCCTGTACTACATATGCAGAATCTGAAACAATGTTAATAGGCTGATTAAAATCTTGTAACACTGAAATGACAGCAACCAATTCTGCTCTTTGAGCTGAATGATATTGAGTTTCAGTGACTCGTTCTTTTGGCCCAGTGTAAGCTGCTTTTCCATTGCTGGAACCATCAGTAAACACCGTCAGAGAATTTCCTGGAGGTTTTTTGTCTGGTAATTTTAGGTAAAATCCAAGTAGTCAATTTCAAAAACTGGAAGATTTTTGCTTTTGGGTAATGATTGTCAATAATTCCCACAAAATCAGCAATACTAATCTTCCATGCACCAGAATTGATAAAGGCTTGTCTAACCTGTTCCTTATTTAAAGGAACAATGATTTTATCTGGGTCATTTCCACACAATTTTACTATTCGTAGTCTTGCCTGACCAATTAATGTACCCATTTGATCTAAGTACAATGTAAAAGTCTTAACTGTACTGTGAGGAAGGAATGACAACTCCACTAGATCTGTATTTTGAACAATAATGCCTGTTGGAGAATGTGCAGTAGCAAAAATTAAAAGTTGGAGTGGGGCTAAGTGATCTATTTACTTGTGCTGACTGAATTTTTTCTTCAACTAATTCAATTCCTTTAGTTGCCCCTGGAGTTAATGTTCTTTTACTATTTAAGTCTGGATCCCCTCTCAAGATAGAGAACAAAGTTGACATGGCATAAGTACGGATGCCTAGAGTTGGCCAAATCCAATTAATATCTCCTAGCAATTTTTGAAAGTCATTTAATGTTCTTAATGTGTCTTTTCTTACTTCTACTTTTTGTGGTTTAATTTTTCTCTCCTCTACCTGCATTCCCAAATAATGAAAAGGAGTGGAGGTCTGAATCTTATCAGATGCTATTGTCAGGCCTGCGTTTGCAACCTCTGTCTGCAGAAATGTGTAACAGTCAATTAATTTGTCTCTTATTTCTGCAGCACACAAAATATCATCAACATAATGAATGATATAACAGTCTGAAAACTTGTCTCTAACTGGTTGAAGAACTTGAGCTACAAAAGTCTGACAAATAGTTGGACTATTAAGCATTCCCTGAGGCAACACTTTCCAATGAAATCTGGTGGCTGGTTCTTTATTATTTATGGCTGGTATAGTAAAAGCAAATTTTTCAAAATCCTGTTTTGCCAGAGGAATGGTAAAAAAGCAATCCTTCAGATCAATTATTATTAAAGGCCAATATTTGGGGATCATGGCTGGAGAGGGCAGCCCAAGTTGGAGAGGCCCCATGGGTTGAATTACTGCATTAGCGGCTCTTAAATCAGTTAGCATGTGTCATCTGCCTGATTTTTTCTGTATTACAAACACAGGAGAATTCCAAGGCGAAAATGAAGGCTCAATATGTCCCTTTTCCAATTGTTCTTTTGCCAATAAGTGTAAGGCTTCCAGCTTTTGTTTTGGTAGTGGCCACTGATTTACCCTTATAGGCTTTTCTGTTTTCCAAGTTGATGGAATGGGTTTTGGAGGCTCTACAGTGGCCACCCTTAAAAAGGATACCCTAGTCCTTTTCTTTCTGGATTTCCCTTAGCCTCAATTGGAACTTTAATGCCTTCTCCATTTTTCCCTAGTCCTTTGCCAGGGAGATATTCCATTTTAGTCGTGATTTTTTGACTCGTGGGGCTGTATAGAGAGACTGGAATAGTAATCTCTGCATGCCACTGTTCTAATAAGTCTTGGCCCCATAAATTAATTGGAATAGAAGTAATCATAGGCTGAACTGTACTCTCTTGATTATCAGGTCCTAGACGATGTAAAATCCTGGCACTTTGATACACTTCTGAGGCAGTGCCCACACCAACAAGTCCTGTAACAGGCTTTTGTTTAGGCCGATTTTTTGGCCATTGATTTAAGGCAATGAGAGAAACATCAGCCCCAGTATCCACTAATCCTTCAAACTGTTTTCCCTGAATAGTAACTGTACACACAGGTCTATTCTCTGAGAGCTGACTAGCCCAATAAACAGCTTTTCCAGCAGGGTTGGTACTTCCAAACCCTCCTGTTCTTTCTGTTTTGCTATCCCCAATTTTAATATAAGGCAAGAGCAGTAATTGAGCAATTCTATCACCTGGATTGGCACTCCAAGGAACAGTAGAGCTGATCACTAACTGAATTTCCCCTTTATAATCTGAGTCAATTACCCCAGTATAAATTTGAACTCCTTTCAAATTTAGACTAGATCTTCCTAAAATAAGGCCTACCATCCCTTCTGGCAGCGGGCCATATACCCCTGTAGGAATCTTTTGCGGGGGCTCTCCAGGGAGTAAAGAAATCATTTGAGTAGAGCATAAATCTACTGCAGCGCTGCCTGCTGTGGCAGGGGATAATTGTTGTATTGTTGTAATTGGCTGATTTCCTGAAATGGTGGTATTTACTGTGGGGGTTGTTGTCCCTGAAAACCCTGAGAACAAATGGCTGAATCGGGAATGCCCCACTTTGTTGTGGGGCCTGGGACTGGCCCCTCTTCCCATTTCCCGACAATGGCTGTCCAATTTTATCAAATTTAGAAAGACATTCCTTAGCCCAATATTTTCCTTTTCCACATCTTGGACACAGACCAGGTGGCTCTTTTTTTTTTTTTTGCTCTGTTTATTTAAGCCTGGGCAATTCTTTTTTAGATGTCAGATTTGACCACAATTATAACATTTTCCCCCAAATGTTTTAACTTGTCCTCCTAAAGCAACCCCTGTAATTGCTTGAGCCAATAACATTGCCTTACGCATAGCTCCTCCAATCCCATCACAAGCCTTCACATATTCTGTAATTACATCAACTCCTGCTGAAACCTTTCCTCTTAATGGCTTTATGGCCGATTGACATTCTGGATTTGCATTTTGATAAGCTATTATTTCTACAATAACTTTTCGGGCGTTATTATCTGCAATGGATTTTTGAGCTGCATCTTGCAACCTTGCCACAAAGTCTGGATATGGATATTTAGAGCCTTGTCTGATTGAACTAAAAGCAGAGCAGGAGGTTCCTGGGTCCTGAATCTTTTCCCAGGCCCTGAGGCAATTAGCCCTTAGTTGTTCAGTAGCCTCATTTTGCATTACTGATTGTTGGTTAATAGTGCCCCAATTTGGACCTGTTCCTAGTAATTGGTCTGCATCTATATAAGCAACAGGATTAGTAGCCTGATTTTTTCATACCTGTTCATGTACCCCATCAATCCACCAGGGTTTAAACTGTAGATACTGAGAGGGTGAAAGGGAAGATTTAGCCAAAATTTCCCAATTATAAGGAATAAGTCTATTTCCATGAGCAATGGAATCTAATAATGTTCTCATATAAGGAGAGTTAGGTCCATATTGTTTAACTCCTTCCTTCATATCTTTTAACATTTTTGTGGTGAAGGATTCATATCTGGTCTCAGTTCAGACAGACGCTCCTGCTTGACTCCCTTTCCTGGCCGGCATCGGTTGTAACATTCCCGGATATTGCCATGCCTCAAGATCTCCCTGTTTTCTGGCTGTAGCAATGGTCTCATGCAGTGCACTTTCTTGTCCACTAGGTGGTACTGTAAGATCAAACGCCATCGCCGTGGGTTCTTGATATAGTGCCTTGCTATTTGGCACAGGATGCACCTCCTGAGATCCATACAGAACCTCTGGATACTGAAATTCGGCTGGCGGCTGGTGTTGATAAACTACCGATGGTTGGGTTTATTTTCTACTGGCTGGTATTGCGGATACTGTGCCTCGACTGGCATTTGAGATTGTGACATCACAGGCATCTGAACCGCGGGAGAAGGGGTTGGTGGCCATCTTGGTCTAAACTCTGATGGCCCAAATAATTCTGGACCTCCTTCCCCCAATTTTGATGATTCAGGATACATTACCTCCTGTAATTGATTATAGTCAACATTTTGCATTGACCGAACCATTACAGGCTCTACTGCATTTTTACAATGTGTACTTTCCATTCCTTTCTTAAAGTCTGTTCCTGCCTCTTCTTCACAATCTATTACACAGCTTTCAGGGGCATCAAAGACTGAAACGCCATCTTCTTCTATTTGAAATTGTTCTAAAGTTGCTTTAATAATGGCCCAATCATTCCATGCTGTAAGTGGGATGATCTTACCTTCCCTAGTTGCTTGTTTTAGTTCTTTGCCAATTTTTTCCCCATCTTTTAAATCTAAAATTCCCTGTTCTGGAAACCATGGGCAGAATTGTTCTATTGCTTGAAATAGCATAACTAGATTTTCTGTAGAAGCTTTAACTCCCCCTCTTCTTAAGAGAATTTTAATGAAGCTGAGATAAGAAGCATATTTACTTTCAGTTTGCCCCATTGTTACCCTGGATTCCTCCGAGCGCACAAGCTTACCGCAAGACTGACTGTGGACGTACTCGGGAATCTCTCGTCGGCTGTCCTCAATGCTCACGTTCTTAGGGTACCTTCACCCTAGAGAAGGGCCCCACGCTGGGCACCAGATGAAGGGATGGCCTGCCCCTCCATACCTGTGGGTATTTCAAGTCGGGTGGGATGAGAGACGGGGAAAATAAATAAGACACAAAGTATAGAGAAACAACAGTGGGCCCAGGGGATCGGCACTCAGCACACCAAGGACCTGCACAGGCACCGGCCTCTGAGTTCCCTCAGTTTTTATTGATTATGATTTTCATTATTTCAGCAAAAAGAAATGTAGTAGGAGAGCAGGGTGATAATAAGGAGAAAGTGAACAAAAAACATGTGAGCAAAAGAATCTATATCATAATTAAGTTCAAGGGAAGGTACTATGCCTGGATGTGCACGTAGGCCAGATTTATGTGTCTCTCCACCCAAACGTCTCAGTGGAGTAAAGAATAACAAGGCAGCATTACTGCAAACATGTCTCGCTTCCTGCCACAGGGCAGCTTTTCTCCTATCTCAGAGTTGAACCAACATACAATCGGGTTTTACACCGAGACATTCAGTTCCCAGGGGCAAGCAGGAGACAGTGGCCTTCCTCCATCTCAACTGCAAGAGGCTTTCCTCTTTTACTAATCCACCTCAGCACAGACCCTTTACGGGTATCGGGCTGGGGGACAGTCAGGTCTTTCTCATCCCATGAGGCCATATTTCAGACTATCACATGGGGAGAAACCTTGGACAATACCTTGCTCTCAAGGGCAGAGGTCGCTGCGGCTTTCCACAGTGTATTATGCCCCTGGTTTGTTGAGACTAGAGAATGGCGATGACTTTTACCAAGTATACTGCTTGTAAACATTTTGTTAACAAGGCACGTCCTGCACAGCCCTAGATCCCTTAAACTTTGATTTCATACAACACATATTTTTGTGAGCTCCAGGTTGGGTCAAAGTGGGTGGGGCAAAGCAACAAATTAACAACATCTAAGCAAAGCAATTATTTAAAGTACAGGTCCTTTTCAAAATGGAGTCTCTTATGTCTTCCCTTTCTACATAGACACAGTGACAGTCTGATCTCTCTTTTCCCTACACAACTAAAGAACCCAGTAACTTTTCTCATTGCTCAGGAGATTGAAGGGGTAGGAAGAAAAGATGTTAGGTTATAAACATGTTTCAGTTTTGTTACCACTTGAACCAATTTATGTTTTGAAGAGGAAAGAGTCTTGCCTACAAAGTCATCCCCTGGGTTTTCCTTCTGCTTATGGAATCCACGGAATGGGCAAAGAGAAAAAGAAAACTAAGGAATCAGCCAGATGCAGTGGCTCATGCTTGTAATCTTGGCACTTTGGGAGGCTGAGGCAGGTGGTCTTCTTGAGTCCAGGAGTTCAAGACCAGCCTGGCCCACATAGTGAGACCCCGTTACTACAAAAAATACAAAAAGTTGCTGAGCATGGTGGCATGCACCTGTAGTCCCAGTTACTTGGGAGGCTGAGGTGGGAGAACTACTTCAGCCCAGGAGGTTGAGGCTGCAGTGAGCCATGATTGTGCCACTATACTCCAGCCTTGGTGACAGAGTGAGTCCCTGTCTCAAAAGAAAACAAAAAAGATAAGAAAAAGAAAACTAGGGAATCTGGACAGAATAAGTTTATATATATAATAAAGAACTGAGATAGAACTGGGTTGACTGAATAATTATTTGAATTGCTTTTGAGTGAATTTTTCCTATTGGAGTCTACCTTTGTTTGTGTGTGTATGTGTGTGTGTGTGTGTGTGTGTGTGTGTGTGCTTTTTTGTTTTTTGTTTTTGTTTTTTTGGTTTAGTTTTGTCTTTGTGTTTTTTTGAGACTGGGCCTTGCTCTGTTGCCCAGGCTGCTGGAGTGCAGTGGCACGATCTCAGCTTACTGCAACCTCTGACTCCTGGGTTCAAGCAATTCTTCTGCCTCGGCCTCCCCAGAAGCTGGGACTACTGGGCATGTACCACCAAGCCCAGCTAATTTTTGTATTTTTAGTAGAGATGGGGTTTCACCGTGTTGGCCAGGCCTGGTCTTGAACTCCTGGGCTCAAGTGATCCGCCTGCCTCAGCATCCCAAAGTGCTGGGATTACAGGTGTGAGCCCCTGCACCCAGCTAGAGTCTACCTTTCTTTGAATTCATTGCAGTGCAAAGACTAGGACATGTGGATCTCCAGGTGTATATGGGTTATGTAGAGATGCTAGGGGCTGATTAAGGAAGGAAAGATATGAGAAGCCTGCAGAGCATGCTTTCCCAGACTGTATGGGCCCTGGGAAAGGAGAAGTGGACAGAAAGGGAACACTAGGTGCCCTGGAAGAGAAGATTCATCCAAGTCATCAGGGAAGTTACTAAAGCAAGGGAAAAAATGCAGAGACGGGGACAAACACGCTTCTCCCAAGTCCTTTCTGTCCGCTCAGTCACCTCTATGCTTATTTTTCTTCTTTCCTGTAAGTAGTGTCATGCGTTTTCTTCCCATTCCTAGTCACTCCTAGTCAACTAACTCCTCTCTTTACCATCTTTTCATCAGAACTTGAATCCTCCTCTCCTTTATGTATTAGTGATCATGTTTCTCCATAATACTGCTAGAAACAAGAATTGAAACCTGGAAAACCTGCATTTGAGAACCAGATCTGCCTCTGCTAGCTATTTGAGAAGTGATTTTGTTCCATTCTTTTTGTTGTTGTCGAAACAGGGTGTCATTCTGTCGCCCAGGCTGGAGTGCAGTGGTTCAATCTTGGCTCACTGCAGCCTCAACCTCCTGGGCTCAAGCAATCCTTCCACATCAGCCTCCTGAGTAGCTGAGACTACAGGTGTGTGCCACCACAGCTGGCTAATTTTTAATGGTTTTTTTTTGTTTACTTTTTTTTTTTGTGGAGATGGGGTCTTCAGTGCCCCATTGCTCAAACCTCTAGGGGAGCATGCAGACAGGCAGCGAGCCCCATGGCAGTGTCCAGGGGTGAATGTTTATAGTTGAAGCACCAGTGGGCGTGTGTTACAGAGTGCTCTTTTAGTTTAGCCATCTGTAGGTAGCTTGTGTTAGTCGGCTCAATTAGAGCTCCGCCTTATTGCAAGGACAGAGGACTCTCTTTGTCCTGGGGTTCTTGCCTTGGTGTACCGGAAGTGGTGCGATCTCAGCTCACTGCAAGCTCCACCTCCAGGGTTCATGCCATTCTCCTGCCTCAGCCTCCCGAGTAGCTGGGACTACAGGTGCCCACCACCACGCCCGGCTAATTTTTTTTTATATTTTTAGTAGAGATGGGGTTTCACTGTGTTAGCCAGGATTGTTTGGATCTCCTGACCTCGTGATCTGCCCGCCTTGGCCTCCCAAAGTGCTGGGATTACAGGCATGAGAGTGCAAGGTTTTATTGAGTGGAAGTATCTCTTAGCAGATGGGGGAGCCAGAAGGGAGGTGGTTTACCCCTGGAGTCGGGCGAGTGGCCTGACTCTTCTCTGACTGTCCCAGCCAAACTGTGCGTTGTTCTGCCAGTCAGTGGCCTGCGGTGTGCCGGTGCCCATTGGTGCCTTCGTCTTGATGTCCAGCGCCCTTGTGTTCCTCTGCTGATGTGCTCCTCTCGAAGTCCAGCTGCCTGTGTGTCTGCCTGCTAGGGTCTCAGTGTTTTTATAGGCAGAGAATGGGGGTGTGGCAGCCAGGGTGGTCTTGGGAAATGCAACATTTGGGCAGGAAAACAAAAATGCCTGTCCTCACCTAGGTCCGTGGGCACAGGCCCTGGGGTGGAGCCCTAGCCAGGGACCACACCCTCCTCTACCCAGCACTTCCCTTCCTCACTTCCATATCATTTAAATGGACCACATTCTTCCCTTCCGAGCACTTCCCTTCTGTATCACAAAGTGCTGGGATTATAGGCATGAGCCACTGGTCCCAGCCAATTCCGTTCTTTTAATGCAAACTAGAAAATAGGTGTTCAGAAAGGCCTGCCCTATCCACCTCAAGGAGTTGCTATGAAGATCAAATTAGATCATGTTCAACAGAAGTTTAGAAAGGATTCCTAAAGCACTGTGCAATGGGAATGTATTTTTAAACTCCACTGAGTGGACTTAAAACTATGTTTTTTTTCTTTCTTTCTTTTTTTTTGTTTGAGACAGAGTTTCACTCTTGTTTCCTAGGCTGAAGTGCAACGATGCCATCTTGGCTTACTGCAACCTCTGCCTCCCAGGTTCAAGTGGTTCTCTGCCTCAGCCACTGGAGTAGCTGGGATTACAGACACTCGCCACCATGCCTGGCTAATTTCTTTCTTTCTTTTGTTTTTGTCTTTTTAGTAGAGATGTGGTTTCACAGTGTTGGCCAGGCTGGTCTCGAACCCCTGACCTTAGGCGATCCACCCACCTTGGCCTCCCAGAGTGCTGGGATTAAGGCTTGAGCCACCGTACCCCACCTGTGTTTCCTTTTTAAGCAAGAAAACAAATGTCTCTCCCCAGCGCTCACTAAACAAATCCCTCTGTTTTTCTTTCCATAGGATTCTTATCCTTCTTGCCCCACTGCAAACAATCTATTTTCTTTTGGCCCTTCCGTCCATCTGTGAAAGTGTCAGGCTTTCTAGCTAACCTTTAATCAAATATTTTTGATGACCACCGTCAAGACAGTACTTATTATTTTTTTTTGAGACGGAGTTTCGCTCTTGTTGCCCAGGCTGGAGTGCAATGGCGCAATCTCGGCTCACTGCAACTTCTGCCTCCAGGGTCCAAGTGATTCTCTTGCCTCAGCCTCCCAGGTAGCTGGGATTACAGGTGCACAACACCACGCCCATCTAATTTTTGCATTTTTAGTAGAGATGGGGTTTCTCCATGTTGGTCAGGCTGGTCTCTAACTCCTGACCTCAGGTGATCTACCCACGTCAGCTTCCTAAAGTGCTGGGATTACAGGGGTGAGCCACCCTGACTGACCAAGACAGTGCTTATTAATGCCTGAGATGCATTCAGGAGCACATGACCTGGCTGTGACTGTTCTAACAAAGTTCCCCAAATCGGTGGCTCAAGACAACGGAAAGTCATTCTCTCCAGTTCCAGAAGCTTGATGTCTGAAACGGGCAGGGCTGTGCTCCCTCTGAAGTTTCTAGGGATGAATCCTTCCTTGCCTCTTCTGGCTTCTGGTGGTTGCTGGCAATCCTTGGCTTGTGGCCATATCATTCCATTCTCTTCCTTCATTCTCATGTGGCCTTCTCCCCTGTGTGTCTCTGTCTCTTCTTATCTTTCCATGAGGATGCCATTGTTACTCGATTTAAGGTCCACGCTATTCCAATATGACCTCTTTGTAATTAGATCTGCAGTGACCCTATTTTCTTTTCTTTTTTTTTTTTTTGAGATGGAGTCTTGCTCTGTTGCCCAGGCTGGAGTTCAGTGACACAATCTCAGCTCGCTGCAACTCTGCCTCCTGGGTTCAAGTGATTCTTCAGTCTCGGCCTCCAAAGTAGCTGGGATTACAGGTGCATGCCGCCATGCCTAGCTAATTTTTGTGTTTTTAGTAGAGACAGGGTTTTGCCATGCTAGCCAGGCTGGTCTTGAACTCCTGACCTCAAGTAATCCTCCTGCCTCACCCTCCCAAAGTGTGAAGACTACAAGCATAAGCCACCATGCCCTGCCCCTATTTTCTAATAAGGCCACATTCTGGGATTCCTGGTGAATGTGAATTTTTGGAGGACAGTATTCAGTCTGGCAAAAGGCAGAACATCCTCATTTTCTTCCCTATCTCAGAAATAAAGAAGTTAACCTCGACCCCTCTGAGAGAGAGAGGCTTCCTGAGCTTCCAACTATCAATTATCCAAATATTAGTCACAGAAGAGCACTAAGGGTTGTGCACAGCACGTGGCCAGCCCGTTCTCAGAGTCTGTCAAGTTTAAGGTGAACGCTAATCCTGAATGAATTTTAAAATGTGTTTGGCATATCCTCGTCATTGTAAAATGTTCTCACATTGTGATGGCTGGGGCTTCCCTCTCAGGTGTAATCTGCAAAGTCAGACGTGACACAGCCTGGGTGAGGTGGGTCAAGCTGGGAACTGGGTTAGGAGGGAGGCTGGGGAATGATCTCCAAGGTCTCAGATCCCATACTGGCTTTAGCCTGATTCATCCAGAGGGATCTCATAAAAAATGCACATTCCGGGGCCCACCCCAGACCTAATGAATCAGAATTACCTGGGAAGGAGCCTGGGGAGCTCTGTTTTCAGAAGCAGACCAGCCGAATCCTACGGTCAGACAGGGCTAGGAAACCGAGCTCAGTCTAGGGCGGTAGTTCCCAAACTCATCTGTGCTTCAAAAAATACAGATGCTGATGTCCAGGCATGGTGGCTCATGCCTATAATCCCAGCAGTTTGGGAGGCTGAGGCGGGAGTATTGCTTGAGCCCAGGAGTTTGAGACGATCCTGGAGAACATAGGGAGATACTGCCTCTGTAAAAAATTTAAAAATTAGCCAGGCGTGGTGGTGCCTGCCTGTGATCCCAGCTACCGTGGAGGTTGAAGTGGCAGGGTTTCCTGAGCCTAGGAGTTGGAGGCTGTAGTGAGCTATGATTGTGCCACTGCAATCCAGCCTGGGTAACAGAGCGAGGCCCTGTCTCAAAAACAAAACAAAACAAAAAACGGATGCTCTGTCCCATTCCAGAGGTTAGGGTTCAATTGTTCTTGGGTGTGGCCTGGGTTTTGGAAGATTTTTAAAAAATGCCATGTGACCTTAAAGTGTAGATGAGTTTGGAAACCACACATCGAAGGCACACTTGAATGGGGGAGCAGTGAGGTGGCATGAGCTAGCCGGCCAGAACCCAGGGGTGGGGCAGTAGGAACCAGCATTGCAGAGGCCATGAAGGCTGGGAAGCATAGTGTCTGGGGCCCATAACAATGCTTGGACATAAATGCTTTAGACCTAAGACAATTGGCTCCTAAATGTGCAAACTGCAAGGCTGAAATGAATGCATGTTTAATGCTTTACAACACTGTCAAGCGGTCAGCTGCAACTCCGTTCTGAGGGCGTGATGCCTGAGATATGCCTGTAATGGGGGTTGATTTTAATGAATTTAATATGATGTGGAGTCGGGCCTTCAAGAGTAAAGATGTCAGTTCTAAGTTGGTTGCAGGGGTCTGGGCAAAGGTCTTAAAACCCCATGATGAGCAGATGGCCAATCCTGAACGCCCCAATTTTAAAACAGGGCTTTTTTTCCAAGAGACTTTTTGAAAATAGCTCCTATTTTGAGGGGAGGAACCCTGGCAGGAGAGAGCCAGAGTTAAGCCCAGCTGAGAGGGGGTTGGCAGGCAGGGGCCTGTCTGGTCCTCACTGAAGCTTGATACTCAGGGTGAGCTTCCTAAACCAATGCAGACTTGCTGGCCCACTGAGCCTCCCAGATGAGAACCTGCATTTCAACAATGTCCTCGGTGCAGCAAAGTTTGAGATATACTGGGCTAGAACACCCAGGGGAAACAAAGGTTCTCTGAAAACTAAGGAAAATAGGCAGGGTGTGGTGGCTCATGCCTGTAATCCTTGTATTTTGGGATGCCAAGGCGGGCGGATCACCTGAGATCAGGAGTTCGAGACCAGCCTTGATCAACATGGTGAAACACCATCTCTACAAAAAATACAAAAATTAGCTGGGTGCAGCCGGGCACAGTGGCTCATGCCTGTAATCCTTGATTACAGTAATGCCTCCTTTGGTAGGCTGAGGCGGGCAGATCATGAGGTTAGGAGATCGAGACCATCCTGGCTAACACGATGAAACCCTGCCTCTACTAAAAATACAAAAAAATTAACCGGGCGTGGTGGCAGGTGCCTGTAGTCCCAACTACTCGGGACGCTGAGGGAGAAGAATGGCATGAACCTGGGAGGTGGAGCTTGCAGTGAGCCGAGATTGCACCACTGCACTGCAGCCTGGGCAACAGAGCCAGACTCTGTCTCAAAAAAAAAAAAAAAAAAAAAATTATCTGGGTGAAGTGGCAGGTACCTGTAGTCCCAGCCACTTGGGGGGCTGAGGCAGGAGAATAGATTGATCCTGGGAGACGGAAGTTGCAGTGGCCCGAGATCGCACCACTGCACTCCAGTCTGGTGGCAGAGTGAGACTCCATCTAAAAAAATAAAAAATAAATAAATAAATAAATAAAAATAAATACTGGGCTAGAAGACCCAGGAGACCCGAAGATTCTCTCAAAACTAAAGAAAATAATCTAGGTCACAAATATATTCTCTTTCTCCTTCTCCCCATTGCCCCCCTCCACCAGGAATCTTTATAGACTCAAATTGAGTTGATGTTCTATAATCAATTCTAGTTACTTTTATTTATATTTATTTATTTTAGAGATGGGGGTCTCACTATGTTGCTCAGGCTGGTCTCAAATTCCTGGGCTCAAGTGATCCACCCACGTCGGTCTCCCAAAGTGCTGGGATTACAGGCATCAGCCACTGCACCTGGCCGTCACTTTTATTTTTGATGTTCAAATTATAAGCTAATGCCTGTGAGACCATAGATTCTTTTTATGCACTCAATACATTTTCGTGTTTACCTTGCATTTTTATTATGGACAAATTCTATTTTTTCCACTTGTTTCTATTTGATAATGAAGCCCTCTGTGCCTATCACCAGCCTCAGCCGCCATCATCTCATTACCAAGCTGGGTTATTTTGAAGCAAATATCTTCTAATATTTAGCCGGTGTTCAAATTTCCCTAACCATCCTAAATGAATGTTTAGAATAGTTGTTTTATTGGAAACAAGGTCAAAACAAGTACATTTTACATTTTTAGACCAGTCTTGAAAGTAAGTGTAAAACCATGTGTGGGGTAGGAGGTGGGACTAGACTCTCAAGGTGGGGCCAGGATACCAGACCCAATTGAGGACTAGCTAAGACAGATTCCACAATGAATAACACCAGGAGGTGGGAATATTAAGGTCTATTGTGAAGGATGGCTAGCACAATTATTAGATCAACTAGTTATCAACCCTGACTGTAGCTGAGAGAGATTTGTTTTCGCTTTTTTTTTTTTTTTTCAGAGACAGGGTCTTGCTATGTTGCCCAGGCTGGACTCAAACTCCTGGGCTCAAGTGATTCTTCTGCCTCAGCCTCCTGAGTAGCTGAGACTACAGGTGTGTGCCACTGTGCCCAGCAAGATTTTAAAAAATACGTATGCCCGGACACCACTCTAAACCAACTAAATCAGAATCAGATATAGTGAAGTCATTAATCATTTTGCTCCTGGGTCTTTGTGATAGTTTTACTCCTGGGAAACTCTTGGGAATGTGGTAGAGAGACAGAAAGAAACGGGAAAATAAGATTTTAAGAAATGTTGCTATGCCTTTTGAAAATAATTTTTCTTTGGTGTTTTTCTTGAGGGACGTCGGTAAACATTTCAATTGCCTTTAAGTATGCTTGGATGCTGGAATGATGGTTCTTTGAATGCAGCATCAAACTGGCATTGGGCCACATGGCAGCCAGCGTGAGCCTTTAGGCCACATTTATAAAACATGAATGTCATGAGTCCACTCTCAGGGACCTTACAATTTGGAGGGTTAGGTCAGATCCACAAATCTCTTCTATCTCATGGTAAAGGAAACCTGGCGTGTAGCAGGAGATGGCGTGATAGCCATAACATATTGCATGATTAATATTTGTATTCTTCTGATCAATATTAAACTTTTTGACCCCCTCCATTGTGTCATAAATTTGCTTAATACAGTTTCTGCCTCAGCGTCAGTTTTTAGGCCTGGCACAAGCTGTTTGAAACCCAGGCACGTACCCACCTGTTATCTTTGGCCTAGTTAACACCTCCCCTCCCTGAGTGGTGGTTTGGAGAACCTGCTTGTTCCTCATCCCACTGATCCCAAACCCAGGACACCCCACAGCTGTTGACCATGATTAAACCTAACAGAGATTTAATGCCTTTCTTCTGATTCTCAGGGACTGACATTCATTCACTTAAATACTTCCAGAGTCAGCCAGGTGTGGTGGCTCACACCTGTAATCCCAGCACTTTGGGAGGCCAAGGTGGGTGGATCACGAGGTCAAGAGTTCGAGACCAGCCTGGCCAACATGGTGAAACTCCATCTCTACTAAAAATACAAAAGTTAACTGATGTAGCAGTGTGTGCCTGTAATCCCAGCTACTCAGGAGGCTGAGGCAGGGGATTTGCTTGAACCTGGGAGGTGGAGGTTGCAGTGAGCCAAGATTATGCCATTGCACTCCAGTCTGGGCAGCAGAGTGAGATTCCGTCTCAAAAAACAACCCAAAAACTTGCAGAGTGAATTCAGGAAACCATGAAGTCCAGAGTTTGATCCAATCCCTTCCTTTTTCTCTTTCTCAAATATTTTGAGCCAGGTACTATTCTAGATTGTCTTGTGATATTTACAATCTAGGAGAAGGCAGGAGAGAGAACTAAGAACAGAGAGCATGTTCTGAGATGTCTGCTGTGTTTGCAGTTACCTTCCCTCAATTTCCCTACTCATTGGCCATGCTAGAAAGCAGGTCTTGGCGCCATATTTGTACCATGGTGCTTCCCCTCCCTATACTCAATTGGTTGGCCAGAAGCCCAATTATCATTCTCTCTCTGTCTCTCTCTCTCTCTCCCTCTCCCTCTCTCCCTCCCTCCCTCTCCAAGATATCCAGTAACAGACTGATCAGCTGGTGGTGGGTTCTGCTGGCTGCCATGATGGGCCACCAGCAAAAAGGGAAAATTGGTTGTGAGTGAGAGAAGCAGAGATAAGAAAGTCCACAAGGCTGATAAGAAAGACCAAGGGCTGCCGGGAGCGGTGGCTCATGCCTGTAATCCCAGCATTTTGGGAGGCCAAGACGGGTGGATCACGAGGTCAGGAGGCCGAGACCATCCTGGCTCACACGGTGAAACCCCATCTCTACTAAAAATACAAAAAATTAGCCAGGTTTGGTGGCGGGTGCCTGTAGTCCCAGCTAATTGGGAGGCTGAGGCGGGAGAATGGCATGAACCCTGGGAGGTGGAGCTTGCAGTGAGCTGAGATAGCACGACTGCACTCCAGCCTGGGCGACAGAGCAAGACTGTGTCTCAAAAAAAAAAAAAAAAAAAAAAGAGACCATGGGCCTCTGAGAGCCAGAAAGAGGCATTTTGGTTTCTGTAACTGCAGTTTCCATTCTCTCATGGCCTCTCATTTGTTTCTTGTGCCCATGAGTTTGCCTGTTAGAGATAAGGTGTGCTCCTTTCCCTCCAGCTCATGCTAATGGGTTTCTGTTACTTACAGTCATTGTTCCCAGATATGGGTGGTGACTGATGCTCTACTAAATGCTGAAAAAAAGCAGAATGGAAGCACAGAAAAGAGGGCTTCTCTGAGGAGGTGACGTTAGAGCCCAGTTGGAAGGCAGGAGTAAATGTGCACTGTGATTTTTTAGGATTAAAACCAAGTATCTCACTGCTTGGGCACATGTAGATAGACGTGATTTAACATTAAACTGTCCCAGTTGTATCCATTGTCAGTTACCTCACCACAGGGATTATGTAGCCATGAGTTTGGTTAGTGCTTATTTATTTTAGGTTGTTGTTTTTCCAAACCTCTTAAACGATACGCGTTTGGAACAGGTGACAGCATTGTTCATTGATGTTGTGGACAAACCACTCTTTTATTACTCAAGACTGGGTAATTTATAAAGAAAAAGAGGTTTAATGGGCTCACAGTTCCATGTGGCTGAAGAAGCCTCCAAATCATGGTGGAAGGCAAAAGGCACATCTTAAATGGTGGCAGACAAGTGTGATAAGAGCTATTTTGGTCATTGTTCACTGGCCATAGAATTTACTTCTACATTTTGAATTAAGACAAGAGCCAGGCACACAAGACGGTTACAGGTCTGTTTTTTGTTTTCAATGATGATGATGATGATGATGACGATGATGATGATGATGATGACGATGATGATGATGAAGTGGCTGACATGGTTCATGACTTGCTGTTTCTCATCATCTCAGAGCTAGATTTTTGGCTGGACTATTGGCTTGGGATAGATGAAAATCATTCCTTGTATCCCCTGATCTTAAAGTCAAGACTGAAGCAGCCTCCAGACACAAGCCTTCATGGGGCTTCAGATACCATGAGGAATGGGCTTCCCTGCAATATTGTCATGGCTGTCAAAAGTGTTATTGGAGCTGGGCAAGTGGGCACTCTCCTGCCATTCCATCCTGCTTAGATTTCCCATTCAACACCAATCTTATTTCCTTTTTTTTTTTTTGACAGAGTCTCACTCTCTCTCCTAGGCTGAAGTGCAGTCGTGGGATCTCAGCTCACTACAGTCTCCACCTCCCAGGTTTAAGTGATTCTTTTGCCTCAGCCTCCCAAGTAGCTGGGATTGTGGGTACACACCATCAAGCCTGGCTCATTTTTTTTTTTGTATTTTTAGTAGAAACAGGGTTTCGCCATGTTGGGCAGGTTGGTCTTTAACTGCTGACCTCAAGTGATCCACCTACCTTGGCCTCCCAAAGTGCTGGGATTACAGGTGTGAGTCACCGTACCTGGCCCCATTTCCTCTTATACCATAAGTCATTGCCTGCAAATGTGTTTTCTCCATTAGTTTGTAAAAGCTTCCTGAGAGTAGATCTGTGTCTCATTTATTCTGGAATCTTCCTGGCACAAAGCACAGGGCTTTATCCTCAGTAGGCATCCAACAAATGTTTAATTTCATTCAACAGCTCCTCTTACCACTGCCCCCACCTTATTTGCAGGTGACTAAGTATAATCGGAACAAGTAGGTATCATAAGATTTAGTCCAGAGTCAATTTGGGAAGAAATTACTTTAATGATATGAAAAGAAACCACGCTATTTAGTCAGAATACTTCTGAGAGTATCCCCTGTCCAAGCATTTGCTGAATTTCTATCTACTAATTTTCAGGTGGAACAGTATGGTTGCAGAGAGTCCAGTTGGACATAGATACACTTTCATGCATTCATGTCTTTAACAATAATTTGTGGCCCTACTGTGTTTGTTCACTAACTCCTTCGAACCTACCATATAAGCTAAATCTTTATTTTCCTTGTAATTTGGGAGGTCCAATGCTTCATTAAGCTCACATGCCTGAAACTAATGAAGAAAATAGCTTGTTAACCAGCTAGTATAAAAAAAGCCACCAAAACAAGTCAATCACCCGCCTTAAATCAGTCCAGTACTTCCATCTTGAGCGGAGAAGCCCATTCTGAATCACATTCAAGACACTGATGGAAAAACAGCTCTCTCTGGGTATCAAAACCACGCTCACCCCAAATCCTCCTCCCCAGAGTTCTACTCATTGCTCACCCACTGAACCCAGAACAAACCAGAAGTGCTTGAAATGAGGACGAGTAGCTCCATGTACCAATCGGAATTTAAAACTATGTCAATTCCTGCTACAGAAATGAGGCTTCTCCCCAGGACCAGCATTCCATGAAGGCAGCCCTTTTCTAGATGGAGAAAACAGAACCTGAAGGCACCCGTTTCCCTAAACTGCTCTTGCTCATGTGTAAGTACAAATGAAAAATGCTGACGCTGCTTCTGTTGGCATTGCTTTATAATTACGGCCATCAATAAATCATTTTATCCTTGAACAAGACTTGAGATTGGCCCGAAGGCAGAGGCATGATTCGTTAGGAATTAGGCCAACAGAGAATGGGTTCTCTCTCTTCCCACCTCTTCTCTTACTCTGCTGTCAGAAACAGAAAGGTTCTCTGTGAGTAGCTGGGAGCAGACGGCCGCACTTGAGTTCCATCAGGGGGTTCTGTTGATACAGTTTTACCCCAGCCTGCCTTGATGGCCACTGCCACACAAGCTGCACCTGTTCTTTCTTCTGCACCTTTTGTTACTTCATTGTTTTTCCTCTTTCTAGTGTAGTGAGCTGAATGGTGACTTTGCACAAGATATATCCAGATCCTTGTGCCTAGAATCCGTGGAGGTGGCATTATTTGGAAAAAGGGTCTTTGCAGATGTAATTAAGTTAAGGATCTTGAGATGAGATTATCCTGGAGTATTTTAGGTAGGCTGTACATCTAATGACAAGTGTCCTTATAAGAGGACACTTTCATCGGGTCACAGTGGCTCATGCCTGTAATCCCAGCACTTTGGTAGGCCGAGGCGGGTGGATCATCTGAGGTCAGGACTTTGAGACCAGCCTGACCAACATGGAGAAACCCAATCTCTACTAAAAATACAAAATTAGCCGGGCATGGTGGCGCGTGCCTGCAATCCCAGCTACTGGGGAGGCTGAGGCAGGAGAGTTGCTTGAACCCAGGAGGAGGAGGTGGCAGTGAGCTGAGATCATGCCATTGCACTCCAGCCTGGGCAACAAGAGTGAAACTCCATCTCAAAAAAAAAAAAAAAAAAGAAGGACACTCTTTTTCACGTGCATCCGTGTGAAGAGACCACCAAACAGGCTTTGTGTGAGCAATAAAGCTGTGTATTTCACCTGGGTGCAGGCAGGCTGAGCCCAAAAAGAGTCAGCGAAGGGAGATGGGGTGGGGCTGTTTTATAGGATTTGCGTAGGCAAAGGAAAAAGGGGTTGTTCTCTGGCAGGCAGGAGTGGGGGTCACAAGGTACTCAGTAGGGGAGCTTTTGAGCCAGGATGAGCCAGGATAAGGAATTTCACAAGATAATGTCATCAGTTAAGGCAGGAACACGCCATTTTCATTTATTTTGTGGTAGAATGTCATCAGTTAAGGCAGGAACCGGTCATCTGGATGTGTACGTGCAGGTCACAAGGGATATGATGGCTTAGCTTGGTCTCAGAGGCTTGACGTTCCTGTCTTCTTATATTAATAAGAAAAATAAAACGAAATAGTGGTAAAGTGTTGGGACGGCGAAAATTTTTGGGGATAGTATAGAGAGAGAATGGGCGATGTTTCTCAGGGCTGCTTTCAGCAGGATTAGGGGCAGCATGGGAACCTAGAGTGAGAGAGATTAAGCTGAAGGAAGATTTTGTGGTAAGGGGTGATATTGTTGGGTTGTTAGAAGAAATATTTGTCATTTAGAATAATTGGTGATGGCTTGGATACAGTTTTGTATGAATTGAAAAACTAAACAGAATAAGAGAAGGAGAAAAACAGGTATTAAAGGACTAAGAATTGGGAGGACCTAGGACATCTAATTAGAGAGTGCCTAAGGAGGTTCAGCATAGCCTTGCCAGCAAAGATTATGTATTTAAGAGTTAAGAGTGGAGGTTTGGGGATAGCAACAGTAGATATCAGCTGTGATGGCTTGAAGAAACAGTGTAAACCAGCAGTGTAAACAAGAGCAGGACATGTATGAGTTGTTGAGAACGATGAATAGGAGTATGACTAGATAGAAGATAGTAGGGATGACAAGTTTTTTGGGCCACAGTCCAAGTTGGTCTGGTGTCTGCAATGAGAGTGGGGCCTAATAAAAAGGAGCGTCTATACAGGAGCTCAAATGTGCTGTACCTTGTAGCATTCCAAGGACAGGCCTGACTTCTGAGAAGGGAAAGTGGTAAAAGTATTGTCCAGTCCTTTTTTAGTTGGTGGCTGAGCTTGGTGAGGTGTGTTTTTAAAAGACCATTAGTCTGTTCTACCTTTCCTGAAGACTGAGGACTGTAAAGGATATAAAGGTTTCACTGAATACTAAGAGCCTGAAACAATGTTTGGCTGATTTGACTAATAAAGGCGAGTCTACTATTGGACTGTATAGAGGTGGGAAGGCCAAACTGAGGAATTATGTCTGACAGAAGGGAAGAAATGACCGTGGTGGCCTTCTTAGACCCTGTGGGAAAGGACTCTACCTATCCAGTGAAAGTGTCTACCTAGACCAGAAGGTATTTTAGTTTCCTGAATCGGGGCACGTTGAGTAAAGCTAATATGTCAGTCCTGGGTGGGGGCAAATCCCTGAGCTTGATGTGTAGGGAAGGGAGGGGGCCTGAATAATCCCTGAGGAGTAGTAGAATAGCAGATGGAACACTGAGAAGTTATTTCTTTGAGGATAGATTTCCACAATGGAAAGGAAATAAGAGTTTCTAAGAGGCGGGCTAGTGGCTTGTACTATAGCATAGCTTGCCTTTGCTGGTGTGTGGCGAGTAGGCCTGGTGGAACTGCCATCAATAAACTAAGTGTGATCAGGGTGAGAAACAGGGTAGAAGGAAATGTGGGGAAATGGCAAGAATGTCAGCTGGATCAGAGAGATACAGTCATGAGGGTCAGGTGTGGTATCAGGAATAATGTGGGAGGCCAGATTGAAGTCCGGGCCAGGAACAATGGTACTTATGGGAGACTTAACAAAGAGTGAGTACAGCTGAAGGAGCCGGGGAGCAGAAAGTATATGCATTAGGTGTGAGGAAGAAAATAGATTTTGGAAATTATGAGAACTGTAGAGAGTGAATTGAGCATGGTTTGTGATTTTAAGGGCCTCTAAAAGTATTAGGGCAGCAGCAGCCACTGCACGGAGACATAATGGCCAGCCTAAAACAGTAAGGTCAAGTTGTTTGGACAAAAAGGTTACAGGAGGCAATCGTGGTCCTTGTGTAAGAATTTCTACTGCACAGCGCTGCACTTCGGTTGTGTGTAATGAAGAGGGTGGGGATGAGTCAGGGAGAGCTAGGGTGGGGGCAGTCTTTAAAGCTGTCTTCAAGGAACAGAAAGAGGAGTGGGGAAAGGATTTAAGATCTATGGGGTCAGCTAGGTTTCCTTTTTTGAGTTTATATAATGGTTTTGTTAGGATGGCAAAACTAGGTATCTAAAGGCAAAAGTATCCAACCATGCCCAGGAAGGAAAGGAGTTGTTTTGTAGCTGGGGTTGGGGTTTGAGAGATTAGTCGGACACGATTGGCAGGGAGAGCACGTGTGTTCTTATGAGAATTATGCTGAGATAGGTAACAGATAAGGGACAAATTTGGGATTGACTGAAGTAATGGGGCTGTCTGTGAAGCTTTGCGTCAGTACAGCCCAGGTAATTTGCTGAGCCTGATGGGTGTCAGGGTCAGTCCAAGTGAAAGCGAAGAGAGGCTGGGATGAAGGGTGCAAAGGAATAGTAAAGAAAGCATACTTGAGATCCAGAACAGAATAATGGGTTGTGGAAGGAGGAATTGAGGATAGGAGAGTATATGCGTTTGGCACCATGGGGTGGAGAGGCAAAACAATTTGGTTGATAAGGCATAGATCCTGAACTAACTTGTAAGGCTTGTCTGGTTTTAGGACAGGTAAGGTGGGGGAATTGTAAGGAGAGTTTATAGGCTTTAAAAGGCCATGCTGTAGCAGGCGAGTGATAACAGGCTTTAATCCTTTCAAAGCATGCTGTGGGATGTGATATTGGCATTGAGAGGGGTAAGGGTGATTAGGTTTTAATGAGATGGTAAGGGGTGCATGATCGCTCGCCAAGGAGGGAGTAGAGGTATCTCCTACTTGTGGGTTAAGGTGGGTGGCAATGAGATGTAGCTATAGTCTAGGAATAGTCAGGGAAGCAGATAATTTAGTTAAAGTGTCTCAGCCTAATAAGGGAACTGGGCAGGTGGGGACAACTAAAAAGGAGTGCTTAAAAGAGTATTGTCTAAGTTGGCACCAGAGTTGGGGAGTTTTAAGAGGTTTAGAAGCCTGGCCGTCAATACCCACAACAGTTATGGAGGCAAGGGAAACAGGTCCTTGAAAAGAAGGTAATGTGGAGTGGGTAGCCTCCGTATTGATTAAGAAGGGGACGGACTTACCCTCCACTGTGAGAGTTACCTAGAGCTTCTGTGATGGTCCTGTAGGCTTCCGAAGTGATCGATCAGGCATTGTCAGTCTTCAGCTGCTAAGCCAAGAAGATCTGGGAAGGAGTCAGTCAGAGGACCTTGGGCCAGAGTTCCAGGGGCTCTGGGAGTGGCTGCCAGGTGAGTTGAACAGTCCAATTTCTAGTGGGGTCCTGCACAGATGGGACATGGCTTAGGAGGAATCCCGGGCTGTGGGCATTCCTTGGGCTGGTGGCCAGCTTTCTGGCACTTGTAGCAAGCTCCTGGGGGAGGCGGTTCTGGAGGAACACCTGGCCACTGCCCTTTAGGCATTTGGAAGTTCTTGTGTGCTGGAGATGTGGCTGGGGTTTGTCTCACTGTGGAGGAAAAGAATTACAACTCAGAAATATGTTGCTTCTTGGCTGCCTCTACTCTATTATTGTACACCTTGAAGGCGAGGTTAATTAAGTCCTGTTGTGGGGTTTGAGGGCCAGAATTTAATTTTCAGAGCTTTATTTAATGTCAGGAGCAGATTGGGTAATACAATGTAGATTGAGAATAAGACGGCCTGTTGACCTTTTAGGGTCTAGGGCTGTAAAGCATCTCAGGGTTGCTGCCAAATGATCCACGAACTGGGCTGGATTTTCATATTTGATGAAAAAGAGCCTAAACCCTATCTGATTTGGGATAAAGAAAAAGGAGCATTAACCTTGACTGTGCCTTTAGCTCCAGCCACCTTATTAAGAGGAAATGGCTGGGCAGGTCAAGGAGGGCTAGTCATGGAATGAAACTGTAAGCTGGAGCTGGTGTGAGGAGCAAGGTGATAAAAGGATTATAGGGTGGAGGAGCGGAGGCTGAGGAAGAATTGGGGCCTAGCTCAGCCTGGCGAGGAGGGGAGATGTCAGGTTAGTCTGCAGAAAAGGAAGATTAGAAAGACTCAGTGACGCTTGTGGTTGGGACTGAGGGGACAGGTGGGACGGAAAGAAGGAAGATTTGGGACGAGTTGCACTAGGAACAGACTAGGGAGGGACCGATGTGTAAAAGAATGCCTGGACGTCAGTCACCTCAGACCGTTTGCCCATTTTACGACAAGAAATATCTAGATCTTGTAGGATGGAAAAATTGAAAGTGTCATTTTCTGGCTATTTGGAACTACTGTCGAGTTTGTATTGGGGTCAAGAGGCATTGTGGAAGAAAATAAGGCATTTAGGTTTTAGGTCGGGTGTGAGTTGAAGAGGTTTTAGGTTTTTAAGAACACAGGCTAAGGGAGAAGAAGGGGGAATGGAGGGCAGAAACTTGCCCATAGTGAAGGAGGTAAGCCTAGGGAAAAGAGAGAGTAGAGACACAGAGATAAGGGGTGGGGGGGTTCTTGCCTTCCAGAAAAGCGAGAAAGGGGTTGGGGTGCAGAAATAAAGGGTTGTGGTGCAGAGCTAAGAGGTCAGAGCACAGAAATAAGGGGTTGGGGTACAGAGCTAAGAGGTCAGGTCACGGAAATAAGGGATAGGGTCACAGAGATAAGAGTTTGGGGCATGGAAATAAAGGATCAGGGCACAGAGATAAGAGGGGGTTCCTGCCCCTCCCCCAGAAAAGCGGGACTTGCTGCTAAGGGAGAAGGAGAAGGGGTTGAGGGGTTCTTGCCCCTTCCCCCAGAAAAGCGGGAGTTGCCACTACGGGTGAAGGACCAAGGCAGGCGTCCCTGCGTGGTCTGACACCTCTGAAACCTGGCTGAATAATCAGAGAGGTGTCCCTGCAATGATTAAACACCAAGGAAAGGCTGCCTTCCCTAGTCTGTGACAGGCGCCAGAATTTTGGCTCCACGGATAAAACGTGTCTCCTTTGTCTCTACCAGAAAATGAAAGGAATTGAAATTAAGAGAAGGGAGAGATTGAAGTGTGGCGCCAAGATTGAAAGGAGAAAGAGGTTGAGGGATAGTGAGGGAGGTTGGAGAAGAGAGTAAAAAGAAGCTGCTTCCCAGATTTGAAATTGGTGAGATGTTTCTTGGGCTGGTCAGTCTGAGGACCTGAGGTCGTAGGTGGATCTTTCTCACAGAGCAAAGAGCAGGAGGACAGGGGATTGATCTCCCAAGGGAGGTCCCCCCCGCCATCCGAGTCACAGCACCAAATTTCACATGGGTGTGTGTGAAGAGAGCACCAAACAGGGTTTGTTTGAGCAATAAAGCTGTTTATTTCACCTGGGTGCATGTGGGCTGAGTCCGAAAAGAGTGAGCAAAGGGAGATAGGGGTGGGGCCATTTTATAGGATTTGGGTAGGTAAAGGAAAAAGGGGGGGTTGTTCTCTGGCAGGCATGAGTGGGGGGTCACAAGGTGCTCAGAAGGGGAGCTTTTGAGCCAGGATGAGCAAGGAGAAGGGATTTCACAAGATAATGTCATCAGTTAAGGCAGGAACTGGCCATCTGGATGTGTACATGCAGGTCACAGGGGATATGATGGCTTAGCTTGGGCTCAGAGGCCTGGCACTCTTCTCCAGAGGAGGAGACCGAGACAGAAGAGAAGAGGAGGAGGCAAGGTGATCACAGAGGCAGAGATTGGATCATGCAGCCACAAGTTGAGGAATTCTAATAGCCTCTACAAGCTGGAAGAGGCAAGGAATGGATATTCCCCTAGAACCTCTGAAGGAGCATGGTCCTGCTGACATTTGATTGATTTTGGACTTCTGGCCTCCAGACATTTTTTTTTCTTTTTTTTTTTTTTACACAGAGCCTTGATCTGTTGCCCAGTCTGTAGTGCAGTTGCACGATCTCGGTTCACTGCAACCTCCATCTCCCGGGCTCAAGCCATTCTCTAGCCTCTGCCTCCCAAGTAGCTGGGCTACAGGTGCGTGCCACCATGCATGGCTTATTTTTGTATTTTTAGTAGAGATGAGGTTTTGCCATATTGGCCAGGCTGGTCTCGAATTCCTGGCCTCAAGTGATCCACCCACCTCAGCCTCCCGAAGTGCTGAGATTATTTAGGTGTGAGCCATGGCACCAGGCCCAGACATGGTTTGAAGCCACCAATTTCATGGTTCTTTGCTGCAGTGGTTGTGGAATATGAATGCACTCATGTTGTTGGTTGAACTTTGCTGACCTTGTGTCTGTTATTCCCTGGCAGTTCTACAGGGCCTGGAGCTGATACGAAAAACCTCCCTTCTTTCCCAAATGGTCCCCAGCTTCCCCGTTCACTGAAGGCCCTGCAGTCGGGAACAGTCAGGACTTTGCACCCAGTAGTTTTGGGTGTTTGGCCGACCCTTCCTCTTGTGTGATTCATGGACCCGCAGCATTGCATCACCTGTGAGCTTTTGGAATTGAAGACTCTCAGGGCTCACCCGGGAGGACCTGCTGGGCCAGTATCTGCATTTTAACAAGATACCCAGGTAATTTGTGTACACCTTCAGATCTGAGAAGTGCTGGTAGGAGAGGCTTTAAGGTGGTAATTAGATCTTTTCTTCACTTGCAAGAATCTTAGTTTCTTCATGTTAAATCTATTAACTGTGGCAATGGCATGGGGGTTATAAAACAAAACAATCCTTACATCAAGAATGCACCCTGGTGTGTTATGGATGTGGGTGAAAAGAAATATGTGGAATTTGCTTTAAAATGTTGTAAAATAGCAAGAAGGAAAAGAAAAGCGGGAACTGGAATGAGATTGGCGAACTGTTGACAAATTCTCGCAGTGGGATGATGGGTGCATGGGGGTTCATGGTGCAATTCTCTCCCTGCTTTTTGTGCGTATGGGAAATTTCCATAATGAAAAGTTAGAGGTCGGTCACGGTGGCTCATGCCTGTAATCTCGGCATTTTGGGAGGCTGAGGTGGGTAGATTGCTTGAACCTAGGACTTCAAGACCATCCTGGACAACATGGCAAAACGCCATCTCTACTAAAAATGCAAAAATTAGCCAGGCATGGTGACAACATGCCTGTAGTCATGTTGAGGCACGAGGTTGAGGCATGAGAATCACTTGAACCCAGGAGGCGGAGGTTGCAGTGAGCCGAGATCGCACCATTACACTCCAGCCTGGGCGACAGAGTGAGACTTGGTCTCAAAAAATTTTTTAATTTTCTTTTTCTTTTTCTTTCTTTTTTTTTTTTTGAGATGGAGTCTTGCTCTTTTGCCCAGGCTGGAGTGCAGTGGCATGATCTTGGCTCACTGCAAGCTCCACCTCCCGCGTTCACTCCATTCTTCTGCCTCAGCGTCCAGAGTAGCTGGGACTATAGGCACCCACCACCATGTCCGGCTAATTGTTTGTATTTTTAGTACAGATGGGGCTTCACTGTGTCAGGATGGTCTTGATCTTCTGACCTCGTGATCTGCCCACCTTGGCCTCCCAAAGTGCTGGGATTACAGGCATGAGCCATCGTGCCCAGCCTTAATGTTGTTTAATTTTTTTATTTGTTGAGACGGGATCTCACTCTGTAGCAAAGGCTGGAGTGCAGTGGTGTGATCCCGGATCACTGCAGCCTCTACCTCCTGGGTTCAAGCGATCTTCCCACCTCAGCCTCCCGAGTAACTGAGACCACAGGCCTGTATCACCACACCTGGTTAGTTTTTTCCCTTTTTCTAGAGGCAAGGTCTTGCTGTGTTGCCCAGGCTGGTCTTGAACTCCTGAGCTCAAGCAATCTTCCTGTCTCAGCCTGGGAGTAATCCCAAAGTTCTGGGATTACAGGTGTGAGTCACTCTACCCAGCCTCAACTGTTTTTCATGACTCCACTTTTTCTCCCCTCTTGGAAATGACTAGTCTTCTAGGGAATGTCTTTTTTGTCTAAATCTCTGGTTTCTTTGCTCAGTGCACCTGTGTTTGGCATTTTGTTGATCCCCAGGCCTTTTTCAGTAGCATTGTCCCTGTAGGGCAGGATGGGAGCTGATGGCTTCTCAGCATCTTTTAACTCAGTTTAAAGATGACTATCAACAACATCTAGTCAGCATCTGTTTCTCTTGGCAGCTGGGACTTCATTTCCTTTCTCTTTCTCCACCTCTCTAACCTCTTTAAGACTCTGTCTTTGTAATGGGTACAGCATCACCTGTGTGACCCTTAGGCTCTCTTACTTACATGTGATCTGCATATTGTGTCTTTACTTCAGGGCTTCTCAACCAGGGGGTGATTTTGCCCCCCAGAGAATATGTGGCCATGTCTGGAGACAGTTTTGGTTGTTGTAGCTGGAGGAGGTGGTGCTCCTGGCATCTAGTGGGTAGAGGCCAGGGATGCTGCTAAACATCCTCCAATGCCCCGGACAACTCCCACTAAGACAAAATAATGATCCAGCCCCAAATGTCAATAGTGCTGAAAGTGAGAGACCCTGAATCCATCTTAGAGATCATCCAAGCACATTTGGCCAAATTGTTTTTGCTACTGTCCCATGAAGAAAAGGCAGACTCATGACTGATGGCAACATCGATGGGAATTTTGTTTACCTCTTCTTGGTGGACTTTAGGATACGATGACTTACCATTTGGGCAAGTTGTGCATTGCACACCTCCAGGGGGCGCCACCCACATATTTATGAAAATGCCACCCCAGGAATTGCACAGTACATAGTCTACATGGCTATAAGCAGTTGCTCTGGTTTTGGGGTTACCCTGGGGTGCTCTGAAATTGGGAGGAACTTTATTTTTGGCCATTAGAGGCCCTGAGCATGACATTGAGTACCCTTTCAAGAAAGGAGAAATGCTGAACAGAAAGGACCTCATTTTTATAACTCTTGATCATCATCTAGTTACGGAGCATCCACTTTTCACCCCTGGGCCATATCCATTTGACGGATGTAAAATGATCAAATTATAACATCATGGCTTTCACTTTTGATAGCTTCTTCCCGGAACATGGCGGTAAGAGCCTCTCATTTTCAATTGATTCATTGGGGGAGAAAATATACACGGCTGCCCTAAGACTTTCTATTACACACCACTTGTTTGACGGGATTTCTTTAGTTTCTGTAGCATAACTTATTCTAACTGGTCCTCAATCACTTTGCAATAAAAACTGAGCTTGTGAAAATGTTCATTGTCATTACCAGTGATGGAGCAGTAAGTACAGAGTTCTGCAGAGGGAAGGAATTGAGAGATTTAAACTAGCAGAATGAGCCACTCACCCTCAGAATTGCTTTTATTCTTGGTGAGAACTGAGGGGAATTTCGACAGGGTTCAGTGGGACTGCGGGAAGTGGGGCTGGGAGGTGGCTGTTTGCACGTGTGGTCATCAAATCCAGTGAGGGGGTCCATGTACTGTGGGCAGCCCCACAGATGGAGTTGGGATTGCCCTGGACTGAGTACTGGCTCATCAGATTGCAAACCGCCATTCTCAAGACATCGAGGCCCAGGCTGGTGCAGGAGATACATTGCAGTGTGTCAGTCTTTCTTCCATCGCTCCTCTCCAATGACAGTTCCCGATTTTCCACCGAGGAGTCACTAGTACCCCACGGTATGTGTGTGACTGGCCACTCCCCACCCTGATCTGGGGCTGGGGCATGTGGTCCCAGCCTGGATGTCAATATCCTTCCACCACCCTGGCCACAGTGATAGGGTCTGAGAAGCAGATTAGCCAAAGGAAAGACAGTCTTGGAAATTTCATGTTCATGCTTAAAAAAGTAAAATGGAAAGTGGGGGGAGGGTGAGGGGTCATTCTGATGATATAGTTTGAGGACCTGGATGCAGCCACACCTGTAGCTGTCAACTCTGTGCCATAGTACTGCTTTTTTTTTTTCCTTCAAATTTAAATACTTCCTAGAGGCAAGGTCTTACTATGTTTCTTAGGCTGGTTTTGAAATGTCCCTTTCGGGGGGATGCTTTTACTGCTTCACTTCCTTTCTATGACAGCTCCGGGAATCAGAAGACAAGGGAGATGATTTTTTTTTTTTTTTTTTTTTTTTTTGAGACAGGGCTTGCTCTATTGCCCAGGCTGGAGTGCAGTGGTGCAATCACAGCTCGCCACAGCCTTGATCTTCTGGACTCAAGCGACCCTCCTGCTTCAGCCTCCTGAGTAGCTGGGACTGTAGGCGAGTAGCACCATGCCTAGCTAATTAATTTTTTTTTTTTTAAATGAGATCTCACTATGTCACCCAGGCTGGCCACATACTCCTGGGCTCAAGTGATCGCCCTGCCTTAGCTTGCCAAACTTACAGGTGTGAGCCCCCAACACCAGTCAACACTGTGGTCTTATGCACCTGGTGTCCCCCTAGGCCCTGAGCAATGATCCTCCTGCTTCAACCTCCCAAAGTGCTGGGATAACAGATGTGAAGCACCATGTGTGGCCCACATAGTATTCTTATGGGTTAAATTGAGTCCTCCTCAAAAGATGTTGAAATCCTAAATTCTAGTAGCTCAGAATGTGACCTTATTTAGCAATAGAGTTACTGCAGGTTGGGCGTGGTGGCTCATGCCTGTAATCCCAGCACTTTGGGAGGCCGAGGCAGGTGGATAACCTGAGGTCAGGAATTTGAGACGAGCCTAACCAACATGGAGAAACTCTGTCTCTACTAAAAATACAAAATTAGCTGGGTGTGGTGGCGCATACCTGTAATCCCAGCTACTTGGGAGGCTGAGGCAGAAGAATCGCTTGAACCCAGGAGGCGAAGGTGGCACTGAGCTGAGATCACGCCATTGCACTGCAGCCTGGGCAACAATAGTGAAACTCCGTCTCAAAAAAAAAAAAGAAAAAAAGAAAAAAAAAAAAAAAGAAAGAAATAGGGTTATTGCAGATGCTATTGATTAGAATGAAGACATCCTGGAGTAGGGAGGGCCCTAAGTCAATGACTGGTGTCCTTATAAAACAGGAGAGGACAGGCTGAGTCACAGGGACACAGGGAAGAAGGCCATGGATCGGACGGAAGATTGGACTGATGCGTCTGCAAACCAAGGAACACTGAAGACTGCCAGGAGACCACAGGAAGCTAGGACGAGGCAAGGCAGGACTCCCCGACAAGTGCAGGAGGGAGTGTGGCCCTGCTGGCACCTCCATTTCAGACTGCTGGCCACCAGAGCCACAAGACAATCAATTTCTCTTGTTTCAAATCACCCAGCTTGTGGTACTTGGTTGCGGCAGCCCTAGGGAATGAATATAAGTAGTTTCTTTTTTTTTTTTTTTCTTTTTTTGAGACGGAGTCTCACTCTGTCGCCCAGGCTGGAGTGCACTGGCACGATCTCAGCTCACTGCAAGCTCCGCCTCCTGGGTTCATGCCATTCTCCTGCCTCAGCCTCATGAGTAGCTGGGACTACAGGCACCTGCCCCCAAGCCCAGCTAATTTTTTGTATTTTTAATAGAGACGGGGTTTCACCGTGTTAGCCAGGATGTTCTCCATCTCCTGACCTCGTGATCCGCCTGCCTCAGCCTCCCAAAGTGCTGGGATTACAGGCGTGAACCACTGCGCCCGGCCAAATATAAGTGCTTTTAAATTAACCCTCCTTTTCTCTCCATCTTCTTCTAAATGATCATTTTTGCCTAAGCAACAGCTAGGGTTTAATACGGATGTGATGACTCACTTCAAAGTGGGGGAAGCCAGTTCCCATGTGCGCCGAAAGCTCCTGCTGCCTTGGCCCTGGGCTCAGAGACTGGACCATCATTCTGGGGGCTTGCTGGAGATCTGAGACAGGGCAGCATTCTCTGTTGCCTTTAAACAAAGGCTGGTGCTTGCCCAGGAATGTGAGCTCCACCGAGGATCTATTTGGAAGGCAGAATTCTGAGATGACCCCTTAGGTTCCTGCCCTGGATAAATGTCAAGTGTAATCTCCTCTCCCCTGGAGTGTAGGCAGGACCCGTGGCTTGCTTCTAGTCTATACCTATGGAAAAGTTGAAGGGATTTTGCAGATGTAACTGAGCCCCTAATCCGTTCACTTTGAGTTAATCAAAAGGGAGATTATTCAGGGTGGGCCTGACGTCTTCAGGTGAGATCTTCAGTGAGGTTCTGGAGGAGAGAGACTCCTTCCTCCTGGTTTTTGGTTTTTGTTTGTTTGTTTGTTTGTTTGTTTATTTTGAGATGGAGTCTCACTCTGTTGCCCAGGCTGGAGTGCAGTGGCATGATCTCGGCTTACTGCAACCTCTGCCTCCCGGGTTCAAGTGATTCTCCTGCCTCAGCCTCCCAAGTAGCTGGGATTACAGGCATGTGCCATCATGCCCGGCTAAGTATTGTATTTTTAGTAGAGACGCGGTTTCACCATATTGCCAGGCTGGTCTCGAACTCCTGACCTCAGGTGATCCAGCTGCCTCAGCCTCCGAAAGTGCTGGGACTACAGGCGTGAGCCACCATGCCTGGCTGGTTTTGAAGAAGCCAGCCACATGAGTTCCATAGTTGCATGGAAATAAATTCTGCCAACAACCATGTGAGGTTGGGAGAAGACCCCAAGCCTCATATGAGACACTAATTCCAGCCGACACCTTGATCACAACCTTGTAAGAACCTGAGCAGAGGACCCAGCTAAAGCCGCACCCCCAGACTCCTGACCCACAGGAAAGGAGAGGTAATAGATGGGTGTTTAAAGCTGCTAAATTTGTGTTGATTTGTTATGCAGCTTAGAAAATGAATACATCATTCCATTTTTGAAAAATCATAAGCTAATCACACCATTCAATTTTTTTTTTTTTTTTTGAGACAGAGTCTCACTCTATTGCCCAGGCTGGAGTGCAATGGCACAATCTCAGCTCACTGTAACCTCTGCTTCCTGGGTTCAAGTGATTCCCTTTCCTCAGCCCCCCAAGTATCTGGGACTACAGGCATGCACCACCACACCCAGCTAATTTTTGTATTTTTAGTAGAGATAGAGTTTCACCATGTTGGCCAGGCTGGTCTCGATCTCCTGACCTCAAGTGACCTGCCTGCCTCAGCCTCCCAAAGTGCTGAGGTTACTGACATAAGCCACCGCGCCCAGCCTGACACATCATTCAATTTTAAGGAACTTCCAGGTGCTGTTGTCAAGCCCCTCTTGTGTGGCATGGAGGTGGGGAGAGATGGGTTGGAAGATGACTGGATGGGGACATGGAGCTAGATGGGAAGAGGAAAAGTGTCTTGAAGGAAGTAAGTCCCTTCAGAAAAGGGAGGGAGAAGCTTGATCAATATGCAGACTTTCACAGCCCTTCAGTCCTGGGGTTATTGGAGGAGAGACAGGTCTTGCCTTGTATTTGAGAGTTACCATCCCAGGCAGAGGCCCTACTTCCACCTTCTTGCAGGTGGGGCTGGGGGGCAAATATAGGAGAAACGAACACCCTTTTTAAGCATGTGAAAAGTTTCTGGAGTGGAGAGATGATGAAGCAGGATATTTGGAGTCAATAGCCAATGTTTTTATTTTATTATTACACTTTAAGTTTTAGGGTACATGTGCACAACGTGCAGGTTTGTTACATATGTATACATGTGCCATGTTGGTTTGCTGCACCCATTAATTCATCATTTAACATTAGGTATGTCTCCTAATGTTATCCCTCCCCCCTCCCCCCACCCCACAAAAGGCCCCTGTATGTGATGTTCCCCTTCCTGTGTCCATGTGTTCTCATTGTTCAGTTAACAGCTATGAGTGAGAACATGTGGTGTTTGATTTTTTGTCCTTGTGATAGTTTGCTGAGAATGATGGTTTCCAGCTTCATCCATGTCCCTACAAAGGACATGAACTCATCATCTTTTATGGCTGCATAGTATTCCATGGTGTATATGTGCCAAATTTTATTGATGCAGTCTATCATTGTTGGACATTAGGGTTGGTTCCAAGTCTTTGCTATTGTGAACAGTGCTGCAATAAACATACGTGTGCATGTGTCTTTATAGCAGCATGATTTGTAATCTTTGGGTATATATCCAGTAATGGGATGGCTGGGTCAAATGGTATCTCTCGTTCTAGATCCCTGAGGAATCACCACACTGACTTCCATAATGGTTGAACTAGTTTACAGTCCCACCAACAGTGTAAAAGTGTTCCTATTTCTCCACATCCTCTGCAGCACCTGTTGTTTTCTGACTGTTAATGATCGCCGTTCTAATTGGTGTGATATGGTATCTTATTGTGATTCTGATTTGCATTTTTCTGATGGCCAGTGATGATGAGCACTTTTTTCATGTGTCTTTTGGCTGCATAAATGTCTTCTTTTGAGAAGTGTCTGTTCATATCCTTTGCCCACTTGTCGATGGGGTTGTTTGTTTTTTTCCTGTAAATTTGTTGGAGTTCATTGTAGATTCTGGATATCAGCTCTTTGTCAGATGAGTAGATTGCAAAAATTTTCTCCCATTCTGTAGGTTGCCTGTTCACTCTCATGGTAGTTTCTTTAGCTGTGCAGAAGCTCTTGAGTTTAATTAGATCCCATTTGTCAATTTTGGCTTTGGTTGCCATTGCTTTTGGTGTTTTAGACATGAAGTCCTTGTCCATGCCTATGTCCTGAATGGTATTGCCTAGGTTTTCTTCTAGGGTTTTTATGGTTTTAGGTCTACCATTTAAGTCTTTAATCCATCTTGAATTAATTTTAGTATAAGGTGTAAGGAAGGGATCCAGTTTCAGCTTTCTCCATATGGCTAGCCAGTTTTCCCAGCACCATTTATTAAATAGGGAATCCTTTCCCCATTTCTTGTTTTTGTCAGGTTTGTCAAAGATCAGATCGTTGTATATATGCGGTATTATTTCTGAGGGCTCTCTTCTGTTCCATTGGTCTATATCTCTGTTTTGGTACCAGTACCATGCTGTTTTGGTTACTGTAGCCTTGTAGTATAGTTTGAAGTCAGGTAGCATGATGCCTCCAGCTTTGTTCTTTTGGTTTAGGATTGACTTGGCAATGTGGGGTCTTTTTGGTTCCATATGAACTTTTAAGTAGTTTTTTCCAATTCTGTGAAGAAAGTCCTTGGTAGCTTGATAGATATGGCATTGAATCTATAAATTACCTTGGGCAGTATGGCCATTTTCACGATATAGATTCCTCCTACCCATGAGCATGGAATGTTCTTCCATTTGTTTGTATCCTCTTTTATTTCGTTGAGCAGTGGTTTGTAGTTCTCCTTGAAGAGGTCCTTCACGTCCCTTGTGAGTTGGATTCCTAGGTATTTTATTCTCTTTGAAGCAATTGTGAATGGGAGTTCACTCATGATTTGGCTCTCTGTTTGTCTGTTATTGATGTATAAGAATGCTTGTGATTTTTGCAGATTGATTTTGTATCCTGAGACTTTGCTGAAGTTGCCTATCAGCTTCAGGAGATTTTGGGCTGAGATGATGGGGTTTTCTAGATATACAGTCATGTCATCTGCAAACAGGGACAATTTGGCTTCCTCTTTTCCTAACTGAATACCCTTTATTTCCTTCTCCTGCCTAATTGCCCTGGCCAGAACTTCCAACACTATGTTGAATAGGAGTGGTGAGAGAGGGCATCCCTGTCTCTTGCCAGTTTTCAAAGGGAGTGATTCCAGTTTTTGCCTGTTCAGTATGATATTGGCTGTGGGTTTGTCATAGACAGCTCTTATTATTTTGAGATACGTCCCATCAGTACCTAATTTATTGAGAGTTTTTAGCATGAAGCATTGTTGAATTTTGTCAAGGGCCTTTTCTGCATCTATTGAAATAATCATGTGGTTTTTGTCTTTGGTTCTGTTTATATGCTGGATTACGTTTATTGAACAGCCAATGTTTTTAAAAATCCTCTCTCCCTGAGCCTTTCCCTCACTCAAATAGCTGGCACCTTCGGCCTCCTTCCTTCTAGGAAAGAATGTGCTGGAGAAAAACAGAGATTCCCCCTGGCCTGGAGCTTCACAAGCTTAGCCCCTTCCAGGAGCCACAGAGGAGTTGGGGCATCGGGAAAGTCTTGGAGGATACAAGGTGAGTAAGAACACAGTCTTGGCTGGGTGTGGGGGCTCACACTTGTAATTCTAACACTTTGGGAAGCCAAGGCAGAAGGATCACTTGAGCCCAGGGGGTTTGAGACAAGCGTGAGCAACACAGCGTGATCCCATTTATATATATATATAAAAAACTAGTTGGGCGTGGTGGTGCATAGTTGTAGTTTCAGCTATTCAGGAGGCTGAGGCAGGAGGATTGCTTGAGCCCAGAAGTTTAAGGCTGTGGTGAGCTGGGATTGCACCACAGCACTCCTGCCTGTGCAATAGAGCAAGACCCTGTCTCCAAAACAACAACAACAACAACAACAAAAACAACAAATGCCATCTCCCTTGTCTTCTGATTCCCTGAGCTGTCAGAGAAAGGAAATGAAGCAGTGAAAGCATCCTCCCAAAAGGGACTTTTAAATCCTTCTCCCTGAGCTGAACTACAGCGAAAAGGAAGCCATTCTCACAGAAAGGTCTATGGGATCACAGAGTGGAGGGGACCTGTGCCCCATGTCATGGGACAAGCCCTGGGAAGATGGCACCATTCCCAAGATACATGAGTTCTATCATTTGCCACCATTCCCACTGCCTGGACTAAAGTAGATGCTCAAAGTATTCCCCGAGTGAAAGAAGGAATACAGCATCAGCCTTCTCAAAGAACTCTCCAGTAAGACTTTCCTTCATCAGCAGCAGGGAAAGCTAATGAGGGTCATGTGACCCTGCCTCCCAGGTGAGGTCTGAGATGTCTGCACTGTGCACCTCCACAGGCACATGGCGGGTACCATCGGCTTGGCTTTGCAGAGATACCATGTGCCCCAGGGAGAATCTGGGCAGTCAAGTCAGCTCTCTTGGGGAGTCTCTCCCAGAAGGGATCTTGTGCCAGGGGGATTGGACTCTGCTGGCTTTGTTTCCTGCTTGGGACCACCAAGCTCCTGGTACCCCCAGGACTCTGTCTAGGTAGCTTGGAGGGCTGTCTACGTGACTTCTTGGACCTGAAACCTAACTGGACCTATGCATGGTCTTGCAGCTCAGACGTGAAACAGGGATCACCCCACCTCACCAGCAATCCCCCTTGTTTTAAACTGCAGTTAATAACTCGCTGGGCTGAGGGAGCCCCCTTTATCATAGTTTATGTGCAGCCTACCCCCTGGAATCTGAAGAAGTCTTTGGGTGCTGGCAGTACCAATTTTTATCCATTATTTTTTCTATTACGGATAATTCCTTTCCACATTGGAGTCACCCAGAGGTCGGCTTGAGCCCAGCCACATGAAGACAAATGCCAGTGGTTTTGCCGGCTCCCAGGTGCCCTCTGTTTCATTAAAGCATCATATTCGGGATATATATCTGTTGCCTGGAAGCTTGGGGGTGGGTGACATTCATAGGGGTTTGTAATGAGGACTTAATTAGAACTAAAGACACATGAGGGCTGAGGCTGGAGGAGGGCGGTGGGGGGTGGCAGAGGCAGGGATGGGCCACCGAGTTCCTGGAACCATCCAGGGCTGAGTTGGAATCCTGCCCTGCCTCTCCCCACCTGTGTGACCTCAGCCTCTGATTTCTCACCTTTAAGGAAGGAACCTGCCTGACTTGCTATCACTGTTTAGAGAATTGAAAAGGAGCTGATGATTGTGGAACCTGCTGGACATTTTCTGAAGCCAGGTACTGGGTTCAACATGGTGTATAGTTATCTCCAGGCACTGGTTCTTAGTTGAGGGTGAATTTGCACCCCCAGCAGGCACTTGGCAGTGTCTGGAGATACTTTTGGTTGTCACGATGGGAACAGGGGTGCCAATGGCATCCATCTGGTCAGTAGAGGGCAGGAAAGCTAGTAACATCCCACAGTGCCCAGAACAGCCCCATGCAACAGAGAATGATCCTGCCCCAAATGTCAATAGTGCTGAGGTCAACAAACCTATTTCTTGGTTTGGAGGTGGGGGCAGGGTCTCACTGCATTGCCCAGGTTGGAGTGCAGTGGCACAGTCATAACCCACTGCAGGCTTGACCTCCTGGGCTCAAGCAATTCTCCCACCTCAGCCTCCTGAGTAGCTGGAACCATGGGTGTGCACCACCAAACCTGGCTAACTTTTTATTTTAATTTCTTGTAGAGACGGGATCTTGCTATGTTGCCCAGGCTGGGCTTGAACTCCTAGGCTCAAGCAGTCCTCCTGCCTTGGTCTCCCAAAGTGCTGGGATTATAGGCATGAGCCATCACGTGTGGCCAAAAAGCGGTTTTAATGTTGAAGCAGAGTAAATATTCCCCAGTTCAATACGTGGTCTATTTGGTTATAAATAAGAGGCACACAGGAACATGTTGTTTCCACAATGAGTGAATGAAAAATATTTTATGTTACAACAGTTTGTTGTTTGTAGGCAATGAATAGCTTTGCATGTACATCCCTTACCACCAAGCAAATATGTCAGCAGGACAAAGTCCTACAAGTGGAATCGCCAAATAAGAAAGTTCATGCATTAAAAAAAAATTTTTTTTGAGACAGGATCTTGCACTGTCACCCAGGCTAGAGTGCAGAGGTGTGATCACAGCTCACTGCAGCCTCAACCTCCCAGGCTCAAACAGTTCTCCCACCTCAGCCTCCAGAGTAGCTGGGACTAAAGATGTTCACCACTATGCCTGGCTAATTTTTGTATTTTTTGTAGAGATGGGGTCTCATCATATTGCCCAGGCTGGTCTCAAACTCCTGGGTGAAGTGATCCTCACCCCTTGGCCTCCCAAAGCACTGGGATTATAGGTGTGAGCCCCTGTGTTCAGTGCACTATCTGATTTTGCCAAATTACACTTCACTGAAGCCATACACATTTCTTTTCTTTCTTTTCCTTTTTTTTCTTTTTTTTGAGTTGGAGTTTTGCTTTTGTTGCCCAGGCTGGATTCTGATGGCACAGTCTTGGCCCACTGCAACCTCCGCTTCCTGGGTTCAAGCAAATCTCCTGCCTCAGCCTCCCAAGTAGCTGGGATTACAGGTGCATGCCATCATGCCCAGCTAATTTTCTATTTTTAGTAGAGACGGGGTTTTGCCATCTTGGCCAGGCTTGTCATGGACTCCTGACCCTCAGGTGATCTGCCCGCCTCGGCCTCCCAAACTACTGGGATTATGGGCATAAGCAACCGCGCCCAGCCTGAATGTAGAAGAGCAGTGGGGTGATTCGGTAATTTTAAAAATGTGCTCTCTCTGTTTATATCTTCTCATCAAAATCTGGGAATAAATAAAAGGTGGACACGCTGTATGATAGTTTGTGCCCATCATATTCTCAGCACTCAGGGATCCATCCAGGATCTGCCCACGGGAGATCTTTTAAGTGTAATGAAGTTAACGCCACCGGGAAGTGGCTTCCCCTTTCTCTAGAAAAGGGACATTTGGCTCCTGCTTCCTGACACTAAGAGCCCCCAAATGACTTGCCTCTCAGAGTTTGCATGTAGAAAAATCTACCTCAGCAAATCTTCCTTTGAATGGTTGTTCAGCTTTGTTTTTTCAATTTCTATTCTTTTTTTAAAAAAAAAAAATTTTAAGATAGAGTCTCACTCTGTCGCCCAGGCTGCAGTGCAGTGGCGCAATCTCGGCTCACTGCAGCCTTCGCCTCCCGGGTTCAAGCGATTCTCATGCCTCAGCCTCCTGAGAAGCTGGAACTACAGGCGTGGGCCACCACACTTGGCTAATTTTTGTATTTCTTTTAGTAGAGATGGAGTTTCACCATGTTGGCCAGGCTGGTCTTGAACTCCTGATCTCAGGTGATCGGCCCGCCTTGGCCTCCCAGAGTGCTGAGATTACATGTGTGAACCACTGCACCCAGCCTATTTTTTAAGTTTCTGATTCGAGGACGCCTTTGAGAGTCTGATGAAAGTGATAAACCCTCTCCCCAGAAGAACCACCTGCAATTTGCCTGGAATCTCCAAGGTTCCAGAAGATTTCCTGGGCCCCTGAAGAAGCGGCTGTCTGGATAGGAGTGAGGCTCATGCCACCAGGCACTCTGTCTTGCCTCGCCTTTCTCTGTTTGAGGTGCACTGCCTAAGGGGGACTTCCAGGCTCAGAAAAGCAGGTAGAACCAGTTCCGTGTGGCCAGGGACACCCCAATTCCAAGTCTGTCTTCCCTACTTTCTAGCAGAGCAACTGGTCAGTTATTCAGCATCTGTTTTTGTTTTTTTTTTTTTTGTTTTTGATACAGAGTCTTGCTCTGTCACCCAGGCTGGAGTGCAGTGGCATGATCTCGGCTCACTGCAACCTCCACCTCCCGGGTTCAAGCGACTATCCTGTCTCAGCCTCCCAAGTAACTGGGATTACAGGCATGAACTACCACAACCGACTACTTTTTGTATTTTTAGTAGAGACAGGGTTTTGCCATGTTGGCCAGGCTGGTCACGAGCTCCTGACTCCAGATGATCCGCCCACCTCGGCCTCCCAAAATGCTGGGATTACGGGCATGAGCCACTGCACCCAGCCTGTTCAGCATCTCTGAACCTTAGTTTTCCGATCTGTAGAATGGGACACTGACTCTGCTATCTCCTTGTATCAGAGATCACGAAAGTGAAGGACTTCACATAGTGCCAGCACCAAGCCTGTGTTTGAGAAATGGAAGCTATTATGATTTTTTTTATTACACTTTAGGTTTTAGAGTACATGTGTACAACATGCATATTAGTTACATATGTATACATGTGCCATGTTGTTGTGCTGCACCCAGTAACTCGTCATTTAGCATTAGGTATATCTCCTAATGCTATCCCTCCCCCTCCCCCCACCCCACAAGAGGCCCCCGTGTGTGATGTTCCCCTTCCTGTGTCCATGTGTTCTCATTGTTTAATTCCCAGCTATGAGTGAGAACATGTGGTGTTTGGTTTTCTGTCCTTGGAATAGTTTGCTGAGAATGATGGTTTCCAGCTTCATCCATGTCCCTACAAAGGACATGAACCCATCATTTTTTATGGCTGCATAGTATTCCGTGGTATATATGTGCCACATTTTCTTAATCCAGTCTATTATTGTTGGACATTTGGGTTGGTTCCAAGTCTTTGCTATTGTGAATAGTGCCGCAATAAACATACGTGTGTATGTGTCTTTATAGCAGCATGATATATAATCCTTTGGGTATATACCCAGCAATGGGATTGCTGGGTCAAATGGTGTTTCTAGTTCTAGATCCCTGAGGAATCGCCACACTGACTTCCACAATGGTTGAACTAGTTTACAGTCCCACCAACAGTGTAAAAGTGTTCCTATTTCTCCACATCCTCTCCAGCACCTGTTTTTTCCTGACTTTTAAACGATTGCCATTCTAACTGGTGTGAGATGGTATCTCATTGTGGTTTGGATTTGCATTTCTCTGATGGCCAGTGATGATGAGCATTTTTTCATGTGTCTTTTGGCTGCTTAAATGTCGTCTTTTGAGAAGTGTCTGTTCATATCCTTTGCCCACTTGTCGATGGGGTTGTTTGTTTTTTTTTGTAAATTTGTTGGAGTTCATTGTAGATTCTGGATATTAGCCCTTTGTCAGATGAGTAGATTGCAAAAATTTTCTCCCATTCTGTAGGTTGCCTGTTCACTCTCATGGTAGTTTCTTTTGCTGTGCAGAAGCTCTTGAGTTTAATTAGATCCCATTTGTCAATTTTGGCTTTTGTTGCCATTGCTTTTGGTGTTTTAGGCATGAAGTCCTTGCCCATGTCTATGTCCTGAATGGTATTGCCTAGGTTTTCTTCTAGGGTTTTTATGGTTTTAGGTCTACCATTTAAGTCTTTAATCCATCTTGAATTAATTTTAGTATAAGGTGTAAGGAAGGGATCCAGTTTCAGCTTTCTACATATGGCTAGCCAGTTTTCCCAGCACCATTTATTAAATAGGGAATCCTTTCCCCATTTCTTGTTTTTGTCAGGTTTGTCAAAGATCAGATAGTTGTAGATGTGTGGAATTATTTCTGAGGGCTCTGTTCTGTTCCATTGGTCTATATCTCTTTTTTTGTATGAGTACCATGCTGTTTTGGTTACTGTAGCCTTGTAGTATAGTTTGAAGTCAGGTAGCGTGATTCCTCCAGCTTTGTTCCTTTAGCTTAGGATTGGCTTGGCAATGTAGGCTCTTTTTTTGGTTCCATATGAACTTTAAAGTAGTTTTTCCAATTCTGTGAAGAAAGTGATTTGTAGCTTGATGGGGATGGCATTGAATCTACATTACCTTGGGCAGTATGGCCATTTTCATGATATTGATTCTTCCTCCCCATGAGCATGGAATGTTCTTCCATGTGTTTGTATCCTCTTTTATTTCATTAAGCAGTGGTTTATAGTTCTCCTTGAAAAGGTCCTTCACATCCCTTGTAAGTTGGATTCCTAGGTATTTTATTCTCTTTGAAGCAATTGTGAATGGGAGTTCACTCACGATTTCGCTCTCTGTTTGTCTGTTATTGGTGTATTAGAATTCTTGTGATTTTTGCAGATTGATTTTGTATCCTGAGACTTTGCTGAAGTTGCTTATCAGCCTAAGGAGATTTTGGGCTGACATGATGGGGTTTTCTAGATATACAATCATGTCATCTGCAAACAGGGACAATTTAACTTCCTCTTTTCCTAACTGAATACCCTTTATTTCCTTCTCCTGCCTAATTGCCCTGGCCAGAACTTCCAACACTATGTTGAATAGGAGTGGTGAGAGAGGGCATCCCTGTCCTGTGCCAGTTTTCAAAGGGAATGCTTCCAGTTTTTGCCCATTCTGTATGATATTGGCTGTGGGTTTGTCATAGAAAGCTCTTATTATTTTGAGATGCGTCCCATCAATACCTACTTTATTGAGAGATTTTAGCATGAAGGTTGTTGAATTTTGTCACAGGACTTTTCTGCATCTAATGAGATAATCATATGGTTTTTGTCACTGGTTCTGTTTATATGCTGGATTATGTTTATTGATTTGTGTATGTTGAACCAGCCTTGCATCCCAGGGATGAAGGCCACTTGATTATTGTCGATAAGTTTTTGATGTGCTGCTGGATTCGGTTTGCCAGTATTTTATTGAGGATTTTTGCATCGGTGTTCATCAGGGATATTGGTCTAAAATTCTCTTTTTATGTTTTGTCTCTGCCAGGCTTTGGTATCAGGATGATGCTGGCCTCATAAAATGAGTTAGGGAGGATTTCCTCTTTTTCTATTGTTTGGAATAGTTTCAGAAGGAATGGTAGCAGCTCCTCCTTGTACCTATGGTAGAATTCGGCTGTGAATCCATCTGGTCCTGGACTTTTTTTGGTTGGTAAGCTATTATTGCCTCAACTTCAGAGCCTGCTATTGGTCTATTCAGAGATTCAACTTCTTCCTGGTTTAGTCTTGAGAGGGTGTATGTGTCGAGGAATTTATCCATTTCTTCTAGATTTTCTAGTTTATTTGTGTAGAGGTGTTTGTAGTATTCTCTGATGGTAGTTTGTATTTCTGTGGGATTGGTGGTGATATCCCCTTTATCATTTTTTATTGTGTCTATTTGATTCTTCTCTCTTTTCTTCTTTATTAGTCTTGTTAGTGGTCTATCAATTTGGTGATCTTTCAAAAAACCAGCTCCTGGATTTACTGATTTTTTTTTTTTTTTTTTTTATTGATCATTCTCAGGTGTTTCTCGCAGAGGGGGATTTGGCAGGGTCACAGGACAATAGTGGAGGGAAGGTCAGCAGATAAACAAGTGAACAAAGTTCTCTGGTTTTCCTAGGCAGAGGACCCTGCGGCCTTCCGCAGTGTTTGTGTCCCTGGGTACTTGAGATTAGGGAGTGGTGATGACTCTTAACGAACATGCTGCCTTCAAGCATCTGTTTAACAAAGCACATCTTGCACCGCCCTTAATCCATTCAACCCTGAGTGGATACAGCCCATGTTTCAGAGAGCACAGGGTTGGGGGTAAGGTCACAGATCAACAGGATCCCAAGGCAGAAGAATTTTTCTTAGTACAGAACAAAATGAAAAGTCTCCCATGTCTACCTCTTTCTACACAGACACGGCAACCATCCGATTTCTCAATCTTTTCCCCACCTTTCCCCCCTTTCTATTCCACAAAACCGCCATTGTCTTCATGGCCCGTTCTCAATGAGCTGTTGAGTACACCTCCCAGATGGGGTGGTGGCCGGGCAGAGGAGCTCCTCACTTCCCAGTAGGGGCGGCCAGGCAGAAGCGCCCCTCACCTCCCGGACGGGGCAGCTGGCCGGGCGGGGGGCTGACCCCCCCCACCTCCCTCCCGGACAGGGCAGCTGGCCGGGCAGAGGGGCTCCTCACTTCCCAGTAGGGGCGGCCGGGCAGAGGCGCCCCTCACTTCCCTGACGGGGTGGCTGGCCCGGCGGGGGGCTGAACCCCCCACCTCCCTCCCGGACGGGGCGGCTGGCCGGGCAGAGGGGCTCCTCACTTCCCGGTAGGGGCGGCCGGGCAGAGGCGCCCCTCACCTCCTGGACAGGGCGGCTGGCCCGGCGGGGGGCTGACCCCCCCACCTCCCTCCCGGACGGGGCGGCTGGCCGGGCGGGGGGCTGACCCCCCCACCTCCCTCCTGGACAGGGCGGCTGGCCGGGCGGGGGGCTGACCCCCCCACCTCCCTCCCGGACGGGGCGGCTGGCCGGGCGGGGGGCTGACCCCCCCACCTCCCTGCCGGACGGGGTGGCTGGCCGGGTGGGGGGCTGACCCCCCCCACCTCCCTCCCGGACAGGGCGGCTGGCCGGGCAGAGGGGCTCCTCACTTCCCAGAAGGGGCGGCCGGGCAGAGGCGCCCCTCACCTCCCGGACGGGGCGGCTGGCCAGGCGGGGGGCTAACCCCCCCCTCCCTCCCGGACGGGGCGGCTGGCCGGGCCAGGGGCTGACGCCCCCACCTCCCTCCCAGACAGAGCGGCTGGCCGGGCAGAGGGGCTCCCCACCTACCAGTAGGGGCGGCCGGGCAGAGGCGCCCCCCCACCTCCTGGAGAGGGCGGCTGGCCGGGCGGGGGGCTGATCCCCCCACCTCCCTCCCAGACGAGGCGGCTGGCCGGGCAGAGGGGCTCCTCACTTCCCGGTAGGGGCGGCCAGGCAGAGGCGCCCCTCACCTCCCGGACGGGGCGGCTGGCCGGGCGGGGGGCTAACCCCCCCACCTCCCTCCCGGACGAGGAGGGAGGACGCTCCTCACTTCTCAGACGGGGTGGCTGCCGGGCAGAGGGGCTCCTCACTTCTCAGATGGGACGGTTGCCAGGCAGAGGGTCTCCTCACTTCTCAGACAGGGCGGCCGGGCAGAGACGCTCCTCACATCCCGGACGGGGCGGCAGGGCAGAGGTGCTCCCCACATCTCAGACGATGGGCGGCCGGGCAGAGAGGCTCCTCACTTCCCAGATGTGATGGCGGCCGGGAAGAGGCGCTCCTCACTTCCTAGATGGGATGGCGGCCGGGCAGAGACGCTCCTCACTTTCCAAACTGGGCAGCCAGGCAGAGGGGCTCCTCACATCCCAGACGATGGGCGGTCAGGCGGAGACGCTCCTCACTTCCCAGACGGGGTGGCTGCCAGGCAGAGGCTGCAATCTCGGCACTTAGGGAGGCCAAGGCAGGCGGCTGGGAGGTGGTTGTAGCGAGCCGAGATCACGCCACTGCACTCCAGCCTGGGCGCCATTGAGCACTGAGTTAACGAGACTCCGTCTGCAATCCCGGCACCTCGGGAGTCCGAGGCTGGCGGATCACTCGCGGTTAGGAGCTGGAGACCAGCCCAGCCGACACATCGAAACCCCGTCTACACCAAAAAAATACGAAAACCAGTCAGGCGTGGCGGCGCGCGCCTGCAATCGCAGGCACTCGGCAGGCTGAGGCAGGAGAATCGGGCAGGGAGGTTGCAGTGAGCTGAGATGGCAGCAGTACCGTCCAGCTTTGGCTCGGCATCAGAGGGAGACCGTGGAAAGAGGGGAGAGGGGGGAGGGGAGAGGGGAGAGGGGAGAGGGAGCTCTATCTACCACACAGTCTTGGGTGCAAAGTCCCGATTTACTGATTTTTTGAAGGGTTTTTGTGTCTCTATTTCCTTCAGTTCTGCTCTGATCTTAGTTATTTCTTGCCTTCTGCTAGCTTTTGAATGTGTTTGCTCTTCCTTCTCTAGTTCTTTTAATTGTGATGTTAGGGTGTCAATTTTAGATCTTTCCTGCTTTCTCTTGTGGGCATTTAGTGCTATAAATTTCCCTCTACACACTGCTTTGAATGTGTCCCAGACATTCTGATATGTTGTGTCTTTGTTCTCATTGGGTTCAAAGAACATCTTTATTTCTGCCTTCATTTTGTTATGTACCCAGTAGTCATTCAGGAGCAGGTTGTTCAGTTTCCATGTATTTAAGTGGTTTTGAGTGAGTTTCCTAATCCTGAGTTCTAGTTTGATTGCACTGTGGTCTGAGAGACAGTTTGTTATAATTTCTGTTCTTTTACATTTGCTGAGGAGTGCTTCACTTCCAAATATGTGGTCAATTTTGGAATAAGTGTGTTGTGGTGCTGAGAAGAATGTATATTCTGTTGATTTGGGGTGGAGAGTTCTGTAGATGTCTATTAGGTCTGCTTGGTGAAGGGCTGAGTCAATTCCTGGATATCCTTGTTAACCTTCTGTCTCGTTGATCTGTCTAATGTTGACAGTGGGGTGTTAAAATCTCCCATTATTATCGTGTGGGAGTCTAAGTCTCTTTGTAGGTCTCTAAGGACTTGCTTTATGAATCTGGGTGCTCCTGTATTGGGTGTATATATATTTAGGATAGTTAGCTCTTCTTGTTGAATTGATCCCTTTACCATTATGTAATGGCCTTCTTTGTCTCTTTTGATCTTTGTTGGTTTAAAGTCTGCTTTATCAGAGACTAGGATTGCAATCCCTGCCTTTTTTTTGTTTGTTTTTCATTTGCTTGGTAGATCTTCCTCCATCCCTTTATTTTGAGCCTATGTGTGTCCCTGCACATGAGATGGGTTTCCTGAATACAGCACACTGATGGGTCTTGACTCTTTATCCAATTTGCCAGTCTGTGTCTTTTAATCAGAGAATTTAGCCCATTGACATTTAAGGTTAATATTGTTATGTGTGAATTTGATCCTGTCATTATGATGTTAGCTGGTTATTTTGCTCGCTAGTTATGCAGTTTCTTCCTAGCCTCAATGGTCTTTACAATTTGGCATGTTTTTGCAGTGGCTGGTACCAGTTGTTCCTTTCCATGTTTAGTGCTTCCTTCAGGAGCTCTTGTAGGGCAGGACTGGTGATGACAAAATCTCTCAGCATTTGCTTGTCTGTAAAGTATTTTATTTATCCTTCACTTATGAAGCTCACTTTGGCTGGATATGAGATTCTGGGTTGAAAATTCTTTCTTTAAGAATGTTGAATAATGGCCCCCACTCTCTTCTGGGTTGTAAAATTTCTGCTGAGAGATCAGCTGTTAGTCTGTTGGGCTTCCCTTTGTGGGTAACCCAACCTTTCTCTCTGGCTGCCTTTAACATTTTTTCCTTCATTTTTTTTTTTTCTTTGAGATGGAGTCTCTCTCTTTCACCCAGGCGGGAGTGCAGTGGCACAATCTCGGCTCACTGGAAGCTCTTCCTCCTGGGTTCATGCCATTCTCCTGCCTCAGCCTCATGAGTAGCTGGGACTACAGGCACCCACCACCGTGCCTGGCTAATTTTTTGTATTTTTAGTAGAGATGGGGTTTCACCATGTTAACCAGATGGTCTCAATCTCCTGACCTTGTGATCCGCATGCCTCAGCCTCCCAAAGTGCTGGGATTACAGGCATGAGCCACTGCACCCGACCTTTTTCCATCATTTTAACTTTGGTGAAGCTGACAATTATGTGTCTTGGAGTTGCTCTTCTCGAGGAGTATCTTTGTGGCATTCTTTGTATTTCCTGAATTTGAATGTTGGCCTACCTTGCTGGAATGGGGAAGTTCTCTTGCATAATATCCTACAGAGTGTTTTCCAACTTGGTTCCTTTCTCCCTGTCACTTTCAGGTACACCAATCAGATGTAGATTTGGTCTTTTCGCATAGTCCCATATTTCTTGGAGGCTTTGTTCATTTCTTTTTATTCTTTTTTCTCTTAACTTCTCTTCTCACTTCATTTCATTCATCTTCCATCACTGATACCCCTTCTTCCAGTTGATCGAATCGGCCACTGAAGCTTGTGCATTCATCACTTATTTCTTGTGCCATGGTTTTCAGCTCCATCAGGTCCTTTAAGGACTTCTCTGCATGGGTTATTCTAATTAGCCATTCGTCTAATTTTTTTTTCAAGGTTTTTAACTTCTTTGCCCTGGGTTTGAACTTAATCCTTTAGCTCAGAGTAGTTTGATCATCTGAAACCTTCTTCTCTCAACTCTTCAAAGTCATTCTGTGCCCAGCTTTGTTCCATTGCTGGTGAGGAGCTGCGTTCCTTTGGAGGAGGAGAGACACTCTGATTTTTAGAGTTTCCAGTTTTTCTACTGTTTTTTCCCCATCTTTGTGGTTTTATCTACCTTTGGTCTTTGTTGATGGCAACGTACAGATGGGGTTTTAGTGTGGATGTCCTTTCTGTTTGTTAGTTTTCCTTCTAACACTCAAGACCCTCACCTGCAAGTCTGCTGGAGTTTGCTGGAGGTCCACTCCAGACCCTGTTTGCCTGTGTATCAGCAGTGGAGGCTGCAGAACAGTGGATATTGGTGAGCAGCAAATGTTGCTGTCTGATCGTTCCTATGGAAGTTTTGTCTCAGAGGAGTACCCGGCCATGTGAGGTGTCAGTCTGCCCCTACTAGGGGGTGCCTCCAAGTTAGGATACCTGGGGGTCAGGGACCCACTTAAGGAGGCAGTCTGTCCATTCTCAGATCTCCAGCTGCATGCTGGGAGAACCACTACTCTCTTCAAAGCTGTCAGACAGGGATATTTAAGTCTGCAGAGGATTCTGCTGCCTTTTGTTTGGCAATGCCCTGCCCCCAGAGGTGGAGTCTACAGAGGCAGGCAGGCCTCCTTGAGCTTCAGTGGGCTCCACCCAGTTCGAGCTTCCCAGCTGCTTTGTTTACCTACTGAAGCCTAGGCAATGGCGGGTACCCCTCCCCCAGCCTTGCTGCTGCCTTGCAGTTTGATCTCAGACTGCTGTGCTAGCAATGAGTGAGGCTCCATGGGTTTAGGACCCTCTGAGCCAGGCACGGGATATAATCTCCTGGTGTGCTGTTTGCAATGTCCATTGGAAAAGTGCTGCATTAGGGTGGGAGTGACCTGATTTTCTGGGTGCCGTCTGTCACCGCTTTCTTTGACTAGGAAAGGGAATTCTCTGATCCCTTGCACTTCCCGGGTGAGGCAATGCCTCGCCCTGCTTGGGCTCATGCTCGGTGCACTGCACCCACTCTCCTGCACCCACTTTCTGACACTCCCCAGTGAGATGAACCCAGTACCTCAGTTGGAAATGCAGAAATCACCTGTCTTCTGCGTCGCTCATGCTGGGAGCTGTAGACTGGAGCTCTTCCAATTTGGCCATCTTGGCTCCACCCCCGCTATTATGATTCTTACACAGAGTCCTCTGCTTTCCAGCAGCCTCCTCTCCCTCCTTTTTAGGTTGGAATCCCTCTATTTTAGTGGCCACTGGGATTCTGAAATGTCCAGATCTTTGTCTCAGAGACCTCACACATGCTGTTCCCTCTGCCTGGAACACTTTACCTTGCTCTGGTCCCCTGAGATCTCTTTCAGCTCAACTGCCCCATGCTCAGAGAGCCCCTTTGTCCCTCTCTAGTTTGAAGCGAGTTTACCCCTGTAGTCTGTGCCTGGAAAACTCCTTTTCCTCCTTGGTGCCTCCCGAGTTGTCATGGGATGTATGTGCCTGTTAGGGTGCCTGGTATTTGTCTCCCCAACTGGACTGCATGCTCCTGGTGAGATGGAGGGACTGGACTAGCACAGGTCAAGGCCCTGGGGCTGGAGGGAGCAGGGCAGAAGGCACGGGCAAAAGGCCTTTGTGATCTGGAGGGAAGTGAAGGAGAGGGAGAGAAATGAGGGAGGCTGGCAGAAGATGTGCCAGGGGCTAGGCTGCATGGGATCTTTTGGGCCACAGAAAGACATTTGAATTCTCATGTAAGAGAACCAGGACACCATTGGAGTGTATGAGTCACCTCATCTAACAGAGCTCTGTAAATGTCAATGTTTTAGTATTTTTATTCAATTCTGTAAAAGTGATTTTAGTTATTTACCTTTTTATTTTTTGAGACAAAATCTTGCTCTGTTGCCCAAACTGGAGTGCAATGGCATGATCTCAGCTCACTTCAACTTCCACCTCCTGGGTTCAAGTGATTCTCCTGTATCAGACTCCCGAGTAGCTGGGGTTATAGGCATCTGCCACTATGCCCAACTTATTTTTGTGTTTTTAGGAGAGAGGACGTTTCACCATGTTGGCCAGGCTGGTCTTGAACTCCTGATCTCAGGTGATCCACCTGCCTCAGCCTCCCAAAGTGCTGGGATTACAGGGGTGAGCCACCATGCCCAGCCTTATTTACTTTTTTAAAAAAGATCAGGCCAGGCATGGTAGCTCATGTCTGTAATCTCAGCAATTTGGGTGGCTGAGGCAGGATGATCACTTGAGGCCAGGAGTTCAAAACCAGCCTAGGCAACATAGTGAGACACCCCCTGCCCCAATCTCTTAAAAAATGAGAAAATTAGGCACGTGGCTTCTCTGTATCCCCAGCTACTGGGAAGCCTGAGGTAGGCAGGACTGCTTGAGACCAGGAGTTTGAGGCTCCACTGAGCTGTGACTATGCCATTGAGCTACAGCCTGGGCAACACAGTGAGTCCCTGGAGCTGCCTCAGCCTCCCTAGAGCTGACCGAGCTCTGCTTCTTATTCTGGGGTATGATGAGCCCTGGGGTTTTGATGGGCATCGGGTGAAATGGGCAGAGTGGTGCTTACCCGGGATGGCAGTGAAGTGGGACGGGGAGGTCATCGTGACAAAGGGTGGCATGAGGTACTTGGCCTTGACGCCCCCCCGGGCCAGACGGTCCAGTTTGGGGGTGTCCACATCCTGATCCTTGTCCCAGCAGAAGCCCTCCAAGGAGATCAGCAGCAGCTGTGAGTGCTCTTCCTCCCTGGGATGGGGTGGCCGCCCAGCAGAACAGGCAGCAGCAGCAGCAGCTGGAGGGCCCTGAGCTTTGTCATCTCACGAGCACCTGTCATGCACTCCTCACAGAGTTCATGGGCTTCTCCCTCTTCAGTCTATTGTTGAACAAAGTCCACATTAATAATTCAGCCCAGCTCTGTTGTGGGACAAACAACCCGGAGTGTAGCAAGGTGCCGCATATTTGCAGGACAGGATGAAAGCATTCTGGAGATGGATGGGGGACATGGCTGTACAATGTGGTGGATGCACTTAACACCACTGAATTTTTCTTTGAAAATGGCTAAAATAATATATTTTGTATGTATTTTACCACAATAAAAAATCAAACTGGCCGGGCATGGTGGCTTACACCTGTAATCCCAGCACTTTGGGAGGCCGAGGCGGGTAGATCTTTTGAGGTCAGCAGTTCAAGACCAGCCTGGCCAACATGGAGAAACCCCATCTCTACTAAAAATGCAAAAATTAGCCAGGCGTGGTGGTACATATCTGTAAACCCAGCTACTTGGGAGGCTGAGGCAGGAGAATTGCTTGAACCCGGGAGGCGGAGGTTGCAGTGAGCCGAGATCGCGCCACTGCATTCCAACCTGGACGATGGAACGAGACTCCGTCTCCAAAAAAAAAGAACATGTGAAATATTTTGGGCTTTTATACTAATTCCAACATTTTGAAGATCTGGGGAGAACAAACTAGATTGGTGCTTTCCTTGGCTTAGTATGTCCTGTTTTTATGGGGAGAGCAAATTATTGTTCACCAGCACTATTAAAATAGCTACAACAGGATGGGCATGGTGGCTCACACCTGTAATCCCAGCACTTTGGGAAGCTGAGGTAGGAGGATCGCTTGAGCCCAGGAGTTCAAGATGCCAGCCTGGGCTACATGGTGAGAACCTGTCACTACCAAAAAATACAACAACAAAAATAACTAGGTGTGGTTTTGTGCACCTGTAGTCCCAGATACTTGAGAGGCTGAGGTGGGAGGATCACTTGTGCCCAGGACGTTGAGGCTGCAGTAAGCCGTGATTATACCACTGTACTCAGCCTGGGTGACAGAGAGAGACCCTGTCTGGGAAAAAAAAAAAAGCCGCAGTGGACTCAGTGATCATGAGGCCAGGCACTGTACACATATACATCATCTCATTTAATTTTTCTCTTGTTTAAAATTATTTTTTCCTCTAATCCCCATGTTGATCAACATTTTTTTAACCCTAGGAATTTATTAGTTGAAAATTTCACATAAGAATTAAAAATTGCCTGGCGTGATGGCTTACACATGTTGTCCCAGCACTTTAGGAGGCTGAGATGAGAGAATGATTTGAAGCCAGGAGTTTGGGCCAGTCTGGGCAATATAATGAGAATGCAACTCTAATGCAACTCTATAAAAAAATTTTAAAAAGCTGGGTGTGGTAGCGTTCACCTGTAGTCCCAGCTACTTGGAAGACTAGGTGGGAGGATTGCTTGAGCCCAGGCGGAAAAGGCAGCAGTGAGCTATGATTGTGCCATTGCACTGCAGCCTGGGTGATGGAGTGAGACTCTATCTCTAAAATAAATGAATAAAATTGTGGTATAATATATGCAGCATTTACCATTTTGTGCATCTGAAAGTGTACAATTCAGTGACATTTTGTACATTTATCTTGTTGTGCAATTATCACCACTACCTAGTTTCAGAGCTTTTTCAACACCTCAATTGGAAGCCTCATATCCAATCAGCAATCACTCTCCATACCCCTCCTGCAGCCCCTGGAAACCTGTCATCTACTTTCTATCTCTGTCGATTTGCTTAGTCTGAACATTGCATATAAATGGAATTGTACAATACATGACCTTTCATGTCTGCTTCTTTCACTGAGCATGTTTTTAACGTTCATCCATATCACAGCATGGATAAGTTTTATTTTCTTTTTAGACACTATCTAGAAAGAAAAAAAATTGTAAAAAAAAAAAAAAAGAATACAGGATGGAGATCAGATGTGTCCTGCAAAGCTGATAATATTTACTATCTAGCACTGTACATAGAGGCTTGCCTACCTCTGAATGACATGCAGGTACGGGGATGACATTTATCTTGGCACTTATAGAAAGACCTGTAAATTGTATAAGGACGTCATCATTGGATTTCCAGTAATAAGAAGTGGCAAGACGTGACGGTGTGCCCAGGTGTTCAGGTGAAGTTTAGGGAAGGTCTTGTCTTGACGAGGTCGGATGTGAGACCCAGATGAGATAACCCCATTTCCCCTGCTGAAATTGCCTGAGAATTTCGTTCCATTTATTTGCGTGGGTTGATTCTTTCGGTGGGGGTGGGGTGGGTGAGGAGGTGAAGTGTCAGGGGAGTTCTGTTGTGTATTTGCACAACTTGGCTTTCTTTTCACTTGGTGTGGTGTTTTGCTGTATGAGGAATTTCATAGAATTTTGTGATGAGTATGCAGCATAGTGGTTTGAATCCTGCCAGGCCGAGGGTCATATCTCAGCTCTGCAACTCATTATCTGTGACGCCTTGGGGCAGGTCCCATCACTCTCCAAGCCTCTGTTCTATATTCCATGGGGTTATGAGGTTCAGATGAAATAATGTATGCTGGCAGGAATGGTTACTGCTCATGGGATTTCCATGTGCTCCCCGTATTCCCCATTCCCCCAATAGTTAGATGGATCCATGCCAGGGTCCAGTGCTATATAAGTGGAAGTCACTGACATCACCTCTATTCTACAGCTTTTGAGGGCTTGAGAATAACCATCTCATTCTCTCATCTCCTGATGCAGTAACTATGGGAGAATCCTTGCATTAAGATGGTAGAATTTCCATCATTGAGTGTCCATATGGAGCACACCATACCCAGCCAACCCATTGAGGACATGGAATGTAAGAAATCAACCTTGTTGCTAAGCTGCTGAGACTCTGGGGTTAATTTGTTACTGCAGCATAACCTAGTCCATCCTGACACATGCAGCATGCAAACCACTTATGTTGACCCTTAGTCATGGTAAGTGCTCCACAGATGTTGGTTACTTTTGGTAGGAAAATAGATTGCCTCTGAAAGTTTTGTTAGCTGATCTCATGATGCCAATGTTCCTATTTTCTAATTGGATAAATTGGACTTGGCTCTCCTTCCAGCATGTGGGAGAGACAGATGATTGAGAGAGAAGAAAGCACTATTATCTTCAGTTTGTGTCCTTGGATACCCTTGGTGGCAATGAACAACGTATGCTCCTCTGAGAAAACTGGACCTAAAGGAGAATGGGAGGTGATACCAGAATTGGGAGTGTCCAAGGCCCCAGGCACTCCTTGGTCTGGAGACAACTTTGTCTCCTTGGTGGGAAGATTCTCCAAGGGAACATAAATGCTTTTACTATCTAGTTTGTCTCTTTGAGAGTAAAAACTTTTTTTTTTTTTCATTCCAGTAGCTTTTGGGGTAGAGTTTGGCTCTTTGAGAATTGCACACTAATTAATTTAGAGGTCATCCGTATACATCTCTATATTCCTGAAATGCAGTAGAAACAGTCAGCGGTCAGGCAACCATCTACCACTACCACTAAAACATCCCCGAAGTGAAACACCAGATGCGATCCGCTGGGTTTAGTGGAGTTGGCTGGCTCAAGAGTAGATTATATTCATTATCGTCACTGTGGTGATTGTGGCCACAACATTGTGATGCGTCTTGGTCTTCTTTTGGTGAGTTGCAGTTTGGAAGGAATAAATCCATCATCATTATTATTTTTTTTTTGAGTCTCACTCTGTCGCCCAGGCTGGAGTGCAGTGGTGCCATCTCAGCGTGCTGTAAACTCTGCCTCCCAGGTTCAAGTGCTTCTCCTGCCTCTATGGCCAGGCTGGTCTTGAACTCCTGACCTCAGGTGATCCACCTGCCTCAGCCTCCCAAAGTGCTGGGATTACAGGCGTGAGCCACCATGCCCAGCCCCATTATTCATTTAATCAATATCTATTAAGCACGTTGGGTATGGTGGAGGATGAACTGCAGGGAGGGAGGAAGCCTCTGCCTGCCACTGTTTTCAAGTTGTCCTAATACTCCACCATGCAACACGCAGGCTTGTGGGTCCCAGAGTTCCAGAAGCGTCTCCCAACCACACCATCCTAACCCAGATTCTATTGAAAAATACGTGAGTCTAGCAGAGCCATCTCTGACACTTCTCTTCTTTTGAACGGCCGATCTGTCAGTCATGGGGATCCCTTATGAAAGTGCAGTGTGTTTTGTGAAACTTGAGGTTGATAAGAGAATACCATTAAACTTTAAGAAATCTACATATTGATGACATAGGCAGTGGGGTGGAGGGGGGGAAATTCCCAAATACATTTTAGGAATTATCTCAGAAGGAGGTAATAGTCAGAACTCGGTTGCCAGTGACAGAAACTCATCTTACTAGTGTGGAGTGGAAAACAGATCATGTTTTGGTCTGCACTCCCCAACCCCAACCCCAAGCAGATGCTCAAAGAGGGACAGGATTGCAAGTTGTTTATTTAGGAGATGATTCCAGGGAACACTAATAGGGGAGTGAGGAAATGATTCATGGAAAGGCAGGAGGTCACACAGGGGGCTTCAGTGAGCAGCTTACCACTAGAGGCAACTAGGATTTGACCCCACTGGGGACCTCTGGGAGGTGATGTGGAATACATTTCAAAGTTGTTCCATCCAGGGGGCAAAGATATTGAAGGATTTATAGCCTGGTTCCCATCCATCACTGGCTGAGGACTGGTCCCAGGGCATTAACTCTCTGGCTTTTCTTTTTTTTTTTTTTTTTGACACATAGTCTTGCCCCGTCACCTAGGCTGGACTGCAATGGCGTGATCTGGGCTCACTGCAACATCTGTCTCCCAGGTTCAAACAATTCTCTTGCCTCAGCTTCCTGAGTAGCTGGGATTACAACCGCCTGCCACCATGCCCTGCTAATTTTTTTGTAGAGACGGGTTTTGCCATGTTGATCAGGCTGGTCTCGAACTCCTGACCTCGTGATCCACCTGCCTCATCCTCCCAGTGTTGGGATTACAGGCACGAGCCACTGCGCCCTACTTCTGTGGCTTTTCTGACATACTCCATGCCTAATTTTGAGAAAGCCCTCAGGTGAAAGTCTTGGTAGTATGCAGTAGCAAGCATGTACTAGAATGATAAAAACCAAGGGGCTTACCACAAGATCTCTGTCTCCATCTCTGTCTTTAGCTTTGTCTGCATCCTGGCTTAATTTCTTCTTACTCAAGCCTTTTCTCCATAAGGCGAGAAATGTGGCCACAAAAGCTCCTGTATTTCTCACTACACACAGTTCCTGTCATCACAGAGAATGATTAACTTGGTCTAGTTCCAGTTTGGAAAAATATTCAAGGGAAGAATTCTGATTGGCCAATTTAGGCCAGATGCTCATCCCTGGACAAATCAACTGAGGCCAGAGGGGTAGAGTCATGTGAGAACATGGCAGCCCCCATGAGAGCCAAGTGACTGGAGTAGGAAGTGTGAGTTTCTATAGAAGGGAGGGCTGCTAGGCTGAAAAGGCAATAGATGTCTGCAGTGAAAGGAATAGATTAGGAGATACATTCTGTTAAACCTGTTAATTATTAAAAAAAAAGAAACTTTCAATATACAGTTACAGTATACGTGAGCCGGTGACTCACGCCTATTATGCCAGCACTTTGGGAGGCCGAGGTGGGCAGATCAGAGGTCAGGAGTTTGAGACCAACCTGACCAACATGGTGAAACCCCATCTTGTGTGCCTGTAATCCCAGCTACTCAGGAGGCTGAGGCAGGAGAATCGCTTGAACCCAGGAGGCGGAGGTTGCAGTGAGCTGAGATCATGCCACTGCCCTCCAGCCTGGGCAACAGAGTGAGACTCCTTCTCAAAAAAAAAAAAAAAAAAGGTTACATTGTGGTTCCCTCAGCATGATTTATCAGAAAGGAAAAGCTTACTATATGCATATTTCCTATGCACAGGCTACTGCTATGAATTCAAATTCTTAAATTCCAAAGATTATTTACAATGTTTCTGAAGATAAACTGTGTAAGAATCGGCATATAATGAGGCTGAAGTTGAGTAAGAAGAGAACTGGCATTTAGGACACTACTTTTCTTCTGTCAAGTACTGTCAAGTTTTGTTTCTGCCTGGAAATAGATGCACCTCAAGGGAGGGTTGCATGTAAAGGTGTGTGTGTGTGTGTGTGTGGTGGTTTCCAAAGATGGGTACAACTTTCTGCAAATGCTCGTGCAGTGTAACTGAACCAATCTTTCCTTTAAGAGGTAGAGCTTATATTCCTCTACATGAATCTGGGCTGCCTATGACTTGTTTTGGCCAGTGGAATGCTGCCAAAGTGATGGTGACCAACTTCTAGCCGTGAAAGGAAAATAAACCTTGGGGCCCCAAGATCACTAAGCTAGGCCGGGCTCGGTGGCTCACGCCTGTTATCCCAGCACTTTGGGAAGCTGAGGCAGGCGGATCACCTGAGGTCAGGAGTTCCAGACCAGCCTGGCCAACATCACAAAACCCCATCTCTACTAAAAAATATGAAAATTAGCCAGGAGTGGTGGCAGGTGCCTGTACCCCCAGCTACTCGGGAGGCTGAGGCAGGGAAAATTGCTTGAACCCTGGAGTTGGAGGTTGTAGTGAGCTGAGATCCCACCACTGCACTCCAGCCTGGGCAACAGAGAGAGACTCTGTCCCCCCTCCCAAAAAAAGTTACTAAGCTAAAGAGAAAAGTCAAGCTGGGAACTGCTTAGGGCAAACCTGTCTCCCATTCTATTCAGTCACCCCTTTGCTCACTGAGATAAATGTATATCTGATTGCCTCATTTGGAGAGGCTAATCAGGAACTCAAAAGAATGCAACTATTTGTCTCTTAACTACCTATGACCTGGAAGCCCCTTCCCCGCTTTTAGTTGTCTCACCTTCACCTGGAGTTGTCCCACCTTTCCTGATTGAACCAATGTACATCTTACACATATTGATTGATGTCTCTTGTCTCTCTAAAATGTATGAAACCAAGCTGTGTCCCTACCACCTTAGGCACGTGTTGTCAGGACCTCCTGAGGCTGTGTCACAGGCTTGTGTCCTCAACCTTGGCAAAATAAACTTTCTGAATTAACTGAGACCTCAGATTTTTGGGGTGCATATAGTCTTAGGCCTTGAGAGGTCTCTCGTAGTTTCCATATTTTTGCCCTCTTGGATGCTGGCACCAAGCAAGCCTTGGCTATCCTGCTTAAAGGGCCATTTGGAGAGGGGCTCTGGAGGGTAAGGGGGCCACATGAAGGAAAACAATGTTCCCCTGCTGACACCCAGCACCAACTGCCAGGCACATTCGTGAGGCCTTCCTGGATGTTCCGCCCAGCTGGCCCTCCAGCTGCAGGTAGCCACACAAATGAGCCCAGGTTAAACCAGACAGGAAGTCCCCATGCAACTCACAGGGTCATGAGCAATAATGACTTGTGGTGGTTTAAAGCTTCTAATCTTAGGGTGCAGTAGGTAACTGAAATAGCCCACAAGGGCTGAGCCGGTGGAGGGTGCATTTCCCACCTGCTGAAGCTTCTCAATTCCCAAGATCCAATCCGGATAAGACTCCTGTTCTCAGTGTCCTTGATGGAAATGGCAGTGAACTTTTTGCGTATTGGACCATCTCAGGGCAATCCCAAAGATCGGAAATTATTTTCTTTCTTAGAATCTTCCACACAGCATTGAGCCTTAGGAATTTCTAAGAAGGATCTGGAATGAAAAAAATCTTTTGAAAAGGTATTTATATAGCTTCACTTCATCAAGATTCATGGTGGGTGTTAGACTGAGTGCTGGTGATAAGCCAAACAGTGTTTTTCCAGGACTCATCTGGCCTCAAGGTTGGCAGGATCAGAGTGGCCTCCCAGGATCTATCACATCCTCAGAAGAGTTGTTTCAACTGGCATGTACCCAGATCTCTTTGAGCTAGTATGATACTCCCTTGAGTCAAAGGCTACCACATCACATCTCCTTTAAGTCCCCCAAGTACGACCCCAGAAGCACTGACAAAATAGTGCTATTCCTGAAGATTTCAGGAGGACATAAATGAAGAGATTAAACTGCAAGGTACCAAAACTTCCATCTTTGCTAAAGACCCTCATCCAGGGCGCTGTGGTTCACACCTGTAATCCCAGCACTTTGGGAGGCCAAGGCGGGCAGATCACCTGAGGTCGGGAGTTCAAGACCAGCTTGACCAACATGGAGAAACCCCGTCCCTATGAAAAATACACAGTAAGCCGGGCATGGTGGCACATGCCTGTAATCCCAGCTACTAGGGAGGCTGAGGCAGGAGAATCGCTTGAACCTGGGAGGCGTAGTTTGCGGTGAGCTGAGATCATGCCGTTGCACTCCCGCTGGGCAACAAGAGCAAAACTCCATCTCAAAAACAAACAAACAAAAAACTCTTATCCAATGATCATGCCACTCTATCCGGCCATGTAATTTCTCCTCCTGGCTTTCTGTAGCAACAGCCTTCTGAGGAACCTCACTCTGCCTTTCAAAACCCCTTCAACTTGTACCCTTCATCAACAAAGTATTTAGCTCAACATGTATGCCTCTGGGGAACTCATCCACATGCCGTTTAAGGATATTTCCAGCAACATCATCTTCACTACCCCAGGACAGCATTTTAGAGTGGATTACGTGCCTGCTGGATGTGTTGTACTTAAGCGAGTTAGAGAAAACGCTACACTTTGAGACGAATTAAGAGTCTGTTTATTTAGCCGGCGCCTAAGAAATGGCTAACGTTTAAAGTTCTCTCGGCCTCGAAGAAGGGGCTAGATTTTCTTTTATACTTTGGTTTAGAAAGGGGAGGGGGGTCTAGTTAAAACAATTTTACAGAAGTAGACAAAAAAGTTAAAAGGATGTATTGTTACAGTAAAGTAAACAGTTCTAGGTCTAGAGGCTTTAAGACTCTTACAAGGTGATAGACGTGGGGCTTTGGGCGTTATCAATCAGACGAATTCCTGGGAACTGCGGATATTGCTCGCCACAGTATCTTATCAGTTAATTGCATTCTTCGATGTGCTGGGAGTCAGCTTGCACAAGTTAAGTCCTTGAGGAACGGGCTACCAGTGAAAGAGCCAAGATGGAGTCTATCTGGCTCTCTTAGCTAAGGGAGAGTCAATTCAGGTGGAAACAAGGCTAGGTCATTAAAAGAAAGGGAGAGTCTAAGGACAGGGTTAATAAAAACAAGGTTGGGCATTACATTCCTCACTTGTGTTTTTGGGGAATCAAATCATTGATTCTTCATTTATAACAAGGGGTTATATTGAGTCTTCAGATACATAAGTTTGACAGAAGCTATGCGTTGTTTTACAAAATTAAGACACTAATTTAATATACAAGGCCCAAAAATTAGACTTAATAGTAGGATGGGGAGGGGGTCTGGCTAACTTAGTAATTAGAGTAGTTAACTATGGGTTCCAGTTGAACATGCTTTGATACTAGGAGATGTTATTTTCTTGTTCTTGTTGGCGCTTGTCTAGATTTTCTTGCACATTTTGGAGTGTATGTTTTATGACTAAGAATGGTAGAGGAACAGTTAAATCAACTTTTTCAGGGTATTTCTGGAACATAGGATTACTTAGTTCAGTTAAAGGCCTGATTGGCTTGGGTGGACTTTATGAGACTAGGGTTTTTTGGACAGTGAACATAGACTTAACATTAAATCCTGGGATATAAAATCTTAATTTCATGACATGCCATGATACTATTGAGTTGAATTAAGGTCATGGACAGTTACAGTAAGAGGATTACAATTTTTTCTAATACATAATTTAGGATGAGCAGCAGGACTTATGGAAACAGTTGAAGATCTGGTTGATCTTTTAGAGTAGGTGGCTAAAGTTACACATGTCTAACCAGGGCAGAAAAACTGATGAGCATCTTGACAGCTAGCGTCAGGGTGATTTCTAGGACAGAGGTAAAAGTCAATATTTTGGAGACTTTTTTCTGCACTTTTGGAGCTTCTACATTTAGTTTGGCTCTTGGAGTGTCTGAATCTTGCTGCAAGGCCAACACTTCCTGCTCCTGGGACTGGCAGATTGTGTTGCTTTTCGTGGGTACGGGCTGGCTTTGGGAACAGTACACATAAATCAGCTGCAAAGGAGACTTCCTTGGAGGTACTGGCCTTCTAAGTGGTGTTTGCAAATACACATCCTGTCATGAAAGAGGTGAGGAGAAAGGAGTAGGAAGGCACAGAGGACGTAACTGGCAAAAACAAATAAGTGAGGTAGATAAAAAGAATGAATCTAATGGCTTCACCTGACTTAGGCACAGTTTTAAGGGGCCTGACTTAGGCCTGGGGACTTATGTTTTTAGCTGGGCTCTGTTGGCCTTTTTGACGTGGGAGTGATTAAGCAGGAATGCCGTCTACTTTCAGAGCAGTTGGAGTCGTGAAGTCTTTTCTAAGCAGGAGTGAGTCTTTCTTTTTGGAACTTTTAAACAAACACTAGGTCTCCTAGCTGGAACGAATGGTAGGACTTTGTCAGGTCAGGAATTGGATTGGGATGGGCTCCTCGAATAAGTGGCAGGATGATCTCTTGTACCTGTTGGAGAGACTATAGGTACTCTAATAAATTAATTTGTGATATTTCTGCTAATTTGACATCTCTTAGCTTAGGCAAGATAGGCGGCGCCTTCTTATACATGATTTCAAAGGGTGAGAACTTAGCCTGGTAAGGGGTGCACTTTACTTTAAGTAGGGCTAAAGGAAGGAGACTTACTTAATTTACACTGGTTTTTAAGATCAATATTGTAAGAGTGTTTTTAATGTGTGGTTCATGCGTTCTACTTGCCTGGAGCTCTGAGGTTGATAGGCACCATGGAGTTTCTATTGAATGTTTAACGCCTTACTGACTGACTGAGCTATAGGTGAGGTGAAGGCTGCTCTATTATCAGACTTTATGGCAGCAGGCAGCCTATATTGAGGGATGATTTCATTGAGTAAAAACTTAACTACTGTGTTGGTGGTTTCGTTTTCGGTAGCAAATGCCTTAGTCTATCTGGAGAAGTTGTCTACTAGTACTAGAAGGTATTTGTCCTTAGCCTGGTGTGGTTTGACTTCTGTAAAGTCAATTTCTTACTTTTTTCTTGGCGAGTTTTTTCAGAGACAGTGGCCTGGGCTGGGTTTAGGACTTTGTTTGGCATTTCCGTGGGCGCAGGTTGTGCACTGGAGAGCTGCTCAATCTGTTAGGCTTTGAAGACGCGGGATCTTAAAATGGCTCCGGAGGAGCTGAGGTAGCTTTGCTCCTTTTAAGTGGGTGGTAGACTGTAGGTGACTGATTAAAGTTTCTTTAAGAGTTCAGGGTGTGAAGATTCTAGAGTCAGGAAGAATCTACTAACTTTCCTGATTTGTATTGGCTCTGAGATCTGAAGCCAGTTTTTTGCTGTTGTTGAGTATACGGGATTGTCAGGCAGACCTGGCTGTGTAAAGGAGACTGTGGGCAGCAAGTTTAGAGGCGTGACTGAAAGTCGCGCTGCGACCTGAGCTGCTGAATCAGCTTTCTGGTTACTATGGGCAACGGCCGTGTTTTCTTTTTGATGTCCTTTGCAGTGGATCACAGCTAGCTGCTGAGGTGAGTAGCCTGCTTTCCTGGTAGATGGCTTTATGTACATGCACAGTAGCAAAGGCGTACTTGCTGTCAGTGTAAATGTTAATACGTTTATTCTTACTTTATCAGAGAGCCTGAGTGAGGGCGATCAATTCAGCCTTTTGTGCTGAGGTGTTCGCTGGTAAAGCTTGAGCTTACAACACATCTGTCTCCATGGTAACAACTGCACTGGCTTTTCCTACTTCCTGCTTGAGGAAGCTGCTACTTCTGTGAACACGGCGGCATCTGCCTTTTCTAGGGGCACAGCTTGAAGATCAGATCGGCCAGTTTCGATAGTTTCTAACAGTTCTTGACAGTCATGAGCAGGAATAGTGCAGTCTGAGTCAGGAAGTAGTGTAGCTGGATTGAAACAGTTTGTGGGAGAGAAAGTCAAACGAGGCTGATCTAACAGTAAACTTCGATACTGTAAGATGCGAGCATTTGACATCTATTTGCCAGAAGCACTTCGTAGTAAGGTCTTTACGGCTTGAAGGGCTGTAAGGGTTAAATTTTGGCTTACAGTTAACTTACCATCTTCTTGGACTAGGCTTGCTGTAGCCGCTATGGCTCGCAGACAACTTGGCCATCTAGAGGCCACAGGATCTAGCCTCTTAGATAAATAGGCCACTGGGCATCTTTAGGGTCTTAGAGTCTGAGTAAGCACGTCTTTAGCAACTCCTTGGCTTTTATGGAGATATTAGGGAGGGCTAAAGCAGGGGCTTCAATTAATGCTAAATTAATGGGCTATTTCATTCTGTACTTCTTGGATAGCTGCCACTAAGATTTTTGTTTGTCTTTTGAATGCTTTATCAGCGACCTTTTCAGCTGCCTGTGTTGCTTGTTTTTGTTTTTTAACCTTGTGATTGTCAAAAGCTTTTTGGGCTATTTCTAAAAGCTGACGGATATTTATTCTAGCAAATTTTCTAGTTTTTGGAGTTTCTTTTTAATATCCGGGGCTGCCTGAGCCACAAATGCTAAATTAAGAGCACAGCTATTTTCTAGAGCTGCCGGGTCAAAAGGGGTGTAAATCCGATAAGCCTCCTGGAGGCGCTCTAAAAACGTTCTTGGTGACTTATCCGGCCTTTGGACAACTTCGGTCGTCTTAGACAATTTATGAGTTTCTGAGCGGCTCTTTTAATACTTGCGAGGAGATACCGGTGAAAATCGTCTGAAGCTCTCTTTCTACTTGAGGAATTTGGGTCCTGGTTAGGCCAGGTAGACGGAAAGACCTCCTCAAGGAGGTCTCTAGCTTCTTCTTCCGGTCTATTGGCTGATGTGAGGAAGTACTTTTTGGCTTCTTTTCGGATACGTTCTTTCTTTTCAGAGGTGAAAAGGGTTAAAAGGAGCTGTTGGCAATCATCTTAGGTGGGCGGGTGTGTCCGGAGTACGGACTCTATCAGAGAGGTCAAAGCCTGGGGCTTTTCAAAGAAGGGAGGATTATGGGTTTTCTAATTATATAAGACAGAAGAAGAAAAAGGGTCATAAACTAAGAAGGGTGCTGAGCGCTCGTCACCTGGAGGGACTTGTGCCTCTCTCAGTGGTAGTAGAGGGGCTACTTCTTCCTGCCGCAGTCGCGATTGAGAAGCAATGGGTGGCGAGCCTACAGGGGACGTCCCCGAGGAGACATGGGATAACATTAAGGGAGCAGGCTGGTTGTAAGGCGGTGGGACTGGGTGAGGGAGACTCTGTTCTTCAGAGGGAGGCAGTACGGGGGAAGCCGAACCGGCTGAGGGTCGAGGCAAAAACGCGGTCTGGCTTAGGCAGAACTTGGAGGTAGAATTATGAATGGCGCATGAGCGGAGCCATGGAGGGGGCTCCTGACTAAACTTAGCTATTGATCAATGTAGGGAAACTGATCAGGGTAGCTAGGATTTTTAGTAACAACCTGCCACACAGCTTGAACAATTGTGAGGTTCAATGACCCTTCAGGCAGCCACTTGACTTTACACTTTGGCCATTTTATTTTGCAGAGTGTCTGGAGCTTGCCTTTTTTAAGGCGGTCTTTATAATCCTCTGAGAAACTGAGAGGAAAATTCTGCATCACACATTGGAGAGGGCTTTAAATTTTACAAGGCTGGGAGGAAGTGTTTCTTATTTTTTTTGAAGGCAATTTAATAAGATTTGAGCATAGATATTAAACTTAGCATGGACAGAGAAACTTATTTATTGGGGGACTGGAGTAGTGAAAGAACAGAATCAACATGACTAGAAAGAGCAGAAAAACTATAACAGCTAATACTACTTGCTACACTACTGTAGCTTTAATATTGAGGGAGGAGGACTAGAGACAGCCTGAGATCTTCTGGGTCAGTTTGATCTAGGCGTTCTTCTTCTTCTTCTAGATCTGTACCTTAAATACTTTTGGTGTCTTTATGACTTAAAGGCAAATAGCTTAAACGTAGCTTTTTCTTTTAAGGGTTTAAGGAGTGAGAGCAAAGCCAAGTCCTGGAGACGCTGAACTTCTTGTCACACTGGAAAATGAGATGAGCGGGGTAGGGGGCAGGAACGAGGCGGAAAAGGACTACTCAGATCATTTTCAAGATGGGAGAGCAACCACAGAGTAACAGAGTAAGAATCTAAGCGAAGTAAAGCAGTATGGGCTTACGTTTCTTACACAGTGTTCTACTTAAGGGCACAGGAAAAGTTACAGAATGACAAAAGAGGTGAGCAAGGAAATCTGCAGGGTGGCTGTTTTGAACTTACTACTGGTTTACTTTAGAGGAGGTCTAATCACTTGGACGTGGGGTACGACAATCTAAATACTTACAACTTTCCTGGTGCTAGAAATCTTAATCAGGCAAATGTTTTTCACTTGTTCTTGTAACAACACTTGACTTCCTTCTGGCAGAAAAGACAGGACTGTGGTGGCCAGCCTAAATGATTGATGAGAAATTTAACCTCCTGTGACAAGAAATCAGCACTAAGGACTTTGAAGAAGTTTTTACTTAGACGTCTTGGGCAATATCACCCTCTTGACATGAAAACTTTCACAACTACTAACAAGACAATAGACACTGAACAGAACAAGCAACATAAACAAACAATTGACTTTAGGGCATGTAAACAGTTATGACAGTTTGTCCCTTTTTTTAGACAGACAAGGGGAGGGGGTCCTGTGATGGGATCAGTCAGATGCCTGCCTGGCCGCTCCCGCTGAGGGGACTTGGGCTCCTCTTAGCATTGGCAGGCCGGTATAAACTTCCGCCTCCGATCGAGCTGTGCCTGATGCTGCCTTAAGCCTTATGAGGTCGCCACGGAACCGCAGGTGAGGGCCCACTTGAACTCCGTAGCTTTCGCCGTGGAGCTACAAACTGGAGGACAAGCGCAAACCCTTGTCTTCCCTCATTCATTCATTATTCACACAGAGTTTATAACAGTTTTTTTTTTTTTTCTTTCTTGGAGATTCTTCAAGAAACTTGAACAAGAGAAAGACTAGAGATAGGAAAAGAGAGAGAGAGAGTGACCAGCCTGCCAGAAACCAGGACTCAGTCCTCCAGCATCCTGGGATGTGGACTGAGTCAAGGGAGGGTCCCTGTCAGGGCCAGTTCCCTCCTAGACAGAGACTCAGAGGTGCCTAACACAAAACCAGGGCTCTACCTTCTAGCGTCCTAAAGAAACAGGCAGAGTCAAAAGAGGGACGCCCTCATCAGGGCCGCTTCCCTCTTACTAGAACTGAAGTCAGATCTGACCTACCTGACCTTGGGGTCAGAAGTTGAGGACTCAGAGGTGGAATTTTTGTGGGCACCCACACAGTAGTCGATCCGCTCTCCTTTGGAAGATGGTCACCTTTCGGGGACCTGAAAATTTTTTTCAGGTGGCGCCCCCGCTACAAGCCGGCCGTCCTTCCAGGGGAGCCCGCAGCAGGCCCGGAGCTAGCCCGGCTCTCGCCTGGTGGCGTTTCTCGCTCGGGCCTCCAAATGTTGTACTTGAGCGAGTTAGAGAAAATGCCACACTTTGAGGTGAATTAAGAGTCTGTTTCTTTAGCCGGCGGCCAAGAGACGGCTAATGCTTAAAGTTCTCTTGGCCCCGAAGAAGGGGCTAGATTTTCCTTTATACTTTAGTTTAGAAAGGGGAAGGGGGTCTAGCTAAAAGAATTTTACAGAAGTAAAGTAGGCAAAAAAGTTAAAAGGATAAATTATTACAGGAAAGTAAACAGTTCTAGGTCTAAGGGCTTTAAGACTATTACAAAGTGATAGACGCGGGGCTTTAGGCATTATCAATCGGACGAATTCCTGGGAACTGCGGATATTGCTCGCCACAGTATCTTATCAGTTAATTGCATTCTTAGATGTGCTAAGAGTCAGCTTGCACAAGTTAAGTCCTTGAGGGAAGGGGCTGCCGGTGAAAGAGGCAAGATAAAGTCTGTCTAGCTCTCTTAGCTAAAAGACAGTCAATTCAGGTAGAAACAAGGCTAAGTGATTAAAAGAAAAGGAAAGTCTAAGAACAAAGTTAATAAAAACAAAGTTAGGCATTACAGATGGGGTCATCCTTATATTCAGCACAGTGTTTGTCCTGAAACTTCAATGGAGTGCTCCTAGTTTGATAACTTGGACCATGCCAGATAAATTGAATTTCTCTTTCTTAACAACAGATGTTTGAATACAGCCCCGTGTCCCTCTCTGCTCCTTCCTGCCTTCCTCCTCTCCTCTTCCCTCCCTTCCTTTTCAAGAGCAGGGTTTGCAAACTTTTTCTTGAAAGCATCAGATAGTAAATATTTTAGAATTCATGGGCCATACAGTCTCCTGTAGTAGTTACTCAACTCTGCCACCCATAGCATGAAAGCAGCTGATATAGGTTGAATATGTGTCCCCGCCCAAATCTCATGTTACAATGTAATCAACAGTGTTAAAGGTGGGGCCTGGTGGGAAGAGATTGGATCATGGGGGTGGATTTCTCATGAATGATTTAGCATCATGCTTTTGGTCCTGTCCTTGCAATGGTGAGTGAGTTCTTGCAAGATCTGGTTGTTTACGAGTGTGTAACACCTCCCTCCTCACTCTCTTGCTCCCACTTCACCTTCGGCCATGATTGTAAGTTTCCTGAGGCCTCCACAGAAGCTCAGCAGATGTCATTGTCATGTTCCCTGAACAGCCTACACAACTGTGAGCCAAGTAAACCTCTTTTCTTTATACGTTACCCAGTGTCAGGTATTTCTTTATAGCATGAGAGAACAGCGTAATCCAGCAATCATAGACAATACGTAGCAAATGGGAATGGCTGTGTTTCAATAACACTTTATTGACAAAAACATGTGCAGGCAGGTCAGATTTGGCCCATGGGCCATAGTGTCCCAACCCCTTCTCTGGAATATTCTCTTCAGCCTGGATGGACATCTCTAGGTTTTTTTTTGTTTGTTTGTTTGTTTTTTTTTTTTTTTGAGACACATTCTCACTGTTGCCCAGGGTGGAGTGCAGTGGTGCAATCTTTGCTCACTGCAACCTCTGTCTCCTGGGTTCAAGCAATTCTCCTGCCTCAGCCTCCCAAGTAGCTGGGATTACAGGCGCCTACCATGACACCTGGCTAATTTTTGTATTTTTTAATAGAAATAGGGTTTTACCATGTTGGCCAGGCTGGTCTCAAACTCCTGACATCAGGTGATCCACCCACCTCAGCCTCCCAAAATGCTGAGATTACAGGAGCCCACCACCACACCTGGCTAATTTTTGTATTTTTAGTAGAGATGTGATTTCACTGTGTTGCCCAGGCTGGTCTCGAACTCCTGATGTCAAGTGATCCACCTGCCTCAGCCTCCCAAAGTGCTGGGATTACAGGTGTGAGCCACTGCAGCTGCCCTCTAGATTTTTTTTTTTTTTTTGACCATTGCTTATTTGGTTTGACTTTCATTTTCTTCCCCATTGTGGTAGCCATTTTCTGAATGCCTGTTAGTTTACCCGCCTCCCTCCTCTGTAGTCCCTAGAGTCAGATGAACTCCTCTGCAGGTGCAATGGTGTAACACTCTCTAGTGCTGAATTTCGAGCATGAGAAAAAGAGCAAGAGTGACCAGCACCCTTGGAAACTCTGGCCTACTGAGAATTTGGTGTCTTCTCTGCAAAGGTTGCAAACCTGTTAACCCACAAGCCAGAGAGAGAGACAAGCCAGAAGCATGATCTGTTAAGCTTGAGCTTAATATTTGATGCACAGAGATCACTGTGTTTTTTGATAAGAATTAGAGGGGAAGACATGGCCACAGAGAAAAATTTCTATCCCCAGGTGAGGATTCAGGAGATAAATCTGTGAACAGAACTTCCTGAGAACTGAGATGAGGGAAATCGCTAGTGTTAGAGGGGTGAAAAACTCAGTAATTAAGGCTACGACTGTGCTCTGATAGGTGAAAGGAGAAAATGAGACTGCCAGGCATGAATAATGAGAAATCTTTGATGGACTTAGCTGTGCAGAACAGATACTAAATGCATCCTCATTCTTCTCATAATCAAAAGTTTTTGCTTAAGCTGGATGGGAAAAAGAGAATCCCATTTCACTAAGTATAAAAGAGGGGATCTTAGAGAAGGTCTCAGAAGAAAGAGATGTGGGGGTTTGTTGAAACTCACCAGAGGCTGAACCCTCTCCAGCATAACACAGGGATTGGGAGGAGTGGGGTGGCATTAGGCCAGGTGCATGGCCCAGTGCTGCTCTCTCTGGACTTTTTGCTCTCTCTGGACTTGTTTGCTAGCTGAGCTCATCCATTTGCATAATCTTCGGTGCCATTTCTCAGCTGATGAGTCCTGAACTTTTGTCTGGAGACTAGACTTCTCCTTCAAACAGCAGTCTTAAACACGCAACTTCTTTCTTGTTTTTTCCACTTGTCAACTCATGAACCTCAACCTTGTTACATCCAAAGCCAAACTCATGGCTTGGAGTGGTAGGTGATGGCTGTAATCTCAGTGCTATGGGAGGCCGAGGTGGGAGGATTACTTGAGGCCAGGAGTTTGAAGCCAGCCTGGAAAACACAGTGGGACTCCCTATCTATCTACAAAAAAAAAAAAAAAAAAAAAAAATTAGCTAGGCATGGTGATGTGCATCTGTAGGATCTGTAATCCTGCTACTTGGGAGGCTGAGGCAGGAGGATCACTTGAGCCCAGGAGTTTGAGGCTGCAAAGAGCTATGATTGCACCAATGCACTCCAGCCTGGGTGACAGAGCCAGAGACCCCGTCTTAAAAAAAAAACCCAAAGCCAAACTCTCTTTTTCCTCCTCCTTCTCCATGGGCTCTGTCCGTGCCATCTCTGTTCTGTAAATGGCACCACCCCCTGCTGAGCTGCTCAAGCTGGTCATAACTCATGTGTTGTGCTAACTCTGCTTTTGCCCTCTTCTCCAGTCAGCAAGTTCCGTGATTCTAAACTTTATCCAACCTGTCCACTCTCTCTATCCTCATTGTTGTTATCTTTGCCTAGGACACAGCTATCCCAGCTGGGTTACAGCAGCAGCCTCCTAACTGGTCTTAACTTGTCCTCTGCACCTGCTCTCCATGCTCAGCAATCCATTTCCCACCTGGCAGCTTCAGTGATCTTAAGGTGTCCATTGAGTCTCATCTCTGCCTTTCCTGCCCATGGCACATAGAATAAAATTGAGACCCCGAGTCTTCTGCCTGTTCCTGCTGCCTCTCCAGCCCTCTCCTGTCTCCTCCCCTTGGCCTACTCTATTTCAGACACTCTGGCCTCCTTTGTTTCCTTGGACTTTCAAACCTTTCTCCACAACAGGGCCTTTGCCCTTGCTGCTTCAGCCTGGAATGATTTTCCTCTGCACCTCCCCAAATTAGACCATCCTTTAGGTCTCAGCTAAAATTGTGCTTCCACAGAGAGCTTTTTCCTGACCCCTTTATAAAGTGGACTTCCTTGCTCTTCTCCACCTTAACCTCTTATTATTTCTTGTTGTGGGAAGTCAGGGACCCCCAAATGGAGGGAGTGGCTGGACCCACAGCAGAGGAACATAAATTGTGAAGATTTCATGGACATTTATCAGTTCCCAAATAATGCTTTTATAATTTCTTATGCCTGTCTTTACTTTAATCTCTTAATCCTGTTATATTCATAAGCTGAGGATGTACATCACCTCAGGACCACTGTGAAAATTTTGTTAACTGTACAAATTGATTGTTTCAACAATATGAAATCAGTGCACCTTGAAAAAGAAGAGAATAACAGTGATTCTTAGGGAACAAGGGAAGACAATCATAAGGTCTGACTGCCTGCAGGGTTGGGCAATAAGAGCCATATGTTTCTTCTTGCAAAGAGTCTATAAACGGACATGCAAGTAGGAGAGATACCACTAAATTCTTCTCCTAGCAAGGAATATTAATATTAATACCCTGGGAACTGAATGCATTCCTGGGATGAGGTCAATAAATGGCCACTCTGGGAATGTCTGTCTTATGCTGTTGAGATAAGGACTGAGATACGCCCTGGTCTCCTGCAGTACCCAAAGGCTTACTAGGGTGGGGAAAAACTCCACCCTGGTAAATTTGTGGTCAGACTAGTTCTCTGCACTTGAACTCCATTTTCTATTGTTTAAGATGTTTATCAAGACAGTACGTGCACCGCTGAACATAGACCCTTATCAGTGGTTCTGCTTTTGGCTTTTGCTTTGTGATCTTTGCTGCACCCTTATTAGTAGTTCTGCTTTTGCCTTTGTCCTGTTCCCTCAGAAGCATGTGATCTTTGTTAGACCCTTAGTAGTAGTTCTGCTTTTTGCCCTTTGAAGCATGTGATCTTTGTACCTACTCCCTGTTCTTACACCCCTTCCCCTTTTGAAACCCTTAATAAAAACTTGCTGGTCTGAGACTCAGGGGGCATCATGGTCCTACCAATATGTAATGTCACCCCCAGTGGTTCAGCTGTAAAATGCCTCTCTTTGTACTGTCTCTTTATTTCTCAGCTGGCTGACATTTATGGAAAATAGAAAGAAACTATGTTGAAATATTGGGGGCAGGTCCCACCAATACCTCTTTCATGGATTTACTTATTTTTTGTTTGTCTCCCTCTGCATCCTAGAAACTCCTGGAGGGCAGAGTCATGCCTGCCATCTTCATCATTGCATTACCAGCACCCAGCACAGTGCCTGGCACAAAAGAATTTCTCAATAAATGAATCAGGATGAATGGACAAATACACAGATAGGCAGTTTGAACTACAGATGAGCTTAAATACTTTGTGCTTTTCTTAGTCAAACATGTGCAATTAAGCATAATGATATGACCACACCTGTGTGTCATATACCACACCTGTGTCTTGCCTGATGTTCTTTGCAGTCACTAAATGAAGTCAATTGTGCCTGTTTTCACAGTTCTGTTTTCAACCTAATGATCTGTTTCTTTTAACTTCTGACTGTTGGCTTTGTTTGGGTTTCTTAGCCTGACAAAGTGACAGATATTGGTATGTGCTCTTTTGTTTAAATGTCACGAACTTTAAAAATGCCTTTGCTTTTGGTAAGAAACCCTAGTTAAGACAGTCTAGTCGTCAGGATGATTTGGGTTCTGGTGCAGTAACAACAATCCCCAAATCTCAGTGGCTCCATGCAGTGACGTATTTGTTTGTTTGTTTTTTGAGAAAGGGTCTCACTCTGTCACCCAGACTAGAGTGCAGTGGCACAATCTCAGCTCACTGCAACCTCTGCCTCCCAGACTCAAGCGATTCTCCTGCTTCCTGAGTAGCTAGGATTACAGGCCCATGTCACTACTGTCTGCCTAATTTTTGTACTTTAGTAGAGACAGGATTTCACCATGTTAGCCAGGCTGGTCTTGAACACCTGACCTCAAATGATCCACTTGCCTTGGCCTCCCAAAGTGCTGGGATGACAGGCATGAGCCACCATGCCCGGCCACAGTGAGGCTTGTTCTTGGTCACGTTGAATGTCTAGGCTGTGTTAGGGCATTGTGGGGTGGTCTGTTCATTGTGTTCACTCAGGGATCCAGGCTGACAAAAGCCCCATCTCTGCATGTGTCCTTGATCACCACTTCAGGGGAAAGGTAATGTGGTGGATCACAGAGCCTCTAAACACTTCCACCTGAAGGTGACTCAAGTTGTTCCTGCTCATGGTTCATTGGAAAAAACGGATCACAGAGTCATGGACAACTTCTCTGTGCCTGGAAGGGGAACCAAAATATGAATAGCTACATTGATTTTCCCTAGCTATTACACAGAAGGCCTCATTTAAGCGCAGTTACTTATTTGTGTTTTGAAGCTAATTGTAGTCCATCAACCTTCAGAGAAGATACGTGCACTTCCAAGCTATTATTAAGCACAATTTTTTTTTTTTTTTTTTTTTTTTTGAGATAGAGTCTCACTCTGTTGCTCAGGCTGGAGTGCAGTGGCATGATCATGGATCACTGCAACTTCTGCCTCCCGGGTTCAAGTGATTTTCATGACTCAGTCTCCCAAAGTACTGGGATTACAGACACCCGCCACCACGACTGGCTAAGTTTTGTAGTTTTAGTAGAAATGGGGTTTCACCATGTTGGCCTGGCTGATCTGGAACTCCTGACCTCAGGTGATCCACATGCCTTGGCCTCCCAAAGTGCTGAGATGACAGGCGTGAGCTGCCGCGCCCAGCCTTGAGTATGATTTTTGATTTGGAAGGTCAGAGTTAGGGTTTTAGTCTGAGGACAGTATGATGTGAAGGTGAAAAGCAGAGCTTGGCTGTGAGTTTGCTGGGATTCCTGTGCTGCTTCTACAGCTCTTTGGCTGTGTGACTGTCACCTTTGGCAAGTTCCTTTACCTTTCTATGTGTTGGTTTTCTCATCAATAAAATGGAAAAAATAATCATAATCATAATATCTATTGGTGTTGGGATAGCCCAGTTGTTGACACATAAGGACTCAAAAATAGATTTAATTTTTGAGATGGAGTCTTGCTCTGTTGCTAGGCTGGAGTGCAGTGATGCAATCTCGGCTCACTGCAACCTCTGCCTCCTGGGTTCAAGCGATTCTCCTGCCTCAGCCTCCTGAGTAGCTGGGATTACAGACACCCGCCACCACTCCCAGCTAATTTTTGTATTTGTAGTAGAGATTGAGTTTCGCCATGTTGGCCAGGATGCTCTCGATCTCTTGACCTCATGATCCGCCCACCTCAGCCTCCCAAAGTGTTGGGATTACAGGCGTGAGCCACCGTGCCCAGCTCAAAAATACTGTTATTAATTTTGGGGGGTAGTTACTCTATTTTGTGAAAATCAGAGTTCAGTACCTTGTAACACTGGGTTGGGATCTATCCTTGAAGGAACAGGCTTCTAAAGAGAAAGGCATGGAGAGAGGGACAAAATTCCGTGGATGTTGTAATGACTTTAGGTATATGGACCTGGGGCTGAGTTCTAGCTGGGGCCACCAGGTAGCAAGGTGGATTTTGCTAAATTCTATCACTTTCCTGGGCCTCAGACTCACTTGTTACAAATGGGGTTAAAGCATCCCTCTTTCAGGGCTAAGATAAAGATGATTAAGTAAGAGGGAATGAAAGCAACTTCCATCAATGGTCAAAAGTATTCATTTAACTACTTCTATTTTTTTTTTTTGAGATGGAGTCTCTCTCTGTTGCCCAGGTTGGAGTGCAGTGCCATGGTCCCAGGTCACTGCAACCTCCACCTCCTGGGTTCAAGTGATTCTCCTGCCTCAGCCTCCTGAGTAGCTGGGACTACAGGTGCGTGCCACCACACCTGGCTAATTTTTGTATTTTTAGTAGAGACAGGGTTTCATCATGTTGGCCAGGATGGTGTCGATCTCTTGACCTCGTGATCCACTCTCCTTAGCCTCCCAAAGTGTTGGGATTACAGGCATGAGCCACCACGCCCGGCCCACTTAACTTGTATATTACTTTCCTGTTGGTGGATTTACCAGTGCAAACTGAGCAGCTTAAAACACCACCCAGTTATTATCTGTTTTCATGGACAGGGTTTAACTGGGTCTTCTATTCAGGGTCACAATACTGCAACCAGATTGTCAGCTGGAGCTGGGGTCTCATCAGGTGCTCAGGGTCCTCTTCCAAGCTTATTCAGTTTGTGGATTGAATTCAATTTCTTGCAACTGTTGAACGAAGGCCCTTAGCTCCTAGAGCTGCCACCTCCAAAAACAGCTCACAACATGGCCATTTGTGTCTCCTTGGAGGCTAAGGGTTGAATCTGTGAAACTTCACCTTTAAAAGGCTCACCTGATTAGGTCTGGCCCACCTAAGATCATCCTGCTTTGGATGAACTCAAAGTCAGCTGAGCAAATGTGCTTAACAAAGCAAGTGTGACCATAATCACATTTGCAAAATTCCTTCCCCTTGTCCAAATCACAAGCTCTGCACACACTCAAGAAGAAGAGGTGATATAGGGAGCAGATATAAGAGAGTGGGTCTCTTGGGGGCTGTCCTAGAATTCTGCCCATAACAACTTCCTTTCTCGAGGAACAGCAGGCCTGGGGAGAGATGATCACGGATGAGCCCAGCACACAGGTGGTGAGCGCCTGGTGCTGGGGTAGCATGCAGGAGGCTGCGAAGCAAGTATGAAAAGCCTTCTCTGGGCTGGGTGCAGTGGCTCATGCCTGTAATGCCACCACTTTGGGAGGCCGAGGTGGGTGGATCACAAGGTCAAGAGAGCGAGACTATCCTAGCCAACCAACATGGTGAAAACCCGTCTCTACTAAAAATACAAAAATTAGCTGGGTATGGTGGTGCACATCTCCAACAACCCAGCTCCCCAAGTGAGCAATTCCTGTCCCTTTTAAGGGCTCACAACTCTAAGGGGGTCTGTGTGAGAGGGTCATGATCGATTGATCAAGCAGGGAGTATGTGACTGGGGGCTGCATTCAGCAAACCCCGTCTCTACTAAAAATACCAAAATTCAGCAGAGTCTCAGGATACAAAATCAATGTGCAAAAATCACAAGCATTCTTATACACCAATAACAGACAGAGAGCCAAATCATGAGTGAACTCCCATTCACAATTGCTTCAAAGGGAATAAAATACCTAGGAATCCAACTTACAAGGGATGTGAAGTACCTCTTCAAGGAGAACTACAAACCACTGCTCAAGGAAATAAAAGAGTATACAAACAAATGGAAAAACATTCCATGCTCATGGGTAGGAAGAACTAATATCATGAAAATGGCCATACTGCCCAAGGTAATTTATAGATTCAATGCCATCCCCATCAAGCTACCAATGACTTTCTTCACAGAATTCGAAAAAACTACTTTAAAGTTCATATGGAACCAAAAAAGAGCCCACATTGCCAAGTCAATCCTAAGCCAAAAGAACAAAGCTGGAGGCATCACACTACCTGACTTCAAACTATACTACAAGGCTACAGTAACCAAAGCAGCATGGTACTGGTACCAAAACAGAGATATAGACCAATGGAACAGTACAGAGCCCTCAGAAATAATGCCACACATCTACAACTATCTGATCTTTGACAAACCTGACAAAAGCAAGAAATAGGGAAAGGATTCCCTATTTAATAAATGGTGCTGGGAAAACTGGCTACCCACATGGAGAAAGCTGAAACTGGATCCCTTCCTTACACCTTATACTAAAATTAATTCAAGATGGATTAAAGACTTATATGTTAGACCTAAAACCACAAAAACCCTGGAAGAAAACCCAGGCAATACCATTCAGGACATAAGCACGGGCAAGGACTTCATGTCTAAAACACCAAAAGCAATGGCAACAAAAGCCAAAATTGACAAATGGGATCTAATTAAACTAAAGAGCTTCTGCACAGCAAAAGAAACTACCATCAGAGTGAACAGGCAACCTACAGAATGGCAGAAAATTTTTGCAATCTATTCATCTGACAAAGGGATCTATGACTTTCTTATAACCAAGAGAATATGGCAGAGGTGATGGGATGTAGTGATTATGTTAGATAGGACGTTAAGTTATCTTGCTAGGAGGCTGTCTGTCTTGCTGGCTTTGAAGATGTGAGCTGCCATGTCATGAGTGGCCAGATGGAGAGGCCCATATGGCAAGAAGCTGAGGGCAGCAAGAAACTGGGGCCCTGTGTCCAACAGCCTGCAAGGAACTGAATGCTGCCAACAATCAGATGAGATGGGAAGCAGATCAATCACCAGTCAAGCCTCCAGATGAGTACCGAACCCTGGCTGACACTATGGCTGCAGCCTTGCACTGAACCCAGCTGAGTCACTCCTGGATTCCTGACCCACAGAAACTGTGCAGTGATAACTGTGTGCTGTCTCAAGTCACAAAGTTTGCAGTAATATTGTTGCACAGCAATAGATAACTAATATAAAAACTGTCTTACATAATGTACATTACTGAGGGAAATGTAGAACATGGATTTGAGCTCTGATTTCAGAGTTGTGGTCTCAGTCTCCCCAGGGAGACCTGTCCTGGGAGACAGTTATGCCAGGCCGTGATGCTGTGATGATTGTTCTCTTCCTACCCAGAAGCTTTCAATAGGCATGTCAAGCATGTGACCCCAGCTACATATACCAAATGTATTTCTGACAAATGCCAGGACATCGTGAGCTTTCTTGTTTTAATGAGAGCTCCATAAAGGAAGGAGCATCTCCGTGTTTTTTTTATTTTTATTTTTTAAGAGTTTCACTCTGTCACCCAGGCTGGAGTGTAATGGTGCAATCTCGGCTCACTGCAGTCTGTGCCTCCTGGGCTCAAGGGCTTCTCCAGCTTCAGCCTCCTGAGTACCTGGGATCAAAGGAGTGCATCTCCACACCCAGGTAATTTTGTATTTTTGGTAGAGACGGGGTTTTGTCATGTTGGACAGGCAGATCTTGAACTCCTGGCCTCAAGTGATCTGCCTACCTCGGCCTCCCAAAGTGCTGGGATTACAGGCGTGAGCCACTGCACCTGGCCTGTCTTTTTTATGCTATGTCCCCGTGAAACAGCCCTGTGGTCAGCACCCAAAGGGGTCCAAATGTGAAAGGAAAGGGCAAACACAAGGGAAACATAGGGGTGTTCAGAAATAGTTCCCAGGTCACTGCCTGTTTCAATATGTACAGTCCTCGGCCCCACCCACAAGATTCTGATTTGGCAGGTCAGAGTTGGAGATGGGGAGCTACCTGGTTACCAGGGATCCCAGTGCATTCTGAGACAGCTGGTTGTTAGACTGCATTGTAAAAATTACCCCCCAAAGACGTGAAGGGAAATTAAAAGTCAAAGGCAGGCTAGAAAACAACACAAGTAAAACATGAATAAGTTCATTCCAGAAGGAGATTCTCAACCACAGCTCCACGTCAGAATCAGCTGGGGAGATTTTAAAACCCCAGTGCCCAGGCTCTGCAACCCAGATCAATTATTACAGAATCTCTTGGGGATGAAACATGGGCATCAGTATTTTGTGTGTGTGTGTGTGTTTCTTTCTTTTTCTTTTTTTTTTTTTAGATGGAATCTTGTTCTGTCACCCAAGTTGGAGTGCAGTGGTGCGATCTCAGCTCACTGCAACCTCTGCCTCCTGAGTTCAACCCATTTTCCTACCTCAGCCTTCTGAGTAGCTGGGATTACCGGCGTGCACCGCCATGACTAGCTAATTTTTGTATTTTTAACAGAGATAGGGTTTCACCATGTTGGCAAGGCAGGTCTTGAACTCCCAGCCTCTCGTGATCCACCCGCCTTGGCCTCCCAAAGTGCTGGGATTACAGGCATGAACCATTGCTCCTAGCAGTATTTTTTAATGAGACAAAATTCACATAACATACCAGTCCCTGTGTGAAACCGTACACTTCAGTATCATTAAATACATTCACAATGTTAAGCAATCATCATCTCTGTCTAGTTCTAAAACATTTTCATTAACACCCCCTGCCCCCACAAAAAAAACCCTGTGTCCATCGAGCACTCTCAATCCCCTCCCCTTTCCCCCAGCTCCTGGCAGTCACTTACCTGCTTTCTGCCTCTACAGATTTGCCTATTCTGGACCTTTGACATAAATGGAATCATGTAATATATATAATAACCAAAAGGTAGCAACAACCAAGCTGGCCATTTGGTTGATGAATGAATAAACAAAATGTGCTGTATCCATACAGTGGAAGTATTGGTGAGTACTACATGTGGATGGACCTTGGAAACATCATGCTAAGTGAGAGAGAGCCTTGGTATTGTCTCATCTCCCCAGAAAATTCCAAGGTGCAGCCAAGGTTGAGACCCACTGACAAGCAATGGATATGGTTGGGTACAGATGAAATAAGGCAGCCAGGGGCAGGAGGGACGTCTCATTGAAGATGACTATTTGTGGATGCCTAGCAGGGGTGGGGATGAGGTATGATAACAGCAACCCCAATCTCAACACAGCGTGACCGATTTTATCTTCAGCCAGCTGATACACCTCATGGGGTTTGGACACAGGACAACTCTGCCTCCCAGATTCAAGCGATAACTCCTGCCTCAGCCTCCTAAGTAGCTGGGATTACAGGCATGTACCACCACGCCTGACTATTGTATGTTTAGTAGAAACGAGGTCTCGTCATGTTGCGCAGTTTGGTCTCGAACTTCTGGCCTCAAATGATCCAACCACCTCAGCCTCCCAAAGTACTGGGATTACAGGCATGAGCCACAGTGCCCAGCCTCCAAATTCTATTTGAAGTTTGACTTTCCACCTCCAGGAAATCCAAACCTTTGCCCAAGTCACAGTGGGACACCTTGGCTTTAATTTGAGAGAAACGTGCTTTTAAAAACAACTCCAGGCCAGTCGCAGTGGCTCACGTCTATAATCCTAGCATTTTGGGAGGCCGAGGCGGACAGATCACGAGGTCAGGAGATCAAGACCATCCTGGCTAACATGGTGAAACCCCGTCTCTACTAAAAATACAAAAAATTAGCCGGGCATGGTGGTACATGCCTGTAAGCCCAGCTACTCGGGAGGCTGAGGCAGGAGAATCGCTTGAACCAGGAAGTCAGAGGTTGCAGTGAGTCGAGATGGTGCCACTGCACTCCAGCCTGGTGACAGAGACAGATTCCGTCTCAAAATAAATAAACAAATAAAACCCTCCAATATGAACACCAAACTAGAATCACTCCATCGACTTCCCTCCGCCAAGCAGGGGGAGTGATGTTGATGGTGCATGAGTGTCTATTTGCATTGAGTCTTAATGGAAAATAAGGTTGTGTCACTCAAAGGAAAAACATCACAGCCCAGACTGGAGCTGTGGATGAATAACGTGGCTGAGTGTTGGTACAGGCTTTCCACAGCAATATTAAAACTGAAAACATCAGCAATGAACCTCCCAGCCACATTTCTGCCAAATGATTTGGGGGAAAACAACAGAGGCACTCCTCAACTTTTCCTTCGCTGCACAAAGTGGGTTTGGCTGGAAATGCCAAATGTGCTTGTTGCTGGGATCTTTCAAATGAAAGCAAGCTGGGAGTCAAACTCCTGCAGCCGCAGGCCAGAAATGGGTTGAGACCAAACTATTATAGTAACACTGGTGCACATCTAAACAGATTTAACTCCCTCCCAGCAATCCAGATTAATTTAATATGCTTTCTTAACAGCATTCCGCATTTCTCATTAAAGCAAATGAACGTCCATCCCTCTCCGATAAATTAGGGCAAAAAAATTCATATGTTTAGGGCATAGGGAAGGAGGAGTTGTTGGCTGTTAAAAAAAGAACAAAAGTACCGCAAATGGCGTTTCAAAGTCTAGACATCTTCATCATCAACACAAACATTCCTCTTCACAAAGGGACCTCAAGTAACCTTAGGCTGGAGGGCCTACCTGCGTATGTTTTTCTTCTCATTCTTTCTTACCTTCCCTCCAGCCCACCCAACCCACATTCAGTGACCAAGTCACGTCGGTTTTACCTCCTAAATCTTTCTCATATCCTTCACTGCTCAGCCACTCTCCTGACACCACCATAAACCAAGCCACCATCACCTCCAGCTGTTTGACTGCAAATGCCTCCTCACTGGCCTCTGTTTTCCCCTGGCCCTGTGACAATCTGCCCTCCTCACAGGGACCAAAGCAATCACTTCAGAAGGTGCATCCAAAGAGATCACTCACTTTCAATGGCTCCCACTGCTCTGTGGGTTAACAATGATAAAAGCTAGGCCGGGCGCAGGGCATCACGCCTGTAATCCCAGCACTTTGGGAGGCCGAGGCGGGTGGATCACGACGTTAGGAGATCCAGACCATTCTCACTAACACGGTGAAACCTCGTCTCTACTAAAAATATAAAAAAATTAGCTGGGCATGGTGGCGGGTGCCTGTAGTCCCAGCTACTCGGGAGGCTGAAGCAGGAGAATGGCGTGAACGCGGGAGGCGGAGGTTGCAGTGAGCCAAGATCACACCACTCCACTCCAGCCTGGGCGTCAAGAGTGAAACTCCATCACACACACACACAAAAAAGCCCCTTAAATCTGCTCTATGCCTATCAACCTCAGGGACTTCACTATGCTGTTCCTCACCCTGAAATGCTGTTCCTCACCCTGAAATGCTGTTCCTCATTTCTCCACCTAGTGAACTCCTCCCACCCCCTAGGCCTCTCCTTAAGTGTCATCTCTTCAAGGAAGATTTTACTTTTTTAATATAACTATTACAATATAATTCAGGTACCGTATGATTTGCCCATTTAAAGTGAACAAATCAATGGTTTCAGTGCATTCACAGAGCTCAGCAACCACCATCATGATCAATTTTAAAACATTTTCATCACCCCAAAAAGAAACCCCGTATCCATTAGCAGGTATGTGCCATTTCCTCCTCCCACTAAGCCCTGACAATCTACTTTTTTTGAGATAGAGTCTCTGTCACAGGCTGGAGTGCAGTGTCACAATCTTGGCTCAATGCAACCTCCACCTCCTGGGTTCAAGCAATTCTCCTGCCTCCCGAGTAGCTGGGATTACAGGCACGTGCCACCACGCCCATCTAATTTTGTATTTTTAGTAGAGACAGGGTTTCTGTCTTCATAGATTTGCGTGTTCTGGACATTTCATATAAATGAAATCTTATGTGACCTTTTGTGACTGGTTTCTTCCACTTAGCATAATACTCTCATGGTTCATCCGTGTTGTAGCACGTGTTACTACTTCATTCCTTTTGATGACTGAATAATAGTCCATTGCATGGTCAAACCATGTTCTATTTCTCTGCTCATCAGTAGACAAGCATTTGTGTTGTTCTCACTTTGGCACTGTTATGTATAATGCTGCTATGAGTATTTGTGTACAAGTTTCTGCACGGACACATATTTTCATTTCTTTCATAAACTGGAGTGGAAGTGCTGGGTCACAGAACTCTGTTTAAGCTTTTGAAGAAGTGCCAGACTGTGTAAGACAGAAAGCCTTTCCTCACCCTGTGAGACTGAGCTCCCTCTCTCCATTTATACGTTCTCTTTACGCCCTTGCTTCTCTTTCAGAGCAATGCACGTTGACCTGGGTCACCCTCAGCTTAAGGATCATAACTCCCCTAGACCCTCAGGGTCCACACTAAATGTGATGAAATATGATGCAAGCCACATATTTACTTTTTCATTTTGTAGTAACAACATTTTAAAAAGTAAAACAAAAGAAGTGAAGGTAATTGGAATAATATCACACATTTAAACAAATCTATCCAAAATACCAGGTCTACTTGTATAAAATATTTTAACTTTGACAAAATACTTTGCTTTCTGTTAATATTAAGGCTTCACAATCTAATGTGTATTTGACACTTCTCGCACATCTCAGCATGATGGCAGCACCCCATATGGGGGCCCTCCCATGATGCCAGTGATGGGCCCTCCTCCTCCTGGGATGATGCCAGTGGGACCTGCTCCTGGAATGAGGCTGCCCATGGGAGGCCACATGCCTGTGATGCCTGGGTGCCCAATGATGAGACCTCCTGCCCATCTCATGATGGTGCCCAGTCAGCCCAGAATGACTCAACCAGACAGATAAGGATAGATGGGAGGCCTCATTACATCAGTGTTGTTTTTTTGTTGTTATTGTTGTGGGTTTTTTTGTTTTGTTTTGTTTTTGAGACAGAGACTTCCTCTGCTGCCCAGGCTGGAGGGCAGTGACACGATCTCAGCTCACTGAAACCTCCACTTCCTGGGTTCAAGTGATTCCCCTGCCTCAGCCTCCTGAGTAGCTGGGACTACAGGCGTGCACACCATGCCCGGCTAATTTTATTTATTTTAGTAGAGACAGGGTTTCACCATGTTGGCCAGGATGGTCTCAATCTCTGACCTCGTGACTCGCTTGCCTCAGCCTCCCAAAGTGCTGGGATTACAGGCGTGAGCCACTGTGCCCGGCCTATATGAGTTTTATATTTGCCTGTTCCCTTCACCAGGAGATCATGCCCCTGTGATGCTGGCTTTTCTTAACTGCATAAGGAAGACTTACCCCCTTGCCCTATCAAAGAGAATAGTTTTGGAGGGGAGAAGTGGGACGAAAAAAGATGCAGTTTTCATTTGTATTGGGAAATGTGAAAATAAAATTGTCAACTCTTTTAGTTAAAAAAAAAAAAAAGAAAGAAAGAAAAGAAAAGGAAACAAGATGTGGGGCTGCCATATGCAATACCGTGGATTCCAAGGATCTTCTACTCTGGAGGCAAATATCATCTTTGCTGAAGCCAGACCAACCTGACACAAAGACCTTTTGGTTTTTTAATGTGACTGTGTTTTATTTTACAATGTGTAATTCACTTTAGAAGGCCAAAGTACCTGTCTGGGGAAGACTATTTAATTTCCTGCATCTATTTAGAATGTTGGCTGACGTTATTATGAAGGGAAACGCCTCTAACAAGTGAGTGCCCCCCCACAAAGACACAGCTCATGAGTTCACGGGGCAAAGGAATTGAACAGCAGCCTCCTAATAGCCGGCCTTCTTTGTGGTATGGAAATAATTATCAGCATGCAAAAGACTATATATATATTCAACAATTCTGACCCCCTACAAAATTCAAATCTACAACTGATTTGCTTCCTGGGCTCCTGAAAACAACTTTGTCAAAATTGTTCAGAAATAAAATCAGCCAATCGTTGCCCCTTGGGGACACAGGACAAAGCAAGTCAGCCATGACCAATGTGGAGTCGGCCGTACACAATTATATGCAGACCTGCAGGACATCGAGTCCCTGCTATGGTCCCTCCCCGTCAGGCCCCCCATTGCCTGGGCTGCAGCCAGAAGGATTCAGGCACTAGTGCATTCAACAAATACTTATTTAATTGTATTGGTGGTTGGAGGGTTGTGGTTGATTAAGGTACATTAATGGATCCATGTCCTCCCTGTATCCAAGACTCTGTCATTTGTCTCTGCAGTTCCTCCCACTGAAGAATCGGAGTATATTTCTCCAGCCCCTAATGTTGGGTTTAGTCATGTGTCTAGCTTTGGTCACTGGAATATTAATCTGCATGACCAAAAATTTGGAAAGTGTGCATTCATTTGTGCTGTCTCACTCCTGCTATCACCATGAGAACAAGCCCAGGCCAGACTGCTGCTTCCAGCAGAAGATAAGAGACACCAAGAGCAAAGTCGAGCTTCCCAGACATGCTCATGCTAGATTAACCAATCCTCAGCTGACCCATAGATCCATGAAAATAAACGATTGTTGTATTAAGCCACTGAGATTTGGAGTGACTTGTTATGCAGCATTTTGTGACAACAACTAACTGATACAAGGGTCACTGTCCTTTGTCTCTGTAGATTTTAACCAATTTTTAATAGCTAGATGGAGATCTTCTAGTTGCCTTTACATATAATGAATAAGACTGTAGAGCTATTTTGGCCTGACACTACCAGTAATCTACCCAGAAATTCAGAAATGCTTTCTTCTCCAACCCGCCCCAACCAACCTTTTTTTTTGGGGGGGGGAGGTGGGTGGTTCTCCCTCTTTGCCTAGACTAGAGTACAAGTGGTACAGTCAGAGCTCACTGTAACCTCAAAATCCAGGGCTTAAGTGATCTTCCCCTTCAGCCTCCTATGTAGCTAAGACTACAGACATGTGCCACCATGCCTGGCTAATTTTTTTATTCTTTGCAGAGACAGGGTCTCACTATATTGCCCAAGTTGGTTTCAAACTCCTGGCCCCAAGCAGGCCTCTTCCCTCATCCTCCTAAAGTGCTAGGATTATAGGCATGAGCCACCACACCCAGCCTCTTCTTGTTTTTAAATAGAAACCCTATTGTATTCTGACGATGGGTTGCTAACTTTTTTTTTTTAAGAAAAAGTTGACCCAGCCCCAGGGAATAAATTGTGACTGTTCTAAACAGGGTTGGCAAAGTATAGACCAAGGGCCAAATCTGGCCCTCTGACTGTTTGTATAAATTAAGTTTTACTGGAATAAAACCAGGTCCATTCATTTATGCATTGCCTACATATGCTTTTAGGCTATGATAGCAGCACTGCATCACTGCAACAGAGGTTATCTAGAGCAAATGCCTAAAATATTACCGTTTGCCTCTTTATGGAAAAAGTTTGCCATTCCCTAATCTAAGGTTTAGATTCTGAGCTTATCATTTTAGCCTAATCCCCCTTACCAGTGACTGGCACAAAACAAGTCTGTGATTCCATTCTGACTGTTCTACTGAGGGAATTCCCCCTTCTTCTCATGCAGAGCTGATGAGGGTAAGTTGTATTAATAGGACATATGCTCAGGTTTTCTGAAAAATACTTTTATCTAGAAATGCATAGGAATATGCTGGTGCCTGAATGTACCATCTGGGGGCCTGGAGATTGACTCACCTGCCTCCAGAGCTAGTGCTCACACTTACTACTGAGAGGCCTGAGGAAACACCTGCCTACCCACCACCAGAACCTGCACACATCACCTGGAGAACTAGAGATCAGACTGCCACACACACCACCCAGGAGCCCAGTGGTGCACCTGCCCATCTGGTCCAGTGCTGCCACTGCCAGCAACCAAAGAAGCCACCTGGAGGCCCAGGGTTTGGCCCACCCAGACAGCCTATCATCAGTGCCCATATACACTGCACATGGTCCCTAGTACTGACAAACCTGGTCCACCACCACTACCAGTGATGCTGAAGGACAAGACTTCCTGGCATCCCCATCCTCAGCAAAGCCTCATCACAGCCTCCAATGACAACTGCTGTGTGGCCAGACATGGTGACTCATGCCTGTAATCCCAGCACTTTGAGAGGCCGATGTGGGTAGATCACGAGATCAGGAGTTCGAGACCAGCCTGGCCAACATGGTGAAACCCCGTCTCTACTAAAAATACAAAAATTAGCTGGGCATGGTTGCACGTGTCTGAAGTCCCAGCTACTCAGGAGGCTGAGGTAGGAGAATCACTTGAACCCGGGAGGCAGAGGTTGCAGTGAGCTGAGATTGTGTCACTGCACTCCAACCTGGTGACAGAGCTAGACTCCATCTCTACCACAAAAACAACAACAACAACAACAAAAACCCACTACAGTCTAAGCCACTGAATGACTCACAGACATCACTCATGCCAATTACAGCTGAAGAAATCATATGCAGACTATACCACTACACACCCAGAATCAAACCCAAAGTGTGATATCCAATGAGCATTGTAGATACAGCTATAAGAAAAGGTCTTTCCCATATAAAAGCCAATCCATAAAATTGGAAGAAGTGACTGTTATGTCAGAGGCACAGACAGTCACATAAGGATGCAAGAAATATGAAAAAGGAAGCATAACATCTCCAAAGAAGCACAATAATTCTCCAGCAACAGATTCCAATGAAAAGAAAATCTATGAAATGCCTGAAAAAAATTCAGAATAATGTTATTAAAGAAACTCAGGGAGATACAAGAGAACACACATAATGAATACAAAAAAATCAGGAAAACAATACATAATCTGAATGAGAAATTCAACAGAGATAGGCAGCATAACAAAGAACCAAACACAAACCCTGGAAGGAATAAATCATTGAAAGAAATGCAAAAGATAATTGACAGCTTTAACAATAGACTAGATCAAGCAAAACAAAGAATTTCTGAACCTGAAGAATAGTCTTTTAAAATAATCCAGTCAGACAAAAAGAAAGAAAAAAGAATGAAGCAAGGCTACATGACATATGGGACACATATGTGACCAAAAACTGAAATTCTGGGAGTTCTGGATGGAGATGAGATGGGTAAAGGCATAGAAAACCTATTTAATAAAATAATAACTGAAAACTTCCTGAAAGCTTCCAAATACAGGAAGCTCAAAGATTACCAAATAAATACAACTCAAAAAGGTCTTCTCCAAGGCACATTATAGTAAAATTGTCAAAAGACAAAGAGAAAATGCTGAAAACAGCAAGAGAAAAACATCAGGTCATTTATAAGAGAATCTCCATCAGGCTGACGGGATTTCTCAGCAGAAACCTTACAGGCTAGGAGAAAAGGAGATGTATACTAGAAGTAAAAAAAAAAAAAAAAAAAAAAAGCCAAAAATACTATACCCAGCAAAGCTATCCTTCACAAATGAAGGAGCCTGGCACAGTCGCTCACATCTGTAATTTCAGAGTCTCAGAAGGCTGAGGCAGGAGGATCATTTGAGCCCAGGAGTTCAAGGCTGCACTGAGCTATGATCACACCACTGTACTCCAGCCTGGGTGACAGAGTGAGACTCCATTGCTAAAAAAAAATAAATAAATAAATAAAAGGGAAAAAAGTATTTCCCAGATAAGCAAAAGACTGTTTGTTTGGGTCTTGTTTGTTGTGATCCTACAAGAAATGCTTAAGGGAGTCCTACATTGGGAAGCAAAAGAACAATATCTACCATCATGAAAATGTATGAAAATATAAAACTCACTGGTAGAGCAGACACACAAAGAAGAAAGGATTCAAACAACATCACTAAAGAAAACCACCAAACTGCAACCATAAATAATGAGAGAAAAAAGGAACAAAGGTGTATTAGCCTGTTTTCACACTGCTGATAAAGACATACCTGACTGAGGCTGGGCAATTTACAAGAGAAAGAGGTTTAATGGACTTACACTTCCACATAGCTGAGGAAGCTTCACAATCACGTTGGAAGGCAAGAAGAAGCAAGTCATGTCTCACATGGATGGCAGAAGGCAAAGAGAGAGTTTCTTCAGGGAAACTACCCTTTTTAAAATCATCAGACCTTGTGAGACGTATTCACTATCATGAGAACAGCATGGGAAAGACCTGCCCCAATGATGCAATTACTTCCCACTAGGTCCCTCCCACAACATGTGGGAATTCAAGATGACATTTGGGTGTGGACACAACCAAACCATATCATTCTGCCCTTGGCCCTTCCCAAATCTCATATCCTCACATTTCAAAACCAATCATGCCTTCCCAACTGTCCCCCAAAGTCTTAACTAAGTTCAGCATTAACTCAAAAGTCCACTGTCCAAAGTCTCATGTGAGACAAGGCAAATCCCTTCCACCTATGAGCATGGAAAATAAAAAACAATTTAGTTACTTCCTAGATACAATGAAGGTATAGGCATTGGGTAAACACAGTCATTCCAAATGGGAGAAAATTGCCAAAACAAAGGAGCTACAGGCCCCATGGAAGCCCAAAATCCAGTGGGGCAGTCAAATCTCAAAGGTCCAAAATGATCTCTTTTGACTCCATGTCTCACATGCAGGTCATGGTGAGGTAAGAGGTGGGCTCCCACGGCCTTGGGAGAAAAAAAAGCCACAGCTCCACTCCTGTGGCTTTGTAGGGTATAAACCCCCTCCTGGCTCCTTTCATGGGTTGGCATTGAGTGTCTGCAGCTTTTCCAGGCACACAGTGCAAGCTGTCAGTGAATCCACCATTCTGGGGTCTGGAGGATGGTGGCCCTTTTCTCATATCTCCACTAGGTGGCGCTGCAGTAGGGACTCTATGTGGGGGCTCTCACCCCACATTTCCCTTCCGCACTACCCTAGTAGAAGTTCTCCATGAGTGCCCTGCCCCTGCAGCAAACTCCTTCCTGGACATCTAGGCATTTCCATACATCTTCTGATATCTATGCAGTGGTTCCCAAACCTCAATTTTTGACTTCTGTGCACCCATAGGCTCAACACTATGTGGAAGCTGCTAAGGCTTGGGACTTGCACCCTCTGAAGCCACAGCCCACGTTGTACCTTGGCTCCTTTTAGCTGCAGCTGGAGTGGCTAGGACTAAGGCACCCTAGGCTGCTCACAGCAGGGGTACCGTTGGTCCAGCCCACAAAACCATCTGTTCTTCCTAGGCCTCTGGGCCTTTGATGGGTGGGGCTGCCATGAAGATCTGTGACATGCCCTGGAGACATTTTCCCCATTGTCTTGGGGATTCACATTTGACTCCTCGTTACTTACACAAACTTCTGCAGCCAGATCAAATTTTTCTTGAGAAAATGGGATTTTCTTTTCTATTGCATTGTCAGGCTGCAAATTTTCCAAACTTTCATGCTCTGCTTCCCTTATAAAACTGAGGGCCTTTAACAGCACCCAAGTCATCTCCTGAATGCTTTGCTGCTTAGAAATTTCTTCTACCAGACACCCTAAATCATCTCTCTCCCGTTCAAAATTCTACAAATCTCTACAGCAGGGGCAAAATGCCACCAGTCTCTTTGCTAAAACATAACAGGAGTCACCTTTGTGCCAGTTCCTGACAAGTTCCTCATTTCCATCTGAGACAACCTAAGCCTAGACTTTATTGTCCATATAACCATCAGCATTTTGGGCAAGCCTCTAGGAAATCTCTTCCAAATTTTCCCACATTTTCCTGTCTCCTTCTGAGCCCTCCAAACTGTTCCAACCTCTGCCTGTTTCCCAGTTCCAAAGTCACTTCCACATATTCAGGTATCTTTTAGCAACACCCCACTCTGGTACTAATTTACTGTATTAGTCCATTTTCACACAGCTGATAAGGACACATTCAAGACTGGGAAATTTACAAAAGAAAGAGATTTAATGGACTTACAGTTCTACATTGCTGGGGAGGCTTCAAATCATTGCGGAAGTCAAGGAGAGGCAAGTCACATCTTACAGGGATGGCAGCAGGCAAAGAGAGAGCTTGAGCAGGGAAACTCCTCCTTTTAAAACCATCAGATCTCATGAGACTTATTCACGATCAAAAGAATAGCATGGGAAATACCTGCCTCCATGATTCAACTACTTCCCACTGGGTCCCTCCCACAACACATGGGAATTCAAGATGAGATCTGAGTGGGGACACAGGCAAACCATATCAAAAGGATATACAAAATAACCAGAAAACAATGAATAAAATGACAGGAATAAGTCCTCACCTATCAATAATAACTTCAAATACGGGTTAAATTACCTACCTAAAAGATAGAGACAGGCTTAATGGATAAAAAATGACCCAACAACGTCTACAAGAAACTCACTTCACTTGTAAAGACACACAGACTGAAAGTGAAGGGACTGAAAAAGATATACCACACAAACAGAAATCAAAAGTAATCAGGAGTAGCTAAACTTACATCAGATAAAACAGACTTTAAGTCAAAAACTGTAAAAAGGACAAAGAAGGTCATTATATGGTAATAAAGGGATCAATTCAGCAACAAAGTATAACAATTCTAAATATGCACACAACCAACACAAGCACATCCAGACACACATAGCAAATATTATTAAATCTACCGGAAGAGATAGAGTCCAATACAATGATAGTTGAGAACTTCAATATCCTACTTTCAGCATTGGACAGTTCATCTAGACATAAAATCAACAAAGAAACATTAGATTTAAGCTGCACTTTAGACCAATGGACCTAACAGATATTTTCAGAATATTTCATCCAGCAGCAGCAGAATATACAATCATCTCATCAACACATGGAACATTCTCCAGGATAGACCATATGTTAGGACACAAAACAAGGCTCAATAAAATTTTAAAAATTAAAATCATATCAAGTATCTTCTCAGAACACAATGGAATAAAACTTGAAATCAATAAGAAGAGGAAATTTGGAAACTCTACAAATACATGGACATTAAACATGCTATTGAATGATCATTGGATCAATGAAGAAATTAAGATGGACATCAAAAATTGTTTTAAACAGAAAATGGAAACACATCATGCAAAACCTATGGGATACAGCAAAAGCAGCACTAGGAAGAACGTTTATAGCAATAAATGCCTACACCAAAAAAGTAGAAAGATTTCAAGTAAACAACCTAATGATGCTCCTCAAGGAACTCGAAAAGCAAGAACAAACCAAGCACACAATTAGTAGAAAGAAAAAGTAATAACATAGCAGAACCAAATGCAACACAGTCAGAAAAGAAATGCAAAGAATCAACAAGACAAATTTGGTTTTTTGTAAAGTTAAACAAAATTGATAAACCACTAGTGAGGACAACCAAAAAAAAAAAAAAAAAAAAAAAAGGAGACCCAAATAAATACATTCAGAAATGAAAAAGGAGACATTACAACTGTTACCAAAGAAATAAAAAGGATCATTAGAGGGTATCATGAACAACCATATGCTAACAAATTGGAAAACCTAGAGGAAAGGGATAAATTCCCAGACATACAGAGCCTACCAAGATTGAACTAGGAAGAAACAGAAAACCTGAACTGACCCAAAATGAATAGCAGGTTTGAATCAGTAACAAAAAGTCTCCCAAAAGAGAAAAGCCCTAGACTAGTCTTTTATGCTGATTTCTACCCAATTTATAAAGAAAAACAAACAACAGTTCTTCTCAAATTATCCCAAAAATTGAAGAGGAGGGAATTCTTCCTAACTCATTGTATAAGGCCAGCATTACCCTGATATCCAATCAAGACAAGAACACAACACAAAGAGAAAACTACAGGCCAATATTCCTAATGAACACAGATGGAAAAATTCTCAGCATAATACTACCAAGCCAAATCTAATGGTGAATGAAAAAGATAAAATACCATGATCAAGTGGGATTTATCCCAGGAATGCAAAGATGGCTCAACATACACAAATCAATACATGTGATACATCACATCAACAAGATGAAAGGCAAAAACTATCTGAACATCTCAGCAGATGCAGAAAAATCACTCAGTAAAACTTACCATTCCTTCATGATGAAAACTCTCAACAAATTATGCATAGAAGGAACACTTCAACATAAGAAAAGGCATACATGACAAATCTACTGCTAACATCCTACTCACTGGGAAAAATTGAAAAGCCTTTCCTCTAAGAACTGGAACAAGACAAGGATGCCCGCTTTCACCACTCTTATTCAACACAGTATGGGACATCCAAGCCAGAGTGATCAGACAAGATAAAGAAATAAAAGGCATCCAAAATGGACAAGAGGAAGTCAAATTGTCTCACTTTGCAGATGACATAATCTTATATTTGTAAACAGGAAAACCTAAAGACTCCACCAAAAACCTCTGAAAATGGATAAATTAGGCTGGACATGGTAGTTCATGCCTGTAATCCCAGCACTTTGGGAGGCCAAGGTGGGCAGATCACCTGAGGTTGGGAGTTTGAGACCAGCCTGGACAACATGGTGAAACCCTGTCTCTACTAAAAATACAGTTAGCCAGGCATGCTGGTAGGTGCCTATAATCCCAGCACCACTGCACTCCAGCCTGGGCAACAGAGTGAGACTCTATCTCAAAAAAGAAAAAAGAAAAAAAAAATTTAAAAACGGATGTATAATTCAGTAAAGCTTCAGGACACAAAATCAACATACAAAAATCAGTAATATTTCTATATACCAGTAACAAACTAGCTAAAATAGAAATCAAGGAAGAAATTCTATTTACAATAGCTACAAAAATAAAATACCTAGGAATAAACTTAACCAAGGATGGGGAAAAAAAACCCAAAAAACATCTACAATGACAACCACAAGACACTGATAAAATAAATTGAGAAGGACTTGAACAAATGGAAAGGCATCTCATGCTCGTGGGTTGGAATAACTAATACTGTTAAAATGACCATGCTACCCGAAGCAATCTAGAGATTCAGTACAATCCCTATCAATTATATTCTTTACAGAAACAGGAAAAAAAACCCCTGAAATTCATATGGAACCACAGAAGACCCCAAATAGGCAAAGCAATACTGTGCAAAAAGAACAAAGCTAGAAGCCTCACACTACCTGATTTAAAAATATACTGCAAAGCGGCCGGGTGCGGTGGCTCATGCCTGTAATCCCAGCACTTTGGGAGGCCGAGGCGGGTGGATCACAAAGTCAGGAGATCGAGACCATCCTGGCTAACACGGTGGAGCCCCGTGCCCACAAAAAAACAAAACAAAACAAACAAACAAAAAAAAACGCCAGGTGTGGTGGTGGGCACCTGTAGTCCCAGCTACTCAGGAGGCTGAGGCAGGAGAATGGCATGAACCTGGGAGGCAGAGCTTACAGTGAGCCAAGATCGTGCCACTGCACTCCAGACTGGGTGACAGAGCAAGACTCCGTCTCAAAAAAAAAAAAAATATATATATATATATATATATTTATATATTTATATATTTATAAATTTATATATATAAATTTATATATTTATAAATTTATATATATAAATTTATATATTTATAAATTTATATATATAAATTTATATATTTATAAATTTATATTTATAAATTTATATATTTATAAATATATTTATAAAGATATATATATTTTATAAATTATATATATATTTTATTTATATATATACACTGCAAAGCTATAGTAACCAAAACAGTGTGTATTGGTATTAAAACAGACACAAAAACAAAGGAAACAGACTAAAGAATCCAGAAGTGAATCCACATATTTACAGCTAACTGATTTTCAAGAAAGCAGTCAAGAACATACATTGAATAAAGGACACCCTCTTCATTAAATAGTGCCAGGAAAACTAGATATCCAAACACAGAAGAATAAATCTAGACCCTTATCTCTCATCACTTACAAAAATAAACTCAAAATCAATTAAAGACTTAAATGTAACAGCCACAACTATAAAACTACTAGAAGTAAACACAGGAGAAACGCTTGAGAACCAAGATTGTACGGTTAACACTTAAAAAGTACAAGCAACAAAAACAGACAAATGGGATTATATTAAACTAAATACCTTCCGCATATCAAAGAAAGCAATCAACAGAGTGAAAAGACAACACCCTACCCTTACACCATACACAAAAATTAACTCAAGATGGCCTAAAATCTTAAATGTAAAACCCATAACTATAAACACGCTGGAAGACAACCTAGGCAATACCATCCGGTACATAGTGATGGGCAAAGAGTTCATGGTGAAGATGCCAAACGCAATTGCCACAAAAGCAAAAATTGACAAATGGGATCTAATTAAATGAAAGAGCTTCTGCACAGCAAAAGAAACTATTAAAAAACAAAGACATTTCTCAAAAGAAGATATACAAATCACCAAGTTTATGAAAAAATATTCAACATCACTAATCATCACGGAAATGCAAATCAAAACCACAATGAGATATCATCTCACACTTGTTAGAATGGCTATTATGAAAAAGACAAAGCACAACAAATGCTGGCAAGCATGTGAAGAAAAGAAAATTATTGTATATTGTTGGTGGGAATGTAAATTAGTACAGCCATTATGAAAAAAAGTATACAGATTTCTCAAAAAACCAAGAACAGATCTACCATATGATCCAGCAATCCCACTCCTGGGTATATATCCAAAAAAAAAAAAATCAGTGTATCAACGGGATATCTGTACCCCCATATTTACTGCAGCACTATTTACAATAGCCAAGATATGGAATCAATCTAAATGTCAATCAATGGATGAATGGATAAAGAAAATGGGAATATACTCACAATAGAATAGTATTCAGCCATAAAGAAGAATGAAATCCTGTCATTTTCAGCTAAATGGATGGAATTAAAGGTCATAATGTTAGGTGAACTAGGCCATGCACAGAAAGAAAACTATTGCATGTTCTCACTTATATGAGCGGTTTATGCTCCTGGAAATCAAAGTGGGGGCCAGGTTTCAGGTCAGTAGGGTCAGGGATAGAGACCGCAGTTACGGACTTGTGTGCTCTGGAGCTATATGAAATTGATATCATGGAGATAAAGAGTAGAATGATAGTTACCAGAGGCTGGGAATAGGAGGGGTTTGAAAAGAGGTTGATTGATGTGTATAAAAATATATAACAGAAGGAATAAGATCTAGTGTTTATTATCACAGTGACTACAACAATTTATTGTATATTTCTTTTTTTTTAATTTCAATAGTTTTTAGGGAACAGGTGGTATTTGGTTACATGGAGAAGTTCCTTAGTGGTGATCTCTGAAATTTTGGCGTACCCATCACCAAAGCAGTTTGCCCAATGTATAGTCTTTTATCTCTCACCCCCTCCCACCTTCCCCCTGAGCCCCCAAAGTCCACTGTTTCATTCTTGTGCCTTCGCATCATCATAGCTTAGCTCCCACTTACGAGTGAGAACACGCAATGTTTGGTTTTCCATTCCTGAGTTACTTCATTTAGAATAATGATCTCCAACTCCATCCAGGTTGCCATGACTGCCATTATTTCATTCCTTTTTTAAGGCTAAGTAGTATTCTGTGGTATATATATATATAACACATTTTCTTTATCCACTAATTGATTGATGGGCATATGGGCTGGTTCTATAGTTTTGCAACTGTGAATTTTGCTGCTGTAAACATGTGTGCAAAAGTATCCTTTTCAAATAATGTCTTCTTTTCCTCTGGGTAGATACCTAGCAAGGGGATTGCTGGATCAAATGGTAGATGTGCTTCTAGTTCTTTAAGGAATCTCCATACTGCTTTCCATAGTGGTGGTACTAGCTTACATTCCCACCATCAGTGTAAAAGCGTTGTCTTTCACCACGTCTGTGCCAATATCAATTTTTGCTTTTTTTTTTTTTTTTTTTGAGATGGAGTCTCACTCTTTTGCTCCGACTGGAGTACAGTGGTGCCATATCAGCTCACTGCAACCTCTGCCTCCCGGGTTCAAGCAATTCTCCTGCCTCAGCCCCCTGAGTAGCTGGGATTACATGCAACCGCCACCATGCCCGGCTAATTTTTGTATTTTCAGTAGAGACTGGGTTTCACCATGTTGGTCAGGCTGGTCTCAAACTGCTGACTTTGTGATCCACCGACCTTGGCCTCCCAAAGTGCTGGGATTACAAGCATGAGCCACTGCGCCTGGCCCTCTTTTTGTTTATTTTACACGTGGTATTGAGTTGTGGTTTTGATTTGCATTTCCCTGGTAATTAGTGATGTTGAACATTTTTTCATATGTTTGTTGGCCATTTGTATATGTTCTTTTGAGAATTGTCTATTCATGTCCGTGGCACACTTTTTGATGGGATTATTTTTTTCTTGCTGATTAGAGTTCCCTGTAGATTCTGGATATTAGTCTTTTGTCAGATGCAGTTTGTGAAAATTTTCTCCTACTCTATGGGTCATCTGTTTACTCTGCTGATTATTTCCTATGCTGTGCAGGAGGCTTTTAGTTTAATTAAGTCCCATCTATTTATCCTTGTTTCTGTTGCATTTGCTTTTGGGTTCTTGGTCATGAACTGTTTGCCTAAGCCAATGTGTAGAAGCATTTTCCAATGTTATCTTCTAGAATGTTTATGGTTTCAGACCTTAGATTTAAGTCTTTGATCCATCTTGTGTTGATTTTTGTATAAGGTGAGAGATAAGGATCCAGTTTTATTCTTTTACATGTGGCTTGCCAATTATCCCAGCACTATTTGTTGTATAGTGTGTACTTTCCCTACTTTGTTTTTGTTTACTTTGTTGAAGATCAGTTGGCTGTTAAGTATTTGGCTTTATTTCTAGCTTCTCTACTCTGTCCCATTGGTCATGTGCCTATTTTTATACCAGCACCATGCTGTTTTGGTGACTATAGCCTTGTAACATAGTTTGAAGTTGGGTAATGTGATGCCTCTAGATTGGTTCTTTTTGCTTAGTTTTGCTTTGCCTATGCAGATTCTTTTTTAGTTCCAAATGAATTTTAGCATTGTTTTTTTCTAGTTCTATAAAGAATGATGATGGTACATTGATAGGAATTGCATTGAATTTGTAGACTGCTTTTGGCAGTATGGTCATTTTCACAATATTGAGTCTACCCATCCATGAGCATGGAATGTGTTTCCATTTGTTTTTGTCATCTATGATTTCTTTCAACAGTGTTTTGTAGTTTCCCTTGTAGGGGTCTTTCACCTCCTTGGTTAGGTATATTCCTAAGTATTTTATTTTTAAAGCTATTATAAAAGGGTTTGATTTGATTCTCAGCCTGGAAGATGTTGGTGTATAGCACTGCTACTGATTTGTGTACATAGATTTTGTATCCTGATAAATGGATTTATTGTATATTTCTAAATAGCAATAAGATTTGAAATATTCCCAACACAAAGAAATGATCAAGTTTGAGGTGATTAATATCCTAAAGACACTGATTTGATCATTACACATTGCATGCATGTACCAGAATCTCACATGGACCCCATAAATGTGTACAATTATTCTCTATCAAAAACATTTTTTTAAGAAACATGCAGGAATACACTGTACCTCTTCCTTGCTGTCTCTGGATATTGTCACATGAGGACTTGACATGCAGATTGTGGCAGCCTCTGTGTCCAAGAGCAGAAGACAATAGCAGCATAGAAACCTCCAATAAAAAACCTAACATCTCAAGCTACTAATTTAGCCAACATTGGCATCAGCTATCTCTGGTCTTAGTATATGAGGTGATAAGCCCCCACTGTTCAAGTTGGGTGGCCATCAATTGCTGCAGAATAGAAGTTAATGAGGCTTCCTCCTCCTGGATCCCCTACTAGACCTTGACATGCCCATTCAGTCACAGGCAGAAAGGGAAGCACAGGGTAAAAGACATGGCTGGCTGTGCCAGACGCAGATCTTACCTGTCCTGCTTAGAACACTCAAAGCTCAATTGGCTAAACAAAAAAAGGAAAAAGACAGTAAGGAGTATAACACTCCCCAGATGCAACTTAATCTAACACTCTACACTTTAAATTTTCTAGACATACATAGAAATCAGACCACTACTTCTGCAGAACATTTTACTGGTAAAAAGAACAGCCCACATGAGGAAAACTGATTTGGTGGAAAGACAACAAAAACAAAACATGGGAAATAGGTAAGGTGATAACATGGGGGAGAGGTTTTGCTTGTGTTTCACCAGGAGAAAATCAGCTTCCTGTTTGGATACCCACTAGACATTTGAAGTTCTACAATGAACCCATCAGAGATGCAAATGAAAGTGCCTCCGCAGAGACAGAAAACCCGCAATCGAGCATCATCGACTCGCAGGGTGAACAAAATGGTGATATCAGAAGAACAGATGACGTTGCCAACCACCAAGAAAACGGCACATGTGGAGAGCCAGGGAGAGGAAGAGAAAGAAAAAGAGACAGAGATCAGAGAGAGACACAGAAAGTGAGACTGGGGAGAGAGATAGTATAAAAGAGAGAGAGAGAGAGAGAGAGACTGTAAGAGAAGGGAGACAAAGAGATAAAAGGTGTGAGAGAACAGGTGAGGAGAAAGACCGAAAACTATGAGAAACAGCAACTAAGACACAAAGGAGGTGGGAGACTGCCTGGGTGCCACAGCACCCACACCGTCCTCTTGCCCCCTGTCACTTGGGTTAAAACCACAGGAAATTCCACTGCTGCAAATTTTGTATTAATCCGTGTATATCTGTCCTTTCTATTGTTAGTCTACAGGTGTATCCAGCAGCTCCAGAGAGACAGAGACCAGCGAGAAGGGACCATGATGATGGTGGCGGTTTTGTCAAAAAGAAAAGGGGGATATGCAGGGAAAAGGAAGAGAGATCAGACTGTTACTGTGTCTATGTAGAAAGGGAAGACATAAGAGACTCCATTTGGAAAAAGACCTGTACTTTAAACAACTGCTTTGCTGAGATGTTCTTAATCTGTAGCTTTGCCCCAGCCAGTTTGACCCAAGCACTTTGACCCAACCTGGAGCTCACAAAAACATGTGTTGTATGAAATCAAGGTTTAAGGGATGTAGGGCTGTGCAGGACTTGCCTTGTTAACAAAATGTTTCCAAGCAGTATACTTAGTAAGTCATTGCCATTCTCTAGTCTCAATAAACCAGGGGCACAATACACTGTGGAAAGCGGCAGGGAGCCCTGCCCTTGAAAGCGGCATATTATCTAAGGTTTCTACCCATGTGATAGTCTGAAAAGTGGCCTCATGGGAGGAGAAAGTCCTGACGGTCCCCCAGCCTGACACCTGTAAAAGGTCTGCGCTGAGGTGGATTAGTCAAAGAGGAAAGCCTCTTGAAGTTGAGAGAGAGGAAGGCCACTGTCTCCTGCCTGTCCCTGGGAACTGAATGTCTTGGTATAAAACCCGATTGTACATTTGTTCAATTCTGAGATGGGAGAAGAACCGCCCTATGGTGGGAGGCGAGACGTGTTTACAGCAATGCTGCCTTGTTATTCTTTACTCCACTGAGATGTTTGGGTGGAGAGAAACATAAATCTGGCTTACGTGCACGTCCAGTGATAGTACCTTCCCTTGAACTTCATTATGACATAGATTCTATTGCTCACATGTTTGTTGCTGACCTTCTCCTTATTATCACCCTGCCCTCCTACTACATTTCTTTTGCTGAAATAATGAAGATAATACTCAATAAAAACTGAGGGAACTCAGAGACCGGTGCCAGTGCAGGTCCTTGGTATGCTATGCGCCGGACCCCTGGGCCCACTGTTGTTTCTCTATACTTTATCTCTGTGTCTTATTTCTTTTCTGTCTCTCATCCTACCTGGCTAGAAATACCCACAGGTGTGGAGGGGCAGGCCACCCCTTCAGTATGAGATTACAGGCATGAAGAACTCCACCTGGCCACCTAACTCACTCTTGAGAGGCCAGAAGTGATGCTGGAACTTCCTTCCTCTGTGGGTTAAAAAGGGAAAATTAGGGAGAACACAAGGCAGGAGAGATGCAGCGACGGATATGTCTATATGGAGCTTCTATCTGCATCCAGTAGAAAATGCATTTCTAGGCACCAGGTTTAACAGCAAAAACCTGGAGTCTTGTCTGTTAGCATTCTCTTTCCCCACAAACCTGAGACGGAATACATTTTGCTCCAGCACACCCGGATGTAGGAAATGTCACATTCCTATTTCTGTAACTTCAGTTAAATCTGCTCTGAGTCTCTGGATGCCTGGCAGGTGGAGAATTCAGTCTTGTCGTTACCAGCATTCCTTTCCCTTCTCCATGGACTTATGTAAGAATTCCGGGCTTACACATTTTTGGAAAGCCAGGTAGGAACTACGTCCCCCAAACTCTCCATTCTTCCAGCTGCTCATGATCCATCAGCCTTTTTTGGGCCATCTGCTATAACAAGACCCTCCTCACAGCATCATTCCACTGACCCACAGGCTCATCCCCAGGGACCCTCACTAGAACAGGTCTCCACTATGCATAGGAACTCACAAAAACCTTCTCTTCATCTTGGCTTCCTCTGATATCCAGCCACTGCCCCACTTCTCGCCTTAAACACAGATGGCAGCTCCTTCCCATCGTTCCAAACCTGGGGGATTGTCCAGCCAAATTCTCTTCAGACACCAAAGCTTCACCCGCCCTCTTCAGGGAGGTGATGCAAGGGCATCTGAGATCTTTGGAAGCCCAATTCTGGCCTCTCTTTGGGGTGGGCTGAGAGTGGGAACTAGACTCTCTTTTCCAAGTGCCATGTTTATCTTGTTCATCATTATATTATCTCCAATGCCTGGCACATAGTAGGCACTACAGACTGACACATAGTAGGTGCTATTAGTGTCTGTATAATGGGACTCTTGAGGTTGAAGCTATTAACAGAAACCTGCCAAGCAAAAGGATGGAAAACTGACCAAAAACAACAACAACAAAAAAGTGAAAACAATCGTGGCTTTGAGCTCTAAACACACAAGGCACTAGCCCAAGTCTGGGCAATTTTAATACAACAGCCACTTTGCCCCCAAACAAACTGGCACTGGAAACCTCCCTCTGCCTCTTAAAGAGAACCAGTTTCTCTTTCTCTAAGTGGTCAGCATTTCTCCCTGGTAGCAGTACCCAGCACACTGCCACAAGCAAAGGACTGCAGCCAGGAGCCAAGAGCTTGATAGATTAAAGAATAGATTTTATAGGGAAAAACAAAGTAACATCCACATAAATCTGGAACTACCACCACTTTCCAGAGGCCCAATCCCATTTGTGGAGTCTCTTGCGTGTCAAGCACCTTGCAGTCAGCTCAACTACACACTTTTGGCATTCGTTTCAGAGAAGAGTGAAAGATATCTGCAAAATAAAGGAACCAGGGCTCAGAATTCCCAGAGCAATCCATGACAGAGGAGGTGAGTAGAAAAGGGAAGGGTGAAGTCAAAGGAGAGAAGTCAATGAGTTGGCCAACACCAAGCAAGGACCATGAGACCCTCTCCACGGCCCCACATCTCAAATGAAGTCAACAAAACCCATCAATGCTTGGTGTAAATGTTGTATGCTCCTGGAAATGAAAGCAGGGGCCACATTTCAGGTCAGTAGGGTTGGGGATAGAGGCAGCGGTCATGGACTTGTGGGCCCTGGAGGTTGGGATGATTCTGAGACATTGAATCCCTACACTGATCTCAGTAGTAATCTCAGGTAGGGCTTCAACATTCGTGGACCAAGGACTCTGCGGGCCTGAGAGCAACAGCCTTGGTGCATGTCCCAGCTCCATCAATCCCAACTGGGGCTTTGAACAAGTTACTTATTTTTTTAACTAACATTATTTTAATTGACAAATCATAATTGTACACATTTATGTGATGTTTTGATATGTGTATACAATATGGAATGATTAGATCAAACTAATTAACACGTCCATCCCCTAATTTACTGACAATTTTTATGATGAGACATTTGAAATGTACCCACTTAGTTATTTTGAAAGACACATTATTATTGACTATAGTCACGCGGCTGTGCTATAGATTTCAAAGCATATAATCCAGCAACCCAACTTCTGGGTGTAGACCAAAAAAGATCGAAGTCAATATGTCGAAGGGATCCCTACATTCCTATGTTCACTGCAGCTCTATTCACAATACCCAAGATATAGAATCAACCTAAGAGTCCATCAGTGGATGAAAGGATAAAGCAAATGTACTATATACACACAACGGAATACTATTAAACCTCAGAAAAGGAAGAAATCCTGTCATTTTCAACAACATAGATGAACTTGAAAGACATTTGTGTTAAGTGAAATAAGCCAGGCACAGAAAGACAAATACTGCATGATTTTACTTATATGTGGAATCTAAAGAAGTTGAACTCACAGAAATAGAGAGTAGGACAGTGGTTATCAGGGGCTGGGGTGGAGGAAAGGTAGGGGATAGGAGACACTGGTCAAAGGGTACAAAGTTTCCAATAGGAAGAATAAGTTTTGAACAAGCTAAACTCCTCTGAAAGCTCAGTTCCTCATCTGTAGAGCAGGGACACATCATTAACCTTCTAAGGATGTTGCTGTGAGAGTAAGAGATGATGTTCAGCACAATACCTAACGCACAGTCAGGTCTCCTTAAGCTTGAACTTGCATTGCCATGACCTCTACATCACAGGGCAGAAAGGCTCACAGCCAGTGTCTCAGTTCCCAGTGAAAAGTGGATCCCAGATCAGGCTGAACAGCAGGATCCCTAGGGGATACCCAGCCCTACTGAGTCAGAATCACCAGAGGTAGAGCCTGGGTATGTATGTATGTGTATGTGTATGTGTGTGTGTGTGTGTGTGTGTGTGTGTGTGTGTGTGTGTGTGCATGTATGTAGGTATGTATGTATAAGAGACAGGGTCTTGCTCTGCAGTCCAGGCTGGAGTGCAGTGTCACAATCATACTTCACTGCAGCCTCAAATTACTCCTGGCCTCAAGCCATCCTCCCACCTCAGCCTTCAGAGTAGCTGAGACTACAGGCGCATGCCACCAAGCCCCGGTACTTTTTTTTTTCTTTTTTCTTTTTGGAAAGTCTCACTCTGTTGCCCAGGCTGGAGTGCAATGGTGCATTCTTGGCTCACTGCAACCTCTGTCTCCCGGGTTCAAGTGATTCTCGTGCCTCAGCCTCCTGAGTAGCTAGGATTACAGGCATGCGCCACCACACCAGGCTAATTTTGCATTTTTCATTGTTGTTTCTTGTTTGTTTTTCACAAATAGGACTTTTTATTTGCCACTGTTTTAAGTCTGAACTTTAAACAGATTCTTGGACAGGTGGTTCATATCCATCAGCTCATTCAACTTTAGCATGTGTCTCATCCCTAGGGGGTTTTCCAGAACTACTACCGTCACCACGAAGCTCCATGCCTTTCAAACCCAGGGTTCTCCAGCATTTTTACTTTTCTAATGAAGACATCATGGAGAGGATAGATTGGCAAACCTTTTCTACATCTTTTCCAATATTGTCTGGAATCATTTTATTGACCACTTCTTTCAAGTCATTTGCCGCACCTCTCAGGTCATGATTTCCATCATCTTCTGGATTTGGGGGACTCTTGGTGCTGAGCATAAGAGGTCTTCAGTATCTGATTGTTGTGTTTTTTAGTAAAACCAACACAAAACAGATGAAAGAAGTAACCATCGGTAGTCTTGACATCAACATGAGCTTCAGTCATTGTTGAACATTTTTCAACCATGGAACATATTTTGTCACAGGTAAGACCCATGGCATAGAAGTTAGTCAGACAGTTTTTGCCCTGAACATCTTCAGTAATCAGCTTGAATTTTCTAAATGCAACTTCATCATTCTGCAAATCAGCAAGACTCACTTCAAACGCAAGACCCTTGAGACCATCAGATGCAATTTGGGTTCCTTGGGTCCTGGTGACCAAGTGTTTCCAATATTTCTTATATTGAACACAGCAGGTACTTTCACATCATACTGATCTTTCTTAGAGAATGGACCAATGAATTTCTTCTTAACTCCCTTTTTGCCACCTTTCATAAGGCACTTGTTCTTAACAACCGCCATGGTGCTGCTCAGAGTACCAAAAGGCTAAATTTTGTATTTTTGGTAGAGACAGGGCTTCACCATGTTGGCCAGGCTGGTCTTCAACTCCTGACGTCAGGTGATCTGCTCGCCTCAGCCTCCCAAAGTGCTGGGATTACAGGTGTGAGCCACTGCACCCAGCTGCTATTTATTTTTTCTTTTTTTGTAGAGACAGGGTCTTGCCATGTTGCCAAGGCTGGCCTGGAACTCCAGGCCTCAAGCAATCCTCCCACCACAGCCTTCCAAAGGACTGGGATTTCAGGTGTGAGCCACCATGCCCAGCCTGAAATCTATTTTTAAAGCCAATCAAGCGTTGAATAAAATTGCAACTTGGGCTGTTTTATCTTTGCATTTTTTACATTTCAATGGTTTTTAATATATTCAGAGATATACACAAACGTTACCACTCAATTTTAGAACATTTCATGACCTCAAAAAGAAACCTCATACCCTTTAGCTCACACCCCCTATCCTCCCATGCTCCTACCAGCCCTAAGCAACCACTAATCGACTTCCTATTTCTATAGAGTTCCATCTGAATGAAATCATGTAGAATGTGATCTTTCATCTGTTTTGAAGGTTCATCCACGCTGTAGCATATGTGCTTTGCTACTTTTTGTGATCAAATAATATTTCACCATGTGGGTAGACAACATTCGGTGTATCTCTTCATCTGGTGATGGGCATTTGGATTAATTCCCTCTTTGGGTTATTAGGAGTGATGCTACTGTAATTATTCATTTACAAGTTTTTGGGTGGACCTGTGCTTTCATTTTTGAATATGAAAAACTGGCACATTTCCAAGGAAGACATACAAGTGGCCAATAAGCACATGAAAAGATGCTCAATGAAATACATCATCAGGGAAACAGAAATCAAAACCACAATGAGATACCACATCATACCCATAAGGTTGGCTAGAATCGAAGATACAGAAAATTGGCCTGGTGCGGTGGCTCATGCCTGTAATCCCAGAACTTTGGGAGACCAAGGAGGGCGGATCACCTGAGGCCAGGAGTTTGAGACCAGCCTGGCCAACATGGTGAAACCCTGTCTCTAATAAAAAAATAAAAAAATTAGCCAGGCCTGGTGGCAGGTGCCTATAATCCCAGCTACTCAGGAGGCTGAGGCAGGAGAGTAAGTTGAATCTGGGAGGCAGAGGTTGCAGTGAGCCGAGATTGTGCCACTGCACTCCAGCCTGGGCGACAGAGCAAGACTTCATTTAAAAAAAACAAAACAAAACAAAACAAAAAAAAAACAGAAAATAACAAGTGTTGGTGAGGATGCAGAGAAACTAGAACCTTCCTACACTGCTGGTGGGAATTAAAATGGTGCAGCCACTGTGAGAAACACTTTAACAACTTCCCAAACAATTCTACATAGAGTTACCAAATGACCCAGCAATTGTACTCCTAGGTATAGGCCCAACTTGGGCTCTTTCAATCTATGGAAAATGAACTATGGGTACTTGGCAAGAACAAAGAGGGAGAGAGGTGGAAATGCTGCCATGAGGGCGCATTGATTGGTCTCTAGTACACAGGGCTCCTACTGCAAATGGCCTCAAAGTGACTTCATCAGTTGCTCATAAAAAAAAATCACCCTCTGCTCCAATCGTGGAGGAAGAAGTGTGGATTGGACCTGGTGAGCCACGGTAAGACTGACTGCTAAACTGTATGAGTGATGAGGGGATTTGCACGTATAATCTTGACTGTACTAGATTTTTATTTTATCCACTGTCTTTGAAAACCTAACTCTTGACTAAGAACTGACTTTCCTGTACTTGTTTTTGACTCTAAGTAAATTTCCAATTCCACATAGTCCAGAGATGATGTGCTGAAAAACCTCTCAAAGGAAAAGTGCTAAGAATACAGGCACAGTTATTCGGCAAATTTTGCAGAATTAACACAAATTGCACTTGCAGGTACGAAGCACAAAACATTTTCATGGGTAAAGAAAAAAGTGTTCTTCATTCTAGTAGACGCTGCAGGATGAAGCCAATCAAGGTTCTTGCCCAGCCAGACCTTGGGCTCTTACCAAATTTGTGTTAGAGTCAACTCTGATGGAGTCTGTATCTCAGTCATCTTTTTTTTTGACATGGAATCTCGCTCTGTCTCCCAGGCTGCAATGCAGCGGTGTGATCTCAGCTCACTGCAACATCTGCCTCCTGGGTTTAAGCGATTCTCCTGCCTCAGCTTCACAAGTAGCTGGGACTACATGTGCATGTCACCATGCCCGGCTAATTTTTGTATTTTTAGTAGAGACGTTTCATCATGTTGGCCCGGCTGTACTCAAACTCCTGACCTCAAGTGATCCACCTGCCTTGGCCTCCCAAAGTGCTGGGATTACAGGCATGAGCCACCATGCCCGACCTTAGTCATCTTTTTATCCTCCACACCTGGCAAGTTCTAGACACACTGTGGTTCCATACAAGTTTGTTGAATAAATAGGAGACATATAGAAAGTGGGAACTCTGGAAGTAGAGAAGATTCCAGAAATTGTGCATATTTCCCAGAGACTGTGGCCAAATTCCTCAGTCCTGCCAGAGTTTCTCTATCTCAACTGAAACCTAACATGTGGGCCCAGGTGCAGTGGCTCACACCTGTAATCCCAACACTTTAGGAGGCTGAGGTGGGCAGATCACTTGAGACCAGGAGTTCAAGACCAGCCTGGCCAACATGGTGAAACCCCGTCTCTACTAAAAATACAAAAATTAGCCAGGCATGGTGGTGTGCACCTGTAGTCCCAGCTACTTGGGTGGCTGAGGCACAAGCATTGCTTGAACCCAGGAGGTGGAGGTTGCAGTGAGTCACGATTATGCCACTGTACTCTAGTCTGGGCAATAAAGCAAGACTGTCTCAAAAGAAAAAAAAAACCCTTATGTGTGGGCCTTGTTACAGAATTAATATTTATATGGACAATATGTACATGGGTGTATGTTAAAGGCATGAGTCATTCACAAGATTTTAGCAAAGTCCATTTAGAAAGCTCAATGCTTTGGGCTTCCACTTGCTTTGCTGCCTCTGTCCTCAGAAGGAGGCTTCATCCTTCCATGTAACCAGCAAATCCTTTAGGCAGAGATGTACACAACACACTCCTCTCCTTGGCTATGACACCTTGAAAGGGTCCTCTTGGTGGCCCCTGGTGCTCATTTCAGAGTAGTTCAAATTAAGGTGATCAGCTTTCATGCCAATCACTCTACAAATCACTCCTATTATGACCAATTTTTCTAAATGCTTTATTGAATTATTACTTAAAGAAATGTGCACATAGAAGAGGTCAACACAGTACTTTTCTTACAAACTGAACATACTGGCCAGGCGCAGTGGCTCATGCCTGTCATCCCAGCATTTTGGGAGGCTGAGGTGAGCAGATTACTTGAGCCCAGGAGCTCAAGACCAGCCTGGGCAACATAGTGAGACCCCCCCCTTCTCTACAAAAAATAAATAAATACAAAAATTAGGCAGCAGTGATGGCACATGCCTGTAGTTCCAGCTACTCAGGAGGGCTGAGGTGGGAGGACTGCTTGAGCCCAGGAGGTAGAGGCTGCAGTGAGCCATGACGGTGCCACTGTGCTCCAGCCTGGGTGACAGAGCAAGATCCTGCCTCAAAAACAACAACAACAACAACAACAACAACAAAAACACATCTCCATATTACCGAGAACCAATTCAAGAAACAAAATATTACAGCCCCTTCCAGGATATTCCTGGGATCTCCTCCATCTCTACAAACCCCTGACTACAAACAGCCTCCACCTATTTCACCTGACCATTGTACTTTATGAAAGCAGCAGTTCTCAGATGGGGGCTATTCTGCCCCCTGGGGACATTAGGCAATATCTGGAGACACTGGGGGTTGTGTCTACTTGGGGGGAGTTGTGTTACTGCGTCCAGTGAGTCCAGGGATGCCGCTCAACATCCTAAAATGCACAGGGAACCCCCACACACACAACAGAGAAATTGCTGAGCCGAAATGTCAGCAGCGTCACAGCTGACACCCTGACATACACAGAATCACACAGTATCTGCTCTTTCGTGCTCAGGATCTCTTTCATTCTAATCATTTCATAGGAAACAGAAATGTCATTTGCAGGCAGGTAGAGTCCAAAACAAAGAAAATCCAGAGTTTTTTTTTTTTTTTTTTTTTTTTTTTTTTTTTTTTAATCAGCCTGGTGCCTTTAGAGCTAGGATTTGGTTTCCATTCCTTCTGTCTCATTTTCAAGTGATTTTTCTTCAAATGGCATCTGCTGGGCTCAACACCCAGAGATTCCCACAAAGCTGAGATTCACATGGGAATTTTGTACACACCCACACAGGTATACACTGCCATTTACATGCAGACATCCCCCCACAGATACACACATTCGGAGACCAAGACAGAAAGCAAACTCCACCATAAAAGCACAGTCCCCCAAAAAGGAGAAATGCACCATTCACTCCAGGGAGGTAACTATTGGTTTAATTCAGCCTCTGATAGGCTGTTGCCAAGCCCGCTCTGAAAGTCTTCCCCTCTAGGAAAGAGAGATGAATTTTTTCTTTACTCAAGAATATAGATCTAAAAAAAACAAACACTTCTGCATCTCAAAGCAGGCTCTACCTCCTCAGCTACACATATTGATCAGCATTTTATTGTCAATTTTCTTTTGTTTGGACTGGAGAAAAATATAATCTAATTATGTTCTTACTGACAGTTGGGAATCAGTCACACTAAATCCAATTCTCTGGGTTCTTATGATTAAGGTGTTTAATTTGGGGGAAAACAAAGCAAAAGCATTGGCCGTGTTTTAATACAATTAGTAGAGAATATATCTAAGGGGTTCAAGTATCACTGTAGCAAGCAGCTCATTCTGCAGTAAAAGGGGGATTCTGACACTAGGATTCAGTTAGGTTGGTTCATGGCTGCACCATTTTATGAATGTCTCTTCAAGATTCCATGGAATGTGGAATGGGAAAGACTGAAATAGTGCAAGTCTTGGCTAAGCTTCTATCAAGGGGTGTTAGGAGCTGATAAAATAACCTGGTCTTTACAGACATCCCACACTGTAGGTCTCTAAGCTACAGATTCTCAGATTTTTCTATTTTATAAACCAGTAAAAATATTTTTTTTAATTTGAGAACCAACATAAAGTTGCTATTTTTTTTTTGTAAGAAGGAAATTTTTTAAACTACCAGTTTTGTACACACACACACACACACACAAACATGACACACACATACAGAAATTACACCATGATTGGTCAGAATAGGTTAGGTTTTGCTGCAATAACAAACAATTCCTAAGTCTTGGCAACTTCAAACATCAGAAGTTGTTTTCCTCACTCATGCTACATCTGCAGGGAGGTGTGGGGTGCTCTGTTTTCCATCAAACTTGCCCTAAGACTAAGGCTAATGGGGGTTGCATTACCTCGAGTATCACCAAGCAGGGAACAGAGGGAGAAGAATGCTAGAGAGCCCTGTACTAAGAATTAAATGCTCCAGGCTAGAAGTCTCACACTGCACCTCTGCCCCCAGCCTCTTGGCCAATACTAGCCACATCCCCTTCCCCACCACAGGGCAATGCATGAAGTCAGGAGAATTGAATACATCACAAATTTCTACCCCATGGCATTTCATAAAAGAGAAAACATGCAAATACAAATATGTTTTAATAGAATAGAATATATACATTTTTAGAATAAAGAACAATCCTCCAAAAAGGACAGCTGGTGGTCTCTCACCAATGGGCACACTTCTCTGATATTTTCTCTGTTTTTCCATTTTATCCTTGACCTACGAACATTTTATACAGATGGTCCAAAGAACACCATGTGGGGACCACTGCTCTAATCAGGTGATGAAAACGGCCCCAAGAACAGAGTACAGTCTCTTTAGCAAAGACCCAGCAGGGCCAGGGTGACCATGTTCTCACCATCAATGTGCAGACATCCACCTGCAGCATCCTCACATCCCAACATCAAACAGTGGCTCTTTATAGCTTGATTCTAATGCCACTTGATCTTCATCATCACTGTAAAGCTCTCTGGCCCCAAGATCTAACATCGCCACTCTAGCTACATCCTGCAACTGTTCAACTCTCCTGCCTCCTCATCCCTCTAAACTTCTCTTCACAACCTCATGTTTCTTTCTTGCTTTACGTTCCTGTTCAGCCTGGACCTTACAGTCACCTTCTTTTTGTAATGTGCTCCTGAACTCGTTCTTCCGTTCCTTCAACCACACCCACCTGGAAAATCTCCATACCCCACTGATGACTTGCCTCGCAACTGCCCAAGGGCTGCTGAATGATACTGGAAATAATCACAACATGGATCTGGTAGTTCCGCTAAATAATCTCACCATCCAACTCTAGGGTAGACTTCACTTCTCTTCAGCAATATTTTTAAGCATCACAAATAAATTCCAAACCATATTTGCTAGAACAACTGACTTTAAACCTCTTCCGTATCTCAAAGCCCCCCAAACCTAGGGGTTTCAGAGCCCAGAGTTGAGTTCTTTCAACTCACTTCCATCTCACCCCTAGATCACTGTATCTTGACCCTCTTCCTCTGCCTTTCCCATCTTATAAGGAGAAGCATCATTCTCCTTTCCCAAGCTACCTTCTCCACTTGTGCCTCATTTGAGACCTCCCTTTATCACCCATTCCCTTGGAACTCCCATGACTCACCAACTTCACACTCCTCATTTCACTTATAAATATTTTCACCCTGTATGTGCCAGGCGTTTAACACATAATCACGCTTAAGTCTCCACATGCTAACAAGAAAAACCTTGATTACCCTGCTATGCCCTCAAGTCATTACCCTCCCCGCTCCTTTCCTGTGTTCCCAAACTTTGCTGATCTTCATCAATCCCTCTGATGCAGATGGCTCAGAAGTTTGCATCCTATTAGTTTGGTGCAAAAGTAATTGCGGATTTTGCCATTAAAAGTAATGGCAAAAACAGCAATTATTTTTGTACCAGCCTAGTATCTTTTCTCCTTCTAACAAAGTTTGTCCCTGATCCATCTCTTCACCTATAACTACCTCCTCCATGCAGTTGATTCCCAGATCTGTATTATTCTACTGAAAGTCCATTCCCCAACTTTCTCAGCTAGAATAACAGAAGCCCAATTAGAATTCATGCTACCAGTTTACCACCACCACCACCACCACCACCATCACCGTCGCCCTGCCATTGTTAGCAAAACCATCTCTTGAGTGGAGCTCAAAGATTTGTAATCTCCCACTTCCCAGAAAGATAACTTCAGACTCAACCTAGAAGTAAAGATCCTCCAGATATGGCCTCAATTACCCTCCAACCCATGTCCCCAGTGCATCCCTTTGATGTCCCCTTCAGTGGAGTTAAAATTGTGTGTTTTTCTTTTCACATGCTCCTGGTGTTCTTCCACAGATACGATTTTCACCTCTTGAATATTTTCAAGGATTCTCCATGCTACACACAGTGAAATCCAAACTCCCCATCAGGACCCCAGTCTTCCCAAACCCTCTTTGCATTTTTCTGCCTGCATGCTTTTCCTTGGGTCATCCTCTTCTCTAATATAACCTTGTATATTACTCCAGGTTCTCCAGAGAAAGAGCAGAGAGATAGAGGTAGAGCTATACACATAGAGAGAGACAGATTGATTAGTTGTAAGGGATGGCTCACATGGTTATGGAGGCTAAGGAGTCCTGGAGTCTGCAGCCAGCAAGCTGGGGACACAGGACAGCCAATGATATAGTTCCAACTCGAGTCCACATCTACACTCAGGAGAAGATTGATGTCCCACCTCAAATATAATCAGGTAAAAAGAGCAAATTCTCCGTGACTCTACCTTTTTGTTTTGTTCAGGTCTTCAGTGGATTGGATGAGGCTCACCCACACTGGGGAGGAAAATCTGCTTTATTCAGTCTAGCAATTAAATGTTATCCTCATCCAGAATACCACAGAGACACACCCAGAATAATGTCTAGCCAAATATCTGGGCACCCCACAACCCAGTCAAATTGATATATAACACTAACCATCATGTCTTGCTTCTACTCTCTCCCCATTACTGCATGGCCAAATCCTTCCTTTATTTCAAGGCTTAGTTCAAATGTTACCTCTTAACTAAGCCTTCCCTGCTAGCCTCAAATATTAATAGAATTGGTTTCTCCCTTCTCTGATGTCTCAAAATACTTTGTGTGTTTCTCTTTTACTGTATTTACTACAAACTCCCTTATAAATCAAGACAGTGATTCTCAGACAAATTATCAAAAGAGTATAAAAGAAGTCTTCTTTGAGTGTGAAATATCTCATGGAATATAGCACATGGCCTCTTCATGAAGAAACTACCGGGATAGAAGAAGACAAGCTGGAAGAGGACAGGGAAAGGGGGTTAGTACAAAGCACAATGAGGCTGGGCTCATACAGTGGCTCACACCTGTAATCCCAGCACTTTGGGAGGCCAAGGTCAGCGGATCACGAGGTCAGGAGATCGAGACCATCCTGGCTAACACGGTGAAACCCCGTCTCTACTGAAAATACAAAAAAGTTAGCGAGGCATGGAGGTGGGCACCTGTAGTCCCAGCTACTCAGGAGGCTGAGGCAGGAGAATGGTGTGAACCCAGGAAGCAGAGCTTGCAGTGGGCCGAGATCACACCACTGCACTCAAGCCTGGGTGACAGAGAAAGACTCCATCTCAAAAAAAAAAAAAAGAAAGAAAGAAAAAGAAAGAAAGCACAATGAAATGTCAGTGGATGGGTGCCTGTAATTTCTAAGGGAAATAGAGTATAATCCAAGAATTTTATAGCCAGCTAAATTTTTGCCCAATCAAAATAGGCAAAAGACACTATCACATGTTCAAGAACTTAAAGAATACAGTATTTCTGAGCTCTTTTTTTTAAAAAAAGTCTCCATAATAAAATTTAGTCAGCCAGGAAATTAAAAAATAAGCAACTTGTGAATTGAATGACCATGACAAAAGGCTAGTGATGAGAGGTGAATCCATTTAAAAATAGGACTATGATTGCAGAACAGAAAGAAAAGGTGGTCAACCTCAACAATATAAAACAACCTAGAAATAACTAGTTTCCAGAGGTAAAGGGAGGGACTGTAGGAAGTAGAAGTGCTAATGCCCTTTATTAAGTCAATTAATCAGGTCTAAAATTGAAACGTGGTTTTAAATATATAACTTCTTGTTTATTTTCCTCCCTAACTACCTGAGGATCAACCACCATGATGAATGACACAGTAACTATCTGGACCAGGAAGTTCATGACCAATCGACCACTCCAGAGGAAACAAATGGTCACCAATGTCCTTCACCCCGGGAAGGCAACAAAATGTCCAAGACCACAATGGATGTCATCTTCATTTTAATAGTTGGACTCAGAACCCATTTTGGTGGTTGTTAAACAATGGGCTTTGGCATGCTATCTGGTTCTTTGAACTATGCAAAGAAAAATAAACTCAAACATAGACTTGCAAGACACGGCTGGCATGAGAAGAAGATGACCTCATGAAAACAGCAAAAGGAATGCAAGGGCAGAATGACGTCCAGAGACTGCAAAGGCCAATGTCAGTGCTGGCAAAAAGCAAAAGGAGTAAAGATTTTGCAATGACTTTATTTGCAGTGACTGTACAAATTTTTCATGAGATGATCACTCAACTGTAAGGACTTCTACATATATATAAAACATCTTAACATTTTTCATCATCTTTGATTTCTTAGATGTTCTAGAAACTGATTTTTAGTAGGAAAAACTACATTTATCTGAGTTGACCAGTTCCTTCAGTTTCACTTCCATTTCTTTTTCTTCTGATAAATTTACCCAGCATTCAATTTGCTACTTCTTGTTTTTAAAATCTCATTTTGTGTGATCAGAAGTGTCTGTTCATGTCTCTAGCCATCTTTGGGCATAGCAAGGAATGCTGTTCATTTAATATTAGGAGGTTTATTTCTTTGGGTCGTGAGATTTGGGGTGATTTCTCTCCCTTTGTGTACTTTTCTGTATTCAGTAATTTTTTGAGACAATGTCACCAATGTCCTTCATATTAATATTTGGACTCAGAACCCATTTTGGTGGTGGTTAAACAATCGTCACCCACATTGGAGTGCGGTGGTATGATCTCAGCTCACCAAACCTCCGCCTCCCAGGCTTAAGCGATTCTCCTGCCTCAGCTTCCCCTGTAGCTGGGATTACAGGCGTGCACCACTACCGCCTGGCTAATTTTTATATTTTTAGTACAGATGGGGTTTCACCTTCTTGGCCAGGCTGGTCTTGAACTCCTGACCTCAAATGATCCACCCGCCTTGGCCACCCAAAGTGCTAGGATTACATGTGTGAGCCAACATGCCCAGCCTTTTCTGTATTAAATTTTTTAAAACACAACATTTAAAATAATCAAGTCATTCTTTTTGAATCTACTTTGTATTTTAGGTATCCAAATATTCACCTATTCTCTCTTATGTGATGACAAACTTGTTGAAATGTCATTTCATTTTGTGGCTCCAGCCCCACGGATTCTGACTCTGATTCTAAAGGGCCTGCATGCAGAGTGAGCAAGCCGCCTGGATGATTCTCTTACAGGTGTTTTAAGGGCAGGAGTTTGAGACACCCTGATGCAAAAGAATGAACCCTCAAGGAAGTTGGCTGTACATGTATTTTCCTTCCTAGCACAGGAAAAGACAGAAAGATTATCCAATCGGTACCACTCATAGCACCTGATTATATGTGTGTAAGGAATTCAGAAATGGTTTGATCAAGGCTGAAGACCTAAAAAGAGGCTCTTCTCTTGGACACCAAGTCCCCATCTCATGCGTGGTTGAGTTAGTAGAAACTGAGGATGATGCCTCTTCCTCCAGCATTGGTATCCCATGGTTTCTGTTGTTCAGTAGATGAAGTACCTCCATCCCCCAACATCCTCAAACTCTATCCCTGTTTCCTCACATACACTTTTTTTTTTTTTTTTTTGAGACAGAGTCTCGCTCTGTCACCCAGGCTGGAGTGCAGTGCAATGGTGCAACCTCAGCTCACTGCAACCTCCACCTCCCAGGTTCAAGCGATTCTCCTGCCTCAGCCTCCTTAGTAGCTGGGATTACAGGCATGCATCATCATGCCTGGCTAATTTTTGTATTTTTAGTACAGACAGGGTTTCACTACGTTGGCCACGCTGGTCTCAAACTCCTGGCCTCAAGTGATCTGACCACCTCAGCCTTCCAAGTGCTAAGATTACAGATGTGAGCCACCGCGCCCAGCCTCCTCACTTACACTTTTACAGAAGATCTGATCATACTCACTCCGCAGAAGTCAGAATGGCCCCCACGTGGTGTTAAACGGGAGTGAAAACTTGAGTTCAGTCAACTGAGGGTGACAGAGAAACATTTCCCCCAAAATGCTTTTGGCAGCTCTGCTGATCCATAACCTGGCTCCATTTCAGGGCAAGACCTCCACTTAAGCTGCACTGGCTTCCACTAGAGTAAATCACATTAACTCAAGGCAAACAAAACTGAAGGGCAAAAAGTTTCTTTTTAAAATGATTTTTTTCACTCACTTATCAACACACGCTGGCCTCCCTAGAGCCTGACTGCATCCAGCACCTGTTCCACTGAGCACCCACTGAAAGCTCAGCTCATGAGCTGAGATGACCCATACATCAAGGAGTTTACAATCCAGAGGAAGAACAGACCTGAATACAAGTGATGACAATACAAGATGGAGTCAAAGAGCCCAACTTGAAGTTTCAGCAGAATAGTACCAAAGACTAGTTCCCAACCCAGCTCCCAGAGCCAGAGCCAGAGCCAGTCTGGCTGCATGAGATCACCTGGGAGCTTTTGAAAACATAGGTCCTAGCTGAGCCCCCAATCATCAGACTGGGAGTCACTGGGAGTGAGCCCAGGAATTGGTGTATTTAATAAGCACCCACACACACATGATTCTGATGTTCCCATGGGTTGTAGAAACATGGAACTATGGAAAATGCTAAAAAAAAAAGGTACTAAAAGAAACCTATAAATATTCACTACCATCCCAGTCATCATGAGGATGCTCCATGTGCACTATTTACAATACTTAGAATAACCTGCAAGGAAAACACTCATTCATGACGATGGGCTTTATCGGGAACAGAGCCAGCCCTGGGAATGCTTGAACCTGCGCTGAAGGTCACCCCCTCCTCCCCACAGGAGGGGGCTAACATTAAGGAGCAGGGGCCAGATGGGAAATGGAGTGTCCTTTTATTATGAGACCACAGTGAGAGACTTTTTTTTTTTTCCAGAGTCTCGTTCTTGCCACCTAGGCTGGCATGCAGTGGTGCAATCTCAGCTCACTGCAACTTCCGCCTCCCAGGTTGAAGCAATTCTCCTGCCTCAGCCTCCTGAGTAGCTGCGACTATAGGCGCCCTCCACCACGCCTGGCTAATTTTTGTATTTTTAATAGAGACAGGGTTTCACCATGTTGGTCAGGATGGTCTTGATCTCTTGACCTCACGATCCACCTACATTGGCTTCCCAAAGTGCTGGGATTACAGGTGTGAGCCACCACGCCTAGCCTGAGACTTTCAAGTAAAGCCACAATGGACCACAGAGCTTAGACATCAGGGCTAACATGGAATCTCTGTCATTAAATATTGAGATCTTATTATCTTTGCTCAAAGAAAAAAATTATCACAATTGACATTTTGAGGACAAGACATCTGAATGTAAACTTGATCTTAAAGGATATTAAGGAATTACTGGTAATTTGATTGGGTATGACAATGATCATATAAAAAATGCCCTCATGTTTTTAGAGGGAAAGTAAATTACGTAGGGGTGAATATCATGATGCAATTACATAACTACTGTAAACTCTTTTTTAAATAGTTCAGAAAAACAAATGGAGTAAATATTGCAAATGTTAATAGTTTTTAAACCTATGTGATGGGTATATGATAGCTCATTAAACTAGTCTACTTTTATGTATATTGAAAATTTTTCATAATAATAATAATAAAAACCTTAGCCAGGCACAGCAGCTCATGCCTGTAATTCCGGCACTTTGGGAGGCCGAGGTGGATGGAGGACTGCTTGAGCCCAGGAGTTTGAGACCAGCCTAGGCAACATAGTGAAACCTCCTCTGTACAAAAAATAGACAAATTACTCAGGCATGGTGGTGTGCACCTGCAGTCCCAGCTACCCAGGAGGCTGAGGTGGGAGGATCACCTGAGCCCAGAAAGTCAAGGCTACAGTGAGCCAAGGTCATGCCACTGCACTCCAGCCTGGGTGACAGACCCTGTCTCAAACAAACAAACAAGCAAACAAAAACCCTCTTGATCCCATTTCCCAAAAAAATGATTTTTTTTGAGATCTTACCATCTCCTGGCTTGGTGCAGAGTACAGGAAATCAAGACAAAGTACAGCACACAAGGAATAAGGAGGGAGGGAAGCATGGGGGAGGCTGACTCTGTGGACTCTCCCAGCTCAGTCGACCCATGCGCCTTGCTTCATGGAAGAAAGGAATGGAAGATGAATCATGCCTTTCACACACAGTGACTTTCCTCACTAGTAAATGCGCCCCCAGAAGTGTCCAAGAACTCAGTGCCAGAGCCAGGCTGGCTGCATGAGAATCATCTGCAAGCTTTTGCAAACATAGGCCCCTGCTGGGTCCACATGTATTCATCTCTTGGAGAGGAGGAGAGAGGCAGAACAAGGAAAAGGATGGGAAGAAACCAGCCTTGTGCACAGGAGGATGCTGGGATTCCTCCTGCACGTTTGGCGCAATGCAGCCTATTTTACAAGGTCACAGAAGCTCAGAGAGGTAAACCTGCCCAGGTTCTCATACTTTGTAACTGGCAAAACCTGCCCAAATCTCTGTCTCTAGAAATATTTCCACTTGCTTCAACTCTGGAGCTGTCTTAGTTGTAAAGATGACAGATTCCACTCATCACTCACTTTTGTTTGCAGATATTGCCTAAGGTCCCTTGTGAATATTTAGGTCAGGGCTGTTTTTTTGAGTTTTTTGTTTGTTTGTTTGTTTGTTTCTTGTTTTTATTTACAAAGCAATCTTGTGGAAAGAACCTAAAGTGTCTCCCCCATTTAAGACCCTGTAAACAGGGAGACCAGAGTCTGGAGTCCTGGTCTGGTTTCCACACCTTCCTTAGATTTCCCTGTGTGTAAAATCCAACAACAATCTTTGACAAATTGCCTCCCCCAGGGGAGAGATGGAGGAAGTGTTCACTTTGCCTTTTTTTTTTTTTTCTTTCTTTTTTCAGACGGAGCCTCGCTGTGTCGCCCAGGCTGGAGTTCAGTGGCGCCATCTCAGCTCACTTCAACCTCTGCCTCCTGAGCTCAAATGATTCTTGTGCCTTAGCCTCCCGAGTAGCTGGGACTACAGGCAGACGCCACCACACCTGGCTAATTTTTGTATTTTTAGTAGAGATGGGGTTTCACATATTGGCCAGGCTCATATCGAACTCCTAGCCTCAAGTGATCCACCGCCCTCAGCTTCTCAAAGTGCTAGGACTACAGGCATGAGCCACCCTGACCAGCCACTTTGCTATTTTTGTTAATAGACAGCTTCGAGGTCCAGTATGAGTTCACTGATTAGGAAATATCACAGGCAAAGAAGAACACTTTGCATTCAAATAGCAGAATGTTTTCATTTTCAAAGAGCTCTCACCTGCCATCTAATCTTGTCTTCCTAGCAGTCCTGGGAGAGAAGCAGATGTGGTTTCCAATCCCACTTTCCAGAACAGGAGACTGAGGAAGAGGCTTTACAGACACACCGAGGACATGTGAGGACAGGTGAATGTCATGATCATTGTCAGCCCCCTCCCCCAACCGGACATTCCCAGATCTGGTGGACTTCCAGCCAGAGGAGACAGAAGTACTGGATCGCTCAACTCTGCCAGAGGTGCCAGGACCCAATTTTTCCCTGGCTAACTAGGTCACCTCCTCTCTGGGATCTCCAACTACTACCCATCCCACAAGTCTGAGCTAAAACAGCAATTCAACGGGAACTTTTTTCTGAGGCTCCAGGATTGGGCCAGACCCTCTCCATGGCTCTCTGCCCTTCCCCTACTGCAGAACTTAGCACCTGTATGTCAGTATTGGTTCAAACATATGTCTTTCGTATGCTCTCCACGTTATCTGCAGCATCTGCCAAGAATAATGAATGGTAAAACCTAATCTCTATTGAGTGTCGATGATGAACTTTTAATGTGACATCTTATTTAATCCTCACTATATCTGCAAGAGTAGAAGCTATTAATAGCCAATTTTCAGATAAGAAAATCAAAGCACAGTTTCTATAACTTACCCAAGCAGCTAGCTAGGAGGCAGCTCAGTTGGAGCCCAGGGAATCACATTCCAGAGACCGTGTTCTCAATTACTAGAGCAGATACCTCCCCAGAATCTCGTAGGTGGTTAATGAGTCTTTGTGGAATAAATGAACAGAAGGACAAACAGATGGACGGATACATAGGTGGGTGGGTGGATAGATGGGTGGATGGAAAGATGGGTGGGCAGGGAGGTGGACGAATGAATGGATGGTTGAGTCGGTGAAGGGATGGCTGAGTGGGTGGAGAAATGGATGAGTGGGTGAATGGGTGGAGGGATAGATAAATGGATGGGCGGGTGGGTGGATAGATGGGTAGATGAGTGAATGGGTGGATAGATGCATGGGTGAGTGGATGGATAGATGGGTTGGTAGGTGGGTAGATGGATGATAGCTGGGTGCATAAGAGAGTGGGCTGGATGGATAGATGGGTGGGTGGGTGGACAGATGGGTAGGTGGGTGGATGGATGTATACATGTCTGGATGGATGTCTGGATGGATGGATGGATGGATGGATGGTTGGATGGATGGATGGAAGGAAGGATGGACGGATGGATGGACAGAAGAACAGATGGACTTGAGCATTTATTCAGGGTCCTTCAAAGAATTGAGTGATTTCCCTAGGGTGTCTCATCACCTGCAGGTGGGTGGGCAAGAGGGCTTGCCTCTGTAATACTCATGATAATGGGTAGTGCTCAGCCTTAGTCACCACTCTCAGAACACTTTATTGACCAGGAAAGTCAAAACTGGCATTGACAACTAATGCAAATTACAGCTATAACTAACAGAAGATGTTGATCTGACGATAGCTGGACAACCAATAATTAATAATTTGGCCATGTCATGTTACTGCCATGCTGGGCAGGTAGAGCCAGGGGTTCCTTAATCCCTGCATCACATTAAGGATGCTTATCAAGACTTCCCCAACCATGGGGACAGGGATCTTATCAAATACTTGCAGTTCACCCCAAAAGGCTCACACTCTTCACTCCACCTGCACATGACCTTCAGCTCAAAGACATTTCCAGTCCTCCAGGTCAGCCCTTCTTCCAGCCTTTGAATTAACCCTGATGACTGCCTGCCCATTAGGTGTCTTCATCTTTCATCACACATCCTTTTCCAAGTTTTTCCTTCAATCCAGCCCTCACTAAATGCTGGAACTGTTGTTGACAAAATCCAGAACAAGCTGGGTGGGGGATGCAGGTGGGAAGCAGGCTGTAGTAATAGGGAAAAATTCTAAGCAATCTCGAACACAGAAAAGAAACTGAACAGGTAAGAGAGAGGCTGTCAAGAGAAGAAGTGTTAATTTTGCATAACTGAAGCTGAAGAAGATCGGGGGGCATGGCAGACCACAAGATAAATATGATATAGACTCCTTTTTAAAAAAGTGTAAACACCCACCCTTTCCTATTGACAACTGTGCTTCAAATATTGCTAAGGTCTTTACTAAAGGCGAGTCAGAAAAATGGAGTATTTTATGCAATACAGTAAGAAGGCCCATAGGCAAGCATGTTCCTGACACCACCTTCTAGGATAAGCCCTGAGATTCTGGTTACACCTATCCTAAAGTTGTCTCTCACTCCTGCTGTTGGAGAGCTACCATGAGAGAAGAACCATGGTGAAGTGGTTAAGAGTGTGCACCCAGCGACCAGTCAGATGGCTTCAAACCATCACCACCTAATACTGAGCAAGTTACATAATGTTCCTGAGCCTCAACTTTCTCATCTGTAAAATGGGTATGCTGTCATTCATTAATCAAACTCTAGGTGAGCATATACTAAACACAAGAGACACAAGTGAGAATCAGGAACAGGCATGGCCCTGGCCCTCATGGTGACCACAGTCTTGAAGGAGAAGGATGACATGCTCAGAAATAGGAAGCCGTAGCTGAGCTACTGTCTACCACAGAAAGGCACCTGGTGTCATGAAAGCAGATAACAGGGGGTTGCTGTGACTGACTCAGTGTGGCCAGGTGTCCCTGAGGATGTAGTGACTTCACTGTCAGATGAGACTGTGACCAGGTGAAGAGGCAGAGAGAGGGAAAATCTTTCAGGCAGAAAGAGCAGGATGTGCAAAGGCCCTGTGGCAGGAAAAGAGCAAAGGAAGTGCAAGAGCCTGAAAGAGGCCAGAGAGAACAAGTGAACATGTGGATAATCACAGCACTCACCTCATACAGGACTTGCAAGAAATTGAGACCCTGTCTGTAACAGATTCAGCAATGACTAAATAGAAACTATCTCCTAAAAGCGCAGCGTGAGGCTCCTTGGTGGTATTTCCCATGTGAGGCTGCCATGGACACAGAGGCCAAGTTCAACCTGCCTGTAGACAACCTCCAAGCCAGCTGGACACACATACACCCTCAGGCTCAGGATACCCAGGACAGAGTCCTGGATGCTTGAAGTCGTGATAAGTATCCAGAATGACACAGAATTCCAGCCAGGCATGGTGGCTCACATCTGTAATCCCAGCACTTTGGGAGGCCTAGGTGGATCACCTGAGGTCAGGAGTTCAAGACCAGCCTGGCCAACATGGTGAAACTCCCTCTCTACTAAAAACACAAAAAAATTAGCCGGGTATGGTTGTGGGTGCCTGTAGTCCCAGCTACTCAGGAGGCTGAGGCAGGAGAATCGCTTGAACCCGGGAGGCAGAGACTGCAGTGAACCGAGATTGCACCATTGCACTCCAGCCTGGGCAACAAAAGTGAAACTCTGTCTCAAAAAAGAAAGAAAGAAAAAAAGAATGACACAGAATTTGCTAAAGGGGGAGAAAGGGCTTCCTTCCAAAGCTGGGCCTGGTTTCTACAGAGAGTCTTTCAGATGAAAATTAAGCAGCTCTTTGCAAGCAGCTCTTTGCAAGCACCTCAGAGGAGAACCCCTCCCCGTGATGAATCAGGCACACAGGCGGATCCAAGACAATTGGCTGCATGCATGTGAACAAGCCTATGGTGGAAACGCAGTTTTTTATTTGTCTGGAGTGGTTTAATCACCAGGAGGGAGAAGCTTCTAAAGCAGCATTCAGAGGTGGCTGTTGCCTGGGTTTTCTGGAAGGGGGAGGCAGTGAGGATGAGGGCTTCCATTTCATCTGCAGGCCCCTTGCAGAAGGAGCTGGGGAAAGCTTTGAAGCCATCTGCACACTGTTTGCCATCTTGTCTGGCTGGGCAGCTGAGCTCCAGATGGGGGTGGATGGGATAGCTCTTGCCACCGTATTTGGAGAAACATGGCAGGGAATTCAGCCCCCGTGAAGAAGACAGGAGCAGGCAGGTGCTGGACAGTGCTGCCCAGGTCCCTGGGGCTGAAGTGTCCAACCCCACAGCCTCTAGGTACCACTAAAGCAGCCCAAGAGGATCTTTTCTGTCCATCTCCATCCTGGCATCTACAGACACTTGGAGAGAGTCCTTCACATGGGAACTCACAAATGCACACTGATAACCCCCACACGGAACTCTCATACGTAGCAAGTGAAAAGACAGGATTCCAGTTAAACTTGAATTTCAGATAAACAACAAATCATTTTTTAGGGTAAGCAGGTCCCAAATATTGCATGGGATATATTTGCACCAAAAAAAAAAAAAAAAAAAAAAAAAAAAAAAGGTTAATAAGAAATTCAGGTTTAATTGGACCTCCTGTATTTTACCTGGCAAGCCTAACCCTGCATAAACACAACCTCGAGCTTGAAACTCAGAGAAGCCACGGCCGTGCTCACACACGTGCACAAACCCATATGCCTTACAGAGTCAAGGGCT